>NC_132785.1:82816118-83445118 GCF_048418805.1 Vulpes vulpes | reverse complement strand
CAAATTGTTTCCCCTTTCTTTCTGGATACAGCATAAATTGCCAGAGGTTGGGGTTGGCACAAAAGACTGTATCTAGGTTGCTATAGCCATCTGATATCAAATTCAGTCTTATTTTTCTTCTTTACCAGTTTAAGGTTGTATACCTCTGACTTAATTTATCATTGTTCTTTTATTACAATGATAACATGCATGAGTCTGGGGATGATTATTATCATAACTCTATAACTCAGCTCTCCCAAGCTTTTGCTAGTGCAGCCAGTTTAAAGAATGTATTACATTAACCTTACCCATGATGATACTCTTTTTTTTGGAAAATATATAAATAAAAGAAACTGCCCTCATATTGAAAGAGGAAGCTACAGACATTCTTGAGATATAATAGTGACTGGAACCACAAACTCAGAGGAAATAAACTTAGTTATAAGATTGAGTGCCTCTCTTATCAGCCATTGATTTCTTTTACTTGTGTGGCTATCAGGCTTTTTAATACCATCTGAGTACTTGGCTAATTGTTCTATGGAGTTATTAGTTAGATCATTCCTATTGAATAGATCCCCAATGGCTTCAAAAGACTGTATCTTCTTAAAAATGTCTAAAGGGTTAAAACTTGTGTTAGAGATAATCACTCTTCAAAGTTTTTTGAGGGAAAGTAATCCTAGTCATAGGAATTGAATCCAGTTGGTCTCAAAATTTGTCCCACACTTTGTAAATCATATAGCAGAATAAGCATTTAAATTGCTTACCCCAGGCTGCTGCAGACTGTGGGCCACCAGGGTTGGTGAAGGATCTCAAAATGGCTGGGCGAAAACTTGATCTAAAAACCATTGATTGGTAGGGGATCCCTGGGTGGCGCAGTGGTTTGGCGCCTGCCTTTGGCCCAGGGCACGATCCTGGAGACCTGGGATCAAATCCCACGTTGGGCTCCCAGTGCATGGAGCCTTCTTCTCCCTCTGCCTGTGTCTCTGCCTCTCTCTCTCTCTGTGTGACTATCATAAATAAAAATTAAAAAAAAATAAAAATAAAAACCATTGATTGGGTAGCTTTTGGAGAGATCATACCCTGAAACCAGAAGGCCATTGCCAACTCCCTGAAATCCTGGAATGAGATGCTTACCTCCAGGTTGGCTACTCTTCCTGAGAAACCACCTGCTATCATCTGGGCTTACTACAAGGCCAATGTGGCAAAGGCTGGCTTGGTAGATGACTTTGAGAAGAAGTTTAATGCCCTGAAGGTTCCTGTGCCAGAGGATAAATACACTGTCCAGGTGGATTCTGAGGAAAAAGAAGATGTGAAAAGCTGTGCTGAGTTTTTGTCCCTCTCAAAGGCTAGGATTGAAGAATATGAAAAAGAGCTGGAGAAGATGAAGAACATAATTCCATTTGATCAGATGACCATTGAGGACCTGAAGTCTTCCCAGAAACCAAATTAGACAAGAAGAAGTATCCCTATTGGCCTCACAAGCCAACTGAAAATTTATCAACTTGAGTTGAGGAGAAAGCCCTGGCCCTCATATTATAAACGTTGGACATTTAAAATAATGATATGGAAAAAAAATAAATTGCTTACCCCAAATTACTACAGATTAAATAATAACTGCATTTTCTTTCAGCCAACCAGTGGGGAATCCATACTATTACTAATACTTTATTTTGTACCTGGACTAACCAGGGTTGGGAGTGATGAAATAATCTATAAGCAAAATTAAAAAGCAACCTGACCATTTAAACTTTAAAGGGTTGTTGAGACTTGTTTTCTTGGCCCATTCTGGGAAATCATAAGCCATGGTTTCAGAGTGCTTTTTTGTAGTGCTTTAGTTATTCTTGTTTTCTTTATAGTTATGTCATGTTTATTATCCAGAATTCCGAATGCTTCCACATACCAATCTCCTAACAGATGATCCAAAAACTAATGTAAGTAAAATCATGCTGAGAAATACACTGAAAATCTGGCCTCTGCAAATTAAACATCTTCCAAGAGAATCAACCACAATAGAGAAGATTTAGACAATATTGATGATCTTTCCTGAAGCTTTCGCTGAGTGTCAAAAGGGGATTGAGAGTTAAAAAAATAAAAAAGTCCCCATACTCCTAAAAAAAAAAAAAATAAAAAGGACAGACAATACTATGCCATGCACTGAGGCGGACACTTGACGGGATGAGCACTGGGTGTTTTTCTGTATGTTGGTAAATTGAACACCAATAAAAATTAATTTAAAAAAATCCTATGCCATGGTTACAGTTAGAACTAGTTTTATGTATGTTTACTTAATTAGTGGCAATGGTCACTATAGGGTAGTGGCTTCACTTCAGTCAACAACTAAGACTGACCATTCTAATCAACACAAAACATACTTTTAAGACTGATGTCAACTTATCTCTATAATCAATAAACATTTTCTAAAAATGCTCTGAAAGCTAGAAGTTTTCTGTATGTGATCAGCATTGCTTTTCATTACCTTATTAAATAAGCATCAAATATATCACTATACTTGTGGTTTTAGATTTTAAGTAGTCATCTCAATCTTTGATAGGGGATATGAGACAAATACTGCTCATAGGATCAGTGAAAAATGATGGGATAAGGAAATCATATATGAAGTGGCAATACTCATGGCAATAACTTCAGACATTAGACACAGAGGTTGTTTTTCCTTTCTTTAGGATCATTTCCTACTCAGGATCTCTGAGGACAGGAAATGTCTAGATAGGATGTAGACCTTGCCAGGTATAGTTCATATTACTTGGTTTTCTTGAGATCTAGAGAAGGCTAAAGAAAGTATGTGGGACTATATACTGGTTTGCTACTTCTAAGGCTGTCCAATAGGAGGAAGAGATTCCATACATAGGGTGTAGACAACTAATTGGGAGCTGAGGTGGCAAACTTCAGACTTTCTCCTTACACTAAAAGATTGAAGAAGGACTGCCCAGCTGGATGTTCAATGACCATCAAACCTGCTATAAAATAGAGCCAGCAGCTGGGTGCCACCAGCACCAGAAGCCAGATCAGTGGGGATGCTGGCATCTGGGGCCAGGAGAAGAGAGATGTGAAACAGTGTGCAACCTGTCTCTTATAAGCAGACTTTCCCCATCTTTAGTGACTTGCTGCGTGGATGAGCCATAGGTAGGTTTTCTGGGAGTTTAGAGTGAAAAGAATATAGGGGAAGAAAGCTCAAAGGGAAAACTTTGAGGTGTGAATGGTGATTGAGATAGTACTGGAATTTCACTGAAACAGAAGGACCAAATTTTAATCTAAAAGTAACTAAAAAGTATCATATTTGACTGTGGTCATCAGAATGGAATAGGTTAAATGACTGAGAGTTCAGAGACAAGAGAAGTATGTACAGTTGAAAAACAAGGAGAGTCTCATTTTTGGGTAGTCTGAGAGTTCAGAGACAAGAGAAGTATGTACAGTTGTAAAATAAGGAGAGTCTCATTTTTGGTGTTGTTATCTTGTTGATCACTCTTCAGTTCATACCTGCTACAATCAATGACCGGGGCTCACTGTCCCTTATCACCTGGCAGAGCCCTTTCTCAGTCTGTATTTACTCTGCTGGAAATCCCACCAATCTTGCTTGAAGAGGCATACTGTGGCAGGGTACAGATTCAGAATGTCAGTAGGATTGAGCTTGATGGTGTTCGGGGTGAGCTGAGACAGAAAGAATGAAAGGGGCAGCTGGTGACTCAGTTGGTTAAGTGTCTGACTCAGTTTTGGCTCAGGCCATGATCTCATGGGTCATGAGATTGGCCCTGTGTTGGCCTCCATGCTCAATGGGAAGTCTTCTTAAGAAGACTTTCCCCCCCAACTTATGCACTCCATCTCTCTCTACAATAAATAAATGGAATCTTAAAGAAAAAAAAAAAGGATGAAAGGAGCTAGTCATGTGGAGAGTCATGTCAAATTTGGAAAGAATATCAAACAGAAGTTGTACTTGAATTTCTTCTTTTTCTCATGTTCCTTAACCCACCTCAAAAAATATATTTGGAATCTATCCATGCCTCTAGCATATGCAAAGGTCCTGATATGGAAACAAGTTTGATGAGCTATAGGAGAAATGACTGGAGGTTTCAGAGCAAGGTGGAGAGTGGTAAAGACATAGATGGGGCTCGATCTTATTAAACATTGTAGAAAGTTTAAGGAGTTTAGATTTTATTCTAAGTGAAACAGGAAGCAACGGAAAGGTTTTAAGAAAAAAAATGGCTGGTTCAAAATTTGCTTTGGATTACTTTTGCTTCTGTATGTCTGGTGAATTGGAGTACGATAATGGTGGGAGGAAGAGCAGGCAGGAGGCAGTTTCAGTAATCTAGCTAAAAGGTAATGGTCACCTGGTGGTATGCTGCTGGTAGAGAGGAACAAAAGTTATGTTTTTGGAGATGTATTGAAGAGCAGGAGAGAAAGGGGGAAATTCAAGGATTCTGGCTTTAGTAACTCGATAGGGTGCCATCCTATCCAGCTAACAGATGAGATTGGTGAGGAGTCCCATTTCGGACATGTTAGGTTTGAGATGCATATAAGACCTTCAAGTAAAGATTTCAAATAATCTGTTTTTGTTTGAGTCTGGGGCTCACACACACACAAAAAGGTCTGAGGTTCAGTTGTAAGTCTGGGAATCACTAGCACACAAATAGCCTATAAATCTGTGACAATTGATGAGGTCACTTAGAGAATGAAGATAGAGAAGAGTGCCTAGGAATAACCATTGGGTCACTTCAACATTTAGATGTAGAAGAGGAAGATCCAGGAAGTAGATGGAGGAGATGGAGGAGAAATGATCAGTGAGAAAACCTGGAGAGTGGAGTTGTGGAAACTAGGAGAAGAGAGGGCTTATTGTTGGGAACTAACACTGGAGGATCGAATAAGACAAGAATAGAGAAAGTCCACTGAATTTTGCAGCTCTGCTTCTGGTCTTTCAGTATAAGTGTTTGGCTAATTTTTTTGCTCTTTTAGTTTTTAAAACTATTTATTGATATGGTAACCAAATGAGAAGCAGTCTATTATGGTATCATTACCTAATCAAACAGAAAATTTCAGACATTTTTATTGTATAAGAGAAATTTTTATAAATGATTGACCTTATATTGTTTAATAACTAATTCTTGGGAACTAGTTACTATATAATTATAGGGTATTCCAAAGAAACTCTTAAATCCAGCAGTTTTTGAATGGTGGACATTTCTAGCCCTCATGGCTAGAGGAGTAATTTTAAAATATTGGATGATTTACAAAACCACAATGAGATATCACTTTACACCAGTGAAGATGGCTAAAATTAGCACGACAGGAAACAACAAATATTGGTGAGGATGTGGAGAAAGGGGAACCCTCTTACACTGTTGGTGGGAATGCAAGCTGGTACAGTCACCCTGGAAAACAGTATGGAGGTTCCTCAAGAAGTTAAAAATAGAGCTACCCTATGATCCAGCAATTGCACTAATAGGTATTTACCCTAAAGACACAGATGTAGTGAAACGATGGACATCTGTACCCCAATATTCATAGCAGCAATGTCCACAATGGTCGAACAGTGGAAAGAGCTGAGTTATCCTTTGACAGATAAATGGATAAAGAAGATGTAGTATATATACAGTGGCATATTACTCAGCCATCAGAAAGGATGCATACCTAACATTTACATCGATGTGGAGGGAACTGGAGAGTATTATGCTGAGTGAGATAAGTCAATCGGAGAAAGACAATTATCGTATCAAGTTTTACTCATATGTGGAATATAAGAAATGGTGAAAGGGATTATAAGGGAAGAAGGGGAAGCTGAATGGGGAAAAATTACAGAGGAAGACAAACCATTAGAGACTCTTAACTCTGGGAAACAAACTGAGAGTCGCTGAAGGGGAGGTGGGTGGGGGATGGGGTGATTGGGTGACAGGCATTAAGGAGGGCACATGATGTGATGAGCACTGGGTGTTATACTATACGTTGGTAAATTGAATTTAACTAAAAAAATTAAAATTAAAAATTAAAATAAAATCAAGGTATTACAAAACAAAAATAAAATAAAATAAAATGTTGGGTGATTTAGCATACTCCTCACATTACACCAGTGGCACCCTTGATTTTAAGTGTGACAGTCAGCCATCTTTATGGACTCAATCTGATAATAATAATAGAAACACATGAATGAAGGCTGAACTAACACAAGTATACATTAATAAAATAGCATTTATGTTGTACTAATGCATTTTTGTAAGCATTTTTGTTAAATTAAAATGAAAAGAAAGGCCTAAATTACATTTTGAAATCCATTTTGTGGTGAAAGAGAAATGGGTTAGAAGCAATTATCTGTCATTTCCTTTTTGAGGTATGGCTTGAAGATGTCTTAAAGCCACACAGTAGAAATTGTCTGGCAGTTCTGCCTCATAAGAAGGAGGCAATGAAGGTGACAGGTGGGGACCCTCTCTGGATGAGCTGGGGCCTGAAGTGGGTCTTATTAATGCCATATTAATAGGTCCTTGTAATAACACCCACTTGAAATGGGAGGAAGGCCAGTGCTCATAGACCCAATACTTTTCTCTACTTAATGGACTCTTGAATTCCTGGGCCCTTTGGTTCTGAATTTGTTGGTTACTCTACTATGAAAGAGTAATGGTAGAAGCATATTCTCTTTTGTGTGTGGTTTCTTCAGATTATAAATAAACTTTCATTTCTCTTTTACTTTATTGTCAAGTAAGCTAAACATTAGCATGAAAAGCTCTTTCCTTCACTTTCGATGTTAGCTTCACTTGTGAATTTATAATTGTCTGCATTTAAACACTGTGCACAACACAAACTAACCTCAAGCTGCTGACAATTGATTACTTTAGACAGGTGGATTCAGTTTTGGTTTTCTTTCTGAGTATTGACCAGGATTATGCTTCCTGGAACATATAAGCTGTCTTGGTTGCATCTCTTTTAATTTAAACTGAAGTCTTAAAGTGTCTAAAATGTATATAGACACATATATATACCTACATATTTTAATTATCTTTGTTTATGTGTTTCTATGACTAGATTGGGGTAAATTATTTCAACTGCACTCAATTTAGTCTTTCATTTAGCCTGCTTTGTGAATGGAGGAATGCTTTATTTTTAAAAAGTTTGAGTATATTTGATACATAATGTTACATTAGTTTCAGGTGTACAACTTGGTGATTTGACAATTTTATACATTATGCTATGTTCACCACACCTGCAGCTACCATCTGTCCTGTTACATCCCTATTACAATATCATTGATTGTATTCTTTATGCTTTGCCTTTTATTCCCATTACTTACTCATTCCATAAGTGAGGGCCTGTATTTCCCTCTCTCCTTCATCCATTTTGCCCAGCTACTCACCCTTTTTCCCTCTGGAAACCATCAGTTTTCTGTATTTATAGTTCTGATACTGCCTTTTGCTTATTTGCTTTTTAGATTCCATTTACAAGTGGAATCATATGATATTTATCTTTCTCAGACCAACAGACTCATGAGAAGCTGCTCAACATCACTAACGATCAGGGAAATACAAATCAAAACCACAAAGAGATATCACCTCACACATGCTAGAATGGTTAAAATAAAAAAAAAAATAAGAGAAGCACTTAACATTATACCTCCAGATCCATTCATGTTGTTGCAAATGGCAAGATTTCATTTATTTTTTTTTAACTGCTAGGCTGAGTCATGTTCCATTATATATTATATATAATATATAATAGTCTTCTTTATCCATTCATCTATTGATGGACTCTTGGGTTACTTCCATATCTTTGCTATTGTAAGTAATGCTGAAGTAAATATAGGGGTCCATATATCTTTTTGAATTCAGAAAAAGACAAGTAACAAATATTTCCCTCCTATGTGAATTTAAGAAACAAAACAAATGAACAAAGAGAAAAAAGAGAACCCCTCTCCCGACTCTTAAATATATTTTTTAATATATATATTTTTTATTATTTATTTATGATAGTCACAGAGAGAGAGAGAGAGGCAGAGACACAGGCAGAGGGAGAAGCAGGCTCCATGCACCGGGAGCCCGACGTGGGATTCGATCCCGGGTCTCCAGGATCGCGCCCTGGGCCAAAGGCAGGAGCCAAACCGCTGCGCCACCCAGGGATCCCCCACTCTTAAATATTGAGAACAAACTGGTGGTTACCAGAGGGGAGGTGGGGCAGGAAATGGGTAAAATAGATGAGGGAGATTAAGAGTACTTATTATGATGAGCACTGAGTAATGTGTAGAATTGTTGAATCACTATATTGTACGTCTGAACTTAACACTTTGTATTAACTATACTGAAATTAAAAGATAATAAAAGAAAAGACAAGAAACAAGTGTTGGTGAAGATGTGTCGTGAAGAAAAGGAACCCTCATGTAATATTGGTGGGAATGTAAATTGGTATAGTCACTGTAGAATGCTTTTATAAGAGGTAGAAAGAGGAGTGATACATGTTTGGTATCTGATCTCATAGATAGGGCTTTGTATGCTTTAGAAAGGAGGAAAAATAATTTACAAATTGTGTTTTTATTATTAATCTGGAAACCTTCTTAACTGTGAGATGAGAAATTTATACAAATAGAGAATGTGTTAGTAATTCAATTTCCTGATTTGAAATATTTTATTGAAGAACTGAGTTGTGTGTGGGGCAGAGCTGACCACTGCTTAGGTGCATGGCTGGCTTAGGCAATGGGTAGAGTATGGACATGCTTAGGGTGCCAGCAAAGAATCATCTGCTTCCAATGCCAGAAAGAGAATTCTGAACCTGAGCTTTGCAAGTAGAACATCTAAATGGAGGCCTTTTAAATTTTATTATGTATGTACTTTTCATATTATTTTGAAAAATTGTATATGAAGTATTTAATCTCTTCAGTGTTCAGACTTCTAAAGAACCTAATCTGGCCCTTGATTAACAGATGGTAGTTCTCCATAGTGACATTTATTTGGAGGGATGGCCAGGGTATTTTACCTAAAAATATCTAATAAAGACTTTCTGATTCAGATATTGCCTTCCAAGTTCAATGTGTTTGCCAGCATTTTGGGGGGTGCATGTGTGCATGCATACGTGTGTGTGTGTGTGTGTATGTGTGTGTGTGTGTGTGTAGTATGGGAGCAGGATGCAGTGGAGAGCTTCTGATTCTCATGAGAATAATAAACAGGGCAAAGGATGAATTATATTTCCCAGGTGGCTGTGACAGGATTACATTCTTAAGATCCTAGGTTTAGTATTTAATACATATGGAGCATCTTGGTACTTGGAGTATAAGTAAGTTGGATTAAGTAGATTCATTTAGAGAGTTAAGATGGCTTAAATATATCTTTATGTATGTAATTACCAAAGCAATGTGCAGTTACTGTAGAAACCTTGTAAATCTGTAAAGGTATAAAGAAGAAAATAAAAATTACTCATTATTCCACCACCCAGAGATAACTGCTATTAATTAATTTGTGTATGTGTGTATAATTAGAGTCATATTTGTAGCTATCTGTGTATCTAGAAGATGCTGTGATGTGTTGCTTGGATTCCCCTCTTTATGACATACATTTTTATAATAATAGACTAAAAAAAGTTTTTTTTGTGTGTTTTTACATTTGTGCTATAATTATATTTTAAGCCAAACTTTAAAATTTTTGTATTATAATTGTGTCTGATATGGTGCTAAATACGATTAGGACTTTAATAAGTTTTGAGGTATTTGTGGATGAATTTTTTTCTAGTATAATCCTATTTTAGTTTTTAATGCCCCCAAATGTATTCATCATTATATGAACTTGCTTTTTACACAAATTTTTTTGAGGAGCTCATTTACTACCCAAATATCTATTTCTGCCATCTCTGGGTTCTCTCTGGTCAGAACACTCAGAACTGAGAGTTTTGTGTGACTAAATAGTCCTTTTGTCATTTTGTGATTTGATTTTTGGTAACTGGTCTAGTTCCAGGTGCATAACTTAAGAACCATTCATTTGTACAGTGATATTTGTTTTGCCCCTTCATGATTGTGACCACTTGCAAATATAAATGACTTACTCGTTGCATTCCTTATTAAGCTCCTTCTTATCTTATGTATGCAATTATAGGTGGAAAGATGTCAAATAGTTCCATAGTTGTAGTCACTTGAACTATGGCTTAGAAGGGAAAACAGGACCATTTTAGGTCACTTTACCTAAAAAATTAAAATGAACAAAGTTCTGAGGAAAAAGAACAAAAGAACAATAATATGAGCATTTATGGTCTTTATGAAATTGAAAAGGAAAGACTGTCTTGGAAAACAGTCCAATTAAACTGTGAGACATGAGATAAGCTCTTCAGAGGTTGACAGTTATTGCAATTCTCAGGCAATTCAATTTTAGTTAAGAATAAATGGTGAACCTGTTAGTTTTGTCACATAAAATTTGAGTATTCTACTATCCTCTTTCTGGATGGATTTCAAGCCATAGTAAAACTTCTCAAGACATGAAATATAAAATTGGATTTTTAAATTCATGCTCTCTTGAGTGTGCATCTGTTTTCCAACAGTTTAGCTGATCTACATTAGAATATAATAACTTGAGTCAACAAGCCTGATGAATGCTGTGTAAGTGTAATCGGACAGTGATAGAGACATGACATCTGACTATTTTGTGAAGTAGATTTCTACTTTTTCCTTTTATAGTCTAGATAAAAGTGAACTAATGAGAATATATTTTAACAGACATCCACCTCTCAATGATTTCTTTCCCATTTACCAATTATAATTTTTATTTAATTCCTATGTATTTTCTTCCTTTAATTGACTAGTTTTCACTGTTCTGAATAACAAGGTTTTTGTACAGTTTCCCAGAACCACATGATGTATTTTAATGACTGAAATATAACAGAAGTAGAGCACAAACAGCAAGATCAGAAGTCCCTCCTGACCTTTTCTTTTCTTCTTCTCAGGTTTCACAGGTTTCTCCCACTGCCCAGTGTGGGGAGAAAACTGTAGGTCCTCAGGCCTAGAACAAATTAACTTCAGGACAATGTGGGTGCTTCATGGAGACACAAGACAGCATAATAATCATGTAAGTTAAAAACACATATGGCAAAAATAAGAACATTCAGATTGTTTTAACTTCGAAACAAAACTGTTTTTGTTTTCCTTTTATTCAGTATACTAGATGGATCTGAAATAAATATTTTCCCTTGCCTCCTGGGAGAGTTTGATGATTAAATCCTCTCTGCTTGTGAGGACTGGAAAACTCGTTGTTTGGTGGCCAGATTGGGTGTTCATCATTTATTCAACAACTCTTTGAGTATCTATCATGTGTCAGGCATTATTCTAGGTACTAGTTTACATTTTATGCAAATGAATAGAGAGATGTATGGAGAGAAATATGTAGGGAGAGCTATACAATTAGAAATACAAATATCTGATTTCAAAAATGTGCTGTGGAGAAAATAAGGGAATGAAAGTTGAAGGAATGAGGGCTCCTGGAGAGGAAACTATTTTAGGTAATGATTTAGGCTCTGGGTTTAATCAGTTAATGTATTTGTTTGTTCAGACTGCTAGTGACTGAGTGCCTTACACACAACAAACATTATTTTTCACAGTTCTGGATGCTGGGAAGTCTGAGATCATGGTGTCAGCAGGTTGTGTGTCTGGTGAGAGCCTGCTTCCTAGATGGTGGTCTTTTTGCAGCAACATCACATGGTAGAAGTGGCTAGGGAGCTCCTTAGAGTCTCTTTTTGAGAGCACAGTTCCATTCATGAGGACTCCACTCTCATGACTTAATCATGTCCCAAACTCCCCATTTCCTGATACCATCACATTGGGCATTAGGTTTCAACCTAATTAGTTTTGAGAGGATATAAAAAAATCAGACCATAGCAGCCACCAAAATGTTTTTTATTAAAAATGAGGGAAGATAGAGTTTGAGGGAAGAGGCAGGGTGTCTTGGAGAAGCTGAAGGAAGTATGGGGACACTTGAGACTAAAAAGAAAATCTTTGGCCATTGCTTATAGAATGTACTGTTCTTGGCTATATTTCAAAGAGGTAACTAGAAATGCTTTAGTGGCTCAGTCAGTTAAGTGTCCAGCTCTTGATTTTAGTTCAGGTCATGATATATCAGGTTTGTGAGGTGGAGCCTCTTGTCAAGCTCCGCGCTGGGTGTAGAGCCAGGTTAAGATTCTCTCTCTCCCCCCTCCCCCTCCCCCTATTCATGGACATGCTCACTCTCTTGCTCTCTCTCTCTCTCTTCCTCTCTCTCTCTCATTAAAAAAACCCAGAAGAGGGATCCCTGGGTGGCGCAGCGGTTTGGCGCCTGCCTTTGGCCCAGGGCGTGATCCTGGAGACCCAGGATCGAGTCCCATGTCAGGCTCCTGGTGCATGGAGCCTGCTTCTCCCTCTGCCTGTGTCTCTGCCTCTCTCTCTCTCTCTCTCTCTGTGACTATCATAAATGAATAAAAAAATAAAATAAAATAAAATAAAATAAAATAAAATAAAATAAAATAAAATAAAAAAACCCAGAAGATGTAGCCAGACTACAGAGTATGGGGCAGGGGGTTGTGTGTGTGAGCAGGGAGGCAACATCAAGTGCTGAATTTCCAGGGAGGCAACATCAAGTGCTGAATTTCCAGCCTCAGCAGACTTTCATGTCCCATTTGTGGCAAATGAAGCTGTAGGGGGCTGTTGGATTTGGAGTAGACCATGAAATCCAGCTCATGACCTATTTGAGGTCATGACCTCAAAAGGTATGACCTATTTGAGGAGATGACTAATGGCCAGAGAATGACCTATTTGAGAAGTCTTCCCCTGCATTGCTGTTCATTAAGACAATATGACCTTGGCTCAACCTTGGGAGGGTGTGGGGGAGCACCAATAATTTCTCTCAAGTTTTCTCCTGGCCAAAAATTATGTTGATATGTACTAAATAGAAGGTTTTTTTTTGTTGTTTGTTTATTTATTTATTTTAAAGATTTTATTTATTTATTAATGAGACACATAGAGAGAGAGAGAGAGAGAGAGAGCAACAGAGACACAGGCAGAGGGAGAAGCAGGCTCCACGCAGGGAGCCTGACATGGGACTCAATCCTGGGTCTCCAGGATCAGATTCTAGGCTGAAGGTGGTGCCAAACGGCTGAGCCACCCGGACTGCCCATTTTTTTTTGTTTTTTGTTTTTTGTTTTTTGTTTTTGTTTTTTTAACAAGTGAGTTTGTTGACTGAGATTTATATTGGCTATATTTAAATGACTTTCCCAAGCTGCATTTCACCCCCTTCCGCCCACTCTAGTCTCATCCTACTCAAATAGTAAGCACATTTATTTGCCTATTTCAACCTGAGCATTATCTGTACAATCTTGCTCTTAGAAGTTTACCAAAGATTTGATTTGACATTTTATGGCAATATTTCAGCAGCTCAAGAAAAATTCACTGGGGTAAAAGTTAATTTTATTGCTCAACTTTATGACCTATTTTACATGTTAAAGTGCTACCTATCTTTAATAAAACCTAAATTTAAGTCTTAGTTTTTAAACAATTACTGTTTCCCTTAAAAAGACTATGGAGAGGGCAGCCCTGGTGGCTCAGCAGTTTAGCAATCCCTTTAGCCCAGGGCCTGATCCTGGGGGTCCAGGATCGAGTCCCGCATCAGGCTCCCTGCATGAAGCATGCTTCTCCCTCTCCCTGTGTTTCTGCCTCTCTCTCTCTCTCTCTCTCTCGCTCTCTCTCTGTGTCTCTCATGAATAAATAAATAAAATCTTAAAAAGAAAAAAAGACTGTGGAGAAATAGATTGATTTTGATGCCATTTTTTTATTCTAGGAGGTCAAGTTCTATCTATTTTTTGGCAGCTTTGAAATTCGAGGGAAAAAAGTCTAAATGACAACAATTCTTATCCTTCCCTCAGGAAAATGGTTGTGAAGTTTCTATGCCAACCTTGATTATTTTACCAAAATGATTATGGGTTATGATTCATTGGATTATAGCATTAAAAATCTGACTAGAAATATTGTATAATAAAATAAGGTTGATATTTTACTGACCTGTTGTGAAAACCTTTCTCCCTCTTCTTTCCTCATAATGAAATGACTAAGTGTTTCAGTTTGTCTGAAACAGGAATTGAAGTAGACTCAGATAATGCTGTGTCCTCTTATTCTAATTCTTAATATGTAGACTCAGGAATGGGTAGAGTCAGATAATGAGGAATACCAAGAAAAATCTCTCCACCTTCTCTAACAATAGAAGTTCTACTTGCCTTAGGTGCCAGGTAACTATAGCCTCCTGTGTGAAACCTTTCCGTCAAGCTATACTGATTACTTTATCTTTGGTGTTTTCTCAGTTGTGGTTTCACACTCCAGGTGCAGCTGTGTGGCTCTTTCTGCTTGGTCTCAACCCAGTTGAACAGAACCGTAGTGTTCTAAGCAAAAATGAGTTGCCTGTTGTTTCTTCGTGGCAGGCCAGAGCTTTGTTATTGGAGAAAGTTTTTTTTTTTTTTTAATTGTACATAAAGACTTATCTCAAGGGAAAGCTAATGTTTGTTACTGAGAAGTACTTATTTAATTGGTCCCCTAGTAATGGACTCAGCAGGCTTGTCACTATTGCAGGGGGGAAGCTGGAACTAGGATTGGAGGGACAATGGTTACTTTAGCTAAAGAACTGCAATAGAATGGGGGTAATATGACTGCTCACCACCTGATGGGAGGAAGAAATTGAGAATAGGCTTTTTATATGTAAAATAGGTAGTGGGTGGACAGGCATATCAGTCAGGGGGACAGAGGCACTCTGAGGGTTATGGGATAAGGGAGTTATTATAGGAGTTAGACTGTATTCAGTTGAGGAGCTGCATTAGTGAAAATCTGGAAGGGGAGTTACAGGATCAGAAAAGAAATGAACCACAGGTTCATCTGAGAAGCTAAGCTTGCCTAGTTACCAAAGAGAGGCTGTGAAGGGGAAGGTCTATGGCAAGCTCTTGCCTCTTTTTTTTTTTTTTTTTTTTAGATTCTATTTATTTATTCATGAGAGACACAGAGAGAGGCAGAGACACAGGTGGAGGGAGAAGCAGGCTCCCAACAGGAAGCCCAGTGTGGGACTTGATCCTAGGACATGGGAGGGATCACATCCTGAGCAGAAGATAGACGCTCAACTGCTGAGCCACCCAGGCATCCCAAGCTCTTGCCTCTTTGTGGCTATTGTCTCTGCTGGGTCACTAGCCAAGTATCCCGGGCAGGGGTAACAGGTGCTGTGATCAACATGATCAGCATTTGAGAAGAGTTGGACCCAGAACAGGGGATAGTGAGGATGAAATGGAACTGGCTGGTTACTTTTGCATGTCTCCATCTCCCTGTCAACAATGATCTTCAGAGAATAATTAGTCACTGTTTTTCTTCTGCACTTCAAATCTCATGCAGGTTCTTTTACCCAACTTACCTTAGAACCATACAGGGAAGGGGATCCTGGGAAATGTGGCTCTTTAGTTTAGCAGTGCATCCCACCCCTCCCTCCCAGGAGGGCTATGGACTTTAGGGCAGTGGGCCTGATCAAAAGCAGAGGGAGCTAAGAGGTGATAATCTTCGTTGTAAAGGATGAAAGCCACATCTTGAGACGCCTCACTTAAGTGGTGCATAGAAAAGTCTCAAAATGTTAATTTTGTCTATACTACAGTGTATTTCTCTTCTGAACTTCCCTTTAGTGAAGAAGTTCGTAATTACATTACTATCTAATGTTTTGGAGGCCAAAAAGACAAAGTGGCAAGGAAGTAAGAACTGTGTATTAGTTATTATGATTTTGATATGGCAGAAAACCCAATTAAGAGTAGCTTAAACAGCGATTTATTTTTTGCGTAGGGTAGGCAAAGGTGAAGTCTGTCCTGGGCTGGAATAAATGCTTAGTAAGGTCATATGGGACTCAGGTTCTTTAACTTTTTCTGCCTACCATTCTTAATATGTTGTTTTTTTGTGTTTGCAGATGTTGTCTCATGGTCTCCAGATGTCTGCCTTAGTTCCAGACATTACTTTTGCTTTTAAAATAGGAAAAAGAAAGGCCCAAATCCTACTCTGTCATGGAGAAATCTCCCCAGAGCTCACTCTTAGACATCTCTTTCCATTCTATTGGCCAGAACTGTGTTACATGGATACCTCAAATTCTAAAGGAGGCTGGGAAAGAACTTATCACAAGTGGAAAGGCATTACCCTGAATGTCTCCATTTGATCATGATTCAACTCTTGGACTGAAGAAGCATGATTTCTCTGATATCTCCCACAGCATGTTTTGGTATTCCTCATTTGGATCTCAGGAGGAAAGGGAACATCTACTTTAAGAGTAGACTATGATGGTGAGTCTCTGTTGGCTCTAAGTGGCAACAAGAGTCCAAAGAAGTACAACTCTGAAGGTCCTGGGGGAAAAATTCACCTGTTGGGAAGAAGATAGGACCATATATTCTGAATACCCTGACAACAAATAGAATCCTTTAAATTAGAAATGCGGTAGTGTGCTTGGTGTCTGGGTTATATCTCTATCACAAGACTTTTAAAGATATCATAATCGTCTGTTTTACATCTGATCCTTCCATGAGGAAGTGTACTCCTTTAGGATAGCAATCTTGCCTTATTTATCTGTGTTATAGCATCCAGCTTGGCATCTGCCCTAGAATACTGACTGTTCATTGCAAGAATAAACTCTTCCAGAGAACCCTTGTATGACTCTTAGCAGTCTGTGGCTACACATTTGAATAACTTGGGGAGAATTTTAAATTCCAATATCTGAGCTCTATTGATTCAAAATCTCTGGAGGTAGGACCCAGGCATCAGTATTTTTAAAAGCAGTATTTTTCAGCTCTTCAGGTGATTCCAGTATGCAGCCAAAGTTGAGAGTCACTGCAATAGAACCTTTTCAGGTCTTTTTCTTTTTTAAAATACTCCTGGGAAAGTACGAAAACCACAGAAAAAATATCCAGTGGTGTTAGGTCTTAAACAAGGTCTGTGCTTGGGGTTCTTGAGGGGCTATTTCTTACTGGAATTCAAGCAGTAGTTAAGGTTTACAACCCTAACAAAGATAGTATGTTTCATTGAAAATATCTTTTAACTGTGTCTATTAAAAATCATCATAAATGAGAGACCTGGTTTAGGAATGAGATAAGATGATACCATCAAAACTGTAGTAGTGGTAATAATACTATGTAAATTAATGATCCCATTATTTTTCTCCATAGATCTCGGAGAATGACATGATCACAACCAAAGCATAGATCATAACTTTGTTTCCTCTCTCCTACCCTCTAATATGCTATTTCTTCATTCCATCCCCCAACTCCTGGTTGCTTTAGGCAGCACTAAATTTTCATGTTGTCATTATACAGAATTGGCAAAACTAAGGGCAAGAAAGGGTCTTTCTAGATGTAATAGATGAGAACAGATACTGTTCCTTTGGAGTAAGATCAACATTTTATGTATTGAATTTTTCCTCAACTCTAATCAGATTTGAATTATATCATCTGGTCTTGCGTGTAGTTGGTACACAATAGATATTAATTGAAAGGCAGTGTGACAAGGTGGAAACAGATAGGCCTGGCTTTGGGACTTGGTTCAACCACTTATTAGCTGTATTATTTAAGACTAATTACCTAATCTTTATAATATTTGGGTCCCTGATTTATCATATGTGAACCAAAGTGTCTTTCAGAGGTGGTGTGATTCTTGTCACCTTTAAAACATATTCCTGTATCTCCCACTAAACCACACCAAACTAAACAAAATAATGATACACCTCCTTCTCCCCTTCATGGTCTCAGCTCAGGATTCTATAACAAAATACTATAGTCTGGGTGGCTTAAACAACATTTATTTCTCAGTTTTGGAAGCTGGGAAGTCCAAGATCATGGTGCAGACAGATTTGGCAAGTACCTTCCTCATGATTTACAGAGGGCTGCCTTCCCACTATATCTTCTTTTGATGAAGAGAGGAAGCTCTGATGTCTCTTTTAAGGAAACTAATCCTATCATGGAGGCTCCACCTTTATGATCCCCCTCTATATTTAAGTACCTCCTGTTTGCATCACTTTGGGCTGTTACAACAAGGTACCATAGGTGGCTTATAAACAAAAGAAATTTCTCAGTTCTTATAATTCCAGAGGCTGGAAATCTGAGATCAGGGTGTATTAGTTTGCTAAGGCTACCATAAAAAATGCCATGACTGGCTGGCTTGAGCAATAGAAATTTATTTCTCACAATTCTAGAGGCCAGAAATGTAAGATCAAGGTGTCAGCAGGTTTGTTTTCTCTTTAGGACTCTCTCCTTAGTTTGCAGATGACCACTTTCTCACTGAATCCTCACATGGTCTCTTCTCTGTATGTGCGCATCCCTGGTGTCAATGTGTCCATATTTCTTCCTCTCACAAAGGATACTAGTCAGATTGAATTGGGGTCCATCTTAATGGTCTCATTTTAACTTACCTCTTTAAGGCCCTACCTCCAAATACAGTTCCTTTCTGAGATACTGGGAGTAGGGTTTCAACATAAGAATTTCCAGAGGGATTACAATTCAGCCCATAAAACAGCCTGTAAGCGTGTGATTATTATTCTTTTCCAGTGGCTTATCGTCTCACTGAGGACAGGGAGTGTGTCTGTTGTGACCCACCATTGTTGTTATATAATTTGGCAGTACTATAGACAGTTCATTTATTGAATAAATGAACAATTATGAATTAGAAGAACCTAGCAGAATATGAGACATAGTAATTGTCCTATATGTGGTAGATGCTATTAGCAGTAATGATGATGGTTCAGATGACTTAGGGATCACTCAGTTTTGTTCTTATGATCTAGTTGCTCCTATTAGCATTTCTAATTAGTTTATCTGAGGTCCTGCTGCTGAATTAAATCTTCAGGCTTTCTTGTGAGGGTTTAACCAAGTGCTACAAGGCAAAATGGTACTGGCACAGCTTCAGTAAATATAGACCGATGATGATGGATTTCCTGTGACTAATCTAACTTATTTGTAGGAAATTCTCTTAAAGCTTGTTTTATGATTGATGTGCAAACCCTTTCCTGAGATACTAATTTTCCAACTCCTTTTTGTTATAGAAAAATATAAATGAAACAGAAAAACTGTTGATTGGTTATGTTTTATTTAACACAATAGTTTCAGTTCTTTGATCTTCACTATAAAATTGTGTAAAATGGATTCATAAATTAATATGTAATATTCAAGGCCCATTAATGTATTTTATGCCTACTGTATTTTTTTTTATAAAGATTTTATTTATTTATTCATGAGAGACAGAGAGAGAGAGACAGAGACACAGGCAGAGGGAGAAGCAGGCTCCGTGCAGGGAGCCCCACGGGGTACTCGATCCTGGTCTCCAGGATCATGCCCTGGGCTGAAGGCGGCGCTAAACCGCTGAGCCACCCGGGGTACCCATGCCTACTGTATTATGTTGGATTACTTTGCATTACTTTGCTCTACTTTTAATATTATTTGAAAGTAAAACGAACATACATTAATATTTTTCTGAAATATATTTTTCTCTTTTTCAGATTTTTAAGGTAAGCACATTGATTAAAATGAAAGTATAAAAGTGGATGTGATGGATAATGTAGATTTAAGTTTTTCAAAAAACTTCTTATGCAACCTAAAGAACAGATGTAGCCAACATAAAGAGCCTATGCCCAAATCTATCTAGGATTTAACTCATTTTCCCTAAAATAATAGGAAAACATATTGAGCCAAGACCATAGGCTTTTTTATTTGCTGTTCCAAAACCTGTCATTTATCTTTCTGATCACTAGATGTCAGTGTTGTTTCATTGCAAACACAGAAGTTGGGCGACCCAGGAGCCCAAGAGGATTTTGTCTGACTGCTAATCAACACTCTGCACCCTTACTGGCTTCTAAGGGTCAAGAAAGTTCTTTGAGCATCACAGAAATGAAAAAGACCTTATGTCCTCACAGGCTGCACAGAATGTACATTCTTTTATTAGGCAGATGAATGATGAAGGGCAACAAGTTTCAAAGAGCCAAAGGCAATTTTTGCTTAATAATAACAACTACCAACAGATATTGAATGCTTATTATGTGCTAAGCATGGTGTTAAGCATTTTATACAGATTCTTTATTCAATGCTTGCTTAGAGCAAGCAATTACAGGAAAAATGTTACTTTTATTATGCTCAAATTTCACATGTGAAGAAACTGAGGCACAGTAAGGTTAAATAATTTGCTCAGGACCACAGAAGCAGTAAATATCAGAAGAACACTTCAAACACAGGGAGGCCAATTGCTGAACTGAATTTTGCCTTAATGACCGTACTACGTGGACTCACCTTTAAGTTAATCACAGCCATATGGAATCTTTGTTAAAAACAAAGAATACAGAATAGATATTTTGAAAGAAACTAATTTAGGAATTATTTTAAGTGTAAATTTTATATTGTGACTTAGTATAGAAGCCCTGAAATCTGAAATCCTTATTTCTAAGTATTTCAAAACATAAGCAATTTTTTTTCCCTCTTTGAATGCCACACAATCACAAAGGGATGATGTTTATTGAATGACCCCTTGAGGAAGGTGTGTGATGTTAGACATACTTGCATTGACATTTGTTCTTTCTTGGTGGCATCTCTGGGTCATAAGGCAGTGATGATGGAGCAATGATATATGAGCTCTAATTGATAGCTTTTTGGTAACTGGAGGCTAGAATCATGAAAGCCTTTTGAATGAACCACAGGAAAATTCTAGGGGACTATGATTTTTACTAATCTAGCTGGTAGCACAGTCAATTATATAAAACATGGAACATTTAAAAATGAGCCTTCTAGAAGGCAATTAGGCAATATATTTCAAAACATTAAAACATACATATAATTTAATGTAACAATTCCCTTCTAGAAATTTGTTCCAATAAAACAGTTTTTGATTGATCTACTGGGATAGTTATCAAAGTATTGTTTATAATAATATAAATTAGGGGATCCCTGGGTGGCGCAGCGGTTTAGCTCCTGCCTTTGGCCCAGGGCGCGATCCTGGAGTCCTGGGATCGAATCCCATGTCGGGCTCCCGGTGCATGGAGCCTGCTTCTCCCTCTGCCTGTGTCTCTGCCTCTCTCTTTCTCTCTCTGTGACTATCATAAATAAATAAAAGAAAAAAATAAATTATTATTTATATAATATATATAATAATAATAAATGAAATAACCTGTAATCTCAAATAGAGATTGAATACAATTTAGTTACTAAAATAATTTGTAGGATATTTAATGATATCCAAAATGTTTACAGTATATTATTAAGTATATTATTAAGTTTGCAAGACTATATTCTGTGGGATCCCAATTTGACAAAAACTAAAAATATATTTTTTAAAAAGATTTTATTTATTTCTTAAAGAGAAAGAACAAGTGAGAGAGTACAAGTGAGAGAGAGCATGAAGTGGGGGGAAGGGCATGCAGGGAGGGGCAGAGGGAGAGTGTGAAGCGGGCTCATCAGGGAGCCTGACTTGGGGCTTGACCTCAGTACTCTGGGATCATGACCTGAGCCAAAGGCAGACGCTTAGCTGACTGAGCAACCCAGGCACCCCTGACCCCTGAATTTTGTTTTTTAACTATATACAGACATGCAAAGAAGATTGAAGTACACAAAAATATGTTAGTAGTTATTTTTTTGGGGTGATAATGGATGACTCTTATTTTCTTTCCCTTTTTAAAAAAATACATAATGTGTTACTTATGACTTAGAAAAAAACCTTGCAAACTATTTATATTTTTGAAAAATTACACAATCTTTTTAAAGATTAGTTTCAAAGCTTAGGTTTGTTGTGTAGAAAAGCTGATTATTGCCCTTTGTTTTCTAATATTGTTAGTTTTGTTAATTCATGGTGTGTGTGTGTGTGTGTGTGTGTGTGTGTGTGTAGGAAGACAAGAGGTAACTCAAAAGAGTTCTTCAATTTTATCTAACTCCAAAGGAAGGGTTGGATGAAATAAAAACAATCTTGGGTACTCTTTTATACAACTTGAGGATGATCAGTGAGGCTTTAGTCAAGTGTTTCTCAGACAAGTTCCAATTTAGTGTTTCTAAAAAGGGCCATTGAGCTTTGTGTAGGCCAACATAGCTGAAGCCTGTCATTTGTGGTTGATATGAGCCTATCCCATTTAGTTCATATTTAGTCTGTCTTCTTAACGTGAAAGCAAAGTGGTGTATGAGATACTCTAAAATCTGTTGCTGCTTTTAATTCTGCTTCTTTACCATCATTTGTTGTTTCTTCTTTTAATGTGAGATTCCACAGTACAAGGATTTGGGTTTATTTCATGAATGTTGAGCATTATTGAAATCACATAATCTTTTTTTTGAAATCACGTAATTCTAATTAGACAGTGAATGTTCAATTAAATAATTCCGACATGGTCTCATACTTTTGGGGATTTTACTGAGCAATTTCTTCACAAGCATATTCACCTGCCTTTAAAATAGCTTTCAAGTTTTATGAAGTGAAGGCTTTTGCCATCAAATTATTCTTTTAACTTGGAATGTATCAATCAATATGTGTTTTTAACATACTGAATTTTATGAAACATCCATACTGCGTGTCAGGACTTTAGATAGACATCCTTTCATTGATCACAGCTTGAACATGAGCAGAGGATGGACAGAACTATGACTTAATAAGTGGTAAATCTTGTAGTAGACCTTTGACCTTCTGGTCTCAACATTACAAAGGCTGTTGGTAACAGCTGTAGCTAAATTGATTATTGTCCTGAGGTTTGGAACTCTAGCTCTAAACTCGTATTGAGTTGAAAACTTTAAATACCTTGTTCCCAGGAAAGTTTTTTTTTCTTCTGTTTATAGGTAACATAATAATTCTTTTTTCCCTTGAGTGTTTGCTCTGTGTTTCCTTCCTGGGCAAGGTTACTGGACCTTGTACTGTAACTGTATGAGACTTCAGCCATTGCATTGTTTTGGCCCACACTACCCTAATTAGAAATTATAATAGGTGATGCAAATGTTGGCTAGAAATCAAGATTCAAAAAATTTTACTGTAGAGAAAAATCTGAAGTTTGTGATGCAGCACACTGTATAGCTAGTATTGAACCTGGTTAAATCTAATCACACTGAGTCATGGCTGTAGTGTATACTACAGCACTGCTCAAACTAGTCTTGGCTTTCATTTTCTTCCATTAAAATACCACCCAAAACAATGAAATGCATTCGAGATAGCTATTTTGATGGAAAATGGCACCTTTAGCTGCATCTCTTAGTACAGAGTTATAAGATTTAGTAATTGAAGCAATTGTTTCTTTTTCTCTCTCTCTCTCTATCATCTTTTTTTTTACTTAGTTTGTTCATGCTTGGAAACACAGCCTGCAAATGAAAAAGCTGTGGTGAAATAACCTATTCTATACAGGTTTCCCTATGTCATTTAGAAAAGAAGTACATGTTATTAAGAAAAAGTTGATTTTTTTAATAGTCTGTTCGAGTTTCAGCTCTTTTGCTAGGTACTGAAGTGTTTAGGGTGGGAAAAAAAAGGACATGATCCTTATCTAAAAAATACAATTTTGAGTTTTATTTTTTGTTGTATAAAGTATAAGAATGGGGCCCAAGGGGTTCTGATGCCAAGCATGTAAAATTTAAAAAAGTAAAGTAACAAAAATTACGGATTATATTTTAATCACAAATACAGATGATACATAAGTGCCAATCTGAATTTTAAAACTAATTTATTTTAACAAGCCTAAATTTTCTTTGACAAGACATTTTACATAGCCTATGCACCAGACACTGTTCTAAGTATTTTGGCACTTGATGAGAGTTCACTTACTTAAACCTTATAATAACACTATGAATATTGGTACTAAAATTATCATCAGCACTCCTATTTTCCAATGGGTATTTGCTTATGTTGTAACAGCAAGCAGTTAACAGACCTAGGGTTCAAGCCCAGAGGCTGACTCAAGAGTACAGGCTATACCGTGGATCTTGGGTGTTGGTGACTGTTGTCAGATCCCCTAGTTGGAGGAGGAGGAGACTGAATTGTGTCCCTTACCTCACTAGACTTGACTGAGGGTTGCAACACAGGTTAAGTGCATTCCCAAGCCTAATGGCTATTGTGATCACAAACCCTCCCCAAAAGTTTCTTTTGGGTTCATTCAACAAAATAACTACTTTGCACTTGGGGAAAGGAGAAGGGGAGTTTTCTTTAAAATGTATGGAGAGGTGGAAGTTAAAGAAGTGAACTGGAGAGGTGATAATCTTTCATCTTCAGAGGCAAGAAAGTATC
The DNA here is from genome assembly GCF_048418805.1 of Vulpes vulpes. Classification (NCBI taxonomy): domain Eukaryota; kingdom Metazoa; phylum Chordata; class Mammalia; order Carnivora; family Canidae; genus Vulpes; species Vulpes vulpes. The sequence continues at coordinate 83,420,934 of NC_132785.1, read as the reverse complement.
TGAACAGGGGAGGAGAGATGATGGATAGGTAGGAGAAGGAAGATGGATCTGAATGCATTAGATTGATAGGGGGTGACTGACTGACAGAACTATCTTTATCATCTGTAAATGCAACTTCAGTTCCCTTTCAAAGACTCTAAGCCATCTATGCACTCTTTCCCACCCAAATCCTATACAGTGGCACACTCCTTATTTAGCCATCTATTTTTTAATGTGAGTCTTGAGAAATTTCACAGAAACATTTATAATTGGGTACCTCCTGGGTTGGTAATTTGCCAAAAGTAATCAGTAATCAGATTCCTTTAAGGCAAGGATTAATGGAAGTTAAGAGAATTTCTTTAAGTCCTTAGACTGCTGTTTCAGTCTCTTAGCTGAGAAGAGCAAAATTGTATAGGCAAACTGCAGTCTTAGAAATCAAGTTACTGACAACCAATACTTTCTCATTCAAATGTCTTTTTATAAAAATAAAAGTTTTTTAAAATTTTTATTTTTAAAAGATTTTATTTATTTATTCATAAGAGACACAGAAAGAGAGGCAGAGACACAGGCAGAGGGAAAAGCAGGCTCCCTGTGGGGAGCCCAATGTGGGACTCAATCCCAGCACCCTAGGATCATGACCTTAGCCAAAGGCAGATATGTTCAATCATTGAGCCACCTAGGCACCCCCCAAAAATATTTTATTTATTCAGGTGAAAGAGAGAGAAAGAGAGAGAGAGAGAGAGAAAACAAGCAAGGGGAGGAACAGAGAGAGAAGCAAGCTCCTGCAGAGCAGGGAGCCTGACAACCTGAGGTCCATCCTAGGACCCTGGGATCATGACCTAAGCCAAAGGCAAACAACAAACCGAGCCACCCAGGCTCCCCAAAATAAAAGTTTTTGAAAGTAAATTCTTGAAATCATTCTCATCCTCATCCTCATCAAGATGTTTAGAAACCAAATTTCCAGGATAAAGATGCTATACTATTTTAGAAAAGGGAAATTCTGGCTCTAGAGATGTTTCTAAATTAAAGCCAGGACCTAGAAACATTGTCAAGTAAGAATTTTGAAGGATTGTAATTTCAAGATTTTTCATTTTGTACTTTCAAAATTCTTTTTTTTCTGCATTGAAGAGTCAGTAATAGTGCATTTAGAATCTGCTATTTTTGTTTTTCTTTGAATTATCAGTATGCGGTAAATAAACCTCAGAACACTCTTTCTCTTTTTCTCTTGACTTAAAATTTTGGCTTTTGGTGAAATAGACACTGCTGTGTTGACCCTGGGCTTTTTAAAGCTCTGTTATATAAACGATAAATGGTTTCTTAACATGCCCCTCACATCTCAAATATCTTTGTCCAACAAGGACTCCAGAATAACAAAATGTGCATCCGAGGCTTTGACATACACACAATGAAAATACAAAGAGGAGAGGGAATTCACCTCTATATTAGGGTGGCTTAAGCAAGGGAGAAGAAGAAGAGGCAAAAGGATGAATGACCTTATTAGTCTTCTGTAAAGGAATTGGGGTGCTTCCTTTTCTGATCTCTTAAGAATTCCATTGTACAAGTTGGTGAATGAAAACATAGTCAAATATGAAATAGCTTTTAAGGAATTCTTTTCTTGAAAGTGCCCTTTATCCTCTTAGTTCTTATTTCAGACAATACTTTTCTTATGAGTATTTCCTTTTGATTCTGTAAGAGAAAAAGGAAACAAATTTCCCTCTCTTGAGGGATCACCAAGTGGCAGAGGTAAGGAGAGAAGGGGTCAACCAGGAAAGGATGGGGAACAAATGTATAGAGGGAGAGCAATTAGTGCACCGTATTCATCCTGGAAAATGTTTTGCTTCAGGTCCCAGTGGGATCAATTTTAGAGCTATAGTTTCTAGTCTGTGTGTAGGAGAGATGCATAAAATAACTTGCCTGAACACTTGCTCATGACTGAGTTTCAGGTCTTCTCTGGTTCCAATTCTGCATATAAAATAAGAGCTTAATCTTTATTGAAATCCTGCTTCCGTATATCCCAGTGGCTTAGTGGGCTACAGAGGAAAACAGAATTCCAAAAGACCGTAGCTTTGAAAATATATCTTTGTACAAGAGACCCTTGACACACCAGTCTTGATCTTGCAGATTCTATTAGTGAGAATCTTGGCAAAATTGATTAGTTACTTGCATAAGGTCTGGGGCTATAACCTTGAGCTCATGTGGAGTTGAAAACTTTTAATCCCTAGTTTCCAGATGTCCTTTTTAGCATCAACAGCAGCAATAAAAAAAAAATAAAAAAAAATCAGGAACTGTAATATGTAGTATACCCAGAAAAAAAAAGAAATCTCAGGAAAACATGCTGTTCATTTGGCTTAAACCATTGGCATCCCGTCTTCCCCACCTCTAAATCCAGATTATGGTCAGATAAAACTAATCCAGTTAGGGCCTGGAATGGTTTCTTTGTTCTGGATTGTAATGAGAACACAAAAGGATATGTTGTGAATTATAAAAACAATAATGTGAGAAAAAGATACATTTTATTAGGAATGTATACATCTATATACAAACCTCATTTTTAAAAAATATTTTGTTTATTTATTCATGAGACACACAGGGAAAGAGGCAGAGACATAGGCAGAGGGAGAAGTAGGCTCCCTGTGGGGAGCCTGATGTGGGACTTAATCCCAGGATCCTGGGAACATGACCTGAGTCAAAGGCAGATGCTCAACCACTGAGCCACCCAGGTGCCCCTATATAGAAATCTTAAGCTCCGTGAGTAGTGAGTAGAGTTTTCATGGTATAGTGTTCATTGTTAAATCCTTAATTCTTAACATGGTACCTAACACTAGAGTCACAATACATTTCTGTAAAATAAATGAAAGAAATAGTGAATTCTGACACCAATTTCTGTGAAGATACTCATGATAATCTTTACTGAACACTAAGAATAGTTCTTTTGGATTTCCATTTCCTTTCTTTTCTTCCTTCTCAGCTCTCTTCAAGTCTTTTCTCTCTCAGAAACACCTTTCCTCCCTTCTTTTTTCCTTAACTTTCTCTTTTTGTTCATCCCAGGGATATACTCCTACATTTCTCATATCATCCATTCTTGATTGTCAATTTTTTGGTTTTGGACCCTAATCAGAATCACAGAAATCTCATAGTCTTTGCCTAGTATTTACTCAAAGAATAGTCTTTATCAATTACTCCTAACATGTTCTTCAAAATGCTGGTGTGTCTCACTTGATTAGTTTACTCCTGGTGGGTCTTCATTATGCAGTTCTTTGATAGCTTCTCTGTAGCACCATCAAGAATCTTCACACTTGAGGTAGCAACTCACATGAATTAATTACACTTTAATTATGATATATTCAAAATCATGTATGTTACACATTTATTGAGCACTTACTGTATATAGAGGACTTTAGGAGTTACAATGAAGGATGAATTATAATCCCTAGTTTCACCCATCAATTTTAGAGGCCAGAAAATATATAAATATATGATGATAAATAAAAGATTCAAATTACATGAGAAAACAATAAGCTATCAATATTTTCTGGTTCAGATACCAAGATTTTTTATATTTTAAAAGACATTTTGAATCCCCTACAATTCAGTGTACTATTGCCTTTAAGAAGGGCTAAAACAGGGATACCTGGGTGGCTCAGCAGTTGAGTCTGCCTTTGGCTCAGGGTGTGATCCTGGAGTACCAGGATCGAGTCCCACATTGGGCTCCTTGCATGGAGCCTGCTTCTCCTCCCTCTGCCTGTGTCTCTGCTTCTTTCTCTCTTGTGTCTCTCATGAATACATAAATAAAATCTTAAAAAAAAAAAAGAAGGGCTGAAACAAGAAAAGACATAATTTTAGTCAAGGTAATGTGGTATTAGAAGTTGGTAAATTGATTTTATTTCTCCAACTCTGTCAAAAGACTGTTTTTAGAGTAAGTTATTTTATATTTTGCTTTTTTTTTTTCACTTTTTAAATTAGAATTTCTGAATTGTAATTGGAAATAACTTTCTGTTGCTGGCATCCTGATGATGGACTATGTTTCTGAGTCCCATGTCTTCCTTTGTTGTTTTCTAAAAATAAATCTTCAGTAGCTGCTTAAGAAGGAATATGTGAAAAACAATTTTTATGCTTTTTTTGCATGTCTGAAAATATACTTATTTAATCCTCATATTTGATTAATAGTTTTGTTTGGTATCACATTGTGAATTAAAACTGTATCTTCCTCAGAATATTGAAAAGATTGATTGATTCCTTATATTCTGTACTCTAGCATTGCTCTAGGGACTTGCTATTCTGTTGCTTGTATATATACATATATGCACACATACATTTTATATGTTTTTCTTTCTGGATTCTTTTGTGATCTTTCTCATTAGTGTTCTGAATTTCACAGTGTTGGGTCTTGTAGTGTGTGGGTGGATAGTTGAATGTGTGTTCTACATAACGTTGGGCACTTAGTCTGCCTTTTTAATCTGATGTATATCCTTCAGTTCTGAGAATTTGTCTCGAGTTATTTATTTTATTATTTCATTTCTTCTGTATTCTCTTTTTGCTTTTTGTGGAGTTACTATTAGATAATAAACATCCTGAAAGAATCCTCTAATCCTTTTATCTTTTTCTGCTTATTTTCCAATTCTTGATGTTTTTGTTCTTTCTAGGAGAGTTCTTTAACATTATCTTTCAAACTATTTTAAAAATTCAAATTTATACCATCATATTTTAATTTCTATGGGCCCTTACTTTTCTCTAATTTTATCTTTTGTAAAAAAGAATACCATTTTAAAAATGCTATCTTGGGGTACTTGGGTGGTTCAGTCCATTAAGCAACTGACTCTTGATTTCAGCTCAGGCTGTGATCTCAGCGTCCTGGGATTGAGCCTGCTTCAGGCTCTGTGCTCAGCAGGGAGTCCACTTGAGGATTCTTTCTTTCCTCTTCCTCTACCTCTCACTCTGGCCCTTCTCCCCCGCTTGTGCTCTCTCCCTCTCTCCTTCTCTCTCTAAAATGAATAAATAAATCTTTAAAAAAAGTGCTGTTGGGGCACCTGGGTGGCTCAGTGGTTGAGCATATATGCCTTTGGCTCAGATTGTGATCCCAGGATTCTGGGATGGAGTACCACACTGAGTTTCCCGCAGGGAGCCTGTCTCTCCGTCTGCCTATGTCTGCCTCTCTCTGTGTCTCTCATGAATAAATAAATAAAATATATATTTTTTAAAAGAAGTGCTGTTTTTTCTTACCTCATTCAAGATATTATTTATAGAGTATTATCTGTTTTGTATCCTTTATTTCTGTATTTCTTCCAGGCTACTGTTTTCTGTCTGTTGGTTTTCTTCTTTCATGTTGGAAACTTTTCTTAACCTTTGGATGATTCTTACATGTCCATCGATATATATGAGCAGGGCACTTGAAAGGCTGATTGGAAGCTTTCTGTATGTGAAGCCAGGGTTTTACCTACCTGTGGGAAGTGAGCTGGATTTTTAGCTTGGGTTGGAGACGGGATATAGCTCTCAAATGTCAGCATATGTAGGTCCTTTCTCTGGACCTGTTCAGTTTTTGTTAGAGAAAAGTTCAATTTCTATCAGGGGCCATATGCCTCTCTGTGAGCATTCTGGGAGCAGCTTGAAATAAAAGGTTAGGTGATCCCTGCATTTAGGATGTGGACTTTTTGTTTCTAGCACTTTGCCTCACTTACCTTCACTCCCAGAGTCTGACTTCACTCAGGTTTTTTCTGTGAAGAATTAACCTCTGGTCTCCACTAGTGAGCAGGATGTGGGTTAGTGGTGTGTGGGTAGGATTAGAAATATGTCTGCTTGCAGTGAGGGAATATGCCTGAGGAGGGTCAAACTCCTTTGTATACAGACTTTCAGTCATGTTCCTGGGATTCGATTTGTGCCTCACCCCTAACTCTCCTTGTTCTTGTTTGTTATACCTTAAAAAAAATCCCTCTCATTTTGTTGAGATCATGATTTAGGTAGAATACAAATGCATATGATTCAATTTCTAAGTTCAATAGTAAGTGGAATGGTAGGTTTTGAAGAGTTGTCTTGATAAATAGAAATCTTCTAATGGGCTTGGAAGAAATGGGTCTGAGTGGATCTTGTAAGCTCTGCCTAAGTTGGGCCAGTAATGTGAGATGGATGGATAAGGAGGTTTGGGCACACTTGTCTAAAGTGGAAGGGGTAGTTAGAATGAGAAAGTGGGCATGTGGTGGCTTGGGTTTTATATGTGCAAAAGCAAAATGGGAAGATTTTATTTTGAGTTCTTTGATCATGTGTCTTATATGATACTGTGTCAGAATAAAACTGAATGAGTATAAAGAGCTATGTGCTGTTTTTAGCTTAACTCAACAGATTTAGTTGATCATAGAAAGACTGTGTCAAAGCCAAAGTCATTGTTTGATCAAGTCAGCTTTGTGCCAAAGAACTTTCTCATCATAGTTACAGATTCCTCTCTCAATGTGTCTTTGGATCCTGTTGACATACTAATGTTTACAAGAGGGTGTAATAGGTGCTATTGTTGCTAGGAGTATGACTGAATCCAGTGTCCCATTGACAATGAGCTATGACACCACACTTGAAGAGAAAGAAAAGAACTATTATTTTTATTAGAGTATTTTCCAGATGAAATTTAATGCATATTGGTTGACATCCTCTTTACACTGGTAGCTGTTGATATTATGTAAGTATTAAACTTCATTTTAAAAAAGATTTTATTTATTTATTTGATGGAGAAAGAGAGTAAGCAGGGAAAGCGGTAGGCAGCAGAAGAGGGAGAATCAGGTTTCCTGCTGAGCAGAGAGCCTGATGCAGGGCTGGATCCCAGGACTCTGGGATCATGACCTGAGTCAAAGGCAGATGCTTAACTGACTGAGCCACCCAGGTACCCCTTAAATTTCATTTTCAACTGAACTTATTTTTAAAAGGCATATAACTTGATGAAGAATAGGCATGTTTTTCTTATGGATGAATATTGAGCAAAACAAAGCAAAGCTTGTCTATTTTACTGTTATTTTTCTTTTGACTCTTTGGGTGTTGAGGCCTCTCCTTGGTTGTAATCTCCAAAATTCTACATGAAAAATTTCTGTGTAACAAAGGATATCTGCATTATTATTTTGGTTCCTTTTATGTATTTGAACATTAAAATGCAAGCTTATAGTTTTAATCCCCAGTTTTGTTTTACAAGCAGTTATTATACAAGTGTCATTTTCAGATGTGTACTAGGCTTAGTCTGTCAGAAATGGCTTATGGATTAGCAAAATGTAATTATCCCTAACTTTTAAATTTAAGGCAACAACTAATAAAACTAAATGAACTTAGATTGCTAACAGGTTGTTGCCTCTGTACAAATTGTGCATTCAAATGCTACAGACTGGCAATCCAGTGATATTTTGTGGCTAATTCCCTTTTCTCATAGATGTATAGATATAACTCCTGAGCAGGAAATAGGAGTCATTGTGAGAATGGATATGAGTTTTAGTTATGCTAAAAGCCATGCTGAGTGAGAATACTCTCTGGTAGATGGGCATGTGCCAGGTATGTGGGACCCTGATATGTGAGCTAAATAGTTAATGGGCTGTACAGGGAAGAGGAAGCTTTGAGAAAAGCTGGGATTTGAGAAAAATAGGAATGTTAAGGTCTACAGAACTTCTTTTGTAGAAAATGTAAAAGTAGAGAAAATACTTTGGAGGCCCAGGTTCCTTCAGCATGTGTCAATTTTGCCGTGTCCACCTAGGCTCTTTAGTTAGGGACAGGCAGAAGTAGTCTACTAAACTGTACTACACACAGGATTAGGAAGCCAGATAGTCCTGGCTATGCTACTTCTTAGATGTGGGATCTGACAGGTTATTTAACAACCATACTTCTCAATTTCCTAATACGTAAAGTTGGCATGATAATACTCTCATCCTAAAGTTGTTGTGAGAGTCCAATGCAATGATGTATACAAAAAATTTAGAGAAATGCTAACTAGGATATGATCCATAAATGCTAGCTAGCCATTTGAAAAAATGTGGCTATTGTTATTAAAGTGGATGAAGAACCACAAGCAAAATTTCAGTTGTCCTCAAAGAAGTAGGCTAGGTAACAGAATGACTTAAATAAGGACACATTATAGCTTGGCAGATAGAGGGTTGATCACATTGCAGGCTGATCTGAATATGATCAATTGCTATCAAATCTGGGTAGGTAGGATTTGTTAGCCTAGGGATGAGGTGAACCAAAAAAGAATTGGAGCTTGCATGGATGGGAAAGAAACAAGACTAGATTGGGGCACAAAATAGAGAATGAGCATGAAGGAGAAGGACTTGACCAGGAATCAAGAAATTAAAAGGAAAGGAAAGTTGAATATACTTGGTTACTGAGTTTAATTGGTTCTGTTTTTTGCTTAATCAACAACATAGATATAATAAAATGGTTCTCAGAAATCTTTTAACTTTATTTTTAATTTTTTAAAAAATATTTTATTTATTTATTCATGAGAGACACACACACAGAGAAACAGAGACACAGGCAGAGGGAGAAGCAGGCTTCCTGCAAGGAGCCTGATGTGGGACTTGGTATTGGAACTGCAGGATCACGACCTGAGCCAAAGGCAGATGCTCAACACCTGAGCCACCAAGGCATCCCAGAAATCTTTTTACTTTAGCATTAAATAAAATAATTTTTAAAAAGATTTTATTTATTTGTTTATTTATTTATTTTAGAGAGAGAGGGAGAAAGAGAGAGAGAATGTGCATGTGAGATGGGGGAAGGGAAGAAGGAGAGGGAGACAGAGAGAGAATCTCTAGCAGACTGCTCCCAAAGCACAGCCAGACAATGGGCTTGATCTCAGGACCTAAGTAAAATAATATATTTTTATTAAATATATCGTCAGCTTTCTAGAAAGAAAGTAGCATAGGAAAACATATATTAAGGATATAATCTGCAATGCATTTTATTATTTCCATTCCCTAAAGTCAAGGCCCAGGGAGTTAGGAAGTCAGTGGTCAGCTCTAGCTAAGGTGGAATAGGCAGGATACTTCTAAGTGAACTCACCCTTAGAGCAGGGATACCTCCCTAGTGCTGGGTTCAAATGTACTCACCATCAATGGAAGGACAATGCAAATCTCTGCTCCAGCAAGCTAAAAGTTAAGATCAAACAAAGAGACAGAATTAGTCTCCTATCTTTAGGTTGTTTTGGGATATATAATTTCACATTACTAGTTTTTTTCATTTCTAAATCATGAAGGGTGTACTGGATATCCTAAGAATCTCCTTAAATATGTGTATGCGTATGAGTAAATGAGATGGGTGAGTGGGAAAAACATGTTCACTGAGAGCCTATCACGGCCAAGCTCTAATACCAATACTCAGTGAATGATGAGCATTATCTCATTTTAATTCTCCCAGCATACCAAATGAGAGAAGTAGTATTTTTTCATACTACATAAAGGAAACTGAGGTTTAAAGAGTTTATATAACTCTAAAGAAAGTGCTAGGCCTGAATTAGATCAAAGTTTTGACTCCAGTTCTGATTCTGTAATTGAATGATGTAGAAGCCAAGGGTTCCAGTTTTCAAGAAAACCAGCATTTTCTCTAATTTTTTTTAAAAAAGATTTTATTGATTTATTTGGAAGTTAGTGAGAGAGAGAGAAAGAGAGAGAGAGAGAGCGAGAGAGAGCACAAGCACAGGGGAGGGACACACGGAGAGGGAGAAGCAGGCTCTCCACCGAGCAGGGAGCCTGGCACAGGGCTCAATCCCAGGACCCTGGGGTCATGACCTGAGCTGAAGACAGACACTTAACTGACTGAGCCACCCAGGTGCACCAATTTCTCTGACTTTTGAGTATTAGGATTGCGTGAAAGAAAAATCCATAAGCAAAAGTAATAGGCTTAATTTAAATACTTGTTTTTCCCCAAGATATTCAAGGAACATTACATACATCAATGAACACATCCTTAGAGCATCAGTGGGTGCTGATGAATCCACTTCTCTAGCAGTTGGTATATTTGCTGTTCCATTAATAGTCCTCTGCTTTGCTCCTTCATGCTCTTTGCTCAAGTTGCCCCTCACTTATAAGCCTCTTTCTGAAAATCCAGTTCCTCTCTTTTCAGTAATATCTCAAATCCCATTCTCATTTGAACTATTTACAAATAACCTTGGTTTAGGAGTTTTTCTTCTAAACTCATACAGAATTTCTTACTATCCACTTGGCTTTTTGAACTGTAGTTTACAAGTTGGTAAAACTTACCAGTGTTAAAACTTACAAGTGTTAGATATGTTTCCATGGATATGTGCTTACATTTCTTATCATCAGGTAACTACCATGGCTACTTTTCACTAGCAATGCCTTACTTTATGAATAATTACATATCCATAGAATTACAGATTAATGTTTTAGTAGCCATAATTCACTTGAAGAAAACATAGCACTGAGAACTTAGGTTAAGCAGCATGACATCAGGGCTAAAACTCAAATATCTGGAGCCCACACTACCAGGTCCATATCCTGGCACTAATACTTAACCAGTTATGTGATGCTGGGCAGGTGACTTAGCTCCATGGTGCTTAGATTCCTTGCCTATAAGATGATAATGGCACTTCCTATATTTGGCTGGAGAATCAAATGAATAAATAGTTTAGAGTACTCAGAATATAGCCTGCCTTTACAAATACTATACAGGAGTAGGCTATGATTATTTTTTAAGACAAAGATCTAGGGATGCCTGGGTGGCTCAATGGTTGAGCCTCTGCCTTCAGCTCAGGGAGTGATCCTGGAGTCCCAGGATAGAGTCCCGCATCAGGCTCTTTGCAGGGAGCCTGCATCTCCCTCTGCCTGTGTCTCTGCCTCTCTCTCTGTGTCTCTCATGAATAAATAAAGTTTTTTTTTAAAAGACAAAGATCTATAAAACAGATAGTTATCATTACTTATTTATTTAGAATCCTATAACTTGAGGAGATTAAATTAAATGGTTTTAATAATAATTAAAGGTCTAAAATATAATTGGATATGTGTTCATTGATATGAGTATTGAGGGAGAGAGATTAATCAAAGTAACACAAAAGTTTTTGAAAATAAGCATGAACATGCTAAAATTGATTCTCTCATCTTCTAGAGTGGTAAATTCACAAATACTAGAAATACCTGAGGAAGATGGCAGGATGTCCCTTCTGGCTTCCTTAGCTGTGAAGAGGTGATGATGGCCACCTTAGGCTACATTCAAGCTTCTGCACATGGTAAGAGACCTCTTCACAGATCCTTTGATATCAAGTTTTCCAAAGGTAGCTGAATTCTCCAGCTGGGTAGTTTGAATGCAATCAGATTCTCTGTGGGAGAATAAGAGGATAAATGACTCACCCCAAGCACACAGGCAGTCCAGATACATTCTTTAGAGCAATGAGTTTAAAATTTTAATGCAACAGATTTTAGTATTCTTATATCTACATTTCAGTGGGGCAATTGGAATGATATAAAGTCTATCAAAATAAAATTTCCATTTTGATACACATTACAAACCTCAATCTACTATTTCTGACCCTAAGAATGTAACCCTTTTAAGGGACACTCTTTTAGACATACTCCTAAATTGAGACAGGCGCTTAATTTTCTCCACACAGAGAAAATACTCTTTCAGAAAATTACTTGTATTACAGGATAAAAATCTTCTAAAGGCCGAATCTAGTACTTAATGTGTGCAGCACATTTTTGAAAACCTGAGATTAAAAAGTATAAGAAATATTTGAATGTCATCACTTTTTAAACATTGGTAACGATATGAAAATATATAGTTCTTTATGACCAGGTATTTAAACATAAATTTTCTCATGGTATATCAAGAATTCTACTGTTGTTTTCATTTTATAAAATGTTCCCTATGAAAAACCTTCCAAATATCACTGGAAACTAGAAGGGTTAAAGGTAAGTTTTTTTATGTTATAGATGAATGTTAAATAAATAGATGTGGGGCCTGAGATGTGACACAATCATATCACTCTAAAATTTATGCTCACTCACCTCTAAGCCCCACAGGCCTCTAATGGTACTCTGTAGTAAGCACTCCAGCCTCCCAACTTCTGCTTTTGCTCATTCTTCCCTCCTCCACTGGCCCGGAATGTTCTTTCCCTAGATATTTCTGTAAGTTGTTTCTCCATGCCCTTTATATCTTTACTAAATGTCGTCTTCTCATGGAGTCTTCTGGGGCGCTTTGGGTGGCTTAGTTGGTTGAGCCTCAGATTCTTGATTTTGGCACAGATCACAATCTCAGGGCCGTAAGATTGAACCCTGCATGGAACTCCTCACAGGGCTCCACACTCAGCAGGGAGTATGCTTGGGATTCTGTCTCTCTCTCCCTTTGCCCATTCATGGTCTCTCTCTAAATAAATAGATACATGAAATCTTAAAAAAAAAAAAAAATCAGACATACTCCTGACATCTCATACCCCTTCTGTCATTTTTTTCTCCTTCGGCACTTAACATTGTCTAACTTATTTATATCTGTCTCTCTCCCCTTCAGACTATAAGCTCCTTATCAACCGAAGCTTTAGCTCTATTCTTTACAGTCATATCACCAGAGCCTAGAATAGTGTCTGGCATAAAGTAGACATTTAGAACATTTTCTCAGTGAATGAGAAAATGAATCCAAAATCTTTGATATATGATGGGGTATTTATGAATATGTCTGATGTATCAGGAATTTCAAACAAAATAATGAGGCCACAATGTAAAGAACAGATACATAGAACAAATCATTATTTTTGTAACATTCTATACATTTCAAAGGCTCTGCTGTTCATAGTCTTTTCCTTCCTTAGTTTTTTTTTTTTAACATAACCATTATTTTCAGAAACAGCTCTGTTGGACTCTGCCTAATTCTTTGTCAGTACTCTACTGTGGAGGACTATGTCTTTGAGGATAAAGACCTCAAAGATAAAGACCTTCCTTTCATTGTCTTGTCTCCTTATTACATGTTGTGCTCTTTTTGGGACCTACTCTCTCAAGAGGCTTTTATATATAAACAAAGTTAGATTTGTCTAATGACTTTTATTAAGGTGCTAAAATTTTAAATTTAACAAAACCACATGTGAAAAGTAATGTTCTTTTGTGCAGATTGGTTTGCAGGGTGATTTTAGTAACTGACACTGCTGTGTACAGTTAGTACAGATTTCTCAGTTAGGAGTTTAGTTTGCTGCATGAAACAGAAAACTCAGATAACAGTGACTTAAATTAGATAAAGCCTTGTTTTTTCTTATGTAAGGAGAAGTCTGGTTGCTTTAGTTGGCTTGGTGACTCTGAATACCAAGGCTGAGATGTCTGTAATTCTTTTGGCTCTTTTCTAAAGGTCTAAGGGGGAGGAGGAAAGATAAAGGACAAAAATAACTATGTCAGCAGAGTAAGATTTCCTTTTTCTGGAGCTTCTCCAGAAGCCCCAACAACAGCTTCTACTTCCATGGCCGTGGCCTCTCCTATGTCCCATGGCCACCCACTTTGCAAGGGAGGTTGGGAAATATAGATGCTTTTTCCCTTGAGCAGCACATGGATGCTGCCAACAAAATTGTAATCCCACTTAATGGGGAAGAAGAGGAGAATGGATATTGAGTAGGCAATCAGCAATCTTTGACAATGTAAAATATACTTGAAAGATAAAATTTCTGTTATCTTTTTCACAGAAAGGAAATTGACCAAATGACCTGTCACATTATTTAAGGAACAGTGTCAGGAAAATTACCTATAGAAAATTGCATTTCAATTTTTCAGAAAGCATGTAAATAAAATATTCTTTATAATATACTGTAGTTGATAAATATAAAATTAGGGATACATGTTAAGTTCTATAGCAAAGAACAAGTAGAGCATCCACATGATTCTGTCTGTTGAAAGACATAATGCTGAGTAATGTATAGAATTGTCAAATCACTATATTTTATACCTGAAACTAATATAACATTGTATGTTAACTATTCTGGGTTAAAAAAAGAAAACTATACTGGGTTTAAAAGAAAAGGCAAGAAAAAAAAAAAAAGAAGACCTTGCTTAGAAAAAGTTTTAAATAGCAATACAAATTTAAATTGTAGTTCACAGTAATTCAGAATGGTTCGTTGTAGTATATAAAGATTCTAGTGATTATATACTAATTATATAGATAATACAAGAATTTAATGTACCTTATTTAATAATTAAAATTTAATATTTTAAGATTACATGATAATTTAACACATAACGTAAACCATAAATATAACATAATTAACACATAAGCAACAATTAATTAATAAGATTACATAATAAAACATTTATATTTTGCAAACATAAGCAGTTTAAAATATTTCTAGCTTATCTGTTTGATAACTAAGATGGAGGAATATTGCAAATAATGAACTTACTTATCGATGTTTGTTATTAATTCATTTAGAATTGCTTTACTGTAATTTAAAATTTATTTTATTTTATTTTATTTTAATTATTTATTTTTGATAGTCATACAGAGAGAGAGAGAGAGGCAGAGACACAGGCAGAGGGAGAAGCAGGCTCCATGCACCGGGAGCCCGACGTGGGATTCGATCCCGGGTCTCCAGGATTGCGCCCTGGGCCAAAGGCAGGCGCCAAACCGCTGCGCCACCCAGGGATCCCTAAAATTTATTTTAGAATTTAGTTTTTAACTAAAAATCATAGTAACCCAGAAAATACATTGGGAAGTTATTGACAGTGATGATTTAATATTTCTAAGGAAAACCTATAAGATATTTAATTTAAATTTTTTTTCACTGAATCTAGTATCCTTTTTTAAAAATCTTTTTTTTTTTTTTTGTATATTTTTTTTACTGGAGTTCGATTTACCAAATATAGTACAACACCCACTGGCTCATCCCATCAAGTTACCCTCTCAGTGCCCATCACCCAGTCACCCCATCCCCTGACCCACCTCCCATTCCACTACCCCTTGTTCGTTTCCCAGAGCCGTGGGACACAAGGTTGTCTCTCATGTTTTGTCACCCTCTCTGATTTTTCCCACTCATTTTCTCTCCTTTCTCCTATGATCCCTTACACTATTTTTTATATTCCCCGTATGAGTGAAACCATATGATGATTGTCCTTTTCTGATTGACTTACTTCACTCAGCATAATACCTCCAGTTCCATCCACATCAAAGCAAATGGTGGGTATTCGTCATTTCTTCTTCTTCTTCTTTTTTTTTTTTTATTGGAGTTCGATTTGCCAACATATAGTATAACATCCAGTGCTCATCCTGTCATGTGCCCCCCTCAGTGCCCATCACACAGTCACGCCATCCCCCCCCCCACCTCTGCTTCCACTACCCCTTGTTCGTTTCCCAGAGTTAGGAGTCTGTCTCCCTCTCTAATATTTCCCATTCATTTTCTCTCCTTTCCCCTTTATTCCCTTTCACTATTTTTTATATTCCCCAAATGAAAGAAACCATATAATGTTTGTCATTTTCCGATTGACTTACTTCACTCAGCATAATACCCTCCAGTTCCATCCACGTCGAAGCAAATGGTGGGTATTCCTCGTTTTGATGGCTGAGTAATATTCCATTGTATACATAGACCACATCTTCTTTATCCATTCATCTTTCAATGGACACCAAGGCTCTATCCACAGTTTGGCTATTGTGGACATTGCTCCTTATAAACATTGGGGTGCAGGTGTCTTGGCTTTTCACTGCCTCTCTATCTTTGGAGTAAATCCCCAGTAGTGCAATTGCTGGGTTGAATGGTAGTTCTATTTTTAACTCTTTGAGGAACCACCACACAGTTTTCCAGAGTGGCTGCACCAGTTCACATTCCCGCCAACAGTGCAAGAGGGTTCCCCTTTTTCCACATCCTCTCCAACATTGGTTGTTTCCTGTCTTGTTCATTTTCAACATTCTCACTGGTGTGAGGTGGTATCTCATTGTGGTCTTGATTTGTCTTTCTCTGATGGCCGGTGATGCGGAGCATTTTCTCATGTGCTTGTTGGCCATGTCTATGTCTTCCTCGGTGAAATTTCTGTTCATGTCTTTTGCCCATTTCATGACTGGATTGTTTGTTTCTTTGGTGTTGAGTTTAATAAGTTCTTTATATATCCTGGATACTAGCCCTTTATCTGATACATCATTTGCAAATATCTTCTCCCATTCTGTAGGTTGTCTTTTAGTTTTGTTGACTGTTTCTTTTGCTGTGCAGAAGCTTTTTATCTTGATGAAGTTCCAAAAGTTCATTTTTGCTTTTGTTTCCCTTGCCTTCATAGATGTATCTTGCAAGAAATTGCTGTAGCCAAGTTCCTGTGTTCTCCTCTGGATTTTGATGGATTCTTGTCTTACATTTAGATCTTTCATCCATTTTGAGTTTATCTTTGTGTATGGTGTAAGAGAATGGTCTAGTTTCATTCTTCTGCATGTGGATGTCCAATTTTCCCAGCACCATTCATTGAAGAGACTGTCTTTTTTCCAGTGGATAGTCTTTCCTGCTTTGTTGAATATTACTTGACCATTGAGTTGAGGGCCCATTTCTGGGTTCTCTGTTCTGTTCCATTGATATGTGTCTGTTTTTGTGCCAGTACCACACTGTCTTGATGACCACAGCTTTGTAGTACAACTTGAAATCTGGCATTGTGATGCCCCTGGCTCTGGTTTTCTTTTTCAATATTCCCCTGGCTATTTGGGGTATTTTCTGATGCCACACGCATCTTAAGATGATTTTCTCCAACTCTCTGAAGAAAGTCCATGGTATTTTGATAGGGATTGCATTAAATGTGTACATTGCCCTGGGTAGCATTGACATTTTCACAATATTAATTCTTCCAAGCCATGAGCATGGAATATTTTTCCATCTCTTTATGTCTTCCTCAGTTTCTCTCAGAAGTGTTCTGTAGTTTTTAGGATATAGATCCTTTACCTCTTTGGTTAGGTTTATTCCTAGGTATCTTATGATTTTGGGTGCAATTGTAAATGGGATTGACTCCTTAATTTCTCTTTCTTTAGTCTCATTGTTAGTGTATAGAAATGCCATTGATTTCTGGGCATTGATTTTGTATCCTGCCACGCTACCAAATTGCTGTATGAGTTCTAGCAATCTTGGGGTGGAGGCTTTTGGGTTTTCTATGTACAGTATCATGTCATCTGCAAAGAGGGAGAGTTTGACTTCTTCTTTGCCAATTTGAATGCCTTTTATTTCTTTTTGTTGTCTGATTGCTGAGGTTAGGACTTCTAGTACTATGTTGAATAGCAGTGATGAGAGTCAGCATCCTCGTCATGTTCCTGATTTTAGGGTGTTGAACCAACCTTGCATCCCAGGGATAAATCCCACTTGGTCATGGTGAATAATCTTTTTAATGTAGTGTTGGATCCTATTGGCTAGTATCTTGTTGAGAATTTTTGCATCTGTGTTCATCAGGGATATTGGTCTATAGTTCTCCTTTTTGGTGGGGTCTTTGTTTAGTTTTGGAATTAAGTTGATGCTGACCTCATAAAACGAGTTTGTAAGTATTCTGTCCCTTTCTATTCTTTGGAACAGCTTTAGTAGAATAGTTATTATTGCTTCTTATCGTTTGATAGAGTTCCCCCGGGAAGCCTTTTGTCCCTGGACTTTTGCATCTTGGGAGGTTTTTGATGACTGCTTCCATTTCCTCCCTGGTTATTAGTCTGTTAAGATTTTCTATTTCTTCCTGTTCCAGTTTTGATAGTTTGTGGTTTTCCAGAAATGCACTAATTTCTTCTAAATTGCTTAATTTATTGGCGTATAGCTGCTCATAATGCATTTTTAAAATCGTTTGAATTTCCTTAGTATTGGTTATGATCTCTCCTCTTTCATTTGTGATTTTATTAATTTGAGTCTTTTTTTATTTTAATAAGGCTGGCTAGTGGTTTATCTATCTTATTAATTCTTTCAAAGAACCAACTCCTGGTTTTATTGATCTATTTCAAAGTTCTTCTGGTCTCTATTCCGCTGAGTTCTGCTCAAATCTTTATTATCTCTCTTCTTTGCATGGTGTAGGTTTTATTTGATGTTTTTTCTCCAGTTCCTTTAGGTGTGAGGTTAGCTTGTGTATTTGAGTTTTTTTCCAATTTTTTGAGGGATGCTTGTATTGAGATATATTTCCCTCTTAGGACTGCTTTTGATGTATCCCAAAGATTTTGAACAGTTATGTCTTCATTTTCATTAGTTTCTATGAATATTTTTTTTACAAAAAGATTTTATTTATTCATGAGAGACACAGAGAAAGAGAGAGGCAGAGACACAGGCAGAGGGAGAAGCAGGCTCCATACAGGGAGCCTGATGTGGGACTTGATCCTGGGACTCCAGGATCATGCCCTGGGCTGAAGGCATGCATTAAACTGCTGAGCCACCCAGGGATCCCTAGTTTCTTTTCTTTTCTTTTCTTTCTTTCTTTCTTTCTTTCTTTCTTTCTTTCTTTCTTTCTTTCGATCCCTAGTTTCTATGAATCTGTTTAATTTTTCTCTAATTTCCTGGTTGACCCATTCATCTTTTAGTAGGATGCTCTTTAACCTCCATGTGTTTGCATTTCTACCAAGTTTCTTCTTGTGATTGGGACACCTGGGTGGCTCAGCAGTTGAGCATCTGCCTTCAGCCCATGATCCTGGATTCCCGGGATTGAGTCCCACATCAGGCTCCCTGCATGGAGACTGCTTCTCCCTCTGCCTGTGTCTGCCCCCCACCACCCCTGTGTCTCTCATGAATAAATAGAATCTTAAAAAAAACTATCAAATTTCTTCTTGTGATTGAGTTCTAATTTCAAAGCATTGTGGTCTGAAAATATGTAGGGGACAATCCCAATCTTTTGGTATTGGTAGAGACCTGGTTTGTGACCCAGTACGTAGTCTATTCTGGAGAAAGTTCCATGTGCACTTGAGAAGAATGTGTATTCAGTTGCATTCAGATGGAAAGTTCTGTATGTATCTTTGAAACCCAGCTGGTCCAGTGAATCATTTAAAGCCCTTTTTTCTTTGGTGATGTTGTGCTTGAATATGTCATTTGCAGAAAGCGCCATGTTGAAGTCTCCCACTATTAGTGTATTATTATTAGTGTATTATTATCTAAGTATGTCTTTACTTTGGTTTTAATTGAATGATATACTTGGTAGCTCCCATATTCGGGGCACAAATATTCATGATTGTTAGGTCTTCTTGTTGGATAAACCCTTTAAGTATGACATAGTGTCCCTCTTCAGCTCTTACTACAGTCTTTGGGGTAAACTTTAATTCATCTGATATGAGGATTGCTACCCCAGCTTTCTTTGAGGACCATTTGTCTTTTTTTTTAAAGCATTTTTAAAATTTTTTAATTTATTTATGATAGGCACACAGTGAGAGAGAGAGAGGCAGAGACACAGGCAGAGAGAGAAGCAGGCTCCTAGGTCCTGAAGAGGACCTAAAAACATTAGGACCTCCAGTTTGGATTACATCTCATTTAATTGATTTTTAATTTTGGCCTGATTAGATCTAAATTCTGCAGTCATGAAGTCTCTTGAATCTTTTATGCTTTTTTCCAGAGCCACCAGTAGCTTTATAATTGTGCTTCTGAATTGGCTTTCTGACATCAAATTGTAAGCCATATTCTGTAATGTTGTGGCAGAGTAGTTTCTGATTCTCTCTTTTTTGGTTAATTCTTCCTTCCAGTCATTTTGCTCAGTGCAGAGTGGCTGTATGAGTGGGCTGAGTCATGAATATCAACCATGACCTAAGTAAATTTCAGCCTAGACGAGTCTGATGAGGTCAGAGATCAGAAAATTAAAACAAAGATCAGAATGAAATAAAACAAAAGGGCCACTAAAGTGAAAAACAAATTTTAAAACAAAGTAGTAAAAAATAAAAGGCCAAAAATCCCAAAGAAGAAGAAAAAGACGAAAAAAGAAAAAAAGAAGAGAAAGACAAGCAAAAGTAAAGAGGAAAATAAAAAAGAAAAAGAAAAGAGAGAAAAAATAGTGGGGAGGGGGGACTGGGAGATGGTGGTAGTGATGAAGTTGTAGTGGAGGGAGAATGTAGTCTACCTGAGGGGTTCTAGAGGGTGATCCTCTTGGTTCTGAGTATATTACGTTCTGTATGTTAGAAGATGCTCAGTCCCAAATTTATATAAACCAGCAATACTTATAGAAAGCCCCAACACTGACCATCAAAACATAAGATAAAAGAGGGGGGCACAATGGAAATGAAGAGAGAATATAATCTCAAAGAATGAACCACACAATATGGTTACTTAGAACCACTTGGTTCTGGGTGCATGCTGGTCATGTTTTAGAAGCTATTAACTTCCGCCACTGTTGAACAAAACGAGGCAGAGAAAAAAAAACCCCACAAAACAAAAAAACATATATCTCCCAAAATTAAATTGAGTATATTGAAGGGAATCTAGAAGTTGAAAATATATCTAGGACCTATAATAGTAGAAGTATGAAAGTCAAAAAGGAAGACACTTAAAAATGAAGAGGTGCTAAAATATTGTAGTTAAGAAATTTTTAGTCTGATATAAAAATGAGCTGTACTGCTAAAAGGGAAAAAAGAAGGAGGGGTATCATCTAGTTCTATAGAGTATAAATCCCTGGGCTTCCCCTGGAGCTTCTATCGCTGCTGGGTCAAGAACTTGCTCTTCCCCTGTCCTTCCAGCTGGTCTTCTGGGGGAGGGGCCCGCTGTGCTGATTCTCAGGTGTGTGCACCTGGGGGAGCTGCCTCCCCCCGCCAGTTGCTGGGCTCAGTGGGAGCTGTTGACCGCCTGAGGCCCCTGTCCCTTGGGGGCCCCGCTCCTCCCAGGCACAGGGTGACACCTGGAGGAACAACACCACTGGCAGCGGCCAGCTCTCCACCTCTGGAGTCAGCTCCCCCAGTAACTACCACAGTCTCCCAGTCCGCACAGGCCTGGATGTTCCGGGGGTGGAGGACGTTGACCTGCACAGCTCGGGTCGGCCGGTGGCAGGAGCATCCTGGCTGTCCTGTGCCCTCCCCACCTCCACCTGTCCCGGGGGGGGCACAGGATCCTGGGCTGTGTCCCCCCGCGCCTGGGCTCCCGGGCCTGCCTGCTGGGATTGCTCCCGGGGCATGGCTCCCGAAGGCAGCAGGGCGCAGCCCCCTCCACCCGGAGCCCCCGCCTGACCCACCGGCTTCTCCCCGAGGCCCCCCGAGCGCACTCCAGCCCTTTACTGAGATCAGCTGCGGTGCGCTTTCCCCCAGGCACACTTTTGTTAGTGACCCCGGGAACCTGGAGGCTCCACTGCCCCTCCTGGGATCCTGCCCGACTTCCCTGCTGAGCGCCTTTCCCTCTGGGAAGAATCCGATGTGGATTTTTAAAGTTCCCGCTTCTCTGGGGCTGGGCTCTCCTGTCCCCGAGGTTCTCACCGTCCCCCTTAGCCCGGTTCCTTGCAGGAGCTCCTACCCCACTGGAGTCTTTTTATCTTTTTTTTTCTGCCTTCCTACCTTGTTAGAAGTAAAAACCCTTCTTTCTGTAGCATTCCAGTTGTTCTCTATTTAAATCTCAGGTTTGGGGATCCCTGGGTGGCGCAGTGGTTTAGCGCCTGCCTTTGGCCCAGGGCGCAATCCTGGAGACTCAGAATCGAATCCCACGTCGGGCTCCCGGTGCATGGAGCCTGCTTCTCCCTCTGCCTGTGTCTCTGCTTCTCTCTCTCTCTCTCTCTCTCTCTGTGTGACTATCATAAATAAATAAAAATTAAAAAAAATAAATCTCAGGTTTGGTTCAGAGGTGTTCACGATGGTTTGAAAGTTATCTAGGTAAGTGGGTGGGGCTGGGTGAGTTGAGGACTCTCCTCCTCTGCCAGTTTGCCCCACCCATAAATTTCTTTTATTCTAGCAAGTACTTAAGAAATGACTATAGGTAGCCTATCATACATGCTATAAAAATTGTAAACGGAATGAAATAAATCAAATCCCTAAAGAAGCAATAGAATTTAATTTTTTAAATGTAGTTTATAATTGAACAATATGTTTTAATCCTAGGGGAAAAGTTTTTGTACCCTGGTTTTCCTTAATTTTAAAGGAATGAGAATCTTACTTTTTTTTTTTTTTTGAAGACTTCATATATTCATTTGTGAGAGACAGAGAGAGAGAGAGAGAGAGAGGCAGAGACACAAGCAGAGGGGAAAAAAAGCAGGCTCCATGCAGAGAGCCTGATGTGGGACTCCATCCCAGGACTCCAGGATCACGTCCTGGGCCGAAGGCAGGCGCTAACTGCTGAGCCACCCAGGCATCCCAGTCTTACTTACTTCGAATTAACACACAATTTAAAAATAGTTGTCTGAGGGTACCTGGGTGGCTCAGTCAGTGAAGTGTCTGCCTTCAGCTTTTGTCATGATCCTGGCCCCAGGATACGGCTCCCTGCTCAGTGGGAAGCCTGCTTCTCCCTCTGCCTCTGCCCTCCCCCTGCTCATGTTCTCTCTTTCTCTCAAATAAATAAATAAATAAAATCTTAAAAAAAAGAAAAATAGTTATCTTTATTTTTTAAATTTCAAATTATAGACAAAGGGTTATTTTATATAATTTTGTGGCTTAAGAAATGTATATATAATGATAATTTAAATTAAGGCTCAGGATGTAAGTATGACTCACACATGGTCTTTGCATTTAAGAAGTTTCTAGTTGGGTGGAAAAACAGATGTATGAGATATTAACATCCTTTATGATTAAGCAGTATGCTAGAGGTATATGAACAAAGCACTGTGGTGTCTGGAAGGAGGAGGAGGTGATGCCAAAGGAATTCATGGAGGACAATGATGGTTGACTTAAAATGATGGCATTTTATCAGGTGCAAAATTAGAGGATGGGCATTCCAGAGAGGGAACAGGTTATACAGAGGGAGAATTCCCTGAATAGATACTAGGTGGGGAGTGGCTGTTGGAGGTGATGCTTGGCAAGAAGCTGAAGCTGACCATGAAGATCCCAGTATGTCTATTGAGAGACTTTGGGTTTCACTTGTAGACAGTAAAGGGCTAACAGAACTTTTAAGCAGCACAGTGATATGGTTTGATTCAGGTATTTTGTTGTTTTTTGTTTTGTTTTTTGTGTGGGGGAGGGGCAGAGGGAGGGAGAGAATCTCAAGCAGGCTCCATGCCCAGCACAGAGCTTGATGCAGGGCTTAATTGCACAACCCTAAGATTGTGACCTGAACTGAAATCAAGAGTGCTTATATGACTGAGCCACCCAGGAGCCCCATAACCAGATTTAGTTTTAATAGATATGAGGGTAATGACAACTAAGAGGACAGATTGGGGCAGATAACAATTATTGGCAAGGAGGCCACCAGGTGACTGTTGTTGTAACCCAGGTAACATGATGAGGACATGAATGAAAGTGGCCCTAAAGAACTAATCAAGAAGGTGAGTTTGGGATATTTTCTCTTAGGATTAGGTATATACTTATGGAGGTATGTGTGTTTGGTTATGGAAGTCATGACTGCCTGGAGTTGACTATAACTCTGATGTTTCTAGCTTGGAAAATTACATAGCTATCATTTAATGATATTAAGAATTTAGGAAGCAGAACAGGTATTTTGAAGCAAGATAATGAGTTCAGTTTGGACATCAATTTTCAGGAGCATCTATTTAGTAGACAGAGATATGAATCTAGAAATAGAATTTGAGAGATTCTTAACTCATCCCTAAATAAATAATAGTCAATAAAAGACCTGGAAGGAAAGTATATTATCTTCATATTGCACATCAACTGCAACAGAGAGATTATGTAGCTTGCTTAAAGTCAGTAGAGATGGTTAAAGGTTATAGGAAAAAGCCAACATCTAATCAAGGTCTTTTTTTTTTTTAAGATTTTATTTATTCATAAGAGACACATAGAGAGAGGCAGAGGCATAGGCAGAGAAGAAGCAGGCTCCCTGCGGGGAGCCCAGTATAGGACTTGATCCTGGGTCTCTGGGATCATGACCTGAGCCAAAGACAGATGCTCAACTATTAACCTCAGATGCTCAACTACTAAGCTACCCAGGTGCCCCTAATCCAGGTCTTCTGATGCCAGGGTATTATTTAATTTCTAGAGCCTCAGTTTTTTCATATGTTAGAAGAGGATAAGGACAACTTCCTTATTTTATTAATTAATTATGATTAATTAAGATACAAAGTAGCATATATATATATATATTTAGAGATTTTTACTTATTTATTCATGACACACACACACACATACAGAGAGAGAGAGAGAGAGAGAGAGAGAGAGAGAGAGTCGAGAGACAGGCCGAGGGAGAAGCAGGCTCCCCACAAGGAGCCTGATGTGGGACTCAATCCTGGATCCTGGGATCACGCCCTGGGCCAAAGGCAGATGCTCAACTGCTGAGCCACCCAGGCGTCCCTACAAAGTACCATGTATTGACACAGTGCCACAATCAAACAGTTCTTAAAAGTGTGTTAACTTCTTTCTTTTGTTTATAAATGCTGATGTGGGATGACAAAGACTCTCTTTGGTTGAATGATAGATTGGCTCCTTTGAGCCCTCTTTCTGAATAGTCCTTGTCCTTGGAAGCCTCTTCTGCTGGCCAAGTCCAGTTTTAGCAAGTATCTTGCTAAGTCAGTTTAGAGAGAACCCCCTACTCTTGATATCTGATCACCTTTGATATAAAATCAAATTGGTCATCCTTCACCTTCAGTATATCATTACTCTAATCTGCCTTCAGCAAGAATTCTATGAAATTGTTTTTATCAATAATCCCCCTACCCTTGCAGCCTTCTTTTAGTAATTTTTTTTAAATTAATTTTTATTGGTGTTCAATTTACCAACATACAGAAAAACACCCAGTGCTCATCCTGTCAAGTGTCCGCCTCAGTGCCCGTCACCCATTCCCCTCCAACACCCGCCCTCCTCCCCTTCCACCACCCCTAGTTCGTTTCCCAGAGTTAGGAGTCTTTATGTTCTGTCTCCCTTCCTGATATTTCCCAACATTTCTTTTCCCTTCCTTTATATTCCCTTTCACTATTATTTGTATTCCCCAAATGAATGAGAACATACACTGTTTGTCCTTCTCCGATTGACTTACTTCACTCAGCAAAATACCCTCCAGTTCCATCCACGTCGAAGCAAATGGTGGGTATTTGTCGTTTCTAATTGCTGAGTAATATTCCATTGTATACATAAACCACATCTTTATCCATTCATCTTTCGATGGACACCGAGGCTCCTTCCACAGTTTGGCTATTGTGGCCATTGCTGATAGAAACATCGGGGTGCAGGTGTCCCGACGTTTCATTGCATCTGAATCTTTGGGGTAAATCCCCAACAGTGCAATTGCTGGGTCGTAGGGCAGGTCTATTTTTAACTCTTTGAGGAACCTCCACACAGTTTTCCAGAGTGGCTGCACCATTTCACATTCCCACCAACAGTGTAAGAGGGTTCCCTTTTCTCTGCATCCTCTCCAACATTTGTGGTTTCCTGCCTTGTTAATTTCCCCCATTCTCACTGGTGTGAGGTGGTATCTCATTGTGGTTTTGATTTGTATTTCCCTGATGGCAAGTGATGCAGAGCATTTTCTCATGTGCATGTTGGCCATGTCCATGTCTTCCTCTGTGAGATTTCTCTTCATGTCTTTTGCCCATTTCATGATTGGATTGTTTGTTTCTTTGGTGTTGAGTTTAATAAGTTCTTTATAGATTTTGGAAACTAGCCCTTTATCTGATAGGTAATTTGCAAATATCTTCTCCCATTCTGTAGGTTGTCTTTTAGTTTTGTTGACTGTATCCTTTGCTGTGCAAAAGCTTCTTATCTTGATGAAGTCCCAATAGTTCATTTTTGCTTTTGTTTCTTTTGCCTTTGTGGATGTATCTTGCAAGAAGTTACTGTGGCCGAGTTCAAAAAGGGTGTTGCCTGTGTTCTCTTCTATGATTTTGATGGACTCTTGTCTCACATTTAGATCTCTCATCCATTTTGAGTTTATCTTTGTGTATGGTGAAAGAAAGTGGTCCAGTTTCATTCTTCTGTAGATATCTGTGAAATCCATCTGGTCCAGTGTATCATTTAAAGCTCTCGTTTCTTTGGAGATGTTGTGCTTAGAAGACCTATCTAGTATATAGAGAGCTAGATTGAAGTCACCAAGTATAAGTGTATTATTATCAAAGTATTTCTTCAGTTTGGTTATTAATTGGTTTAAATATTTGGCAGCTCCCACATTCGGGGCATATATATTGAGGATTGTTAAGTCCTCTTGTTGGATAGATCCTTTGAGTATGAGATAGTGTCCCTCTTCATCTCTCACTATAGTCTTCGGGGTAAATTTTAATTTATCTGATATAAGGATGGCTACCCCTGCTTTCTTTTGAGGACCATTTGAATGGTAAATGGTTCTCCAACCTTTTATTTTCAGGTTGTAGGTGTCCTTCTGTCTAAATGAGTCTCTTGTAGACAGCAAATAGATGGGTCCTGCTTTTTTATCCAGTCTGAAACCCTGCGCCTTTTGATGGGGTCATTAAGCCCGTTCACGTTCAGAGTTACTATTGATAGATATGAGTTTAGTGTCATCATATCTATTCAGTCCTTGTTTTTGTGGATTGTTCCACTGAAATTTTTCTTAAAGGGGAATTTTAAGAGTTCCCCTTAAAATTTCTTGCAGAGCTGGTTTGGAGGTTACATATTCTTTCAGTTCCTGCCTGTCTTGGAAGCTCTTTATCTCTCCTTCCATTTTGAATGAGAGTCTTGCTGGATAAAGTATTCTTGGTTGCATGTTCTTCTCATTTAGGACCCTGAATATATCCTGCCAGCCCTTTCTGGCCTGCCAGGTCTCTGTGGAGAGGTCTGCTGTTACCCTAATATTCCTCCCCATAAAAGTCAGGGACTTTTTTTCTCTTGCTGCTTTAAGGATCTTCTCCTTATCTTTGGAATTTGCAAGCTTCACTATTAAATGTCGAGGTGTTGAACGGTTTTTGTTGATTTTAGGGGGGGATCTCTCTATTTCCTGGATCTGAATGCCTGTTTCCCTTCCCAGATTCGGAAAGTTTTCAGCTAGGATTTGTTCAAATACATATTCTGGCCCTCTGGCCCTTTCGGCGCCCTCGGGAACCCCAATTAAACGTAGGTTTTTCTTCCTCAGGCTGTCATTTATTTCCCTTAATCTATCCTCATGGTCTTTTAATTGCCTGTCTCTTTTTTCCTCAGGTTCCCTCTTTGCCATCAACTTGTCTTCTATGTCACTCACTCGTTCTTCCATCTCGTTAAGCCTCGTCGTTAGGACTTCTAGCTTGGATTGCATCTCATTTAATTGATTTTTAATTTCTGCCTGATTGGATCTAAATTCTGCAGTCATGAAGTCTCTTGAGTCCTTTATGCTTTTTTCTAGAGCCACCAGTAGCTGTATAATAGTGCTTCTGAATTGGCTTTCTGACATTGAATTGTAATCCAGATTTTGTAACTCTGTGGGAGAGAGGACTGTTTCTGATTCTTTTTTTTGAGGTGAGGTTTTCCTTCTAGTCATTTTGCTCATTGCAGAGTGGCCAAAAGCAAGTTGTATTGGGAAAAGGAGAAAAAGAGAGAGAAGGAAAGAGAAAAAGAAAAAAGAGAAAGAAGAAAAAAAGGGGAAGAAGAGAAGAAAAAGAGAAAAGAAAGAAAGCAGAATAAAAAGGGGGTGGGGTGGGGTGGGGGAAGCAATCAGAAATCAAGAAGAAAGAAAAAAAGCACAAAACAAAACAAAAACAAAAACAAAACAAAACAAAAAAACAAAAAACAAAAAACAAACAAACAAAAACACGGGGGAGTATCTTCCGATTCTGTGTACTTTAAGTCCCTTGACTTCCCTTGGAACTGGTCCGTCTCGCTGGTCTTCTGGGGGAGGGGCCTGCTGTGCTGATTCTCAGGTGTTAGCACTTGCGGGAGCTGCTCTGCCCCTGCCTGGTGCAGGGCTCAGTGGGGGTTGTTCACCCCGTGAGGCCCCGGGAGGAAGCCACAGTGGCGGGGCCAGCTCTGGGACCCTGGAGTCAGCCCCCACAGTAGCTCCGGGGCTCTCCGTCTGCAGGGCCTGGGGGCTCCCGGGCGGGGCCGCTGATCCGCTCAGCTCGGGGCAGGAGCGTCCTGGCTGTCCTGGGCCCTCCCGGCCTCTGCCTGTCCCGGGGGAGGCCGGATCCTGGGCTGTGTCCCGGCGCCCTGTGCTCCGGGGCCTGCGCTGTTGGATTCGCTCCCGCCTCGCAGCCCCCTCCACGGAGCCGCCGCCCGAGCCCCTCCGAGCTGTTCCCGGAGCCGCGCAGCCCCCTCCGCGGAGCTTCTTCCTCCGCCTGAGCCGCCGCCGCTGAGCTGATCCCGGAGCCGCGCAGCCCCCTCCGCGGAGCCGCCGCCCGAGCCCCTCCGAGCTGCTCCGGGTCCCGCCGAGCGCTGCAGCCCTTAGGGAGCTCGGCGCACTCTCCGGGGCGCAGTTCCTCTGTTACTGCCCCAGGGAGCCCGAGGGCATCCCCGCCTTTCTGGGGATCCTGCTCCAATTCCCTGGGAGGCCTTTCCGCGGGGAAGGTCGGTGCAGCTCCTGCTCCTCCGGGACGGGGCTCTCCTGTCCTGGGGACACTCGCCCCGGCCTCATCCCGGCTCCTCGCGGGGCCCCTTTTTTTATGTGTCTTTATTTCTTTTTCCGTCTTCCTGCCTTGATAGAAGCGCGAACTCCTCTCACTGTAGCATTCCAGCTGGTCTCTCTTTATTTTATTTTTTTTTAATTATTTTTTTTAAATTTTTTTTTTATTTATTTATGATAGTCACACACACAGAGAGAGAGAGAGAGAGGCAGAGACCCAGGCAGAGGGAGAAGCAGGCTCCATGCACCAGGAGCCCGATGTGGGATTCGATCCCGGGTCTCCAGGATCGCGCCCTGGGCCAAAGGCAAGCGCCAAACCACTGCGCCACCCAGGGATCCCATGGTCTCTCTTTAAATCTCAGGCCGAATTCGTAGATTTTCAGGATGATTGGATGGTTTTCCAGGTAAGTTGTTGGGGACAGGTGATTTGGAGACCCTACTCTTCCACCATCTTGCCCCTCCCTCTTAGTAATTTTTGATCCACTGACAATCCTCCCCACCCCAGCTCTGCTCCTTAGCTACACATTCTCAGCTATCTTTGCTGTATTCACTGTTGAGCCTGATTTGTCTTTCTGAATAAAGAAAGCCTTCCTTACCTTCTAACAGATGTCAGAATATTCTTTTCTTTAATAAGATCTTAATATGACTATATCTAATAATATTCCTAGAGGTCCAGTAATTAGGCAGCTTCCTGTCTGTCCAGTTGGATGCCCTTACTACTCAAAGCTGGTTGTTCAAACATGGTCAGAACCAGAGCACACAAAATGGGCATCAGGTTAAGGCTGAGAGCCAAGAGATAGGATTACAGGGACAGCCAAGGTTGAAAATAGTCACCTGAAAATGTGGAAAGCTGAATGATTGACCCATAGTTATGGTTCAGGATGAACCCAGGAAGTAGGGAAACAGCCAACATCATGGGAAATAAGGATACAAGAAGGAGGTGCTAAAGTGATCTAATTCCATTTTTTTTTCTTGCTCAGGGATATTTTTTAAAAAGTTAAATATCTTTTGGCTTTTGTGTAAAGCCTCTTTGGCTACTTTGGCATCTGACACACAATAGACTCTATGGGAGATGGAGGTCAGCTCTGTTGCATGCATATGCATGCTTTTATTTTTTTTTATTTTTATTTTATTTTATTTTTCTTTTAAGGAGAAGCAGGCTCCCTGCAGGGAGTCTGATGTGGGACTCGATCCCAGGACCCCAGGATCATGCCCTGAGCTGAAGGCAGATGCTTAACTGCTGAGCCACCCAGGTGCCCCCATATGCATGCTTTTAAATCAATACAATGAACACCAGTATCCTAGATGGTCTGCCAGAGAAATGGGATTTTGCAATTATAAGAGTTATCATTTATGTCAGTATTCCTAATTTTTAAAATATCAGAACATAATAACATTATTCAATATAAAAACTATCTTTACCATAATTGACTATTGGGGTGATAATTCAGAAGGCATTAGATGACGGGAGGCTACTATACTATAATAGCTTATTATAATCTTAATAGCTTAAGATTATATACTTAATCTACTATATATGTGCTATATATAGTTTTAGTGTTGCTAGTATCCCTTAACTCTCCTGAATGCTCAAGACCTGAAGAGAAGCCAGGGTGGGCAGCAAGGAGAAGTGCAAGGGTCAACCATAAAGGGAAAGTATGTGGGGTAGAATCAAAAGAAGAGAAAAAGATTCAGCAGCTACAGCAAATTAGTGTGCAGCCATTGGAGTTTCTCAAGATTCATAGGGTTACACATTATGAAAATTGGTATTTCAGAAGAGATGGAAAGTGAAAGGAACTAGAAAGGATTTTTAAAAAAGTGAGATTTTGTGAGATCCTCATTGTGTTACCTTTGCAATGTCCTATCAGACCTTGTTTAAGATGTATTTGATATCAGAAGTAAAAATATTGAAACTGAATTTAAAAATGATTAGACTAATGGCATAATTTGTATGGCCAGAAGTGCTAACTGAATTTAGAGTACGGTGAGAAGGTAGAAGGAGAGGGACAGATCGGAAGACAGACCACTTCTGTGTGTGTTGTGTCCTAGGGGCCCCTGTGTAGAGACTGGGAAGGGAGGCATTGCAGCAATGCCCATTATCAGGAGAAGATTGGAACCTGGGCTCCGGCTTACTGTGTGCCTTTTAGCAAGTGGATTTCTTCCAATTCTGGGACAAAGATAATAAAAATTAATCTACTATTAATCTCCTGGTTAAATGTTTATGTATGGTCATGATCAGAATCATAAAACTGAATGAATTATTAGGGATTAATTTAATATAAAAAAGGTAACTGGTAGTTTCTAAACTCCTGCAGGTAGTCCAATTGTGAGAAAATAAATTTTTTATAAAATAATATGATCCATACTACTAGGTGTGATTTTTCTCTGAAATAAATTTTAAAACTTATTTAATAATAAATTTTAAATTCATTTAGGATGGAATCCCTGCTCTATTCCTACTAGCTTCAGAACTTCATTAAGTTCTTAAACCCTCTATTTCATGTCCAAAGTGAAACAGTTTTATGTATGTCAAGAAATACTGTGGAGGTGCTATATTTACGGTGACTATCAGAGTAAAAGGTGTCTTCTTTTTTTTTTTTTTTTTACACAAATGAGGTTTTTTTTTTTTTTTTTTTTTACACAAATGAGGTTTTTTTTTTTTTTTGGCCATCTTTCAGTTTAAGATAATGTCTTGATAATTTTTTCAAATTTCTGGCTTCTTAGTAGTCTTTGTCAAAAAGAAAAAAAAAGATTCAGAATAATCAATTGCCCACTCT
Organism: Vulpes vulpes; assembly: GCF_048418805.1. Classification (NCBI taxonomy): domain Eukaryota; kingdom Metazoa; phylum Chordata; class Mammalia; order Carnivora; family Canidae; genus Vulpes; species Vulpes vulpes. The sequence continues at coordinate 83,389,722 of NC_132785.1, read as the reverse complement.
TAGTCCACTCTGCTCTTCACCCTGGCAAAGGATAGTTTAACTTTTGCTAGTATGGGGTTAGTGAAAAGGTATCTTCCAGAGACACTCAGAATGGAATATTGAGACTTCTCTATGCCATAGGTGATTACAGAGTTATTCTATCTCCATCTTTTAGCCCTTGAATGTGCCCTTTCTAGTTATTTAAATGGTCAGACTCTGAGCTATCAATTGTTTTTTAGTTTAAAAACTCTTATCTGGCAGCCCCGGTGGCTCAGCGATTTAGCGCCATCTTTAGACCAGGGCATGATCTTGGAGTCCTGGGATTGAGTCCCACGTCGGGCTTCTTGCATGGAGCCTGCTTCTCTCTCTGTGTCTCTGCCTCTCTCTCTCTCTACTCTCTGTGTCTCTCATGAATAAATAAATAAAATCTTTTTTTTTAAATTAATTTTTATTGGTGTTCAATTTACCAACATACAGAAAAACACCCAGTGCTCATCCCGTCAAGTGTCCACCTCAGTGCCCGTCACCCATTCCCCTCCAACACCCGCCCTCCTCCCCCCTTCCACCACCCCTAGTTCGTTTCCCCGAGTTAGGAGTCTTTATGTTCTGTCTCCCTTCCTGATATTTCCCAACATTTCTTCTCCCTTCCTTTATATTCCCTTTCACTATTATTTATATTCCCCAAATGAATGAGAACATACACTGCTTGTCCTTCTCCGATTGACTTATTTCACTCAGCATAATACCCTCCAGTTCCATACACGTTGAAGCAAATGGTGGGTATTTGTCGTTTCTAATTGCTGAGTAATATTCCATTGTATACATAAACCACATCTTCTTTATCCATTCATCTTTCGATGGACACCGAGGCTCCTTCCACAGTTTGGCTATTGTGGCCATTGCTGATAGAAACATCGGGGTGCAGGTGTCCCGACGTTTCATTGCATCTGAATCTTTGGGGTAAATCCCCAACAGTGCAATTGCTGGGTCGTAGGGCAGATCTATTTTTAACTCTTTGAGGAACCTCCACACAGTTTTCCAGAGTGGCTGCACCAGTTCACATTCCCACCAACAGTGTAAGACGGTTCCCTTTTCTCTGCATCCTCTCCAACATTTGTGGTTTCCTGCCTTGTTAATTTTCCCCATTCTCACTGGTGTGAGGTGGTATCTCATTGTGGTTTTGATTTGTATTTCCCTGATGGCAAGTGATGCAGAGCATTTTCTCATGTGCATGTTGGCCATGTCCATGTCTTCCTCTGTGAGATTTCTCTTCATGTCTTTTGCCCATTTCATGATTGGATTGTTTGTTTCTTTGGTGTTGAGTTTAATAAGTTCTTTATAGATTTTGGTAACTAGCCCTTTATCTGATACATCATTTGCAAATATCTTCTCCCATTCTGTAGGTTGTCTTTTAGTTTTGTTGACTGTATCCTTTGCTGTGCAAAAGCTGCTTATCTTGATGAAGTCCCAATAGTTCATTTTTGCTTTTGTTTCTTTTGCCTTTGTGGATGTATCTTGCAAGAAGTTACTGTGGCCGAGTTCAAAAAGGGTGTTGCCTGTGTTCTCCTCTAGGATTTTGATGGACTCTTGTCTCACATTTAGATCTCTCATCCATTTTGAGTTTATCTTTGTGTATGGTGAAAGAGAGTGGTCCAGTTTCATTCTTCTGCATGTGGATGTCCAATTTTCCCAACACCATTTATTGAAGAGACTGTCTTTCTTCCAATGGATAGTCTTTCCTCCTTTATCGAATATCAGATGACCATACATTTCAGGGTCCACTTCTGGGTTCTCTATTCTGTTCCATTGATCTATGTGTCTGTTTTTGTGCCAGTACCACACTGTCTTGATGACCACAGCTTTGTAGTACAACCAGAAATCTGGCATTGTGATGCCCCCAGGTATGGTTTTCTTTTTTAAAATTCCCCTGGCTATTCGGGGTCTTTTCTGATTCCACACAAATCTTAAAATAATTTGTTCCAACTCTCTGAAGAAAGTCCATGGTATTTTGATAGGGATTGCATTAAACGTGTAAATTGCCCTGGGTAACATTGACATTTTCACAATATTAATTCTGCCAATCCATGAGCATGGAATATTTTTCCATCTCTTTGTGTCTTCCTCAATTTCTTTCAGAAGTGTTCTATAGTTTTTAGGGTATAGATACTTCACCTCTTTGGTTAGGTTTATTCCTAGGTATCTTATGCTTTTGGGTGCAATTGTAAATGGGATTGACTCCTTAATTTCTCTTTCCTCAGTCTCATTGTTAGTGTATAGAAATGCCACTGATTTCTGGGCATTGATTTTGTATCCTGCCACGCTACCATTGCTGTATGAGTTCTAGCAATCTTGGGGTGGAGGCTTTTGGGTTTTCTATGTAGAGTATCATGTCATCGGCGAAGAGGGAGAGTTTGACTTCTTCTTTGCCAATTTGAATGCCTTTAATGTCTTTTTGTTGTCTGATTGCTGAGGCGAGGACTTCCAGAACTATGTTGAACAGCAGTGGTGAGAGTGGACATCCCTGTCTTGTTCCTGATCTTAGGGGAAAGGCTCCCAGTGCTTCCCCATTGAGAATGATATTTGCTGTGGGCTTTTCGTAAATGGCTTTTAAGATGTCGAGGAAAGTTCCCTCTATCCCAACACTCTGAAGTGTTTTGATCAGGAATGGATGCTGTATTTTGTCAAATGTTTTCTCTGCATCCAATGAGAGGATCATATGGTTCTTGGTTTTTCTCTTGCTGATATGATGAATCACATTGATTGTTTTACGAGTGTTGAACCAGCCTTGTGTCCCGGGGATAAATCCTACTTGGTCATGGTGAATAATTTTCTTAATGTGTTGTTGGATCCTATTGGCTAGTATCTTGTTGAGAATTTTTGCATCCATGTTCATCAGGGATATTGGTCTGTAATTCTCCTTTTTGGTGGGGTCTTTGTCTGGTTTCGGAATTAAGGTGATGCTGGCCTCATAGAACGAATTTGGAAGTACTCCATCTCTTTCTATCTTTCCAAACAGCTTTAGTAGAATAGGTATGATTTCTTCTTTAAACGTTTGATAGAATTCCCCTGGGAAGCCATCTGGCCCTGGAGTCTTGTGTCTCGGGAGGTTTTTGATGACTGCTTCAATTTCCTCCCTGGTTATTGTCCTGTTCAGGTTTTCTATTTCTTCCTGCTCCAGTTTTGGTAGTTTGTGGCTTTCCAGGAATGCATCCATTTCTTCTAGATTTCCTAATTTATTGGCATACAGCTGTTCATAATATGTTTTTAGAATCGTTTGTATTTCCTTGGTGTTGGTAGTGATCTCTCCTTTCTCATTCATGATTTTATTAATTTGAGTCTTCTCTCTCTTCTTTTTAATAAGGCTGGCTAATGGTTTATCTATCTTATTAATTCTTTCAAAGAACCAACTCCTGGTTCTGTTGATCTGTTCCACAGTTCTTTTGGTCTCGATATCATTTAGTTCTGCTCGAATTTTAATTAACTGTCTTCTGCTGGGAGTGGGGTCCATTTGTTGCTTTTTCTCTAGTTCCTTTATGTGTAAGGTGAGCTTTTGAATTTGAGTTCTTTCCAGTTTTTGAATGGATGCTTGTATTGCGATGTATTTCCCCCTCAGGACTGCTTTTGCTGCGTCCCAAAGATTTTGAACGGTTGTATCTTCATTCTCATTAGTTTCCATGAATCTTCTCAATTCTTCCTTAATTTCCTGGTTGACCTTTTCATCTTTTAGCAGGATGGTCCTTAACCTCCATGTGTTTGTGGTCCTTCCAAACTTCTTGTTGTGATTAAGTTCTAATTTCAAGGCATTATGGTCTGAGAATATACAGGGGACTATCCCGATCTTTTGGTATCGGTTCAGACCCGATTTGTGACCCAGTATGTGGTCTATTCTGGAGAAAGTTCCATGTGCACTTGAGAAGAATGTGTATTCAGTTGAGTTTGGATGTAAAGTTCTGTAGATATCTGTGAAATCCATCTGGTCCAGTGTATCATTTAAAGCTCTCGTTTCTTTGGATATGTTGTGCTTAGAAGACCTATCTAGTATAGAAAGAGCTAGATTGAAATCACCAAGTATAAGTGTATTATTATCAAAGTATTTCTTCAGTTTGGTTATTAATTGGTTTAAATATTTGGCAGCTCCCACATTCGGGGCATATATATTGAGGATTGTTAAGTCCTCTTGTTGGATAGATCCTTTGAGTATGAGATAGTGTCCCTCTTCATCTCTCACTATAGTCTTCAGGGTAAATTTTAATTTATCTGATATAAGGATGGCTACCCCTACTTTCTTTTGAGGACCATTTGAATGCTAAATGGTTCTCCAACCTTTTATTTTCAGGTTGTAGGTGTCCTTCTGTCTAAATGAGTCTCTTGTAGACAGCAAATAGATGGGTCCTGCTTTTTTATCCAGTCTGAAACCCTGCGCCTTTTGATGGGGTCATTAAGCCCGTTCACGTTCAGAGTTACTATTGATAGATATGAGTTTAGTGTCATCATATCTATTCAGTCCTTGTTTTTGTGGATTGTTCCACTGAACTTCTTCTTAAAGGGGAATTTTAAGAGTCCCCCTTAAAATTTCTTGCAGAGCTGGTTTGGAGGTTACATATTCTTTCAGTTCCTGCCTGTCTTGGAAGCTCTTTATCTCTCCTTCCATTTTGAATGAGAGTCTTGCTGGATAGAGTATTCTTGGTTGCATGTTCTTCTCATTTAGGACCCTGAATATATCCTGCCAGCCCTTTCTGGCCTGCCAGGTCTCTGTGGAGAGGTCTGCTGTTACCCTAATATTCCTCCCCATAAAAGTCAGGGACTTTTTTTCTCTTGCTGCTTTAAGGATCTTCTCCTTATCTTTGGAATTTGCAAGCTTCACTATTAAATGTCGAGGTGTTGATCGGGTTTTGTTTATTTTAGGGGGGGATCTCTCTATTTCCTGGATCTGAATGCCTGTTTCCCTTCCCAGATTCGGAAAGTTTTCAGCTAGGATTTGTTCAAATACATATTCTGGCCCTCTGGCCCTTTCGGCGCCCTCGGGAACCCCAATTAAACGTAGGTTTTTCTTCCTCAGGCTGTCATTTATTTCCCTTAATCTATCCTCATGGTCTTTTAATTGCCTGTCTCTTTTTTCCTCAGTTTCCCTCTTTGCCATCAACTTGTCTTCTATGTCACTCACTCGTTCTTCCATCTCGTTAAGCCTCGTCGTTAGGACTTCTAGCTTGGATTGCATCTCATTTAATTGATTTTTAATTTCTGCCTGATTGGATCTAAATTCTGCAGTCATGAAGTCTCTTGAGTCCTTTATGGTTTTTTCTAGAGCCACCAGTAGCTGTATAATACTGCTTCTGAATTGGCTTTCTGACATTGAATTGTAATCCAGATTTTGTAACTCTGTGGGAGAGAGGGCTGTTTCTGATTGTTTTTTTTGAGGTGAGGTTTTCCTTCTAGTCATTTTGCTCAGTGCAGAGTGGCCAAAAACAAGTTGTATTGGGAAAAGGAGAAAAAGAGAGAGGAGGAAAGAAAAGAGAAAAAGAAAAAAGAGAAAGAAGAAAAAAAAAGGGGGAAAAAGAGAAGAAAAAGAGAAAGAAAAAGAAAGAAAGGAGAAAAAAAAGGGTGGGGTGGGGTGGGGTGGGGTGGGGGAAGCAATCCGAAATCAAGAAGAAAGAAAAAAAAGCACAAAACAAAACAAAAACAAAAACAAAACAAAAAAAACAAAAAACAAAAAACAAAAAACAAACAAACAAAAACACGGGGGAGTATCTTCAGATTCTGTATACTTTAAGTCCCTTGACTTCCCTTGGAACTGGTCCGTGTCGCTGGTCTTCTGGGGGAGGGGCCTGCTGTGCTGACTCTCAGGTGTGAGCACTTGGGGGAGCTGCTCTGCCCCTGCCTGGTGCAGGGCTCAGTGGGGGTTGTTCACCCCGTGAGGCCCCGGGAGGAAGCCACAGTGGCGGGGGCAGCTCTGGGACCCTGGAGTCAGCTCCCGCAGTAGCTCCGGGGCTCTCCGTCTGCAGGGCCTGGGGGCTCCCGGGCGGGGCCGCTGATCTGCTCAGCTCGGGGCAGGAGCGTCCTTGCTGTCCTGGGCCCTCCCGGCCTCTGCCTGTCCCGGGGGAGGCCGGATCCTGGGCTGTGTCCCCGCGCCCTGTTCCCCGGGGCCTGCGCTGTTGGATTCGCGCTCCCGCCCCGCAGCCCCCTCCGCGGAGCCGCCGCCCGAGCCCCTCCGAGCTGCTCCGGGTCCCGCCGAGCGCTGCAGCCCTTAGGGAGCTCGGCGCACTCTCCGGGGCGCAGTTCCTCTGTTACTGTCCCCGGGAGCCCGAGGGCATCCCCGCCTTTCTGGGGATCCTGCTCCAATTCCCCGGGAGGCCTTTCCCCCGGGAAGGTCGGTGCAGCTCCTGCTCCTCCGGGACGGGGCTCTCCTGTCCTGGGGACACTCGCCCCGGCCTCAGCCCGGCTCCTCGCGGGGCCCCTCCCCCTCGGAGGCCTTTTGTTTATTTCTTTTTTCCCGTCTTCCTACCTTGATAGAAGCGCGAACTTCTCACTGGAGTGTTCCAGCTGGTCTCTCTTTAAGTCTCAGGCCGAATTCGTAGATTTTCAGGATGGTTGGAAGGTTTTCTAGGTAATTTGTTGAGGACAAGTGACTTGGAGACCCGGCTCTGCCGCCATCTTGCTCCTCCCCCCCCTAAATAAATAAAATCTTAAAAAAAAAAAACTCTTATCATTTATGAACCCATAAGATACATGCAAAAAAATCAGAAAATACATATAAATAGCTAAACATCTTTTTTTCTGTGTATATATATGTATATTTTACAAAAATTGAATCATGCTATATATAAACTATTTGCCAACTTGCTCTTTTCTGTGCATTTTTGCATATACAGGCATTTCTGGCAAAATGCAATGTATGTGTTCCTGAAAAACCCTGTATTTGGCAAAACTGCACACTAAAAGTGACAGGGCTTAACTGAAAAATAAGGTTAGGGAAGAGTATTAAAAATCCAAGCAAATCTGTAAGCAGAGCACTCGCAAAAACAATCATTGGTACCTGGGGAGATAAGTTGGGCTGTCAGGCAGACAATTCAGCATGACTACAGACTGACATGTCATATATATATATATATATATATATATATATATATATATATATACACACACATATATATAAATAAAAGCAGGAACAATACAATACAGTGGCAGTGCATTAACCCTTTAATTAGATCTGGAAGGAGTATGCTGAGCAGGAGTATGTACAATACAGGTGGAAACAGCTCTGAGGCAGTGGGTTTACCTTCAAGGTAGGCCTGGATGCCAGTGAAACTGAACCGAGAGCTGTGCCTGTCTGGGCATATGCGCCTCTGAGTCGGAAGGTGCTAGGGATCAAATTTTGTCCTCCCAAAATTATATATTGAAGCCTTAACCCTCTATATGATGGTATGTGGAGATAGGGCCTTTGGAAGATAATTAGGTTTAAATGAGGTCACTAGGATGCAGCCCTCATTATAGAATTAGTGTATTTATAAGAAGAGACACCAGAGAGTTTGCTTTCTCTCTCTGTGCCATGTGAGGACACAGTGAGAGGCTGGTCATCTAGAAGCTAGGAAGAGGGTCCTCACCAGGAACTGACCACACTGACACCTTGATCTTGGATTTGTAGCTTCCAGAGCTGTGAGAAAATAAATTTGTGTTAAGTCACCCAGTGGATAGTATTTTGTTATGGCAATCTGAGCTGACTTAAGACAGAAGGTCTGTGAACAAACTCTTTTAAAATTTATTTATCTGGGGTACCTGGGTGGCTCAGTCAGTTGGGCGTCTGCCTTTGTCTCAGACCCTGGGATTGAGTACCATATTGGACTTCCCTGCTCAGTGGGGAGTCTGCTCCTTTCTCTGTCTGCCACTCTGCCTCCTTGTGCCCCCTCTTTCTCTCTCTATCAAATAGATAAATGCAAAATTAAAAAAAATAGAATGTATTTATATATTCTTCAACTTTTTATTATGGAAATTTTTAAGCACACCTATAAGTAAATAAAATAATATAGCTAAAAGCTAGCTTCAACAGATATCATTATTTTTCTAGTCCTGTTGCTTCTGTTTTCCCAGTGCTACCCTTCACTTCCCCTTTCCCCCTCACTGAAATATTTTGGAGCAAATCCTGACATTGTAACATGTTACTTGTTAATAACTTGGTATATATTTCTGTTGGATGAAGACAACCTGTAAAGCATAATGCTGTCATCCATCACACCTAACAAAATTGACCAAAACTCTTTAATATGTAATATCAAATCCATGGTCAAGTTTTTCCAGTTAAAAAAATCTTTTTATATTTGCTTTCTTTGAATCAAAATTTAAGGAAAACCTACAAATTTGATTTGGTTGTAGTATTTTAAATTAGTTTTTGGATAATGTCTATAGTTTATTTTTGAAAATATTAGTAAATATGTATGACTATTGATATTTATCCTTTATTACATATATGGCTTATTATTATGCTCTTTGCTATATTTCACTTAATAGCTAAATCTTGGAGACCACTCTACATTAGTATACTGAAAGAATCATCAGTTCTTTTTATAGTTGCATAGTTGCATAGTACTCCATTGATGGGTATACCATAGTTTATTTAATCAGTTTTATACTGATGGAATTTGGGTTGTTTGCAATCTTTTCTTATTATAAATTTTATAAATCATGCCATAATAAATAGCTTTTTTGCATATTTCATATTCTCAGGCACTTGTTTTAAATTTTCTTAAAATATAGACCAAGGGGCTCTTGCTGTCAATGCAGCTTTTGAGTAAATGGCTTTTCCTTTCCTGATGATGCTTAGAAGTCTACCCCTTCTATTCTGGTTCTACTCACCTAGGAAAACTTGCATATTAGCCTACATGACTCCAAATTTATACTGACGTAATTCCACTTTTTATCAATCATATATATAACAAAATATGTGTACAGAAACATGTATTACAGGATATATATATATGTATGTGTATATATATATATATATATATACATATATATACCCATACTCCTAACTTCCTTCATACCACATATCTATATTATCATTTTTAATGGCTATTGTATAAGTTATCTATTATTGCATTGCAAATTACCCCAGAACTTGGTAGCTTAAAGCAATAAACATTTATGTAAGGTAAGGCCTACAGAAATCTCAAGGCTCTTAAAGGCTAGTACATTGTGGTGAGCATGGCTTAATTTATAGAGTTGTCTAATCACTGTGTTGTGCAACTGAAACTAATGTAACATTGTGTGTCAACTATACTAAAAAAAAATTAAAGAAGGAACCAATGCCATCAACACCTTGATTTCAGACTTCTAGCCTTCAGAACTGTGAAACAATACATATCTGTTGCTTAAGCCAACCAATTTGTGGTAGCACCAACTATATACTTCAATTAAAAAAGAAAAAAACTCAAGGCTTACTGGGGCAGGATTTGCTAGTGAGCTCACATACATTCCTGCTGGCGGGCTTGTGTTCCTTGCAGGCCACTGGACTCATTTCCTCACTGGTGGTTCTCTGGAGGCTGTCCTTAGTTCCTTGCCATGTGGGATTCTCCATAGAGCATCTCACAGTAGCTGGCTCCTAACAGAGGAAGTGAGAGAGCAAGAAAAGGTGACCAAGACAGAAGCCATTCTCTTAGCAGCCCAGTCTCGGAGGTTGTATTCCATCTCATCTGCCATATTCTGGTGGTTAGAAGCAAATCAGTATGTCCAGCCAATAATCAAGGGGAGAAGTTGGTAACAAGGGAAAGAATGCCAAGGCTGGGTATCACTGGGGGCTATTTGTGGAGCTGCTTACCACAATTGCATAGCATCTCATTAGGTGGATTATATTATACAATCTTCTGTTGCTGGATGTTTAGATTGCTTCTAATCACATCACATACCCATAACTTTCCATTATCCTTCTCATGCCTACTCTATGCCTCAAATGTCTAGAAGTCCAAGCTCCAAAGCAACCCTTTCTTCATGTATAGACTGCAGAGAAATATACAACTCTCCTATCAACTCCTTGGAAATTTTAATGAGTAACATTTTCTCCCTCCTGTTGCAGATATTTGAAATCAAAGAGATATTAGTCCTTAGTTTATTCTTAAGTTTAGAATTGATATTCTGTATATAAGATACTCTTGAAATTCAATAAAACAGAGATAATGTCCTAAGTAGGAAAATAGGCAGAGAGTGAACAAATAAATGACAAAAGTGATAAATTAAGATATTAAACTATTAAATAAGAAAACTGTAAATTACAGCTAGATATGATTTTTAATTAATTCAGTTGACAAAGATTTTAGAATAGCAGAATACCTAATGGTGGCAAGGATGTACATAACTAGGTACTCTTGAACATTCCTGGAAGGAGTTTGCATTTGTACCCTATGAACTTCATTTCAATTCACCTACGTTTTCTGTGTCTTTTTCCACATTTATCCCCCCACTCCCCCCACATCTTGTAGTTAAAATTGGACTGTAGAATTTTTTCAGTGTTAGCTGTCACTGTGGGATCACTGTCATTGTGCACAAGACATTAGGAAATATCTGTCAGAGAAGTGAGAAATGTTTATCAACAAAGGCCACACCATGGACTCTTTATGGGTTCAGATCCTGACAAAAGGATTCTCAAGTTGCCAGGCAGGTTAAAGGCAGTCAAAACAACGGTGACAGTCATAACAGAAATAGACTTCATCACTTGCCATGTGGATATGGGTGCTACGAAGCAGAACCATTGACATGCACCTGGGAACACATGAAGTGCACTGCATAATACAACAAACTATCTCCATTATGTGGGAAAAATGTTTTTGTAAAACTTCAATTATAGAATCTTAAGTTTCTTCAAGTCATTTTTTTTTTTTTTGGAGGGAGAACATATTGTTATAAGCTAACAAAGTCTCTCTGGGTATCACTGTGTTTATTTTTTTTATTTTTTATTTTTTAAACAGGCTTTCAGGCTTTTTTTTTTTTTAAGATTTATTTATTTATTTATGATAGACATAGAGAGAGAGAGAGGCAGAGACACAGGAGGAGGGAGAAGCAGGCTCCATGCCAGGAGCCTGACGTGGGATTCGATCGCAGGACTCCAGGTTCGCGCCCTGGGCCAAAGGCAGGCGCCAAACCGCTGAGCGACCCAGGGATTCCCTATCACTGTGTTTAGATGTCTTTTGCCCTCATCTTAGTAGTCAATACAATGAAATGGGTTGAAACTAATTGATTTCCAGAATCGCTTAGAGGAAATGCCACATTGTGAAATCACCGTTTCATTTAAAGCGTATATTCTTTGTTACTTGCAAACAGACTTGTGTATACCTTACAATTATTTCACAAGTACAAAACAGAACTGGGGCCGGAAGTCTTTTTCGTTCTGTCTTTGGGTTCAGAATATAATCCTTGACACATAATATAGTAATTAAGTCATTTGACATTTCCGTGTCCCTGAGATTCTTTATAAGATTAGTTTGATGATCAAAAAGGTAGAGGTTAATGTACAAAAGCACTATGAATTTATAGGTCATGGATCTCTTCCAAATTGAAGACATTTACTCATTGTCCTTTTTTCCTCAGTCAAAACAGAAAGGAAAGTATGTTGATTTTTATTGTGTATTGACCATAAAAAGCAGGAATTATATGAGTCAATATGTGTTGCAAAGAGCTTAATAGATATTTTTATTCTGTCCTTAGAAGCTTGGTATCTGACAACACAATTTAGTCTCAACACAGGAAAATTATACCTCTTCTATTTCTCCAAGTTTCCTGTAAAATGGAAGTGAAAATTCTACTTCCTTTCATAACTCACAGGGATCAGACCAAAAGGCATACACAAAATTTGTTGATTTTCACACCATTTAAGCATATGATAGCCAATTACCCAGTGTGTATTTTACTTATTGTGGGTCCTTCCTCTTTTTTTACTTTTTTCTCAGGCTTTATTTTTCCCTAGTACATTTGTATGTTTTGTATATAACTCTAAGTGGTTCAATGTAATGAATTAGTGACATCTTTCGGAGGATATGTCACTAACTTACTAATGTTGGAAATCTTTTTTTGCTTCTACTGAACCTTCCAAATTTCCACTTAACACAAGATATGAGAAATTAATAACCCCTTTAATCTGAGAGAATCACCCTATTTGTATAACTGAAAAATTTTCATTAATAATACTTATGAATTTTTCTCATATCTTGTAGAAAATTCACAAACTCTTATCCCTCTTTTATTTTTTAAATGTAGTTAGTTTGTTTAGCTTGTTCCAAAGTTTTTCCATGCACGTTATTGCAAATGTTTTCAGTGGTAGGTAAATAGTATACAGTTGGCCTATTCACTTCACAAAACTTTTACATATACAGTCAATCTTACTAATAATCAACAGCATATTCTACTTAGAAAATCACTAACTTGAACATTCTTTAGGAACCCCCCCCCCTTTTTTTTAAGGTTTATTTATTTGAGAGAGAGTGTGCATGTGCATGAAGATGTATGGGAGGAGGGGTAAAGGGAAAGAATCTTCAAGCAGACACCCTGCTAAGGGCAGAACCCCACTCCCAGTAGATCTTACAACCCTGAGATCATGACCTGAGCTGAAATCAAGAGTTGGATACTTGCACCACCCAGGCACCCCTAGGAATCCTTTTCAAAACAGCTTTACTTCATATGTTTCCTTCTCATTTATATGTAGACTCTTCTACATGATTAAATTTTTTTTTTTTAATTTTTATTTATTTATTTATGATAGTCACAGAGAGAGAGAGAGAGAGGCAGAGACACAGAGGGAGAAGCAGGCTCCATGCACCGGGAGCCTGACGTGGGATTCGATCCTGGGTCTCCAGGATCGCGCCCTGGGCCAAAGGCAGGCGCTAAACCGCTGCGCCACCCAGGGATCCCTCTTCTACATGATTAAAACAGCAGTCATGTTCAGTGTGTCCTTCAGGTTTGATCTTTACCTAATTTGCATTTCAGGGTACCTGGGTTGCTCAGTCACTTAAGCATCCAACTCTTGATTTTTGCTCAGGTCATGATCTCAGAGTCCTGGGATCAAGCCCCATGCCTAACTTCATGATCAGCAGAGAGTCCTCTTGAGATTCTCTCTCTGTCTCTCTGCCCCTCCCCCCAAAATAAATAAATCTTAAAAAAAATTAATTTGCATTTCAAGACTATAGAGGTCAATGCATTTTTTTTTTGTCAATGCATTTTGAAATCCAAGTTTGTACTTAACCTAAATGGTCTATAAGTAGGCTATAAGCTTCCAAGTGAGCCAAAGGATTTAAATAATGGTGAGCTAATTAATATTCCACATATTAATTGAGTAAGGTTATATCTCCTGAGAAATTATGTATGGAAAGCCATCTCTCTGTTAGTATTGCGATCATCAGTATTTGAAATTAAGTGGCAAAGGGCCACACCAAGATAGAATGATATTTTAAGAAGTAGAACATTGACCACTTACAGGTCTTCTGATGGGATAAATGTTAAAACTTTTGCTGTAGGATCTCGCAGAGATAAAGTGATGACTTCCAATCAAAAAGCTCAAGGAAAACACTTGTAAGGAAGAAAATTTAATCATTGTGACCTGATTAAATCACAAAATAGAGATTTTGTATAGAACAAGGAAGGCAATTTAAAAATATATTTTTTGTGCTCTAATTTCTAAAATGATTTACATTTTTTTCCTATTTGATCTTAACTTATATTGTATAGCTGAGAGACAAAAGAGTATGATTTTAAGCCCCGACTCTGCCATTAACTCACTGTGTGACTTTGGGTGGGACTTTTGACTTCTTCCAAACTTCCTCATTTGTGAAATTAGGTAGTTGTGCTAAATGATCTCTAGAGTAGCATTTGGCTTGGAACATCTATGATCATATCTTGTGTAAATGTTGTATCGTCTGATTTTCTGATTACTTGAAAATAGTACCCAGTTGGATTTAAAACAAAAAATAAACGTGAACATCTAAAATTTTTCTGTGCTATTTCTATCTGTTTAATTGTGAGATCTATTTCTTATTTATGCCTTAGTCTTTGAGAAAGCTAAGGCTGGCCATTAAATAGTTCTTCTAATTAGTATGAATGGTTGTAGCATTTAAAATCCTTGTCCTGCCTTTGATAATATAAAAATTGGAGTGAAGAATATGCCTTGCTTGAACATATTAGCATGCAAACCATGTAGCCTGAAAAGATGTGTTTAGGCTCTGAGAATAAAGCAGAAGCTAGCACATTCTGACAGCTGTGAGAAACACAAAAAATATTAATGGTGGCAGTTAGAGAGTCAGACAGAGAATAGCAATGCACAGGTGCATTTTCCCTAGTGCATATATTTCTCTTTTAGTATTCATGATAAGTTTCCAATACCTTCATCTTTACACAGGAATTAGAAAACAGTTCAGACTTATTAGTTTGACTGAGCAATAGCCTAGGACAGCTAAGAGAACAATGCCTATAGGGGCATGTATATTTGCAATAAAATGGTCTTCTATGATAATGCTTTAAATATCACCATAATGCCATTTTTATTTTCTAATAAAGTCATCATCATAACAATTTTATGGTTCTCTTAATTCTATTCTTAACATCTTATCTGAGTGGGGTGAAAAATTACATTAATTGCAAGCTGTTCTACTTGCCTTATCGGCCATTATCTTGTAATACAAGTTTCCATTATTTGTCTCTCAACATTTTGAATTTAAAGGTTAACATGCCTCTTATGGTTTGGGATAATTATGTGGAAAAAACCTTGTAAGTCAATATAGAAACTCATCACTTCAGATTAACAAACAATATAGAAATAGCGTAAATTCTCACTTGAATGTGTGTGAGCATATGATCACATTGAATCCCTCTGCACACACCACAAAAACCCTAAACAAATCAGAAATAGATATCCTGAATACTCTGTTCTCAGAGTTATCAGGAGATATAATGCAATGTGCACAAGACAGTTTCCTAGTGATACTGTATATCTCAAGTTCACTGTCCGTGAACAGTGAGAGCCATTTGGGTCTTGAATATCTATATAGATCTATCCTTACCCTCAAACTTCTAGTGAACTTCTTGAAGAATAATGATGGAAATAGTGTTACACTGCCACAGACACATAAATAGTAGAATTCAAGCCATTGAAGGAAATTTTCCTTTCTTTACAAAATTCAGAACAAAATCATACATGTTAGGGACACCTGGTGGCTCAGTTGGTTAAATGTCTGACTCTTGATTTAGGCTCAGGTCATGATTTCAGGGTTGTGAGATTGAGCTCCATATTGGGCTCTGTGCTGGGTGTGGAGCCTGCTTAGGATTCTCTCCCTCTCTCTATGCCCCTTTCCCCTGCTCATGTGCTCTCTCTCTCTCAAAAATTTTGTATGTTAGTTTCCCTAAATTTATACTTCAGGGAAGTTGTCATTTCTCAAATCACCTTTTATACTTGCAATTGAATGCCTTAGAATATGTACCTCTAAAAGTCTCTCTTTAGAATTTGTATTAAAATGTAAATGAGTCAGACTAAGCTCTAATTTTTAATTTGGTCTCTTTATAACCATTAAATTTTATTCAGAAGATCCTAGCTTGGGCCTGGTGGTATTCTGATAACAGTGAGATGGCTGAGATTGATTGCTGTTACTATGGCACCATATGACACCTTTGGAGTCTATCATCTTGAGATCAGGGTATTTTATAACACTGGAGAAAAGATCTCATCTTCTTTAAGGACACATATTTTCCTTGCTACTTCTTTGAGACTATCGTCCAGTCTCCCGTTCCTACCTTGCATTTCTTTCTATAGCCATTATGTTCCTCAGGTTCTTCGAAAATCTTCTCTTGCTTGTTTATAATGTAGTGATACAGGATGATACAATTTCATCAAATTCCTAACTACCAGATGTTATGTGTCAAGTGAGACTTGAGATTGGTTATGAGATCAGTAATGAGTACACACATACATATACAAACACACAATTTTAAAAATAACAAAAAATTTTTTTGTTATCTGTTTAAATTGATCTTGAGTATCAAGTTTCAAGTGAGATATTGTTGTATGTTATATAGAAAACTATACATTGGCAATCCATATTGCCAAGTTTTGAGCTCCATTCTTAGAAAAGCAGATATTAACTCATAAACTGAAGATTTCTCTTAGGCGTAGGCATTTTAATTCAGTTTTTTTTAATCTATAAATCTTTCTTCTTGTTGTTTCCAATTTGAAATGGTATCTACCATTATCATCTTCATGATACAGTCTTTTTTTCTTTGTAATTCTGCTAGAGTGGAGCTCAGCAAGAGATTCATTGCTTCTCTGATTTAAAACCAATATTGATTAGTTCATCCTCCTTCCCCACCCATCACAAACAATATACCTTTCAGAAATTTCAGCACAGATTTGAAAAGAATATTTTTACTGTATGAATTTTACTTGGGTTTGGAGCAGTGTGTTGAATATTAGAAAAGCATATGTGATGAGGATGTGGAAAGTGGATGACAGATCTTCAATATTTAAATTACTTTTGCAAATAGAAATTGTTCTTCAACCTCACTGATCACATGGTGATACATTTTTTTGTGTTTGTATATTTGAGTTCCCCCCTCAATGCCCATCACCCAGTCACCCCATCCCCTCACCCACCTCCGCTTCCACTACCCCTTGTTCGTTTCCCAGAGTTAGGAGTCTCATGTTCTGTCACCCTCACTGATATTTCCCACTCATTTTCTCTCCTTTTCCTTTTATTCCCTTTCACCATTTTTATATTCCCCAAATGAATGAGACCATATAATGTTTGTCATTTTCCGATTGACTTACTTCACACAGCATAATACCCTCCAGTTCCATCCACATTGAAGCAAATGGTAGGTATCTGTCGTTTCTAATGACTGTGTAATATTCAATTGTATATATATATATATATATATATATATATATATATATATATATGGTGGTACATTGTTAAGACAGTATAACAAATGGGCAGATTGTACTAAATAGCCTTTTCATTTAAGACCTATAGTGTTAATTCAAGTACCCATTATGGAAATGCCATACCCAGAAAGTCTCCTCTGCCAGCACAGCAGGTGTTTGATTTCCTAGGTTTCTCAGGAGCCATGAGAATAAAATCTTAGTTTCTGGTTTGATTTTACCACAGCTGGGTATCATATTCTCATTTGTCTTTAGGCTGGACAAATAAAATCAGTTCCATTCCCTACTCTCTCCTATAACATAATAATCCTCACTTTTCTGATAGGACATAGTATCTGTGGCTACTAGTCTAAGGGAAACTGCCCCTACATGCATTCTCTTTACCTTAAAGCCGGTAAATACTTCCTTAAAAACAATCATACCCATAAGGTAAATGCTCGATGTATTCTTTGGGCACTTAAACTTTGCTTGCTCATTTTAAATGCAAGCCAATTCCATTTATGTAGCTAGTTTTACGATATTTTTGAGATGTGATTAAAGATTACAAAATTAGGGAACCCTGGGTGGCGCAGCGGTTTGGCGCCTGCCTTTGGCCCAGGGTGCGATCCTGGAGACCCGGGATAGAGTCCCACGTCGGGCTCCCGGTGCATGGAGCCTGCTTCTCACTCTGCCTGTGTCTCTGCCTCTCTCTCTGTGTGTGTGACTATCATAAATAAATAAAAAATTAAAAAAAAAAAGATTACAAAATTAAAGGCAGTTTTACAGATAGTTACTGGGTAAAATTATGTATTAGGTCAGAGAAGGCTGGGTAGGGGAAAGCTAAAGGCTTAGAGATATAACATGTATCAATAATGGTGAATGCTGGGTAAAATGTAGAAGGCAGTAAGTTATTAATGGGAACATAGGTATAAAAATCCAGTCTGACCACAGTAAGGTATCATTATACATCTATTAGAATAGCTAAAATAAAAAATAGTGACAATACCAAATGGTGATAATGCAGAGAAACTAAATCTCTCATATTTTGCTGGTGGGAATGTAAAATGGCACAGACATTCCAGAAAATATAAATTTGTTATAAAGCTAAACATGCACTGACCATATGAAATAATAATTGTACTCTTAGGCAATTGTCCCAGGGAAATGAAAACCTATGTTCACACAAAAGAATATGAACAAGTGTTCATAGCAGCTTTATTTTTAATAGTAAAACCTAGAAACAATCCAAATGTCCTTCAGTGGTTGAATAATTAAACTCTGAAGCATTCATAAAATGTAATACTACTCAGCAATAAAAGGAATAAACTATTGATATGTGCAACAATCTGAGCAGATCTCATGAACATTTTTCTTAGTGAAAAGATCTCAAAAGGCTACATACTATATGATTGCATTTATATAACATTTGTAAAACAATAAAACTATAGATGTGTAGAACAAATTAATGGTTACCAGGGGATAGGGACAGGGTTGGGATCGGGTGGGTGAGTAGCACAAATATAAATGAGTAGCGTGAAAGAGTTTGATTGTGGTAGTGGTTTCACAGATCTGTATGTGAGATAAAATTGCATAGCACCATACACAAACACATAAAAATACTTGCATGTAGAGTGGTGAAAATGAATCGTATAGTGTACTTTGTAGTCTAGTTAACAATATTTTACCAATGTCAATTATTTCTTTGTTTTGATACTATACTACAATTGTATAAGATGTCACTATTAGGGGAAACTAGGTTAAGAGTACAAGAATTCTAGGTATTAATTTTACAACTCCCTGAGAGTTTATAATTATTTCAAAATAAAAAGTGAAAAAATTTAGAACTCTGCCTATTTTTGTTTTAATGATGTGCATTGAAGGTCTTTTTGCCTGTATAGTGTAAATTCTTACTATGTTTTTGGTCACTTACAATGCATGTCATACTATTTTGGAGAATTATATCCACTTGTAATTATGTGAAAAAAAAAGATACTTGCTTACAATGCCAAATTGAGATGTCAAACTGGTAGTTGGCAGAGGGGAGAGGGGTAGGAGGATGAGCAAAATAAGTAAAGGGGTTAAGATGTACAAACTTCCAGTTGTAAAATAAATAAGCCATGGAAATAAAGAGAAACACATAGAGAATGTAGTTAATATTGTAATAATGTTGTATTGTGATAGGTGGTAACTGCACTTACTGTGGTGAGCATTGCTTATTGTATAGAATTGTTGAATCACTATGCTGAGAACCTGAAATGAATCTAATATTGTATGTTAACTATACTTCAATAATAACAATTTTGAGGGGTGTTGGACTGAAATATGGGCTAAGCATCACATTGAAGAGAAGGCAAACAACTCTTCACTGAGCTCTATAAAGCTAGATCTCACATCTGCACCATATTTGATCTGTGGACAAAGGAGTAGGAATGTGTGACGGGCACTGAGGTGGACACTTGACGGGATGAGCACTGGGTGTTTTTCTGTATGTTGGTAAATTGAACACCAATAAAAATTAATTAAAAAAAAAAAAAAGGAGTAGGAATGTGTACTCTCTTGTTCTAAGGGTAAACAATGGGATATGGAATATTAATATCCTATATATAGAACATTGATGGTCTGTCCATAATAAACAGAATAATAGCCTCATTGTTAATCCACACAAGAAGGTCAAGAAATATGCAATAAATACTTTAAGATTAAAGCAAGCCATGAAAAATAAGCAGATCTTTAATGACCATCATCAAAGTAGTTTATTTTAGGTTAAAAAAAAAAAGGGATTATCCCATTTTTGATTATCCTGAAAGCAGAAGGCTGAAATAGCAAGGTAAGCTTAGGCACATCCCAATGAGCATGAATGAAGAGAAACCAAGTAACAAAATGAACTAGGATTCAGTGTTTCCATCCTCCGTTTGTGCAGTAACTACCTTAACAACCTAGAAACCCCATCAGACAAGATACTGAATAGAAACCCCATCAGACAAGATATTGAATTCAATCAACAATGGTTTCCTAATTATTTTGGCTCTGAGTATGTCTCTAGGGTTCTCAGATTGCTAAAAATCCAATAATCCCCTAGAGAAGCTGTACACCTGAATCCCCCTACTCTGCTTCTTTTTGTTTAAGCAATCATGTGTTCTATCAACTAAGACAGGTATTGGTTATATATGATGAACTATGTCTAATTTCTTTTTTACAAGCAAATAAATAATTTTGTGGCTCATTAGGCTGATCATTTTTTCTGATTTGTTCGACCTTTGCTGTGCTTTTTTATCAGCTGGTTTTCTCAGACCTCATTTTCCCCTGCAAAGCTCCAGTAATCAAATGAATTGCTGGACCCGTCAGTCTGATGCCATGACCTGTTAAAATGAGATTCATCAGAAGAATTTCATTATGTTTTTGTTAGAACAGTTGTCAGAAATCTTTCATTCCTGTTCTCTAGTCCCATTGAGTGACAGGTGACTGATACACACATGAAGGAAGGGAAATATTTTAAGTTGAGATGCCAGCTGAGTCACAAGCTTCCTACATATAGTGGAATCCTTTGAATAAAGGATTTTCCCATAGTCATTGTGGACAATTAAATTTGGAATCTTCTCCTCTTGAAAGATTAACCCAAATGGGAAAATATTCTCCGTTTAAATATCAAATGTGTGTTTGGGTAACAGCAAGTCCCTAAGGAGGATTTAAGTAGTAAGTGAAAAACAACATTTGCAAAGAGGATTTTAGTGTGATTGCTGTTTGCTTTTAGAATAATCATTCACTGAAGCAATTAACCTGCAAAATAGAATTATGGGACTAAACTAGGGAAAAGGGCAGAGGTGCATCTTTATTGAACCAGATGCAGATAGTTTACAGTATGTACTTTCCAAGGTTGGACATGGTGACCAAAATGGTAATATTCCTCTCCGCTTGACTAAACTTTGGACAAGCTTCTTTTTGACAATAGACTGGTGACCCCCTTTTCTTAGAACATTTACGTGAGGAAACTTGTTATTGTAAATTCTTTCTCTTCCCGGTTGATATGTAAATCTTCGTAGTTCTGGAATGTTTTCCCCATTCTTTTGACATGTGAGAAACATAGGGCCCCCGTCTTCCTGTCTCCTGTCTCCACGAGTATAGGAGCCTAACTTCCATAAGCAGTAATTAACAAACCGATGGCTCCATCTAATATCCTGTGGGACTAATATCCTCCATCCTCTGGGGCTTTTCCTTTAGCTTCTCCCTGCCTTATTTCAGTAGAGTTGAGACCAGTCTCTCTTCCCTATTGCAATAGTCTTGAATAAAACCTTCCTTGACTGTTTGTTTAACTGGCTGGTGCAATTTTTCTTTTTCAATAGATCCCAGATGATTTCTTTTTTAAAACAATTTATTTTTTTAATTTTTATTTTTTTCAAAAGATTTTATTTATTGGAGGGGGAGAGAGAGAGAGAGAGAGAGAGAGAGAAAGAAAGAGTGAAAGTGAGAGCGAGAGAGAACACACATGTAAGCACACAATCAGGGGGCAGGGGCAGGGGCAAAGGGAGGAGGAGAAGCAATCTCTCTGCTGAGCAGATAGCCCAATGCCGGGGCTCTATCCCAGGACTCGTATCATGACCTGATCTGAAGGCAGATCCTTAATCAACTGAGCCACGCAGGTGCCCTGATCCCAGATAACTTATTTGAATTTATTTTTAATCTCTACAAATTTGTTTGGATATACTTTAAAAATGAAAAATTTGTGCATTCAGTTCACCTAGTTTTGGCTGTCATAATTTGTTAGATCACCTAAAAAAATATAATGCCAGGGTCAATTCTAGACAAAATTGTGTTGCCTCTGGTTCCCAGAGGTCAAGGAACTCTCCTGGAGGTGAGTGACCCTCCTTGTAGAGCTGGATCAACAAAACCAGTTGTGCCAGGTGCTTTCTTTTTATCTTTAGCTTGATCCCCTGCTTTTCCTTTGATATTTGGTTGTATGTATCATTACTGATTAAGTTTTGCCCTGAGAATGATCTTGTGCTTTTTACTGAGAGCATCTGCTGCTAATCAGTGGAATCAGGAGCTGCTGGCTCCTGTTTCACAAATACTGCCTAGTGCCCACAAAACGAAGACTGTGATCTGGTCTACCTTCTAGAATTGTAAGTGTTATATTTCATTGTTTTATAGAATAATGGCTGCTCATCTTAGGGATTCAAGGGTCTCAGCTGATAATCATTACCTAGTTATATATCCTTGGTGGGTTTTATATTTGAGTCAATGAAACTTTATATTACGTAGTAAGCCATATTCTCATTAAATTGGGCATAGGTATATACAGTTCTTAGTCATAGGGTCAGGAGGCACAAAGTTTTAGGTAAAAGGCAATGGCTTCCTGTCATTCCAGGAGGTATCTGATAAAGTGTATTCTCAACAACTATGTGGGTTATAAGGTTCTGTCCTCTGGAATTAGATTGGACTGGTCTGGGGATCCCTGGGTGGCTCAGTGGTTTAGCACCTGCCTTTGGCCCAGGGCGTGATCCTGGAGTCCTGGGATCGAGTCCCACATCAGGCTCCCTGCACAGAGCTTGCTTCTCCCTCTGCCTCTGTCTCTGCCTCTCTCTCTCTGTGTGTGTATCTCATGAATAAATAAATGAAATCTTTTTTTTTTTTTTAAAGATTGGACTGGTTTGATGTTTTTTTCATCTGAAGAAGAGTGCTATGTGTGTGGTTGGGAGGGGGCACAGACAGAGGCAGAGGGAGAGAGAGAGAGAGAGAATCTTTTTTTCTTTCTTTCTTTCTTTTTTTTTTTTTTTTTTTGAGAGAGAGAATCTTAAGCAGGCTCCAACATGCCCAGTGTGGGGCTGAATATGGGGCTCTATCTCAAGATCCTGAGGTTGTGACCTAAGCCAAAAAGTAAGAGTTGGATGCTTAACTGATTGAGCCACCCAGGTGTCCCTGGCCTGACTCTTCTGTGTTCATTTGCCTCTTTCAGTTACTGCCCTTTGCTATTGCTCTTGATTCTTCACTGGGCATTTGAAGGCTTCTGTTTTGTTACCTAGATAATGGTTGTGGCTTTACTTCACAATTTTACCCTTGCCTTCTAACTGGAGTTGGACAAGTGCTGAAACTTTTGCAGAAAGTGACCTTACTATGCTTATTATTTTTGCATCACTATCACTTTAGAAAACCCTAGAGTTCATCTTAGAAGAGAGGAATTTTAACTAAATTATGAAGATTTTAAAAGGTGCGGCCCAGAATGAATACAGAAAAAATACATTCAATATTACAAAATGACATTAGTATGCCAGATGATGCTTTGTTGTGTCAATTGGGAAATAAATGCACATGCAGTAGGTATAACATGACCTCTGACCATGGAATATAGTTACATACTAACTTTTAATAAGTAAATTATGGTAGATAGAGTGCTTACTGAACAGCAGCTCCCTATAAGCTTCCTCCTAATGCCCACTATGAGACCCTCAGAAACCTATAATCCAGTTTGCCATTTGGTGTGGGCTTCCCATTGACAGTGCCCATTATCATAATGCCAACATCCATGTCCGGAGTGGTATCCTTAGCATGCCAGAGAATCCCTAGGTTCCGTGTTGAGGTGAGAATTCTAACTTCTTTTCTGCTAAGTGTCACATTCTTTTTATTTTATTTTATTTTATTTATTTTAATTTAATTTTATTATTTTTAATTTAATTTAATTTAATTTAATTTTTTTATTTTATTTATCAGGGCCTCAATAAACAGTTCCTCTCTTAAACAGTTCCTGATGTGAACCCTTTGGCTATGATTTTAATTAATCTCATTTAAAAATCCCTCACTTGTTCCCAGTGGTCTTTTTATTCTTTCCTCTTTCCCAATTGTTCTTCCTGTCCCCCCACCAACCTGGTGCCATTTTGTAAAGCAAATGCTTCTTTCTGCCCCAGCTATATAATAAAGCTCTTAGGGAAACACAAAGAAAATATATGCCAGGAGGTACATGGAGCACGAGAGAAGAAAGGTGGGATATTGTTGACTTTAATAGCATCTAGGCTCTACCTCAGTGAGGCAAAAATGTCCTTATAAGCTAACAAAAAGATACTCTGTAAAAGATTGATGCTCACTTACTTTGAAGGCCTTTCCTTTTATTTTCAACTATCCTTGTTGCCCTTTTATCTTAGAGTTGACCTCTGCCAGGAGGCAGGCTAATAGCCATCCTACAGAAGCTCTAGAAGAGGTGACTGTCAAGGAAATGGACTGACCTGGTCTTTGAAGTGAGGGGCACATGGACCTTAGATCATGCTGTTAGTGGACATTATTTACTGTGCTTCTGCTGCCACCTCTACTACCTTCTGAGATGGGGGGCAATCACGGAGAGTTAAGCTAAGAACAAGAAATTAAGGGGAGAAAACTGATATGGGCAGAGCATTTTGAATTATCTGTCTGGAAGAGGGGTCTCTCAAACCAAAATGAAGCTTTCTTTTTTTTTTTTATGTAGGGGATCTTAATTGACCTTTTTTGAATCAGGTTTTTTTTTGTTATTATTCGGTTTGGTTTTTCTTTTTTCTCTCCTGCTTATGAAGGATGATTGCTAGGACAGCTGCTTGTGAACCTATTCTCTCACAGGGCAGAATGTGCATATAGTTAATCTGGGAATTCCAATATACATGCTGTTTTGCCTGGAGATTGGGATTTCAGGATTTTGACACCTGGTGATAATTGAGGAAAACCATTATCTTTCTCTATGTTTTACAAGGTTATTATGAATCATTCATAAAGTCCTATGATTAAGAAAAATTCATACTGCATTTCAAAGAAGTTTAATTTAAAAATGTTTTTCCCATCCATTGAAAATTCTCATTTTATACATTTTGGTTGCAATTGTATCCTCATTTCTGAACCATTTCCTCATTTCCTTGCCACCTACCAGTTTTAATAAATAAAGGATTTCCAACATAATGTAAAGCTTATAAAACTCATGAAATGTTCTTTTTATATTTTTAAACAAAAAATTAAGTTGTAATTGTGATAGAAATCATCTATAAAAGGCATTTTAAACACAATTTTAATAGTGGTGGCAATAATAATACCCAATTATATGTTCTGTATTGTTTGTATTGTAGACCTGTGACAAATGAAAATATCTTTTCTAGATGAGAAAATAAACTGTGTTCTATGGTTAACAAGATTGAAACTCATCTTGACTTTGAGGAAAAAACAAATCAGTTTGGTATTAATTGTAATTATAGATTTTTTCCCAATTGTACCAATGTCTAAATTATTTCCCTTTAGGTGTGCCAGGGTGGCTCAGTTGGTTGGATATCTGGCTTTTGGTTTCAGGTCAGGTCATATCTTGAAATCATGGGGTAGAGCTCTGTGATGACTGGCTCTGAGCTCAGAGCAGAGTGTGCTTTAGATTCTCTCTTCCTTTCCCTTCCCCTCTGCCTCTCCACACATGCGCTCTCTCTCTCTAAAATAAATAAATAAATAAATAAATAAATAAATAAATAAATAAATAAAGTAAAATCTTAAAAAAATTAATTTCCCTTTAAAATTTTCATAAAACAGGGATCCCTGGGTGGCGCAGCAGTTTGGCGCCTGCCTTTGGCCCAGGGCGCGATCCTGGAGACCCGGGATCGAATCCCACGTCAGGCTCCCAGTGCATGGAGCCTGTTTCTCCCTCTGCCTGTGTCTCTGCCCCTCTCTCTCTCTCTCTGTGTGACTATCATAAATAAATAAAAATTAAAAAAAAATAAATAAAATAAAATTTTCATAAAACAGTTTCCCTTTAAAACTTTCATAGAAGAAAGACCTATATTTACAAACTATATATATAGATATATATATACATATATATATATCTATATATATCTATTTTTTGGTAGTGAAACAAGAAAGGAATTTATTTTGGTGGGGCCAGCACTAGGAAGATTGTAGGCTAGTAGTCCCAGTGGCTATCTCCAAAGGGCTGAAAATATGTCTAGGTTTATATAAGGAAAATATGGGACAAAGGTCAGTGGGTGCATGCAGCTGGGCAGTAAATGTCAGATTTGATGGTTGTCTTGGGGTCAATTGTACAAGGTCTTGCTGGAGTCAGGGCAGCTGTAATTGCTTGAGGGAATAGTTTCAGTTTCCATCACAGGATGCTGTGCCCACATGGGTCTTTTGACTGAATTAAAGGTAAGCTGGAAAAAAAATTAATTTTCTAGTGCTTTCTAGTACAGACGGAGATCAAAATGGAGGTAAAGTTAGAACATATATTTGTAACTGACCCCAGACCTCGCTTTGAAATCTGGCTCCACAATTTGCTAACTTTATGACACAAGGGAATTTTTTCATTCTTCTGAGTCATAATTTTCCTATTTGTAAATAATGTTGGCTTCAGTACAGTTTTGTAAGGGATGGGATGCTCTGTAAAGCACATACTAAGTGCCCATTAAATGGTAGTTATTGTTTTTATTATGATTATGCTTATCAAAATCAGGTCACTAATATGGAACTGAAAATTATTTTACTAAATGTAATGTAAGATGCGAAATAAAGTAAAACCACACTAATTTGGAAATTTGTCTAATTGAGAGGAAAATAGTTTTGATTCTAAGAACAAATATTTATTGGGTCCTTACGATGTTCTAGGTGCTATGCATCACAAACATCCCTCTTGCCTCTTTTGGGATATTGACTCACTAATTGCTTGATATTTCTTTTAGCTACTTACCTCCACTGGCTCCTTCCTTTTAGCTTATGAAATAGTGTTCAGATCTCTCTCATTCTTAAAAAAAGAAAAAAGAAAAAAAAAAAAAAGAACAAAACACTCCTTTCTTGATTCCTGTACCCTTCCATTCAATACCAAGTTTTCCATGCAAGAGTCCTGAGTTATCCTAGATCCCAAATTCTTTATCATCACCCATATCCAACTGATAAGGTCTGGAATTATCTGTTCATTGTATCATCTCTTCTCACTATAAAGGTACTGCCTTAGGGTATGGCCTTATTGTTTATGGTCTAGCCCTGGCAAAAGCCTCCCTTACAATGCTGCTAGAATGAACATTATAAATTCAGACCTGATTCTCATTCCTCCTCTTAAAATCTTTCAATTCTTTCTTGTAGAATAGGGTCCAAACTGCTGAATATAGCATACAGGACTCTTTACAGTAGGGAACCAACCTACCAAAAGCATCTTGATCTCTTTCTACTCCTTCCCCCTCACTATCTTTGAATTCTACCCTCTGGTCTATTGAATATCTTATTACTACATCCAGAAAAAGCCTGTAAGGAGATTTGGTAAGTCAACATTCCATTTTTTGCTTATTTTCTCTGTTTTGCCTAAGAAAATAGTTCTGCTTCAATTTTACACATATATTTACACGACTAATTTAATCAGGATAGTTATTCTTTACCAATATTTTAAAAAATCAAAGCATGAAATTTGCAAGTCATACCTATCAACAATTGTAACATAGCCAGCCAGATCCACAAAGAAATTCAGGTGATTGAAATTTTCTTCATTTACTCACATAATTATTTTCTTTACCTATCTCTCCAAGAGTTTGTTCACACTGTTAGGGGATAAACTATATCTTAGTCATGGTTCTATCTCCTAGATCCAGCACATTGCTCAACAAAGCGTTGTTGAATGAAACATTAAATAGATGTATGGATAAATGAATAAAAGAAAAGCCTGAGGAAATATAACTGTGTTACATAATGATTAAAATTTAGAATTTTTTTGTAAGGCTTCTTGTGTAATTTCTTACTTGTCTCGTTCCCACTGACCAACACAAGGGAAAATTAAATAACAGAAAGCAGTCAATAATTACAAAGTGAATCTTACCAGTCTGGAATTATAAGCTTTGTTCATACCTCACTGATAATGGTGTAGTGAATATTCTTTGAATGGTGATGAAGACTAAAGCAATGATGGCACGTACTGTAAGTTCTTGATGCAATTGAAGTAAAATTCCCAGAAGATAGACGTGCTATTATTTCACTGGTGGCGTAATTGACAAATAACTTATATGTTTGCTTTACTATTGAGTTAGTAACAGATTTCCACTTTTTATTATATGACATTAAAAATAAAAGGATAAAAGTCAAATTGGGAGACCTCAAAATTTAATTTCAGATGGTTGCCTGGAAAAAAAAAATTACATTTTGTTTTTAAGTAGCTACATTTTGTTTTTAACTAACTACATTTAAGCTCCAAGTTTTCTTTTTTCTTTTTTTTTTTTTTAATTTTTATTTATGATAGTCACAGAGAGAGAGAGAGAGAGAGGCAGAGACACAGGCGGAGGAAGAAGCAGGCCCCATGCACCGGGAGCCCGATGTGGGATTCGATCCCGGGTCTCCAGGATCGTGCCCTGGGCCAAAGGCAGGCGCCAAACCGCTGCGCCACCCAGGGATCCCAAGCTCCAAGTTTTCAATTTAGTAAACTGTCTCTCAGAATGCATTAAAATATAAGGTTAACTGATGAGCACTGAAGTTTAATTAGCACATGAGTTTTAGAAGTTTTATTCTAATGGATCCCTGGACTAGATTTTGTGCTTTAACAAAGCCATTTATCAGTCACATGCCAAGTTTTTAAGTGATCTCAGTAAAATGATAAGGAGGAGAATCTTAAATTAGTTTGTAATACTTTATTGATTAGGATACTGCTTAGCTACTTTAAACAAGATCAAAATAAAAATGGCTTGGGACACCTGGGTGGCTCAGTGGTTGAGCATCTGCCTTTGGCTCAGGGTGTGATTCTGGTCCAGGATCGAGTCCCACACTGGGCTCCCTGTGAGGAGCCTGCTTCTCCCTCTGCCTATGTCTCTGCATCTCTCTCTGTTTCTCATGAATAAATAAATGAAATCTTAAAAAAACAAAACAAAAGTAGCTTAAGTGAAATAGGAAATGTTTCTCAAAATTTTTTTCTCTCTCAAAGGCTTCTAATTCACTGTTCTATGATCTAGAGTGTTTATCTTAGCTGCATGTTCTAAGCTGGTATATTACCCACACATCTGAGTTCCAGCCTGTAGTAATGGAAAAAGAAGTGGCTTAAGTATTCTTATATTACTTTAATAAAACTACCTTTTTACACTGAAGATGTCTCAAGAGTGCTTTCTTGGGCATCAGCTCCGAACTCCAACTATTTCCTTCATCAATGGATAATGAGGGGCAATGAATAGTCTTTATCACAGATGTGCAACCTCAAAGACATAAAGGTTTTCTATAGATAAATAAATCTCCAGTCTGTACCTTCTAGGGATTAATTAATATTTTAGAACTGAAGAAGTGAAGGAAGAATGCTAAAAACCTGGAATTCGGTGTGCCTGGGTGGCTCAGTGGTTGAGTGTCTGCTTTCAGCTCAGGTTGTGATCCCAGGGTCCTGGGATTGAGTCTCACATCAGGGTCCCCGCAGGGAGCTTGTTTCTTCCTCTGCCTATGTCTCTGCCTCTCTCTGTGTCTCTCATGAATAAATAATATAATAAAATCTTTAAAAATAAAATAAAAACCTGGAATTCTTTCCTGACAGCAGTTAACCAGATGAGGAGAATATAAGCATTTTAATCACTGTTGCATGTTTCAGTGTGTGGTTCATACATAGTTCAATGATGTGCAACTTGAGAAAAGAGAACAGAAAAATGAGAAGCAACTATACCAACATTTGAATTGTTAAATCTTACTGTACCAGTATCTGTCACTTTTCTAAACTTTGCATTAACACATCTTTTATGAAAAACTATCAGGACCTGTTTTTGCTGAGAGAAATCCAAGGAGGATTTCCATTTTTAAAAAATGATTCATTTATTTATTTGAGAGAGAGAGAGAGAGAGAGAGAGCACAAGCAGGGGAAGAGGGGCAGAGAGAAGGAGAGAAAAATCTCAAGCAGACTCCCTCCTGAGTATGGAGCCACACAGGGCTGCATCTCAGATTTCAGGACCCTGAGATCATGACCCGAGCTGAAGAGTCAGAGACTTAACTGACTGAGGCCTCCAAGTAGCCAAGGATTTCTGCTCTTATGAAAAAAGGTGGAAGAGAAAATGGGGTTCAGTGTTTGTTTTATATTGAGTCATTTTGAGGCAATATGCTCCCTGAGCAGGGAGAGTGGCTCCACCAAGTTCCTTCCCTGAGAACTACACTCAGCATCTCAACATCAAGTCACCATAAGCTTTGAATTGTGTTTATGAGCATCTGTGCTTTATCTTGGTATATTTTGTGCATTTGTTAGCAGGATGTTTCCTAAGGTATCGGAAAAGCCTAAGAGAGGTTATTTTTGGGTCTGGAAATGCTCAAAAATTTTTTTCTATATAAATTAATGATAATTATTTCTTCACTTTATGTCATTTTGGTCTATGAAAGGTTTCATAGGAACTCTCTACTTTTGGACAGCAGGGAAAATTTCTACATAGTACAAATCCTTTTCTTCAGAATGCTCAGATGGCAACACCAACACCAACACCGACATGTTATTCTTGGGCTTAAAAAACAGGAAATCAAACCTCTCTGGAAGTGTGCATTGAGGAGAAATGGCTAGAGTTATTTTGCGTTACTCATTGTCCATTAAAGCTACTTCTTAATGTGAGTCCATGTCCAGATTTCATTGCAGTTACTTTATGGGAAGAGGAAACAACTCCTGGGAAAATGAAATTCTTTCAAGTTCTCTAACAGGCTTCTGTTGATCTAGCTACCACTGACTTCAGATGAATCAGATTTCCCTGCTTGTTTGTCCAAATTCTCTATCACGTGGTCACTAAAGCATATCTTCTGACATTTCACATAGATCATTAGAAACACCTTTTAGGCAAAGGATGACATCAGAATAATTTGCATCAGAAACCGTATTATTCACTGAGATTAATTAACAGTGTGGTATTTAGGGAATTATCATTACAACTCCTCTTGTTACTAGCTGTGGTTTGTGTCCCCTGCAGGGATGATACTGAATGAAATCTTGCAAGTCATTTCAAGATACAATAACTCTCTGTGAGAAGTAGAATGTGCACTGAGCCAATCCCAGAAAATACTTTAAAAAATTGCTTGCAAAGCTCCCTCATTGTTTGCATGTGTTAGGTTTCGGTTAGCTTTGCTCTAATTATAAATTTATAACCAACCTGAAAGTGTGAGAATTTTAGCAACTAGCATTGAGTACAAAAACAGTTTCTCCCAAACTCTCAATGGATCTGTTAAAGAATTGGTTCTTTGAACTCCTTGGAACATAGCTGGTATTTCAGCCTGATAATGTGTCCCTTTGCCTCAGTCAGACCTGGTTTCTGACTATTGTCTCAGTATAATTATTGATAATGCCCCTTTTTCGCCCCTAAATTGTCTCTGTTGAGTGATAAATTATATAGTCCTCTACCATGAACTTGAAATTAAAGCATTTCTTTTTTTAAAAAAGTACATGTTCTTCAATGAGCTTAGTAAGACTTGGCTGTAATAATAGTAGATTTAATACTTGATGACGGATATGAAATTTAAAAGTGAGTAATGCTACTTCCTCCCTCTAATCTGACAAATCAGAGTTCAAGTTTATGACAGCCAATTTAGACTTTAGCATTCATAGACTTGACATTTGTGATGTGGGGCCATGAGCCAATGGTCAAGAAAGAATCCTTTTTCAGTGCAGAAAAGGTGCTTTTATTATAGTATGGAGACAGGGTCCAAGGGCAGGAAGAGTTGCACTTTTGCTATATGAAGCTGGTGGTTATATGCTTAGTGCTTAAAGGGGAGGAGATGTGCAAGGGAGTATTAGATCATAAATACCTACTTTGAATTTCTACTTGTAAAATTACTTTCACAAGATTTTTTCTGGTGCTTATTATTCAGCTCAACATTAACTATTTGTGAGATGTACAGGCAGTCATGAGACCCTTTAAAAATGGAGCAGCCAGCATGTATTTGATTCTTATTGGAACTCTACAGGCTATAGGTCAGCATTCTGGGCTAAAGTTGAATATTTTTCTGCTTCTGCCCCTCCTCAGTTTAAAGATCCATGGCATGTTGGAATTTATAAGTTTGGTAAAACTTATAAAACACATTAGAATTGTGCCACAGAGCCTATTGCAGTGCAACCATATTCCAGTGCAACTTTATTACATATCTCCTGATGTCTTCAAAACTTTGATATCTGCTGAAAGATGCTAATGTCTAGATTCTTATTCAACCCCCATATTGATTCGAATAAAGTTGGGAACTTGAGAATTGAGTCACTGTGCCTTGTACATGCTAGATTTTCAAGAAATATTTATTTAGTTGAAAGGCACCGTTCTTCTGAAGTGTGCTTATACTTCACAAAATATTTACCTTTTAAGGTATGCTTTGTTAATAACTGTGAAAAATCTGAGATTTTACCTTATTTGCAAGTTAATAAGTCAGGCTGCTAATTTTATGCATGCTGACCAGAGACATGAAATAGCTGGGTCAGAAAAGAAGTATTGCTCATGGCACAACAAGCAGCATAAGCTTCATGTTCATGTCAGTTCCTTTTGCTTCTGAAGTCCCATGAGTACAATGTGGAGTGGTCCAAGTGGACAATGAACATATAGTGGATATGCATCACAACTGAGGAACTCTGAGCTCATAGAACTACAATCCTTCATAATGGGCTGCAAACAAAACTGCTCAATCTTTACCCTGGAGAGAGACATTATTACACTAGACAACAAATAAATCTGCCCTCTGTTCCCAAGGGAAACACTATATCCATTTTTCAATGCTTTTCGAATATCCTTGAAATAGTCTGGTACAGACTAGCAGTGCCTCTGCTTACAAATTGTACAGAATCATGAGAGACCCATGGAAGATTTTCTCCTAACGTATCTTTCCAATACAGATTTGAGTTTCTAAGTACATATGTTATTTTATGTATAACATTAGCTTTCTAATTGCCGAATCTTACTTCCTAATCAGCTGTAGTGATAGACTAAGGAAAAATTATTCTTATCTCTTGATTGTATTCTCATCTTATTTTACCCCTCCCCCCAAAAAAGAGTGCATATAAAAACTTGTTAGAGGAGTTTATATCTGCTCTCAATTTCTCATTATAATATATTCCTACTGTTTAAAGTATTGCATATTTAGAAAA
This sequence comes from Vulpes vulpes, assembly GCF_048418805.1. Lineage (NCBI taxonomy): Eukaryota > Metazoa > Chordata > Mammalia > Carnivora > Canidae > Vulpes > Vulpes vulpes. The sequence continues at coordinate 83,356,846 of NC_132785.1, read as the reverse complement.
CATGAGTACTGTTTTTGAGTAATTTATGTAACCAAGAAGTAAAATAATCACCCCAGGCATTTATTTAGCTATAGAGTAATATGCCTTCCTTGTATAGTGGAGAAGGAATGTTAAAGATGATTGTGATATTTTATGCCTGGAAGAAGCCTCCAGCAGTAACCATAGCTCCATGAATATTTTGATTCAATGACTGGGGTTGCCAGATGTCTTTGAAACTTTCATTTCCTTATACATTTTCCACTTTATCATGGTTCTGCTTCTCTTCTTTTCATTTTCTTATAACCTATAAACTCCTGTTGATTCTGAATTCAAATAATCAAAAAGCTCAGATACTGATTTTTTTTGTTGGGGGATAAAGTTTATAATATACTTTTATAAGAAAAAGAAAATAGAAAGACAATACATAACAAACTCCTAACAGGGCTTAATTCAGAAGCATAACTTCCACAGCATGTTTTAAGGTCAAAGCAGGTACAGTTTAGCTTCCTAGTTCTAATAAAAAATACAACAATTATAACCGTAACAGCTACAATTTTTAAAAGATTTTATTTACTTATTAAAGAGAGAGTGATAGTGCAAGTGTGTGTGTGTGTGTGAGGGAGCATGAGTCCAGGATTGACAGACGTAGGGTGGGAAGCTATAGAGAGAGGGAGAAGCAGACTCCCTGCTGAGCAGGGATGGTCTCCATCCCTGGCATCACCTGAGCTGAAGGTGGATGCTTAACTGACAGCCACCCAGAAGCCCCCATAACAGCTATTTATTGAAGGCAAATTATTTGTGAAGTATGTACAAGTGCTCTGTTATTTCTAATCCTCAGAACGGTCCATCAGGGTAGGTGTTACCTCTAATTCTCATGTCAGAAATTGAGGTTCAGAAGTTAAAGGTAGCTTGCCTTGGGTAACAACTCAAAGTTTTCTATGAGCCTGCAATTCTCTTCAAATTATCAAAGAGAGAGGCTACTATTTTTGAGGTAGCTTTTGAAACTGATAAACCTAAATTTCTTATGCCTTACTGTTTCTTTTCCAAAATATTCATTGGTAGGAGGAAAAATTTTCCTCTATTCTTCAAGATTGTTCTAGCTGGTCAAAGAATTCAGTTGACAAGAGACTAATTAACAGGAGGAAATAAAATTTAATTCCATACTGACAGGGAATCCACACAGACATGAGATTCTAAAAGTCAGACAGGCAAAATGAAGTATATATGCCATCCTGAATGAAGGGATAGAGGTGTATGACTTCAAAGGGAAGGAAGGCAATTCACAGGAAGATGAAAGAGTACATATTTGGTAATCAAATGTTTGGTGGGCCATACAGAAACAAAAAGACACAGAGAGGAATTTTAACAGACTTTGCTAGGTTTCTTCCTGTCTGCTACATTTGTAATGTATTTATCTGTGGTGATAATTCTCTTCTAGGAGTGGGTCCTCTATCTAAATTCTTTTGGGCATTTAGGGGGAAGACCAACCTGTCTTTGGACCTTGATTGTTTTCAGCTCAAAATAATCTGCATGCTAACTAAGTGGCACATCTTGGGGCAGCTTGCCCTTGGCCTCTACATAATTTATTTTCACATTCATTTTAGATAAACAGAGGCATGAATTATGCATTTAAATTATTTAAAGTCTGAGTATGTATGTGTATATACACACATTATTATGTATCTCTTGTCTATGCATATGTAGAAATATGTACATATGTATAAAAATTTTTAGTAACAGTTAATGGTGTGGATTTTTTTCCTCCTTGTAAGCTTTCTCTGACATACTTTGTTCCTTATTTTCTTACCTCTCTGTGATCACTTACAGCTTTCTTTATCCCTCAACTATAGCCTGTAACACATTGTTCTGTAATTAGTTTCTTAGGTGACTAGTCTGCCTCTGTAAGGCCCTAGAGGACAGAGACCATTTCTTATTCATCTTTGTATCTGTGGGATCTAGGCTAGTGCTTGGAACTTTATTAGTGATTAATATGTGTTTTTGAATGAAAGAAAAAATTAGTTTACTCTGATTGTGTATATTATAAGTGATGTTGGGGTCTTAATTTATTCATGTAATTTATACAAAGTGTTGGTATAATTCACCAACGTTATTTTTTTGAAGATTTATTTATTTATTTGAGGGGGTGCAGGTGTGGGGGAGAGAAAGAGAGAGAGAGAGAGAGAGAGAGAGAGAGAAACTCCAAGCAGACTCCATGATAAGTGCAGAGCCTTATGTGGGGCTCAATCTCATGACCCTGAGGTTATGACCTGAGCCAAAACCAAGAATCAGCTGCTTAACAGACTGAGCTACCTAGGTGCCCCACCAATGTTATTTTAATAGCATTGAAAAATCACTGCAAATCTTAAAAAATATGACATATTACATAGAAATTGCTGACTAATCTAGAATATGAACCATATTGTTTCCTTTCTGTAACCTATTTCTTTCCAGTCAGGGCGCTATACTAATAAGTGTAGCCATAAGGCTGGAGGAAATTTGAGTGGTTATATATTGCTTTATCATTAGGCAGCTTGAAACCTAAACCAGATTAGGTACTATTCTCTTCTCAGACACTGCCTGAAAAGACAGTTCTACAGCTTTGTTTGGTACCACATTCTGTGATTTTGTGTCGCTAAGAAAATGTTTCTGTAATCTGGATCTTCCAATTTGGAATTTAATCACTATAGGTTAGGCCAAATGTCCTATAGAAGTGTGGAATCTCTTTAGTGTCTTTTTATTAATTAAGAAAGGCTATCTCATGCTTATTCAACAAACAGCTCCTAAGTATTGGTGGCCTAAGACCATAATGATTCACTCCTCATTTCCAGTATATATCACTCATGGCATCTTTGGGTGCTTTGTACTGCTTTGTCTTGAACCCATACTGAGGAGTAGTCATTCCTGGAACATTGCCATGGCAGAAGGTAAAGAAAGGTAGTGGTAAAACATGCATTAGTTCTTAACACTTCCATGTATAAATAACACATGTTAGTTCTCATGTTTTATTGGCCAAAGAAAGTCCTATGAACACACCTAACTTTGTAGGCAGAGAAGTGAAATCACACCACATGCCTGGAATGAGACAAAGTCAGAATATTTGTGAACATTTCACATGACTATCAGTTTCTCACAACATGTTTTCAAGGATAGCATGAAATGAACTTAGAAAAAATATTGTTAGCTACTAAGGGACAAATGGCAGGTTTAAAAACAAAGGTTTTTATAGTATATTTAATTTTTTGACCTTATTTAAGTATTCTAAGACATCAAACAGTATGGAGTAATTTAATCAGTTTTTTTTTTTACCTTCTCAATGTTAATGTCAAATTCTACTCCATTTCAGATATCCATGAGTATAAGCTCCAAATAGATCCATCATTATTCAGAACTATGCTATCCCCAAGATTTCAAGCACATGACCTTCCCATCGATTATAGTTTTCTGTTATTCGTTCATCAAGTACATATTGAATGTCCAACATTAGGGGATGCAGTGGTGAACAAAGTAGACCTTATAGGAAATTTTTGGTGTCCTAGAGTTTCACCATAAAGGGCCTCAGTGTAGATTTCCTTTTATTTGTTCTGTTAGGTATCACTGGGTTTCTTGAATTTGTGGATCTGTGTTTTTTTAAAAAATATTTTCTCAGACTTTATCTCTTAAAAAATGGACTCTGTCCTATTCTTTCTCTCCTTCTAGAACTTACAGACTTTTCTTAAACTTTCTCCCCTATTTTCCAGGTCTCTAAATCTATTATGTATTATATCTTGTGTCTCTCTTGCCTTCACTCTAATAATTTTTTTCAGATCCATTTTAAAGCTCATTGGTTATCTCTTTGGCTTGTGTCTTAATATGTTGTTAAAGCTATTCACTAAGTTTTTAATTTCAGTTACTATTGTTCCTACATCTAGACATTTTGTTCCTATAAAATTGTCTTGATTATTTTTATAGTGTCTTTTTCCTTGCTCATATTTTAAAGCTTGTGTATTATTTCTTTAAATATAATATACTAATACTCATTATATTCTGTGCTCATTAGTTCCAGTATCTGAAATATTAGGAAGTCTGCTGATTCTCAGTGTTAGTGCCTTGTTTTCTTTAGTGTTCTGATATTTGAATGTGAGTTGCTCACTTTTCTTGGACTGTTAGGAACCTTTGGCTTGCATATCTGCTTGCACTAACAATCCAAGACCACTTTAAACTAAGCTTTTAGCTTAGATTTCTTTGCTTCCCTTCCAAATTGGTAAAATTGAAAAAAATAACTTATTCCTAATTTTACATAGTAGTCTCTTCCTTTTTAAAGAATTCTTTTAAATTTGTATACAGTGTTACCTAGATAATCTCAACTTTTGAAATCTCACAGAAACATGTATTCAAAAATCCACTCTCAATATGTTAATTTGTGAAAAAAATAATGAAAGGTAATATTTATTTTAGTCCTCCTCTCACTGTGCCAGGCACTGACTAAGCATTTTACATTTTCTTAAACATTTAATCTTCACCATAGCACCATGATATATATGCTGTTATTATCTCAATTTTATAGATGAACAATAAACTACAGAGACAGTTCTTAAGATAGAACTCAAGATGCAACCCGATATTAAGATACAATTCAAAATATGCTATAAAGTGGTAGAATGAGGATGGAAATCTAGGCAGTTTGAATTCAAAGTCTTGTAAACACTATACTGTTTCACATTTAGGTAGATATGCATAAAAGTCTAGTAAAAACAGCATAGGGCAGGGCTGGAAGAATTAATACCAAAATAATAATAGTGATTTAGTGATTTGAGGGGAAGTGTGTGGGAGCTTGGGAGCTTGGAAGGGATTAGGTGGAGAGACTTTAAGTAGAATTTTAAATTTCCTTTGCTTACTATGGTAAGGTCACTTTCACTCAAAAGAGTTATATTATTAAGTTGAAGTCCCCCAACCTCCATTTTTCTGTACCCAAATCTATTATATCTTTACTCTTCTTGTTTTCTGCTTCTGGCCCAAGAAAGAGTCTCCGTACTTCCTTTCCAAGGGTGACTTTTTATTTGGATCCTAGGACCTACTTCCTCAATATTTTCTTCCTAATTTTTCCCCTTTTCTAAACTCCTTTCTCTTTGTCTACCAAGAAAATCTTCCATTAAACTTTTTGTCACTCAAAGTACCATAGACTACCTTTCCTTTCTTAAATATTTTGAGTTATAATTGTGGTAGGTAGAATAATGACTCCCCCAAAGATGTCTATGTCCTAATTCCTGGAAACTGTGATTATATTAACTCACCTGACCAAATGGACTTTCTATATATGATTTAATTAATGATTTTGAAATGGAGAAATCCAGGATTTTCTTGATGGGCTCAGGGTATTCACAGGGATTCTTAAAAAATGGAAAAGAGAGGCAGAAGATGGGTCAGAAATTGGAAGATGCTACACTGCTGGTTTTGAAAATAGATGAAGGGGCTATGAGCTAAGGGATAGAGATGGCTTCTAGGAGTTTGAAAAAAAACAAGGAAATGGATCCTTCCCTAGAGCCTCCAGAAGGAAAGCAGCTCTTCTGAGTCTTTGTTTTCAGCCCACTAAGACACATTTTGATTTGATATTTAAAATTATTGTTTAATTTATCAAGAAATTACAAATGAAAAATCCAACAACATAAAAAACAATAATTCTTTTTTTTAGCTCTCAGGTTCACCTTACAAATCTAATCTGTTTTTAAGTTTAGCAAATTTTAACTATCACTTTTCAAGAGGCCTTTGATTAGTATTTGGAAACATTCATAAATTTTATAGCTAATTAGACTCAAACATTTCAACCTGTATTTACAAATTTAATATATTTGATTTGTCTCATTAATAATATAATGATCTTTTTTTTTATATAATGATCTTTTTTATAAACAAAATCTTCCCAGGTTCTTTATTAATTCTTATAAACATGAAAAAAAGAATAAACTTATTACTAGAGTGAAATTTAATTTCCCTTAATAGTATTTTTTTTCTTTTTTAAAGTAATCTCTACATCTGACAGGGTAGTAATCTCTACATCTGACATCTTTAACCCTAAGATTAAAAGCTGTATTGCTCTACTGACTGAGCCAGTCAGGTGCCTCCTGCCTTTTATTTCTTTATATTGGTTCAATCACGCACAAAATATTTTAATATCATATCTTTGTGTTTCACAACTGGCATTTTTTATGAAAACTCATTTCAATAGTTTAAAAAATTATCCAAACTCTTGCGACTTAGGTGTTTCTATTTTTTCTTGCTTGGATGAGCATCCCTTCTGCAGAGTTTTATAGCTGTTTAATTTTCTCCCATTATATTTACTTTGAAAATTGCAAGTTAAGTAAATAAATATCTTTCCACTGATAGGAAAAACAAAGGCTGGAGTAATCTTCTCAATTTGGCTATTTCATTACCTCCCAATTTATCTTTGTCTGAGATCTGAGTCCTTCATTTGAGCTTCATTTTGTAGGTGTTCCTTAGATATTAGAATCCAAGTCCCACAGTAGTCAAATTAAGCCAGAATAATTCTAATTCTGTATATAGATCCTACATACTGTTTTTTTGGTAACAAAACAAAAAAGCTCTAAGCAGCACTTTCTTCTGTTTCTTGTATATCATACACATGTATATACATTAGAGAAATAAAACCCTGCCACCTTAAATTTCTCCTCATAGATTAAACATGATTTTTTTTTTTTTTTCCATGAGCCTTGGAATAGCTTCTGTTAGGGGATGCTGCTGTGATTAGAGAAGGGAACAGTGTCGTGCCTGCCATTTGAATAAGGGTTTAGTGAGGTCTATAACACTGAGCTAGTCAAAGGGGAAAGCTTGAAATATACATCAAAAGGAATTTAATCTAGGCAATGCTAAAAATAAAAAGGCCCATTTCATGGAGAAGTGATAATAAAAAAAATTTGGAGTGTGAAAAAGAGATTTATCATCTGGTGAAAACAGTCTGAACAGGTAGGGCATAATGCTAGCTAGTGACAAATGCCATCATCTAAGATTTCATATGTATCAAAAGACTAGTGTTCACACTGAAGTAACGTAATTTCCCCTTATCTGCAGTTTTGCTTTCTGCTGTTTCAGTTATCTGCTGGTAACCACCCACTGAAAGCAGATGATCCTTCTTCTGACCTCTTTTCAGAAGGTCAGTAGTAAGTTACCTATTGCTAGTCACAATGCTTATGTCATTCACCACGCTTTATCTCCTCAGGTAGGCATTTTTTCATCTCACACCATTGCAAGAAAGGTGAGTACAGCACAATAGATATTTTAAGAGAGAGACCACATTCACTAAATTTTTATTATATAATTGTTCTATTTTATTATGAATTACTGTTAATCTTTTACTGTGCCTTATTTATAAATTAAAACTTACTTATAAATGTATAAGGAAAAACGTATATAGAGTGTTCAGTACTATTCATGGTTTTAGGCATCCACTGGATGTCTTGGAAGATATCCCCCCGGATAAGGGGAGACTGCTGTATATGCTAATTTACAGATTTTTTTTGGTTTAGCAATTTTAAAAGCTGTTAGTATTCACCGATGACTAGAGATATGGAACCTAATTTTTCAGTCAGAATAACTATGATCATGATATTAATATAACTGGAAGTATCCGTTCAGTTTTCCCTTGAATATGGTTAGTGTATTTTTAAGGTATGCTCTTTTTGTTGCTTGAAGTCTACTACTCATGAGGTTGAAGTCAAGATCATCAATTCTATTCTCTCTAATGCCTGTTACATTACCTAGAATAAATCTATTATGGGTTACAGACAATGCTAGAATTCCAGGTGGCCATCTCATATATACTTGCTGCTGATCAAAACATGGGTGGCTAAGAGAAAATATATTATTACTATTTGGGGGAAAAAACAACTCAAAATGCAAGTCACACTGTTGGCAACTCAATAGCTTCATTTTCATATGTATAATAATAATAACACATGCCTTAATGTGAAAGGCATTTCAGGACAATATGAAGAATTAGCTAATTGTGCATGGGGCATAAATGATTTATTCAAGTAAAAGATTTTTACATAATTACCATATTTATTACTAGATGTGTTTGTAGGACAATGTTCAGGAAGAACCCTTTTATATTTATTTGGAAAAATATATGTCTGGTGTTTCTGAAAATAGAAGATGCTTAACAAGATAGAGAACTGTTTTTGTTCTTTAGACCTGCATGCTAACTTTATTTAAACAATTGCCCACTAACAAGTTAAACAAATGACTTTCAATAAATGGATATATTATGCCTATTTAGAAGGTTTAGCTCTACAAACATTTTATGAAATTTCTATGTATTTTACAGCACATTGGATATATTTAGCTAAATTACAATTTGACAAAAGAAAGGTGAACTTTCACTGCAGTTCCACTAAAATCTTTTTAAAAAATGAATGTTGAGAAAGAACAACAGCAAAATATTCCCATAAAATCCTATTCATGTCTCCCAAAGAGAAATTCACACATGTCCATAATGGAATAAGGGAAAATAGGAAATAAAATAAAATAATGGAAAAAGGGGAAAAAAATCGTGTTTCCTGTTGGACATTTTCACACCCGAGTTTTACATATATAGTTAGGTTTTTACAGCACTAAAGTAAAGCCACCAGGGGGAAAATACAAAACCAGTTGATTTTTGGGTTCCAGTCTGGGATCTCTTCACATCTTCTATTTTAAAATTCTTGGAAGTGTTGCTTTGGTAGTACCAACAGCTAAGACTGGCCCTTGTAAATTACATGACATACAACTCAGAATTAATTCTGGCAAACATAATAAGTGTTAATAAACCAAATATCCCAATATCAAGTTTAAAAATCTTTATCATTGCATAAGCATCTTTTATGTATGATACAATAGAAATTGGTGTTCATAATTATCCTGTGAGGCATCCCAAGATTAAAAGATAACTTTTAATAAAAGTTAAATTTTACTTGGTACAGTTTCAGAGTTAGGGTATTTGATTGTATTCTGCTTGACAATTGATTATTCATGTGTGATATATGAAGTGACTTTCAATTTCCCAGAATAGAGCTTATAAAACTTATGAACAGATTGAATTCACAAAATATATTTGTATGCCAATTTGTTTAGAACTAGGAAAGTATGTTTCCATGAAAAAAGATGTTATTTTGTTTATACAGAAAAGTTTATTGTATATCTATTATGTACCAGGCAGTACAATGATAAAAGAAAGATGACTAATATTTCCTCAAAGGCCTTACAAGAGTGGATGAGTGTGGCAGAGGTAAATGTAGGGTGCTATAGAGATATAGACAATGGATATATAAATCATTCTAGGGTCCAAGAAAGGCTTTTCTTGGAGGAAAATGCCTGAATAATCTTAAAGAATAAATGAATACTAGCATATTGGTTGTGTCAGTAAGAAGGAAGGTAACTGAGGAAGAGGAGCAGCATATACAACATCATGGTGGCATGAAATGATAGAGTGCATTCAGATAACTACTAGTGGTTTGATAGCTAGGGCATGGGACTGCTGAGGGAGAATAGGATAGCAAATTTGACATATTACTTTATAGCTATGGGGAAATTTTTATGTCTCATTAACAGGGAAGTGAAATCATTAAGTTAGTACTTTGGAAAGACAATTCTGGTAGCTCCGTGGATGATGGATTGAAGGGGTGTCACAAGATAAGGAAAGGCAGGTAATAGGCAAATGTAGGTGTCCAGGGGTGAAATGATGGAGTCAGAACTATGGGAAGTTTTATAATTATCCTCATTTAAAAAGCTTTTTGGCTTCTGCCTGTGTCCCATTTACTACAGAGGGTCAGACCAATCTCTTTGAACTGGTTGGGAAATTGATACCATATGGTTTTTTTATCCATTTCCATTCTACTTTTCTATCTCTCCTGAGTCCTACAGGCTGATCTCCTTTCTCTTTGCTTCAGTCACAAAAAAATCCTGAAAATTAAGAAAATAGATAACTGTGTGTATAGGGCATGAGAATGTGGGAATGGAATTGAAGAGATCTTCAGCTATTCATGCCACATATCTGCTGGACTCTGCTGGGACCATTCTACTATAGCAAATCCACAGGATTTATTGGATTATTTGGATGCTTGGAGAATGAAATAAAGGGAAAAAATTAGGATTATTCTCATCCCTAATTCAAATAATGGAGGTGTCATTTATTGAGCTAAGGTTCACAGGAGGTGTTATAAAATGTGAGGGAAAGAAAAGTACAGTTTTGAGTCTTTGGGATATTCAGAGAGTCAGTTTAGTACATTTTTTATGGTACTAGGACTCAGGAGAAATGTGGCTGGCAGTATAGATAGGGGAGTCATCTGCCTATTGGATCTCATTGAAAATGTATTTCAGATCAACCTACTTAGAAGAATGATTAAAGTAAATTTAGGAGGAAGGAGACACAAGCAACTCTGAAATTTAAGAGGGCAAGCTGAGGAAGAGGCTTTTTGGAGGTGGATTTCTTCATTTAACCTAGAGGGATCATTAGCTAATCCTAATCCAAATATCTAAAACATAGTGCCTTGAAAGGAAGGAATGATGTTCCCTTTAAAAACAGGAGTCTTCTCTCCCTGGTACAATGTTGTGGTGACAGGGAATTTACATAAGATTTCTAAGTTGCAAAATAGAATTATAACATAGGAAAAAAGTCACGAGGGGTGCCTGGCTGGCTCAGTGGGTAGAGCATGCAACTCTTGATCTTGGGGTTGTGACTTCGAGGCCCCTTTTGGAGGTAGAGTTTACATAAAAGAAAAAAAGAAAATAAGTTATGAATAGGATGTAATAAATAAGTATGGACTCTTCAAGAATCATGTTTGTTTTGAAGGCAGTGTTATTCTATATAGAACAATTTCAGCTAAACTGTAGATAAATATGCCGAAGAGAAACAGCCAAAGTTCAGAGAACTGTATAGAAAAATTCACTTGTAAAATGTTTGTTCTGATAAACACAGGATGCCATGAAATATTCTGAAGTCAGCAATTCTGAAGAAGTCTTGCTGTTCTGAAGGGCAAATTTCTCCCTGTCAATTATAGCAGAACAAAGTAATATACAATGAAAAGAAACCAGAGTAACAAAGTTTTTTCTTCCCATGAGTCCCTGTTTGTGGACATTTTCCTTAGTTCTTTTCTGTTTGGCAAAAATCCTTTTCCTGAGTAAACAAGTTTGAATGGCTATACTTAGAGAAGTTTGACCCTTTTTATGAACCAAGAAGAGTAATCCTTAGTAAGGTGAGAGTCAACTCAAAGCTCTGTTGCTGTGCGCCCTAAGCTTTCTAAAATATCTCAGCTTTAGGCATCTGCAACACAAAGCTAATTTTAATTGAGAAACATATCTTCTAAGAATTTCTTGGTGAAACTAAATGTTATAGAGTATTTTTCCATTTTCACACATTTCAATAATCATGCTGAAGATTTAGAGTTTGTAGGATGGACAAAAGCTGTTTACTAAATCATTTTAACCACAGGCCAATCATTCATAGTTAATAAACTCTGCTGAATGGCCAATAAGATTGGTAACTTCATTTTTATCTTCACCTTCCATAATTGCAGATATATATGACCAAATCTTACTCCATCCTGCTGAATGATAGGATTCAGTACTTTATCCTGCATTGCCTGGCATATAATATTCTCTTTGGCAAGCTGACATCCTCCCTTCATGAGCTATGACCAGCCCTGGAAAACATTGCTGACATTAGGCTCTGTTCTGCTGATGTTACACAAACTGCAGTATTTCCAACATGGCATTGTTCCAGAAATGTATGCTATTTTTCTTAGATAGCACAAGGTATTACAACAAAAAATGTCACATCTGGTCTTAGTTGTCATCTTATTTATCAGTTTGCACCTTCATCACCATGACATTAACTTTTCAGGTGTTCTTCTAATCTGGAATTCCATAGTTCAGATGAAGTAAGGAGTCAAAGTAGTCCTTTCAGTATAGGTTTATATTTTGTGTTTCTTACTTTTCATAGATTTTCTGTTTGGTGCTCAGAGCATATTTTCCTATTGAAAAACTGTATTGTAAATGGTAATTACATTCCCAGGCCAATTTAACCCATAATGCAGCAGAAATTCCCAAATATGTTAAACAAAAAACAAGAAAACATTGTGGCATCACTTAAGTATCTTAAAATGTATGTAAATATAAGAATATGTTAAAAGAACTTAGAAAATACTTTTCTGATATTTTCAATACTAACAATAAAGCAAATTCTTAAAGAAAACGAAGTGGTTTAAACTTTTTTCAGAATAGTAGTAACTATAAAAAAGCAGGCTTGACTGGAAGATGAAAGTATGGATAGATATGTTTGAGGACATTCTGAAAAAGACTTTTGGCATTTTTAAGGAGTTTAGAGGTAAAAGGTACTACTTATTTTCTATGTATAATTTAACATCAATTTTCACTTTTTATTAATGAAAATATATCTTTATCAGTTCTTCCATGCATATGAATTGTGGCTAGGTTTAATTTTTTTTTTTTTGTGGGATGAAGGGAGTTCATAAATGGAATAAATCCACAGGCTTTTAAGTCAGAAACCAACGACACTTATTGTACTCTTTTTTAAAAAAAATATTTTATTTATTTATTCATGAAAGACACAGAGAGAGAGAGGCAGAGACACAGGCAGAGGGAGAAGCAGGCTCCATGCAGGGAGCCTGATGTGGGACTCGATCCGGGGACTCCAGGATCACACCCTGGGCCGAAGGCAGGTGCTAAATCGCTCAGCCACCCAGGGATCCCCTTTATTGTACTCTTGAAGCAAAATTTCTCTATTTAATTTTTGATTCTGTATGTATTAAATACATGGGCTCCTTTCTCTCAATAGGTTGACTGTGACTGCCTCTCTTTATCTTGTAGCCCACTTTCTCATTTCTTTGCTTCCATTCCTCGATCTGTTTCCCAGGGAAAACAGATTTATGATTTAACTTTCTTATACTAATTACCCACCTTCAGTTTTCTCTGCTTAATAGCTTTGTAACTACAGTAATATAAATTTCTTCCTTATACTTTTAATTTTTTTTGTAAACATGAATACTACTTTTAACTCCCTATTTTATAACTACCTATACTTTTCTACTCCCCTATTTTCATCCTTGAAGTTCTATTATCTATTCTATATTGTCAAGGATGATAACTGTGACGAAGGACATATTGTCACCCTATTTCCATCCTTTATTCTGCTTTTGTAATGGAATCTCTATTTTAGTTGTACAGTTGGCTGCCCAGAGTGGAAGCTACCACTTCCAGTGTCTTTTATGAGTAGGTATGGTCATGTGATTGGCCAACAGGATGCAAGCAAAAGTGTTGAGTGTGATTTCCAGAAGTGTCCCTAGAGGGAAGGTTCACATTTTTCTCCATATCTTACTCTTTTCTGCTATCCAGAATGTAGAAGTTATGTCTAGTGCTTGAGCATTCAATGTGGGTCCTGAGATGGAAGCCCTGTGTTGGTGGAAGGAACCTGGATCTCTCCTCATGAGTAGCACCCTACCTGCCTCAGAATGCTTATTTATGGACCATTCATATGAAAGGACAATAAACTTCTGTCATGTTTGAGACACATGTTATTCTCACAGTTGAACAAAGTGATAGTTAAACTCTATTTTGTAACCCAAACTGGGTCTTTGGTAATTAGTGTGTAAATTGATTTAAAAAGCTGAGAACTATAAATAGTCTTCACATAATTATAATTAGGTAAATATTGTTCAATACAAAGTCAAAACTTTCTAATTTTTTTTTGTGTATATCTGCAAAAGTAGCCTACATATGTTTTGCCCCAATTGTCCCCTCAACTTCTCTGAAATATTATCTGTTTTGTTTAGGCTTCCCTTATTTCATTCCCTCTGGAGATTTCTCTCCCAGAGTTCTGATTCTCCCTGTTCCAGTTTTGGACTTGATGTTTTCTACACCTGCTAAATAGCTGTCATACTGGAACTTCCATTCAGCGTTTTTAGGGAAAGCGCATTAAAAAGTTTAAGCATGGAAATGACATCTGCCGTTCTTTTTTTTTTTTAATTTTCGTACAATATTCTTTTATTTTTTTAATAAATTTATTTTTTATTGGTGTTCAGTTTACCCACATACAGAATAACACCCAGTGCTCATCCCGTCAAGTGCCCCCCTCAGTGCCCGTCACCCATTCACCCCCACCCCCCGCCCTCCTCCCCTTCCACCACCCCTAGTTCGTTCTTGACCTACAGGATAGTTGTATAGTATGAGCTGGGAATCTCTTTTGTATTTATAAAATGATTTTATGGACAACCACTCCGTTACCTTCCTTTGAACATTAATCCACTATTACTGTTTTTCTGTGTCTAGCACAGTGCCAGACTGGCCCAATTCATAGATTTTCATTTTGATTTCTATTTTAGATTCATAAATTCCTGTTTTTCATGAATGTTGCTCTTTTACTCCCTCTGTATTTCTGAGCGTTAAAACAACAAGGCAGCCAAGTACATGGTCCCTAGAGTTAGAGACCCTGGGTGTTATCCCAGCTCTGTTACTGTTTGGCTGTATGATTTTTAAACAAGTTAACAGTTATTTACTCTCTCTCTAAGTCTCAATTTCCCCATCTATAAAATTGGGATAATAATAACATCAACTACACTGGTTTGTGAGTTAATCCATTTAGTGTTACCATAATGCCTAGAATACAGAAAACATTCAACGTTACTTATAGCTAATGCTATTAACCGCAGCATTTGTGAATTGGCTAAGGCCACACATAGAAAAGACTGAGTTAAAACCCAACTTAAAAAAAAAAAAAAACAAACTTGATTCTAGAGCCTGAGTTTTTAGTGACCACGCTATTGTTTCATGTTTTGAATGCTTCTGCTGGGGAACCAGCTGCCATCTAGAATAGTGTTTATATGATGTGTGGGAGGTGGGGGCTTAATGTGAGATGGGGAACAGAATACCCTGATCCCTTGAGGAGACTTTTCTAAGTACACACACCTGTGACCCTTTTGGAGAAAGTCTGATAAGATTTCAGGGTGGGCTGTGGCAGGGATGTGTATTTTGAATTGGCTTCTCTGGGGATCTGATGCCCCCTCTGGTTGAGAAAACTGATTTGGAACAAGTTGCTATATTTTGCCAAAGTGGAATGAATCGACTATCAGAACTCCTAGGAAATCATCCAAGAAGGAAGTCAAATGAAAAGAAAGAAAAATGTTCTTAGGCTCAGTATGCCCTGTAGAAACATTCATAACAATCAACACTTTTTTTTTGTATTTTCATGGCCATGACTCATATTTCTGCGTGCGAAATGTCTAGCAGCTACATCAGTCTTTTTTTTTTTTTTTTAAATTCAGCTAGTTCCTATTCAGCTAGTTTCTTCCTTTGATAAGAGGTCTTTAGTTAACTCTTACAGTACCAAATCTATATATAATCCCCAAAATGCTCACTCCTATAAATTACCTTCAAATAGTTAATTCAGTGACAGCTGAAATAAAAAGGATCTTTAAGGATTTTCTGGTACTTCAGCAAGATTGTCACATTGCTCTTTTACCAGACACTAAAATCACTAAATCAATGCTGTGTATTTAATATATAGATTTTAAATAAAATTCTTTTACTGTAACATAAAGAGTTAAGATGTAAATAACTTAAAGCACAATAGGAGTAAAAAAGTGAATTCATATTAAATAGGTAACACTTACATGGGACTTATGATTTACTGGGGACTAAGTATCTATAAAATGTAACTCTTCTATATATGAACTTACCCTACCACACCCTGTGAAAGAGGTCCATTTATTATATGCCCACTTATTATTGTTTTAAAATTTAAATTCAATTAGCCAATATATAGTACATCATTAGTTTCAAATGTAGTTTTCAATAATTCATCAGTTGCGTATAACACCCAATGCTCATTATATCATGTGCCCTCCTTAATGCCCATCACCCAGTTACCCTATCCCCTGCCCGCTTAGCAACCTTCATGGGTTTGTTTTCCAGAGTTAAGAGTCTCTCATCGTTTGTCTCCTTTGATTTTTTTTCCATTCAGTTTCCTCTTCTTCCCTTATGGTCCTCTGCACTATTTCTTATATTCTGCATATGAGTGAAACCATATGATAATTGTCTTCCTCTGATTGACTCATTTCACTTAGCATAATACCCTCCCATTCCATCTAAATTGATGTAAATGGTAGGTATTTATCCTGTCTTATCCTTTCTGATGTCTGAGTAATATTCCATTGTATGTATACATACATACACATCTTCTCTATCAATTCATCCATCAAAGAACATCTCAGCTCTTTCCTCACTTTGGCTATTGTGGACATTGCTACTATGAACATTGGGGTGCAGGTGGCCCTTTGTTTCACTACATCTGTATCTTTGGGGTAAATACCCACTAGCCCAATTGTTGGGTCCTAGCTTAGCTCTACTTTTAACTTCCTGAGGAACCTCCACACTGTTTTCCAGAGTGGCTATACCAGCTTACAGTCTCAACAACAATGTCAGAGCATTCCCCTTTCTCTACATCCTCACCAATATTTGTTGTTTTCTGTCTTGTTGATTTTAGTTATTCTAATTGGTGTAAAGTGGTATCTCATTGTGGTTTTGATTTGTATATTTTTGATGACAAGTGATAATGAGCATTTTTTTTATGTGACTTTTGGCCATTTGTATGACTTCTTTGGAGAAATGTCTGCTTATGTCTTCTGTCCATTTCTTGACTAGTTTGTTTTTTGGATGTTGAGTTTGATAAGTTCTTTTTCTTTTAAAGATTTTATTTATTTGTGAGAGACACAGAGAGAGACAGAGATACAGACAGAGGGAGAGGCAGGTTCCTCACAGGGAGCCCGATATGGTACTCGATCCCAGGACCCGGGGATCACATCCTGAGCCAAAGGCAGGCACTCAATCACTGAGCCACCCAGGTGTCCCCTGATAAGTTCTGTATAGGATCTTTGATACTAGTCCTTTATTTGATATGTCATTTGCAAATATCTTCTCCCATTCCATAGGTTGACTTTAGTTTTGTTGACTGTTTTCTTTGCTGTGCAGGTTTTTTTAAATATTTTTATTTATTCATGAAAGGCATATAGAGAAAGAGAAAGAGAGGCAGAGACACAGGCAGAGGGAGAAGCAGGCTCCATGTGGGAGCCCAATGTGGGACTCAATCCCAGGACTCCGGGATCATGCTCTGGGCAGAAGGCAGATACTCAACCACTGAACCACCCAGGTGTCCCTGTGCAGAAGGTTTTTTATCTTGATGAAGTCCCAATAGTTCATTTTTGCTTTTGTTTCCCTTGCCTTCATAGATGTGGCTTGCAAGAAGTTGCTGTGGCTGAGTTAAAAAAAAAAGTGGCTCCCTGTGTTCTCCTCTAGGATTTTGATGGATTCCTACTGCACATTGAGGGCTTTCATCCATTTTGAATTTATCTTTGTATATGGTGTAAGAGAATGGTCTAGTTTCATTCTTCTGCATGTGGCTAATTTTCCCAGCACCATTTATTGAAGAAACTGTCTTTTTTCTTTGGATATTTTTTCCTGTTTTGTCAAAGATGAGTTGAATGTAGAGGAGAGGGTCCATTTCTGGGTTATATGACCACTTTTGCAGAGAAGGAAGTGGAAAGGGGTTAACATGCCCAAGTTGCACACCTAATAAAGTGAAGGAGCCGGGGATTGAAGCCTGAGGCATCTGGTTCCAGAACCTGTAAGCTTACCCTTACTGCCTCTCCCTGCACCAAAGGAGAGAAGAATGGAGAAAAAAGCTTGTGGCAAACACCTAAAAGATATCAGGTGATGAGCATAAAATAAATTACCCTTTCCTCTATTATTTCAGGTCTCCAAGTCAAATTTTTTCATATAGGACACCATAGCTCTCCACTCTGACACATCATCATGTCATCTGGGGCATCCCTTTCTCCCTGCCCTTTCTTTCCTCCAATAACAATAAGGCTACATAGTAGTGTGCATGTCCATATAGAGCCCTGTGTTTTCTTAGGCTCAGTGTGTCTTAAGTTTTAGTTTAATCAGAATCACTTGGTATGGGCAGTCCGGGTGGCCCAGCGGTTTAGTGCTGCCTTCAGCCCGGGGCATGATCCTGGAGACCTGGAATCGAGTCCCATGTCAGGCTTCCTGCATGGAGCCTGCTTCTCCCTCTGCCTGTGTCTCTGCCTCTCTCTCTCTCTCTGTATCTCTCATGAATAAATAAATAAAATCTTAAAAAGAAATCAGAATCACTTGGTGGACTTGTTAAAGCTCAAAATTCAGAGTTTCTGATTTAGCAGTCTGGAGTGGGACTGGAGAATTTGCATCCTGCATGCCTCTGCCACCTCCCATTTCACTGAGAAATAATTGACAAAGTTGTCATATATTTAAAGTGTACAATGAGATGGCTTGATATACATATATATCGGAAATGATTCTCACCATCAAGTTAACTAACACATCCATTACCCCACATAGTAGTTCTTTTTTGTTGTTGTTGTGAGAACACTTAACATCTATTGTGTTAGCAATTTCAAGTACACAATACAGTATTACTATAGTTACCATGCTGGATGTTAGAGCCTGAGAACTTTTTCCTCTTATAACTAAAAGTTTGTACTTTTTGAGCAACCATTCCCCATTTTCCCCAGGCCCTAGTCCTCATTTTCCCCAGGCCCTAGTCACCATGATTCTATGAGTTCAGTTGTTCTTTTAAAAGATTATGTCAATAATTAATACCATACAGTATTTGTATTTCTCTATCTGGCTTATTTCACTTAGTGTAATGCCTTCCTGTTTCATCCATGTTGTCACAAATGGAAAGATTTTTTTTTAATGGCTGAATAATATTCTGTTGTATGTGTATATATATTCTGTATGTGTGTATATGTTGGGATATTGATTATTTTGCTATAGAGTTGTAAGAATTCCTTATATGTTTTGGACATTAACTCCTAATTAG
Source organism: Vulpes vulpes (assembly GCF_048418805.1). Classification (NCBI taxonomy): domain Eukaryota; kingdom Metazoa; phylum Chordata; class Mammalia; order Carnivora; family Canidae; genus Vulpes; species Vulpes vulpes. The sequence continues at coordinate 83,337,966 of NC_132785.1, read as the reverse complement.
ATATATGGTTTGCAAATATTTATTTCCTATTCTGTAGTTTGCCTTTTCATTTTGTTGATGGTTTTTCTTTGCTTCTTTTTTTGCTGTGCAGAAATTTTTAGTTTGATGTAGTCCTTCTTATTTATTTATTTATTTGCTGTTGCCTTTTTTTTTTGACTCTTGTCCCTTTTTTTTCTTAGTCTTGCTTAAAGTTTGTGTATTTTGCTTATCTTTAAAAAAAAGCAACTTAGTTTTATTTTTTCTATTGTCTTTCTAGTTTCTATTTCATTCACTTCTGATCTGATCTTTGTTATTTTTTCCTTCTGCTAACTTTAGGCGTTGTTTCTTCTTTTTCTGGTTACTTAAATTATGCTGTTTATTTGCGATTTTTCCTTCTTTTTGAGAGAGAGAGAGAGAGAGAGAGCGCACACATGTGTGTGTGCTAGAGGGGGAGGGGCAGAGGGAGAGAGAGAATCCTAAGCAGGCTCCAAGCCAGTGTGGAGCTGACCTGAGCTGAAATCAAGAGTTGGGCACTTAACCGACTGAGCCACCCAGGTGCCCCTCTTTTTTTTCTCAATATAGGCATGTATTGTAACAAACTACCCTCTTGTAACTGCTTTTGCTGCAACTCATATATTTTGGTGTGTTATGTTTCAAGATATTTTTTGATTTCTGTTTAATGTTTTTTGATCCATTGATTGTTCAGGACTGTTATTTCTACATATTTGTGAATTTTCCAGTTTTCTTCCTATTACTGATTCCTTGTTTCATTCAATTGTGGTTAGAAAAGATGCTTGATTTAATTTCATTCTTAAATGTGTTAAGACTTGTTTTGTGCCTAACATATGATATATCCTGGAGAATTTTCTGTGTGTACTTGGGAAGAATGTACTCTGCTAGTGTTGGATGGAATGTTCTTTATACATCTGTTAGGTCTATTTGGTCTAATATTTAGTTCAAGTCCAGTGTTTCTTTATTTTCTGTCTGGATTATCTATCCATTGTTGAAAGTGGGGTGTTGAAGCCCCTTACTATTATTGCACAGTTTTCTATTTCTCTCTTCAGATCTGTTAATATTTGCTTTATATATTTAGAACCTCTAAGAATTTATGTTTTTTTTTTTTTTTTAAAGTTCCTAGGTAATGGTTTTATAGCCCAGGACCAAACTTTGAGAACCATTGACCTAAGCCCACAGAAATAGGAGGGTAAACTATATATTAGTATCTAATTTCTAAGATGAGGACAATAAGCATTTGTAAGCAATAAATATACTTATAGATCTGCAGATTTTGAGCCTATGCATAGTATAGTTTCTCTGTATATGATTTGGCTAGAATTTTGGCCTTAATTGTTCATTTCCCTTTCCTTCTCTCACTCATCAGCTTTGATATAACCCACATTCTATTCTTGCTCATCCTTTTGCCTATTCCCTGCCCTGATTTCCCTTCATTTAACCAGGTGTCATTAGGTAAGTTTGGGTAACCGTTACATGACATAGGGCTACATTTCTTGGATCTACTCTAATCATCAGAGCCCAGAGCCTGAGAATCTGGAAAGATGGTACATAGTTGGAGTCTAATTTCTCATTGGTGGTATAAGGTGACATAAGATTTAAGCACACAACCTTACCTCCTCCTTGAGACTGGTGTCCTTATAAGGAGAGGCGATCAGGACACAGAAGGATGTTCATGTGAGAACACAGTGGGAAGGTGGCCATCTACAAGCCAAAAAGAGACGCTTTAGAAGATACAAACCTGGGACGCCTGGGTGGCTCGGTGGTTGAGGGTCTGCCTTCAGCTCAGGGCATGATCCTGGGGTTGAGTCCTGCCTCAGGCTCCCTGCAAGGAATCTACCTCTCCCTCTCTCTGTGTCTCTGTGATAAATAAATAAAATCTTAAAAAAAAATAAACAAACTTGTTGACCCCCTCATCTTGGACTTCTAACACCCAGAATAGTGAGAAAGTAAATTTCTGTTTTTTAAACCACCCACTCTGACATTTTAAAAATAGATTTATTTATTTATTTTAGACAGAGCCAAGTATGGGGCAGAGGGGTGGATGGGGTATGGGGAGAAGCAGAGGGAGAGAAAGAATTTCAAAAACACTTCCCACTGAGTACAGACCTTGATGTAGAGCTTGATCTCACAACCCTGAGATTATGACCTGAGCCGAAATCAAGAGTTGGACACTTCATCAACTGAGTCATCCAAGTATCCCAACCGTGGCATTTTGTTATGGCAGCCCTAGCAAATGAATACAACAAATGAATGGAGAGATCATAAATACTTTTAGAAAACAAAAACAAAACAGGTCACCCACAAAAAGAAATGAAAATCAGACTGACCTTGGATTTCTCATCAGCAACACTGGATACTAGAAGATAATGGTGCAATAGCTTCAAAGTTCTGAAGAAAAATAATTCTTAATCTAGAATTCCTTACTCAGATAAGTATCAATCAAATATGATGACAGAATAAAGATACTATCAAACATATAGGAGCTCAGAATGTTTTACTTGCCACACATTACTTATGGAAGTTGAAGATAAATTTCATTAAAGAAAGTTGTAATTACAAAATAGAGGAAGAGATCAACTTCAGATAAAATAAGCCAACCTAGAAGAGGAATGAAGGGAAGGCACCAGTGGAGGTGCAGGGGAGTGGCGCGTTTGTCAAAATTCAATTGGTATTGTCCAGATGCCTGAGTACTGATTCTGTAGTGCAGGATCAAAATCCTCAGTTCCACTGATCAAGGGTGGTCAGTTTGGGAAAAGAAAAATATATCCCATGAAATATTTGGGACATACTTTTACTAAAAATACCACTCATTATTCTGAAATTCAAATTTAACTGGGAGTTCTGTATTCTATCTGGCAACTCTATACTGGTTGAAAGGCACTAGTTTTTGTGTTTCTTAGCACCTTGCCCAATACCTGGCTCATAAGAAGTGCTCATTATGTAGTCAGTGAAATGTCATTCAGAAAGTGTCTGCACTATAGGGTCAATGAAGCATTAGGGGGAAAAACAATTAAGAAACTGTATTGGACTATTCAGGGGCTCAATTGCTAGCTATTTTACTGCTTGCATAATTTTAGAGACAGAGCATGTGACAGACAACATCTCATAAAGTTCATATTTGTTTATTAATGAGCCTTTACTTATCAGCAAATTCTTTAACACACCCTGAATCCATAATACATTGTATTCACTATTTGCTCTAAATCTAACATTTAACTTTGTATCATATACTTCTATTTCTGGAATTTCTATTTAATATAGATTTTTTGGTATTGATTAGTTATCTCAAAATCTTTTAAAAGCATTTTGTGCTCTGATACATGGAAGTTCTGCATAAGGTTCTATTTAGCTGAAAAAAATCATGGAAACAAAATCTATTGATCAGTAGGGGCTAATTTTGATGGACTATTTGAAATAATTACAGTTCTACATTTTAAAGATATGTATTGCAACAGAAACCTTATTGTGTTTATCTTTCAGAAAGAAATTTCTTGGCTTTTTTCTTGTTTTGAAGATGGCAAAGTGATAAATTAAAATTCACAGCTTATCAGTGTGACAGAAGATTAAAAATAGAGGAATTTCAAAACAAACCTTTATATTTCTAAAAATATGTGAAGTGCTTCTTTATGAATTTTCCACAGTTTGTTTTTTCTTTGGGGAAAGAAACCCCACATTTGATCTGCATTTGATTGACTGTAAGACAAAAGTCAAGTTGTTCTAATTTAAAGTGACTTGCTCTTATCATACAATGTCATCTCTTATTTTCAGCAGAGATAGAAGAAATTGAGTGAGAAAATTGAAAAATCATTTTAATGCTCCCCAAAGAAATTGTAACATGAGCTGGAACATATGGGTAATTTGTGAAGTAAAGTCGGCTATGGAGTCTAATCATTTTCAATGTAATTTCTATGGCTGAAGTGTTCTAAACCAAGAAAAGCTTGCTTTCTTTCTTTCCTTTTTTTTTTTTTTTCATCTAAAACTCTGGTCAGACCTCTTCAAACTTTCTGTTTCATCTGTAAGTGGAGTATTGAGCAAGCATGACTCATAAGATATAAAAATGCAACTCAACTTTTGCCCCCTACTGCTCCTTTAAAATTTATTTAGTGGAATAATCTCTTGTTGCCTTTGGCTGGAGGACTGATTCCATTACCTTTGGCTCATGTTTAGGTAACAGACTGCACTAAAATCATTTTAGGTCAATACCTGTCTCAGGTTAAAACACTAGAATGTGCCTTCCCAACAATGATCAAAACATTAATCATAATTTTTTTTCTTTTTTCATAACAGGGACCATTGTATTGGAAGGGGGAGGGCCTTTTCCTTCCCATCCTGTTAATATTTCTCCTCTTCTCCTAGTCTGCTAGCTAAGTTTTGACCCTCTGGTATTAGGCCCTGCAGGGTAGGGAGTTAGTTGAGGGAAAAGAGTAGATTTAAGTGATTGGTGCAGTCAGAACCAGCTACAATTTTCAGGGCCCAGTGCGAAATGAAATGTAGGGCCCCTTGTTCAAAAAGCAGGAAAAAGTGTCTTTAAAAGTCCTAAAATATAAAGCTTTTTCCTTTCTTGCATAATCTTCTCATCATGGTATTTTTATGTGCTACTTAATGTCATTGCAAGAAAAAAATTCACATGATTTTATTGTTCATCTTTATAATTTGCAATGCCGGTTTTCAATCAAATATAAAAATATTTAACTTGTATGAAAAATCTCTGAGATTACATGGCTTATATTTTGTAGCTGGAACATACATGGGTAGAACAATGGAAATCTTGCACAAAACGAACTCAGTTGTTTTTATTCCACTTCTTGATGCATGTACATTCCACTAACACTTTCTACATTAGGCTTACTAATAAGTAAGGGAAGACCAAAAGGAAAAGGAACTATGAGTTGTCCTGTCTTTTTCTTTCCTTCCATGTCATCATTTTAGTGTGAGTGGTTAGTTAATTCAGAGAAGTAAAATTAATAAGAAAGAATGTATGTTTCCCTGGTCATTTGTATTTCTTAGCATGCCATTGCCTGCTTTTTGTGTTTGAAGCAAGTTGTAATTCATATGTAAGGTGAAGCCTCTGTGGCCTGTCAGCAATCTCTGCTTACATGATTATAGACCTAACACATTTACCTTGTACCCAACCTTGAGTCTCACTGAATTTCTAGGCATTGTGGGTCCACTGGAATTCTGTGCTCCTGGGAGATCATAAATGCTGTGTGCAAATAGAGCATCAAGAAATGACAGACACACATTATCCTATTGGAATTATAAAACACTAGTTCAAAGATACAATTATTAAGAATTTGAGAACACAGAGTATTCAATCAAGGTGGGGACTCTCTGAGTGCAGGGTTCTAGGTAACTGCATTCCTTGCCCTCCATGGAGCTGGTCCTGAATTCAGTTGTCCTTCACATGTAGTCCCTTGCTTTTGGAATCCCATGGGCCCTTCTGGGTAGTTGATTTAGGCAACCTTTCAGCTGGCTCCTGTGAGGCCAATGTCTAATCCACATAAATGCTCATGTAGGGTCTGACTACAAATGCAGCTCATTCTCACGTGCGGCTACAACCCACTTTTGTTTTGTCACTAGAGTATCTCCCCAATTTTCCTAGGGAGCTAGTCAACCTTTGAATCCTAAAATGTTAGAAGACACCTCTCCCTCTCTCTAGGTGGTTCCACTGAAGCACCCTTCCCTATAGGCTTGAGGTAAAGGATCAGAAACCTTTCTTTCTTCTTAGTTGTCTGATTGGTTAGAGCTCATAATATAGCACCCTCATCTTTCTCACAGAGTCCTCTCCCCAACTCTACTTTTAAAAGTCTTTTATATCTTCTTATGGATACAAACCAGACTTTGACTTGGTTTTTGGATAATGTCTTGAAAATCTGCATATGTTTTTTCTACAAAATTATTTTGGTATCTGTTATATAGCCTATCTCAGTGCCTCAGCTGAAACTTCCAATTAAACATTCTGTTTCATGTAAATTATCATGTTGTGTGCAAAGCATGTCTTGAGCACAGGGATTAAGTGTGTTAAATGTTTCATCTTTTTGAGTTTCTTTGAGGCTATACAAAATTTGGATGCCTATGAATCTTCTTCCTAAAGACAATATGCTGCTAAGCTTTCAATCTGTCTTAAAGCACATAAAATAGGAGCACCAATAAAAAATAAGCTCATTATATGTTGGTGTGAGGAATTAAAACATTTAAAAATATATATATATATATATTAATAGCTGATTGCTAAGACCACCAAACATTTGTATCGAGATAATATGCTGGGGAGAGAGAGAGAGAGAGAGAGAGAGAGAGAAAGAGCTCCAGTAACATCTGGATATGATTTCTGTTTTTTTTCCCTACTTCTTACTTTATTACCTTGTAGATATTGCTTAACATATCTAAGTTATAATTCCTCATCTTTAAAATGGGAGAATAATACAGTTTTCTAGGGTTATTTGATGAAATGCTATATGTGGAAATTTCAGAGACTCAACCAAAGTTACTTGCCTTAATAAGCATCACTAATTTGGTGGGGAGTTTTAAGTTTATTTGATGGAAGAAAAAATTATTATATAAATTAGACACTGACAGCAGCCCTTTCTTCTAGGAGTAGTATATATTGCCTTGAGTTTTTCAGAAATCTTTATGATGAGGCAATTTGTTTTTAGAAATATAAGCCTCAGGATAAGGATGAGGAGTTGAAGAAGTAAGAATAGGACAATGAAAGTGTCCTGTATAATAAAGTAAGCAATTTGGAATTAAACCCAAACATGGCTATAGTGTCACATCTATCTCTATCTTTTACCCAAGCAAATATATCTATATCTCTCTCTCTATCATCTCTCTCTCTCTCTCTCTCTCTCTCTCTCTCTCTCTCTATATATATATATATATATATATCTGGATGGTAGTGAGAAATACAGATTTTAGGAAGGTGGAAGGGTGTTTTACATCTCAGGTGAACAGCATTTCATTCAAAAATATTCATCTGATATATCTTATATCTGCAAAGTTGCTCTCCTTAGCTTCCATGCAGCATCTAGCTCCTGGTACCAGTCTCTTACCAACTCCCATTATCCTCCATTTCTCTTTTCTTAAGCAAACAAAATTAGCTTTGCCTAAGTTTTTCAGATTTTGCATCCTCATTCTTTTCACTGAACTCTATCTTCAAGTGTGTGGAAGAAAGACCATTACATTACAAATGATGTGTTCAACAGCTAAAAAGTTTCTTTAACTTCTAGGATCCACTTTGCTTAGAATTTGAAAATTATGAGTAATAATAGGCTTTTCAGTTTTTTTTCCCTTGTCATAGGAGTTTCAAGGAATAGTTTAGAAATGAGAGAAGGGGTCCTGAAAAGCAGTGTGAAAAGTCCACAAAACCAGCTAGCTTTTATGGCACTTTGTACAACTTCAGGCAGATGCAGCCCCACCCCAAGACAGATGCTGCAGATTGTGAAACAAAATACGAGCTGAATTTCAGTTCCCTATTCACCCCTTTAGCCAAGCACCTTTGTGCAGTGAACATCTTGTACAACTCCATATGGTGGCCCTGAGTAGGGAGGAATAAAGTAGTAGGTGGAATCTCTGGGCAAGGTGACCTGTGGGAAGTTATCAGTATCTAGGGGGCTAGAATAATTTCAAAGGCAGAATTGACTGATGTTCAATTTTAAAGATATTTGCTGAGAGGCAGTAAATAATTTCAGTTACCCAGATCAGGAAAGTTGTCTTTGAATAAAGTCTTGAGTTAGTGATACTTTGAAGAGTGAAGGGATTAACTCTGAGTGGAGCTGATCAAACAATGACCCAAGGTAGAAATATGATTGAGGACTAGAAGCAGCTGTAACATGGGAGTGACTCAGCAGTCTCCAGCCTAACCATCCTTTTACCAAATATCCTGGAGAAATGGGTTTTAATTATAGGGGAAGGCAAATACTTGGATTCTATGATTTAAAAAAACTTTTTTTCATTAAAAAATTTTAATTCTAATATTCTTAACATTCAGTATTATACTAGTTTCAAGTGTACAATATAGTGATGCAACAATTCCATATGTCACCTGGTGCTCATCAAGACAAGTGCATTACTTAATCCCCATCACCTATTTCACCGGTCCCACCACTCACGCCCCTCTGATAACTATCAATTTGTTGTCTATAGTTAAATATCTGTTCTTGGTTTTTCTCTCTTTATTTTTCTTTTTCCTTTGCTCACTTGTGTCTTAAATTCTATATATGAGTAAAATCATATGGTATTTATTTTTCTCCAACTGACTTATTTTTCTTAGCATTATACTCTCTAGCTCCATCTGTATCATTGCAAATAGCAAGATTTCATTCTTTTTTATGGCTGAATAATATTATATATATATATATATATATATATATATATATATATATGTATACGCACACACACACACACACACCACATCTTCTTTTTCCATTTAACTATCAATGAACACGTGGACTATACTTCCATAATTTGGCTATTGTAAATAATGCTATAAACATAGGGGTGGATATATCTCTTTGAATTAGTGTTTTTGCATTTTGGGGGTAAATACTCACTAGTGTGATTATTGGATCATAGCATAGTTCTATGTTTAACTTTTTTTATATATGTTTAACTTTTTGAGAAACCTCCATACCATTTTTGGATTTTACTTCTATAAACGGAATCCATGATTTGATCAAGGGAGGCATGGAGTATAATGAAGGAGGCATGAGTATATATGACTCCAGTCCACTGGAGTCATATCCCGGTGTGGAGAATGGCTCCTAATGATCCCCACATCCTGTATTCACACCCTTGTAATCTCTCCTTAAGTATGTGCTAGATTTATTTATTCACCTTTAGGGAATAGAATGTGATAGATTTGATGTGCTGTCACTTTTGAGAGTAGATTGCAAAAGGGTGTGGCTTCCATCTTGGGTAGTGTCCTTTTATTCTTTCTTACTTGCTGTAAGAGAAGACAACTAACTGCCACTTTGTGAGCTTCTTCAGGAAGAGGCCTATGTGGCAAGAAATGGGGAGAGATCTCTGGCCAGTAATCAAAACTGAATCTTACCTACAGCTGTATGAATGGGCTTAAAAGCAGATCCTTTCCTAATAAATTTTAAGATTAAACCTCAGTTTTGGCAAATTCATGACTAATATCCATGAGAGAACTTGAGGCAGAGACACTCGGCTTCATTGCTGTATGAGTCACCTGTTATGTAACAAACAACCTTAAAACTTAGTGACTGGAAAAACAGCAACATTTATTACCCTGAAGTTTCTGTGGGTCAGGAATTTGGGACTGACTCACCTGGGTGGTTTTGGCTTGGGGTTTTTCTCATTATAGTCATAATGCTAGTTGGGGCTACGGTTACCTCAGGGATTGATTGAAGCTGGAAGATTCACTTCCAAAATAGCTAACTGATATTCCTGGCAGGTTGATGGTGTTTAGGAGGTCTCAGTTCTTTGCCACATAACTATCTTACGACTTCTTATGTGTTCTTACAGTTTGGCATCTGATTTACCCCAGAATGAGGGATCCAAGAGAGCAAGGTGGAAGCTGAAATGGTTTGTGTGACTTAGCATCAGAAGTGGCACACCATTCTTTTTGCTATAATGATTGACCCCACAGATTATCCCTGTAGAATGTGAGAGGGGACCACTCAGGATTAGTTTTATCCATAGGCAAGCTATTTGATCTTGGACTATTTGTTCAATGTTGCTAAACTTCAGTTTCCTCTGCTTTGAAATGGAGATAATACTGGTAGCTATCTTATTGGGTTGTGAAGATTAAAAGTAATATTTCAGAGATTAGCATGTGATAACCAATAGATGCAAGTTGTCTTTTCTCTGTAATTTTTCTAAAAAGAGGAGACATATGTAAGAGCATAAAATGATGGGCATTTCCAGTTGGCCATCTTGAGCAGTAAGAGAACCTTATGTGTATGCTCAATAAATATTAGCTATTTTCATCATTATTATTACTAGTTATGAGGATATTATTGCTTAGCTTACAAAGCTGCCCCATCTTTCTTAACATTGTTTCAGAGGGATTCCATAGATGACTTGTTATATGATCATCTGAAGTTCATTGGGAAGCTATCTAATAGCAGCTCTTGATTAGACCACATTTAACACATTATGACCTAATAAAATATTCTGGCTAGTGAGACTGCCTCATTACATGTCACAGAATTAAAAGTGCAGCTTCTAATATAAGTGTGCTATCTTTAATATGCTGGCAGAGAGCTTTTGCTGACAGGGTTAGCAGAATACAGAGCATGCCTAATCTATAATATCTGCAGGTCAATTCAGACATTCTGAGTCTTGTTTAGATTGTAGAGGGATATATTATATTTGCATTCAGCTTCACAAAAGTGGAATATAGATTTTGCAAGAAAATAGGATATAGTTTTAGGGAAAATTTGGTTGTAAGGAGCAGAAACTGAAGTTGCTTAAGAGTAGGTACATTTATCTTAGTTGTTCAGAGAAATCTCATATAATGCAACTATTGGAAATAGGCATCTCTCATGAGCTGAAATCTGTCAGGTGATCTTTCCTTTTCTCTTGCTACATCTTCATATCTCATCCTGAGGAATGTGTGGTAGGCAACCTCTAACCTCTAACATGTCTGTAATGATCCTCCCCCTTCTTGGCATTCATGCCCTAATGTAGTTTTCCTCCCTTTAGTGTGGCCTGGACCTACCCACTTGAGAAGGGAGAACTAATGGGATGTCACTTTTGAGGTTATGTTTTAAAAGGTGGTGCTTCAATCTTGTGTGTGTGTGCACTCTTTCTGACTCTCAGAGCACCTGTGTTGGGGGAACAAAGTGCCATATGGAAAGGCCCAGTTGATTTGGTGAAGACTTAAGATCCTCAATCCAACGACAGCCTACAATGAAGTAAAGTCTGCTAATAACCACATGAACCTGGAAGTGGATACCTCTTCCCCAGTTGAGTTGTTCAATCTTGAAATGGTTGCAGCATCAGCTGACAACTTGACTGTAACCTCATGAATACTCTGTGCCAAAATTTCCTAGCCAAACTGCTTCTGATTCCTGATGTTTTGTTGTTTTAAGCTGCTGCTAATTTCTGGTATAATTTGTTATGCAGTAGCATATAATGAGTACAGATTTGGTGCCTAGAAGTAGGGTAGTGACATGATGAAAACCCAAAATGTAGGTGTGGCTTTGGAACTGGGATTTGAGCAAATCTAGTGAAATTCTAGAGTGCCTTGAAGAAGCTATTAATAGAAAAGTCTTGGTCTTTTATAAGGCTGAGGGTAGATGCTGGCAGTAAAATGAAGGAAAGGGAGATCCTTGTTATGAGGGCCAGAAAGCTTAGCAATGTTGTTGCTTGTAGTAATGTGAAAAGTAGAAAACATACTTTATGAATTGGATGACCTAGCTCAGGAGATTTTTAAGCAGCATGCTAAAGCTGCTGTCTGGTTTCTTCTTGCAGCTTATACAGTAAAATAGGAAAAGAATAAATTAAATCAAGGTAAGGGTGTTAAGTTAAAAGAAGCCAAGACTTGATCGTTTTAAAAATTTTGTTCTTCCAGATGGCAACTGGTACCAAAATTAAGAAATGGATTTTGATCACAAATCAAATGTAAGGTACTGCCAGGAGAACAGAGATCTAAAGATGAAGCAAGGGTTATGACTGTCACAACTTTTGTTAAGACCTCAGAAAGATCAAAGGTCAAGCCCCAGGGATGCTATTCAGTAACACAAAAAGCCCTTTAAAGAGATTATCGATGCTCCTCACAGATCTTCTCATTCAAATTGTAGGGCTTCAGCTGTCTCAGCCAAGGCTCAAGGGAAAGAAGAGCTTATTTCAAGATTTGTGAGCGTGACTTTTTTCTAATGGAGTGAACCCCACGATGATTCACCGTAGACCCACAAAGTTCTTAAGAGAGTTATATATGCAGAAATATTGCCAGCTTGCACTTGGGGGTTACAGACAGCATAAAAAGTAGAGAGACTTTCGAACCTTAGAGTTACTAGAAGGAAAGAGACTGTGTTAGCTGCTTAGCTATAAACACATTCTACCTTTCATGACGAAAGAAAGGAAGACTCAAAGGGCAGAATAAATAACTGAGAAGGTAGAGTTGAGAGTCAGGGAAAATTATTCCCAGGCATTGAAATCTAACCAAGGAGCATCCAGCACTTGCCCAGCTGGATTTCAGAACTGTCAAGGACCATTGTGTATCCTTTATCTTCCCGTTTGGACAGGAATGTGCATAACAGTTTTCCAATACTCTGCTTCCATCATATATTGTGTGTGTGTATAGAGAGAACATATAAGAGAGAACATATAATTCTTTAATTTTACAAGTCTGTTGACCAAGAGGTATTGAATTTGAGGAGCTATACTTAGGGAACTACACCTGAGAAGTCCCATCAATGTCTGGACTTAATTTTTTTTTTTAAGATTTTATTTATTTATTCATGAGAGACAGACAGAGAGACAGAGAGACAGAGACAGAGAGAGACAGAGACAGAGACACAGGCAGAGGGAGAAGCAGGCTCCATGCATGTTCCGTGCCTGAACCTGACATGGGACTCCATCCTGTGACTGACTATAGGATCACGCCCTGGGCCAAAGGCAGGCGCCAAACCACTAAGCCACTCAGGCATCCCATGGACCTAATTTTGATGATAAGATTCTGGACTTTGAACTGATACTATAATGGGATAAAACTCTCAATGATTTAGAAGGGGATGAGGGAATATTGCATGTGAGAGGGATGTGAATCATTGGGAGGCATAGATGTAGACTGCGGTAGTAAAACCAGAGAGCTAGGTTCTTGCCTCACGAAGTTGAAGAATGAATCTTGCGGACAAAGGAGAGTGAGTAAAGTGCTATAAGTTTATTAAGCAAAGATACAGAAAAAGCTCTCAAGAGTGAGAGGGGTCCTGACAGAGTTGTCAACATGGATCTCCACTGAGTCTTTTATTTAGAACTGACCAGGGAGCTTGTGGCCTTATCATTCTTGTGATGTCTTGGTTTGAGTAAGGACTCATGATAACATGTTTAGTGGCTTACTTCTTTTTAGGGTCTGGTTATTCTTTGTTGGTCACAGGGGATTGACATAAAAAAGCCACCCACCCCACCCACACCTAGGGCAGGGTGGTCTGGTTTGTTCTCTTATCTCTGATTTCCTTACCTCAGCATTTTTGGGATTTCTATGAACCTGATCCTATAGCGCCTACCTATCTCTCCCTACCTAGTCCTGTGCCTTACTCTGTAGGTGGCTTCTAATATGGTTCCCAATAATTCTCCCTCACGATATTCATACTCTTTTGTAACCTTTTCTCATGCCCTCTGGGCTGGATCTAGTGATTGATTCACTTTTCAAGGAATATAATGCAGCCAAAGAGATAGACTGTGACTTCTAAGATTAAATTTCATGGTGACTTTGGCTTCCATCTTAGATGTGTTCTTTCTCTCTCTTTTTCACACACACATTCATGTCACTGGTACCAGGAGAAGTAAGCTGCCATGTAGTGAACAGACCTTTGGAGAAGTCCATGTGGTATTGCAAGAAACCATGCTTCTTAAGGTGGTTCACCCCAGGAGGAAATGAAGCCTGCTAACAACCATATTAGTAACCTTAGAAGCAGATTCTTAAGGCCCAGTCTGGTCTTGAGATCTCTACAGACCCAGCTGACAACTTGACTACAACATTATGAGAGACTCTGGGTCAGTACCTTCTAGCTAAACTACTCCCAGATTCCTGACTCTCAGAAACTGTGATATGATAAATGTTTGTTGTTTTAAGGCACTGAATTTTGGAGTAATTTGTTATGCAGCTATAGATAAGCAAGACAGTCTGCTTTCTCGTTTTTGCAGACTGGATTTTCTGTTGATTCTTTGCTTTCACACGAGGTTGCTTTGCTTGCTGACCATAACTTACTGACTTACTCTTTTAAATTTTTGGAGAGACAATCTCATTGTTCAAGCTTGGGTCAGAAATCTCATCCTAGTTCCAATTCCTTTACCTAGAAATGGTGGAGCATGAAGTGTGTAGAGCTGCCTTTTCCAGGCTGTTGGTAAGTTATGTTTTTATATAGACAGTAGGGAGGAAATGATGAGCCTTTTTAGAATTGCTACTTTGGGAAAAGGTGCCCTAGAACTGTTTTTGTACCTGGCAAAGTGAGCTGGATTATTCACAATGGTGAATTCAGGAACTATAGCACTGATAAGATTCAATAAAGTGTCATAGAATGCTACGGTATTAACAGTGATACTTTTAAATAGTTATATACACGAAATGGAAATTAATGCTGGTTGCAACTCAGCAGTAATTAGTAAAATTATTTGTACAATATTTTCACTGAGAAGTTGAGATGACCATACTATTCTCAAGGTATAACAACACAGGTGATAACTGGAGCTGTCTGGTGAACACATTGAGTAATTCCTTCAGGGAGATGTTTTCATTCATCAGGGATGATTTAGAAGTCTGTCAGGAAGGAATTGGCTCACAACACTGTGATGAGGAGAGAGGACTGCTGTGTATGTCTAGGGGGACTAGGGGTTATTGTTAACATTTTATGTTTCATTGGTGCATTCTAGTTGCAAACTGCAGTGATTTTTTTTTCTTTAGAGTAGATTGAACTCAAAATTGTATTGTAGTAATAAAAAGCTGTCTTATTGAAAGCCTTTTAAAAATCTTTCCCATTTGTTTAGTGATATTCTACATACAGAGCACAGTGACTGGAATATTCTAGAAGGGATTATATTGCACCCTACAAAGTTTAAAAGAAACCCACATATGTGTTTTAGCATAAAAAACTCAAGATGAAAGAAAACTTGAGTAAAATATTTAGAACAAAGAAGACTAAATGTATCATAATGTTGAAATGGTTTTGAATGTGACTGTGTAAGTTAATATTCACTTATAACTGACTATTTGCTTGTATCATCTTGACACTGAAGCTTATACAGTGAGATTCAAGAGCAGGTGAATTTGCATATCTGTCTCATGAACTCTGGGACACTGGGTCAGGCACTAGCAGTCTTTTTTCTTTTTTTTAATAAATTAATTTTTTATTGGTGTTCAATTTACCAACATACAGAATAACACCCAGTGCTCATCCCGTCAAGTGCCCCCCTCAGTGCCCGTCACCCATTCACCGCCCCCTCCTCCTCCCCTTCCACAACCCCTAGTTCGTTTCCCAGAGTTAGGAGTCTTTATGTTCTATCTCCCTTTCTGATATTTCCCACACATTTCTTCTCCCTTCCCTTATATTCCCTTTCACTATTATTTATATTCCCCAAATGAATGAGAACATACACTGTTTGTCCTTCTCCGATTGACTTACTTCACTATGCTGAGTGAGGCACTAGCAGTCTTAATTCCTTGAAGGCTCCTGGGAATCCTATGAAGTGGCTGTAGGGACCTTAGACCTGAGTATTGGCTCCAGACTTATGGCAGTTTAATTATGAAGGGGAAAAAAGAGGGAGGGATGGTCTAGTTGCTGATTGCTCTAATTGCTCTAATTGCTGATGGGATGGTCCTGGAGGACAAATAAGTCATTTAAAAGTAAGAGAGTTGAAGGGATGAGTCCCAACAAAGCAGGTGACATTAGCATCTTCAGGAAAGGCAGCAGCAGCCTGAGCTTCATAGGATCATGTAAAAAAGGATGGGGACAGGGGACTAACCAACCACACACTTCCTCCTTACTGATTATGGTGGTGTGATCCAATTCTTTTCCAAAAAGCTTTTGTGTTCATTCCAGCTAGGGGCTGGACAGAAGGATGAGCTGAATTAAAAAAAAAAAAAAAAAAAAAAAAAGGAAAGAAAGAAAAGAAAAAACTGGAACTACATATTCTAATCACAGTCATCCAGTCTTTTTAATTTGTCCCTCTGGGGCCTGAGACTAGGTCTGAAAAAAGAATAGTTAGGCTTGCCCCGTGGAGTGCTGCTCTTTTTCTAATCAGAAATCAGGGATTCTCATTCAAATCACAAAGATACTTTTTTTTTTTTTAAGATTTTATTTATTTATTCATGAGATACACACAGAGAGAGAGAGAGAGAGAGAGAGAGAGAGAGGGAGAGAGAGAGGCAGAGCCACAGGCAGAAGGAGAAGCAGGCTCCATGCAGGAAGCCCAATGCGGGACTCAATCCCTGTCTCCAGGATCACACCCTGGGCTGCAGGTGGCGCTAAACCGCTGTGCCACCAGGGCTGTCCTAAAATACCTTGTTTTAAGATGTGTCTGTAGGTGGAATTAGGCTGCCATGTTGATGTCTGAATTTGTAATGTTGATGTGAAGCAATAATAAGGGCAGCCCAAACATGGTCTCTGCATATCAGGCTGCTCTGGTTGTACTAGGTCAGCCACTATTACACAGCTGGAGTAATTGGGTGCTCACCACCCAATCAGTTGGCTTCTTTTAAATCTCCTCTCATTGAATGCTACATGGCCTCTGTGAATTTGCATCCAGTGGTAGCAAAATTCTTATTCTTTCTCTTACCATTATTATAAAATAATTCTGGTTTGGGGGCAAAAGTAGAAGTTAGAGCGTGCAGTCCATATTTCTGTTTTACGGATACCAACACACTGAAATGTACTTACGGTTCTGTGCTTCTCATTGCATTATACAGTAAAATGCTCGATGTATATAGTAAGGCGAGTCATCTTTGTTGAGACCAGAAAGAAAAACAAAACAAAACACTCTAGCATAGTTCAGTTATAGAAGTGGTTCTTATGTTAAAATCACCAAGGGATTTGGTGATTTAAAAAAATCCTGATTATCCATACCAATTAATCAGGGATCCAAGCACCAGCTATTCAACCTCTCCAGGTGATTTCAATGTGAAGTAAAGGCTAAGATTACTGAATTACAGTCTCAGTGCTCTATGGAACTGCAAATATGGAACTCAAAAATATGTATATAAAGCCACCCCTACTATATATTTCTAACTAGGAGATAAAATCAACTTGTCCTTGTGGTTACTAGTTTAGTTTGAGTCAGTCAGTCAGTCTGTTATCTACCTATGAATCTATCTATCTTTCAGTCTGCTCATCTGTTCACCCATCCATCCATCTATCCATCCTGGAACAGAGGTGGTGTGTATTTTGTGGAGAATCTTAAGTGAAAGGATGATCCAAGTATAAGTAGTTAAATAGGCAATTATTCATTAAAAATTTTTAGATAGCAAAGAAACATGATTGGACTTGGTTTAAAAATCATCTGGTGTTAATAGTGGATTTCATGATGAGAGAGCAGATCAGGTCAGGCCAGAAAAGAGGTTATTTTGTAATAGGAAGGTGATAAGGAAGGAAGTCTTTAAGATTTTGGTGATGAAAGTGAATAGGAAACAAATATGAAAGAGCACTTACAAAAGTAATGGCATTTGCCCTGCTGAAAAATCAAAACGATCCGTGGAAAATCTGTCAGAATGAATATTGGGAGAACCACTTGGGGCTTTATTCTGTTGAACCTAAAGATCCTTTTCAAGGCGAGGCTTATTTTCCCCATTGTCTTTTTCCTGCTTGCTGCACACCCAGGACTTTTGCCTGGTTTCCTGTCTGTTTTCAAGCTGCTACCACTCATTTTTTCTCATGGATCTTTGAGTGGGACCAAGTCCTTTATTACTTATTGCCCTGGAAGAGAAGAACCTGGGTCCTTGATACTTTTTAACATTTTACTGCACATCATCTTTTTTTTTTTTAAAGATTTTATTTATTTATTCATGAGAGACACAGGGAGAGAGAGAGGCAGAGACACAGGCAGAGGGAGAAGCAGGCTCCATGCAGGGAGCCCGATGTGGGACTCAGGCCCAGGTCTCCAGGATCAAACCCTGGGCTGAAGACGGCCCTAAGCCGCTGAGCTACCTGGGCTGCCCCACATCGTCTTTTTCATTAACAAAGATCTGCGGCATCATTCTTTTCACTGTTTTCGCTTAGTCCAGTATCAACTATCAGTTATTTATTACCACATTAATCCTTTGTAACAACCACCCAAAACTCAGTGACTAAAACAATACATTTATTTAACACATAAGTTTTCAGGTGAACTGGGGGGGTGGTGTTTTTGGTCTTGGCTTGATAATTCATGTATTGATTGTGATTAGGATCTCTCACATACTCAGGTGTTAAACACCTTGTCTAATCTAGAAAGGAACAATAGAGCTTGTGTTCCATGTCTTATTCCCCAGCAGTCTAAAATCCCAATGGCTAAAGCAAGTCATAAGGTCAAGTCTAAAAACCAGAGGTGGGATGGAGCCCTCTGCCCAGAGTGGGAGAGTATTACAAAGTCATAGAGCAAAAACAGGCATACAAACAGGGTGCAGATTTTTTAAAAAAGGTTTTATTTATTTATTGGAGAGAGAGAATGAGAGAGACAGCTCAAGAGCAGGATGAGGGAGAAGCAGACTCCCTGCTGAACAGGGAGCCTGATGCTGATGCCAGGCTTGATCCCAGGATGCTGGGATCATGACGTGAGCTGAAGGTAAGTACTTAACTCACTGAGCCACCCAGGCTTCCCAAGATGAGTGCAGAATTAATGTAGTCAATTCTTCACAGTCTTCTTTCTCATTCCTTCCACTGTGTGAGTGAGGGGTCAATCTTCACCCCTGTTTATCCTCAGAGTCCTCATGAAAACAGCCCAAGGGGGCATTTTGTTAAACCCTATGTCTTTATTCCTAGATTGATGCATTAGCCCAAATGTCTAATTTCTTAATAACAATAGCAATAAATCTAGTAAAAGTAATAAAAATAATCAAGCTTTTTCTATGTTAACAGACACTATTCACATTTCTTTACTGGCATTACAGCATTTAGTTCTTATTTAACAAGTGAAGAGCTGAAGTTGCACAAAGTCAACCTTTGAAAAACTTGCACAGTCAACATCTTAGTGTTTCTTTTATTATCAAAGAAGTAAGATGTTTTATTGCACAAAATATGAACAAGAAAAGATAAATAACAGACAACCACTCAGCATTTTGATGAATGAATTTTTTGATTATGTACATTTTGAGAGCAGATACCGGGGAATCAACATTTTAATAACTGTGATATGGGAAACTAGCTTTATTGAGCATACTGAGTTCACGTGAACAATATAAACCTGCATTAATAGACTGCATTTATATGGAGCTGAAATCAGTATCTCTGTCCCAAACTACAACCCACCTTTCTCTACTGGCTATACATGACTTACCTATTGACTTGACTTCCATTTTATTTTGTTATGTTGATAAAAAAATTTCTGAATTTATAATACACAGAACTTAATAGGATAAATTAACAATATAGCAGAAAGAATCACAATTAGAAAATCATAAAGCTTTTCTTCTATTATGCAGGAAGCATACAAGGTGGGCAAAGGTAAGTTTTATTTACTAGCAGAAGCATGTAATAGGTGAGCACTAGAAAATGATCGGTAGTATTCCAACACATTTAACTCAACACATTTATCAAAATAAGAAGTAAGATTAGAATTCATATAAAAAGGTGTTATAACCCTGAAATTCTTCAGATTTTCTTCTAGGAAGAAATCATATTGGGTCTCAATGAAATTTAGTGGAAGTGTCCAGTGAATACCAATAGAGGTTCTCTAAGAATTACCCCAATGATCATGACATCATTTAGAGAGCCATAAGTGTGCTATTGGAATAAATGTTCCAGATTATTAAATTTTATTGCTCTTAAAAGCCAAATTAATTATTTTTATTTTAACCGTTTTTTTTTTTTTGAAGGAAACCTAATGCCAATGTGCTATTGTTCTGTTTTTTGAACTGAGCATACTAAATATTTTATTCATTTTGTGATGAATAGGTCTCAGGTTACCATTATGGATAATTTTTGTTTTATATGTTAATATAGCGTTTCCCTCAGGGGATAGTGAATTATGTATGTCTGTTTGATTAATTACCTCAAATTTTTAAATGTGTTCTTGTGATTCTCTTGCCTCTGTTGTCTCCTCCTTACTCTAGACTATTTCAATTTGACTATTCCCTTTCCTTGATACTTTTAATCCATTTTTTTCTATAACCCTATTTTAGTATAAACATTACAGATCAGTAGATTAAATTGTATATTAAATTATAATTCAGTAGCCTTTTGCCCAAGAGCCTGAGTTCCACAATTCTTCTGAAAAATATCATAAATGTATTTGTTCATTCAAAATATGTTTCAAATGTCAATACCATATTTCATTGAATCTAAGATGTCAGTTATGATACTGGCCACTGTCATATACACCACAGAGAAGGTAAAAAGTTGTGTATTATAGGATGCATCCCCAATTTAGAGATGTTAAAGTGTATACAAATATAAGTCTTAGAGGAGACAAAATATGATACATGAGTGAGATAATGTTCTGGGTGATAGGGGTATGTTGCTATTCAAAACTGACAATATACCTACTCTGATGGAGCTTACATTTGAAGGGAGGGAGCAAATAATTAGTGATCATTAGTGCCATGAAGTGAATGCAAAGCTAGGCAAGGAGAGGAGAGTGACAAGTGGAAGTGGAGATGTTCTTTTTGTATATTCAGAGTCAGGGAGGCCCTCTCTGATGAGGGGATATTTGAGAAGAGACCAGAAGAAAGGGAAAGAGTGAGCCATGAGGTGGGATAAGATAACTCCAAGTGGTGAAGACAGTGAGTGCAAAGACTCTGGGATGGGAACATGTTTGGGGTGTTGAGGGGACAGCAAGTTTCATCATGGCTTCAGTGGAAGAAAGGAGGGAGAGAGTAGTAGATGACATCAAAGAACTGATGAACTCTAAATTAGGTCAGGCCTTGTGCACATGGTAATAAGAACATTGAATTTTACTCTATGGCAGATAGCAAGCTGTACAAGGATTGTAAGTAGAGAAGTGATGTGATCTGATTACGTTTTAACATACATATTGTGCCTGTGGTGTGGTGAACAAGTGGAAACAGATCAGGTAGGAGACTATTGCAGTTATCCAGAGAAGAGGTAATGGGAGCTTAGACCAGTGTAACAGTGATGGAGGTGGTGAGAAGTCAGATTTGGGGTATATTTTGAAGGTCAACCTTTTAGAATTAAAGGATTCAGTAATGAGGTATGAAAAAAAAAGGGAAGTCAAAGATAACTCCCAGGTTTTTGGTCCACAAAGAAAGAGTTGACATTTGTTGAGACTGAGGAAATCTGAGGGAGGAGGAAGAAGAAATGAAAACATTTTGTACATGTTAGGTTTGAAATGCCTTAGCTGTCAAGTGGACAGACGAGATTTTTAGACTTCAGGGGAGAGGCCCAGACCAGAGAAATGAATCTAGGAGTCATGAAAAAGAGTGGACAGAGGTGTTTGTTGTTGCATAGAGATTGAGTAAAATAAGGACTAAGAATTGACATTGGATTTTTCAACTTAGACTATGTGAGACAGAACAGATTGAAGTAAATGCAAGAAAGAGTGAGAGGCAAATTAGTGGAGACAAATCATCTTTCAAGGGGGACAGAAAATGGTGTGATTATTACTTTACATAAGTTTTTAAACCTTTTCCGATTACTTTTAATATCATCCAGTTGGAAGGCGTAGCAACAAAGTATCTGGGTTGCAAGGAACATTGATTCTCTGATGTCACATCTCTAAAGACTTGGTCAAGAAAGGAAGTAAGCTCAAATATACTTTTCATTTAAAGAAAAACCCTGTGTTCTTTATAATTGGCATTGCTTTTTGAAAATTTAGGAAAGCATTGAAGATGAAATAACAAGATTTGCAAATACAGGGTCTGAAAGGGTCAGTCACGTTGTACACTAGAAATCTCCACACTAAGTAGAGGTATCTGTGTTAATAGGTGCCTAGACATACACTAACTTGATCCTCAGATTCTATTATTTGTATTGATACTTCAGACATTACCTGTCTGAAAGGATATCTGGGGATTCAACAAGAACAGCTCAGAATAGCTAAAAATATGGGGAGGCTCCTGCATGAAAGCCATGCTGGAGATTCAAGTAGCTGTTGTATTTCCAGAGTGGGTAGCTATAACCTTTTAGAAATAAGTATTTGAGGATTAAACGATTATTTTCAGTACCTGCAGCATCCTGTTAATATGCAGGTCCAGATTTTTGCTGGCTAGATAACTCCCAACACTGACCTCAAGGCATGATGACAGCCCCACTCCCTTTTTTCAGACTACCTCAGTGGATTGTTAGGTGGTGTTTCACAAACACTCATGCGTCAGTCAGTGCTGTCACTGCTCCATGGGGCACCACACCATCCACTCTGCCATGCATGGCTGATGCTCTGCTGCAGCTTTGGGCTGCTTTTCTTTCACTGGGCAGGTTCAGAAAGCTATTTTGCGATAGCCATAATTGCCACTTTCCTCTAAACTTTAGGCTCTATTGCTGAGTCTTATTCATCATGCTAGATATCTTCTTTACTTGGAATGATTTCTTTCTTTGGGACTCTGCAGTACTCTCAGGCAATTTACTTTATCTTTCTCCTCACCTTTGTTTGCCAGAAATGTCATCTATGTCTGAGCTGTAATCTTGGACCCTGTTTGAGTTCTTTGCCTTTGAGCCTCCTCATCCCTCACTTATATTAGTAGATATAAGGTGATACCAAGGGCTGTGACCCACCTCTACATGCCAGATGGACCCAGTCTCATCTGTTTCCAGGCTAACTGGGAATGCTTTAGAGCACCTGTGGGTTCTAGAGAGGGGAAAATGCTGTGGGTACGAGGTCTCTGTATTTTCTTCCCTTTCCCTTCACTATAGTATCTCAGATCTTTGGAGAAGCAGAAAGAGAAATGGGAGTTCAGATCCTCTATTACCATATTTATTCTTTATCATAAAAATTCATTTTAGGGGCTTAAATTGATGATGGATGGATGGATGATGGATATTGCAGGGATATCAAAAAAATTATCACATTGTACATGTGTGCACGCGTGTGCGTCTGCATGTCTGCTACTTTGCCTGCCAGGCTAGAAAAAGCTTTTCAGTTGCTTTTTCCTTCACTGAGTATAGGGAATGCCTTAAAAATAAATCCTCTGACTGATTTTGCTCTTGAAAATTTGGGAGTTCAGATAGGTGGGGAATATGTTGGAGTTTCATTTAGAATTGCTATTAAAAAACCTTTATGTATAGGTGATGATGCTACTGTCATGCACTGCTGGCACACTGAGTGTTAGTAGCAGGTTTTGTTCTTCCTGGCAGCAGGGATGAGTCTGAGCTGAGACATCTCTGCTACTCTCCAGGTCCCCATTTATGAAATGGTTGGCTGCTTCCAGGGAGGAAGCCGATGGCTGGGAACCATTTTCTCCGTGCAATGTTAAGTGTTCCTTATGGACACAGCTGCCAGAGGGATGATGAAAGCCTGGCAAATTATTGTTCATCTCAAGGCAGCTCCTAATGTACTCTCCTACTGAGGGGAAGTCCAAAAAGAAAAGGAGGCCACAGCAGGCAGGTGCTGATGCCTTCCTGTCTTTGGTTAGTCCCTAACTGCTGGTCTTCCTTGTGTGATGGAGGTGTCCATGCCAGCAGCACAATCCATGCTCTCAGGATAGCTGCTCATAAACCAGCAGAGACAGCAGGCAGGTGAAACACTGAAACGTTATGCTATGAAATATTTAAAGAAAGCTGTGAATTCAGTTTTCTTTTGATTAGTTCTCCAAATCTATACTTCAGTAGGTTTGCTGAAGGGCCAGAATCAAACCTGAGATACCCCTAGAGCCCGTTTAAGTACTTTGCAGTGTTTACTTAATATTTTAAAGATAAAAACACTTTGGAACATTGAGCACTGCAAAAAACCAAAACCTATTTATGGACCCTGAGGGCATTTCACCTTTAAGACAGCAAAGCTGCCAGGAAACTGAAGTCTTTCATTTTTATAGCACTAGATAAATTATGGGATGAGTCAGCTTCATTGGGGTCTTTTAACTCTTTCTCCTCTGTTGTGGGGGTGTGTGAAGCATAACCTCTGGAGGAAAATGCTTCCTTTTATTACAACGCCTCCCAACACTTTTTACTTAGAATATTTTAACAAAAGAAACAACCAAATGTGTTTTGCCATGATACAGGGCTTGAAGTAGAAACAAAAGAACTGTAACAAAAGAACTGTAGATTGGCCCCTTTTCAGAATTAGAAAGAAAGCCTCAGTTCTAGTGCTGGCTCTGGTGTTTGGTGGTTATATAACCTCGGGAAAGTTTTGGCCACACCAGTTGCTAGCTGTGTGACTGGGCAAATTGCTTAATCTTGCTAGAGCATGTATTTTTCTCATCTGTAGCATAAGGAGAATTAATAATCCCTATCACACTGGCCTGTTACAAGAACCGAGTACAGATACTGCACCTAGCGCAAAGCCTTGCATATTACAAGCATTCAGAAATGGTAACTGTTACTAGATCTGAAAAGAAAACATTTGGTTTTAACTCCATTAAAAAAAAACTTATAAAATGATGACAGTACTATACATTGTATAAGGCTATTATAAGGTTTAAATGAATATGACATGGGTAAGGGCTTTCTATACTAAATGCTATGGAAATGTAAAATATATTATAATCATAATGGATTTTGAGAATTAGCAGAAAAGACAAGTAAGAGGAAAGAAAAAACATCAAGAAAATAGCAGGAGAGTTGGAAACAGATCTATGGAGTGGTTTATAAGTTATTAGAAGTAAAAGAACAAATTTAAAACTGCCACTCAAACCAAAGCAAACCAAATCTAAATCTAATCCAAACCAAATTAAAACATATAAATAAAACAAGTCACAATACCCCCCCAAAGTCCCCCCCTCCCACCTAAAACTCAAACAGCATTCAGCAAAACAGTAAGTTGCTCCTTTCCATCTTAAGAATACAGTCATTATAGTTCTCTTCTCGGGAAGAACCTGCTGGTCAGTACTTCTGGTTCTGAGATAATTATGAAAAGAATGTTGTGAATAAAAGAGTCAACACAGCTCTTGGAAAACATTGCACAGACCTTCCTATTTCAGTCCCAGAGCACATCCTGGCTGCTCCTGACCTGGGCAGGCTCCAGGAGTGCCTCTGTTCTTTGTCTTCTCAGGAGCTATCACTATCCAACCCAGCACTTTGAGTACTGTGATGGGGAGATGGGTCTCAGTCCCCAGGTGCATACTTTCTTACGCTATCAGAACACAGGCAACAAAGATTTTTATTTTAAGAATTTTTCTGTTGATAAATATGTGGTAATAGCCAGGGGATATAAAAAATGAGAAACAGTGAACATGGAAATGTTACAAAGTTTATAACAGTATTAGTATTTCCATATACATTACATACTAGTTCCTATTATACTGTATGGTAGGAATGGAACTGAAGAGTTAAATTTGAGTCTAGTTTACTAAAATCTTTCTTTTAGCAAAGAGAAAGTGAAAATTCTCTCTTGTATGCTTCATATCCTAAGTTTAATAGTCCTCATGTGTGTGTATATAGATCTTTTTCCCCACCATATCAGGGCTGAACAGATGTTACTTTGGTCTCTCTTAAAAATCATTTTTTCATTCTTCTGGTCATACACACAAATCTGTAAAGAACCTGAAAGAATGTTTGTGCAAAGAGAGAAGATCATGTAAGCTGGTATGGAGTAAACTATCAGGGAGGTGGGGATAAGTTTTTCAGAATCAATGAGGACATGAGTGATGAATGAATCATTATAAATTAGCCCAGGCTCAAAGACCAGGACTCAAATAAATCAAGCTGATGCAAGTCAGAGATTTAATAACATGTAGAATATGGCCCACAGTATTAACCAGTATTCAGGCTCCTGACTTTTATTGCTATAAGATATAAAGGCTTGGAAGGGCTAAGTAAAAGGGTTTGGGGCCTATGTGAATTTTTGAAGAATGGGAATTTCTGGACTAATTCATTTTTTTTTTTTTTTTTTACATTCTGTCTGGAATACAATGATGCTTGCAGAAATATACTGTTTCTCCTTACACTGATGCGTATTGGTGAATCTGACAAGTGAGTCACTTACCTAGGTGCCCATCATAGTACATGAATTGTCATTCCAGAAATCCTGGGAGCTCTGTAAGAGCCTTCTGTCCTTCACTGTGGCAGGAGACTCTGTGGGGGATTTAACTGAACCAAGCATGAGGGATAAAGACAGACATTTGATGCTGAAATTAAAAGATAAATCTTAAGGGCTATGTTCTCCTTTATTAATCCTTACCGTCATGTTCCCTGTGTTCCCAGGGAAGCCAAACATAACTCACAGGATCAGGCTCTTTCTGTAAGATAAGGGTGGAAGGAATGAATCTGTAGGCTAAAGAATGGAACCATTAGGATAGAATTGGAATGAGAGGTAGAAACAGTGCTCTTTTATTTTTCTCTGTGTTTTGTTAGCAACAAGTTGTCAATGGGAGCCTTCAAGACATATTTGTTTGAGAAAGAACAAATTAGACAAAAAGATCTAGTGTTAGATGTAAATTAAAAGCTGTTTCAATGAACTGCAACGATTCCTTGCAATACTTACAAGAAGGACTGTAAATTATTTTTTAAACCAAAATTTGGAGTTTGGCATTTGTGTCTCCCAATTCTCAGATCATTTATTATGACTTTTCTTTTTTAAGGTGTTAGAATAATGCTCTGAAGGATACTGATAATGCAGATGCGTTCTAAGCCTCTTGGGACCAGGCAGGGTTTGGAGTTATTTAGGGGCAACCAGACAATGCTTCATTACCCAGGAAACTGACCCTTCTCCCATCTGCTGTAAATGAGATCTGAAAACTTTCTCCATCCTATTATCTTGTCAATTCCTAGCATCAGTTTCTAACAAGAGAGTTGAAATGCAATATAGCTTTGGCTGGGAAAAAAAAAAGTACTTAGGATTTAGTGGACTGTAACTTGGCTGCGAATCCAAATGGGTAATATTTAGCTTGTAATATGATTTTCTTCATGCATATTGCAATGTTTACATCTTGTAATGAAGCCCATGTTCCATCATATCAGTGGTTCTCAAATGGAAAACACTGGAGAATAGCAAGATGGATGAAAAAAGGGTACCTCCTGCATACCTATCTATACATATTGATCCTGTACAGAGTCAAAACTGAACATGAATATAAGAAAATTCATGGGATTTTCTCCCTTTGAAATTAACCTTATATTCTTACTTACATCCATTTGATGTGCTCTACTATTTCAAAGCTTGTGCAAATTAAACTCTTGCTTCCCCCAGTCACAAAGTTCATTCATGCATTCAAAAAAGCATTTTGTTTCTTTTTTTTTGAAAAGTAGGTGAGCGAGTAGCATAGTTCCATTTAGAAAGTAAAAAGATAAAGGTTGTCATACATTTCTCATAAACAGATTTGGTTAGACTTTTGGATGCAGAGAACTCAGCCTAAATAAATATGGGGCCTTTTGTAGAACTATGTTTGGATTAGAGCTGGCAGTGAAAGGTGAAGTGGAACTAAAGCAGCTCTGGTTTTTAGCTTCTCTCTCCACCTTTCCCAGGGTCTCTCCCATGGTATTTTTATATCACTCTGGGGTCTGAGCCATTCTTTCTCTACTGACTGCCTCTGCTTACGTAGAGCGTTAGTTCCTTTCTGACTTTAGCTAGGATGGGAACTGTTTTAGTTACTCTTTGTACTTCAGCTCTCACCCTGTATTGCTCAGTCTTCTATTGTCTCTGCATTCTAGTGCTTGAGAGTAAGAATCTTATTGTCCTAGCTCACCTTTGTATTCCATATTATCATGCTGTAAGTCATTGGCTATTAAATAGATGTTATGATAAATTGCAAAAAGAGTCACAGTTCCCTGCAAACACACACTTGCAATGTAGTTTTGTAAGCTTTACCATGAAGAGATGGAGTCTATTTCTCTGTCCTTGAATCTGGCCTGGCTTTGTGACTTGCTTGGTCAGTAGAAGGAAGAAGAAGTGATGTACAGTTGTATGCTTAGTCCTTTGGAGGCCTTAAATCCTTTTATTTGTCTTGTAAATCTGACATGTGAATATGTCTTGGCTAGGCTGCTGGAGGTTAAGAGATCCCGTGGACAGAAATAAGATATTTTAGACTAGCCAGCTAGCTGAAAGCTTACTGCAAATGTATGAGTGAGCCTAATGAAGAGGCCTGAAGAAGCCTGGTCCATATCAACCAGATCAAGCAGTCTATTTCAGCACAACTTGCTGTCCTATTTAATCATGAGCTAAATAAATGCCTATTGTTTTAAGCCACTAAGTTTTAGAATAGTTCATTGCACAGCAAAAGGTAGTTAATAAAGATGTATTCTTTTTGGTCTAGTCAGCCATGTTAGGTAGAGTGCCAAGATTACGGTATAAAACATGGTTGCTTGCTTCTTTCTCAGTAGCTATGGACAAGACAGTTTATTTAGAAAGAATATGGGGTTTTGCTTATTCAACAAACACTTATTGAGGGCCTGTAATGTGCCACGTACTATACTAGGCAATGAAAGTCAAAGATGACAAAAAATATACATAGTCCCTCCTGCTAAGGACTTCATGGTGTTAAAAAAATGGAATTCTCACTTAGTAGGGGATATGGATACTAATCACATAATCACCCTGAAGAATATTTATTTACAAACTGAGGTAGGACCCATAAGCAAAGGCATACATTTTTATGAGAATAACAATACTTAGAGTGGGTCTTGAATGCTTACTGAATAAATGGTGCTTGAGTTAAGATTTAAGATTCAAAAAATGGGTAGAATCCATTAGGGAAAAGAGTAAGGAGAGAAGCTTGTGGATGAAAGGAAGAAGTTTCAGCATGTGCAGAAGTCCCATGATAGAAGCTAATATGGTTCATTTAAAGGCCTGAAAGTAGGTCATTATGAATGTGACTGGAAAATACTTTGAGAAACAGGCACTATGAGGAGATATGGATGGAGAAAGGGTAGGGGCTTGCATGCATGAAGCTTTGTAGGCTATGTTATGGATTTTGGAAACATGAAAAGCTTACTGAAGTGGCTGGAGGGAGAGGGGAAGCATGGGGCATGATGAATTCTGATTTTTTTGAAAGATCACACTGTATGCAGTTGAAAAATGATTGAATTGAATTCAAGTTGAGTGAATGTGGAAAAATCAGCTAATAGGCTATTGCATTGTGATGGTGAGAAATGATGGTAGCTGGGACTAGAATGGCAGCTGGCAGAGAACAGATCTGAGAGTTGCTTTAGGGATAAAATGAATAGGGTGAAATCGAGGTAGTTAAGAGATAAGACCATAGGTTTGGATATAAAGGTTGAGAAACAGCGAGTTATTGAGAGAGACTTCTAGATTTCTCACTTTCATATGCAGATGGATGAGGGTGCTTCTCAGTGAGATTAGGGACACTAGAAGAGGAGTAGGTCTGAGGAGTGAAATTATGAGACCTGTAGATAGGTTGAGTTCAAGGTCCATCGATGCTTCAATGTGGACTAGAAAGTTGGATGTATGCGTTAGAGGAGAAATCTAGGATAGAGATAGATATTTACCAAACATTGATACTGAGTTTGCAATTGAAATTGTGGACATGGAAAGAATTTAGGACAGACATGGTAGGTAATAATTAATAGACCCAAACTGAATCACAAACACAGTTTGTCGATTTTACATGGCATTAAAAATAAAAATTGAGACAACATGTGAAAATCAAAATATTTCACATAAATATTTGGATTTCCAACTTCTCTAAAAATTTGAACCACTCACAACATTAGGCTCTCATTCCAGCATGGCAATAACTGGCTGGACCTGGGTTGCAGCCATCCTTTACATGGATCATGAGCTCTCTAGTTTGACGTATTTTCACTTGACTCATTTTCCTCATTTGTGTTCCCTGCTTGACCACTGTACAGGATTTGTCTATAAAACTGAGACTTGAGAAACCCCACCCTGTAATGGTTCAAAAAAGGACATATTTGCCAAGAAAGCTGAAAAAAAAAGAGCCACAGGGGAAGGAGGACAACTTGGAAATGATGTGAAGAGAGTGTTTCAGAAGAGGAGAGTGACTGACTACTTCAGATGTGGGGCCACGACACTAAATGAGACAAGAACTGAGACAAACCTAAGGGGTTTAGAGACTTGGAGGACACTGAGGTTTGTGTGTGTGTGTGTGGTGGGGGCGATTAGACTGGATTGAGTAATGCCTGCCTCCTCCTCCTCCAATTCATGTTCCCCTGGAACTTGTGAATATGACCTTGTTTGAAACAGTTTTTGCAGGTGCAATGAAGTTAAGATGAAATCATATTAGATTAAGTAAACTCTAATCCGTGGCGGTTGTCCTTATATAGAGGAAAATTTGTACACAGAGAGACATTAGAGAGGAAAACACCATGTGAAGACAGAAATGGAGATTAGAAAGGTGCACCTACAAGTAATAAAATAGCAAGGATTCCTGGCAACCACCAGGAGCTAGGAACACAAAAGGAAGGATTCTTCCCTAGAGCATTCAGAGTGAGCACAGCTATGTTGACATCTTGATTTTGAACACTTAACTTTTAGAACCATAAGAAAGTGGATTTTTGTTGTTTTAAACTACCAAGTGTGTGGTACTGTGTTACAACAGCCCTAGGAAGCTAATATACAGAATGAAGAAACAGAAACTGAAATAGAAACTGTGAGTATAGAGTTCTTTAGAAAAATTTGGCTACATGTGGAAGAAAAAGACAGGGTGCTACTTGGAAAAGACGAATTGGAAGTTGAGATGTAGCATTTGGACATTGTGTGCCTTTTTCCAGAACTTCTTGGCTACTGTACTATAGAGACGGAGAAATGGAGAGTAAGGTCTACTTAAGGTTGGAGTTTTGCCAGTTATGACAGAGACAAACAGGTGAAGGGATTTATCAGTTCACCAGACTACTACTAAAATGAAGAACTGTGGGGGCACCTGAGTGGCTTAGTTGGATAATCATCTGTATTTGGCTCAGGTCATGATCCCAGGGTCCTGGGATCAAGCTCCACATCAGGCTCCCTGCTCTGTAGGAAGTCTGCTTCTCCCTCACCCTCTGCCACCCCCCCTGCTTGTGCTCTATTTTTCTCAAATAAGTAAATAAAATGAAATAAAAATAAAATGAAGAACTATGGATTCTAAGCTGGCTGAGGGAGGGAAAAAAGGTGGCAGTGGGGGATGGGGTCTGATGAATTGAGAGAAAGTAAAGGAGTCCAAGAACTAGAAATTCCCATTAAGCTAATGTTATGAACTGAATTGTGTCCTTGTAAAATTTGTTTTTTTAAATAATAAATTTATTTTTTATTGGTGTTCAATTTGCCAACATACAAAATAACACCCAGTGCTCATCCCATCAAGTGCCCCCCTCAGTGCCCGTCACCCATTCACCCCCAGCCCCCGCCCTCCTCCCCTTCCACCACCCCTAGTTTGTTTCCCAGAGTTAGGAGTCTTCATCTTCTGTCTCCCTTTCTGATATTTCCTATGTCCTTGTAAAATTTGTATGTTGAAGCTCTAACCACCAATTTGATTGTATTTGGAGATAAGAGTCTTTAAGGAGTTAATTAACATTGAAGGAAACCATAAGGGTGGGACTCTAACCCAACAGAACTGGTGTCCTTACAAGGAGTGAAGAGATACCTAAACTCTTAATCTCATTCCTGTCTAGCTGCTAGGCCCAACTCTCAATATATTATGTTGTGTTATATTAATTATTCTATTTATTATGTTAGACCAATATCAACAATGACCTCCAAGCCTCTAAACCCAGTAGGTTTGTCTCAGTTCTGATCTCATTTTCTTGGCCACATTTTAAGCAGTGGGGTGGGGTCAAATCTCAGTTTTGTAGACAAACCCTACAATGGTCAAGCAGGGAACACAAATGAGGAAAATGAGTCAAGTGAGAATATGTCAAACTAGAGATCTCATGGTCCACGTAGAGGATGACTATAATCCAGGTCCAGCCAGTTATTGCCATGCTGGAATGAGAACCCAGTGCTGTCAGAGGTTCTAATAATTCTTTCCTATGAATCCCAAAGTCCAACCAGCCTCTTGCATAATTGACATTCTTGAAATGTGAATAGTGAATGGTAAAGATGATAAAAATGAAAATTTAGGAGAGCAAGTAAGAGTATCTGATTAGTTACTCATTTTCATCTTTTATTCTTTAATCCCTCCCACCTTTTTTTTTGTTGTATATTAAAAAAACCCCATAGATTTTATAGAATCAATAACAGTAACAAAGATCTTAAATTAGTTAAAAAATCTAGGGAAATGTTAAAATTATTTTTAGTTAACACATCCTTCACATGATCTTTAAGACTATGCTTAGAATGTAAACAATGAAACTGGAGAAGTCCCATGTTAGTTCAATGGAAATAATAGCACAGATAAAGAGTTCATTATATATTTCTTAGGAAATGAATTAAAAAGTTAAAGTTCATTGTATATTAAGGAGAAGTGGTTCACATCTTTATTTTGTGTCCAACAGGTCACGAAATCTGTGATCTCTGCATCTTTATCACCTAGCACAGCTGCCATGGAAATCTCTTAAAGTTTTTTTTAGCCAACTGCAGTTTCACTTTCAAGGTTGTATTGATTTCATAGCATTTCATAGTTGGCACATCTTGACGTGAACCATAGATGCTATTTTGAATTCCCAATGCCTTTTATTAGATCTTTAAATCAATTACTACTAATATGATGAGAAATTCAGTTTTTCAACCACAGGCACTATTTTCAGAACTTCAACTTGACAGCATATGTGATTGGAAAATAGATGAATTGAACTCAAGTTTTCTGACTCCTAAATCAAGTTTCTTTCTAGTGAACTGTTCTACTTAACAGATTATAATTTACTTTGATCCCTACAAGTTAAATGAATCAGAGATTATAACATGAGCACTTTACCTTGGATTCACATGCTTATGTGAAAAGGGAATCTAAGATGAGGAGAGGGCTGAGTTGGTTATGGTAGGGGTGGTGTAGTGGGGAGATAAGAATTTGGCAGGATTGAGAGGATTTGGGATGTTTACATCTTAACCCACATTTACTTGTGGATCCATGTCCATTTTAATTTTTCTTTTTCCTCTTATTTTTTTTCTTGTTATTTCTCTTTCTTTCCCTTCCACATTTCCTTCTTTTCTCTTTAGCCTACTATTTATTTATTTATTTATTTATTTATTTATTTATTTATTTATCTATTTATTTATTTATTTATTTTTAAAAGATTTTATTTATTTATTCATGAGAGACACAGGGGGTGAGAGAGAGAAAGAGAGAGAGAGAGAGAGAGAGAGAGAGAGAGAGAGGCAGAGACACAGGGAGAGGAAGAAGCAGGCTCCATGCAGGGAGCCTGATGTGGGACTTGATCCCAGGTCTCTAGGATCAGGCCTTGGGC
This sequence comes from Vulpes vulpes, assembly GCF_048418805.1. Lineage (NCBI taxonomy): Eukaryota > Metazoa > Chordata > Mammalia > Carnivora > Canidae > Vulpes > Vulpes vulpes. The sequence goes on along the minus strand of NC_132785.1, from coordinate 83,304,751 downwards.
TGAAGGCAGCACTAAACCATTGAGCCACCCAGGCTGTCCATAGCCTACTATTTATAAAACCAAAGCATTTTTTAGTTGTTGGACTAGTGGATAAACAGTCTCACTTGAGTTATAATTAAATAGCAAATTCATGAGCTCTGTATTTCTTTCTTACAAAAGATAAACATAGTGTCTCTCTTTTTTAAAAAGTGTACAGTTTATTGGTTTTTGTACATTCATAGAGTTTGCAGCCATTACCACTATCTAACTCCAGAACATTCTCATAATCTTAAAAAAACCACATCTGATATGATCCAGCAATTTGACTTCTGGGTATATACCCAAAAGAATTGAAATCAGTGTCGTTAAGAGGTATTTATGCATTCATGTTCACAGCAGTATTATTCACAATAGCCAAAGGTAGGAGCAACCCAAGTGTTCATGAATCCATGAATATATAAACAAAATATGGTATATACATACAATGCAATAGTTTTGAGCCTTAAAAAGGAAATGAATTCTGACACCCGCTGCAACATGGATAAACCTTGAGGACATTATGCAAAGTGAAATAAGCCAGTCACAAAAAGACAGACTGGATGACTCCACTGATATGAGGTATGTAGAATAGTTGAATTCATAAAGACAGAAAGTAGAATAGTGGTTGCCAGGGGTTGGAAGGAGGGGAAAGATGAATTAGTTTTTAATGGGTAGCAGAGTTTCAATTTTGCAAGATGGAAAGAGTTCTGGAGATGGATGGTGATGATGGTTGTACAACAATGTGAATGTACTTAATGCCACTGAGCTGTACTCTTAAAGATTATTTATGTGTATTTTACTACAATTAAAAAAATTAACTTTGTATCCATTAACAGTCACTTCCCATTCTCCTTTCTCCCAGCCCCTGGCAACCACTAATCTACTTTTTGTCTCTATATATTTGCCTATTCTGGATATTTAATGCAAATGGAGTCATATAATATGTGGCCTTTTGTGTTTTGCATCTTTCACTAAAAATTATATTTTTAATATTCACTTATGTAATATGAGTCAATATTTCATTTAAAAAATATTTTATTTATTCATGAGAGACAGAGAGAGAGAGAGAGAGAGAGAGAGAGAGAGAGAGGGAGAGGAACAGACACAGGCAGAGGGAGAAGCAGGCTCCACACAGGGAGCCTGACTCGGGACTTGATCCCAGATCTCCAGGATCAGGCCGTGGGCTGAAGGCGGTGCTAAACCACTGAGCCACCCGGGCTGCCCAATATTTCATTTTTTAAATTTAAATTCAAGGTAATATAAAGTATAGTATTAGTTTCAGGAGTAGAGTTTAGTGATTCAACTCATATATAAAACCTAGTGCTTGTTACAAGTGTTCTCTTTAATGCCCATCACCCACTTAGCCCATTCCCTGCTGATGTCTTCTCCAACAACCCTCAGTTTGTTCTCTATAGTTAAGACTAACTTAGAGTTTGCCTCCCTCTCTGTTTTTATCTTATTTTTCCTTCCCTTCCCTATGTTCATCTGTTTGGTTTCTTAAATTCTACATATAAGTGAAATCATATGGCATTTGTCTTTCTCTGACTATTCTGCTTAGCATAGCATCCTCTAGTTCCATCCACATTGCTGTAAATGGCAAGATTTCATTCTTTTTTTTGGCTGAGTAATATTCCATTATACATACATGCATGCATACATACATACATACATACATACATAAATACATACATACCACCTCTTCTTCATCCATTCATGGTTGTATGGACATTTGGGCTCTTTCCTTAATTTGGTTATTGTTGATAGTGCTGCAATAAACATTGAGGTGTGCGTGCCCCTTCAAATCACTATTTTTTGCATCCTTTGGCTAAATACCCAGTAGGGCAATTGCTGAGTGCAGGGTAGTTCTACTTTTAATTTTTTGAGGAACCTCTATACTGTTTTCCATAGTGGCTGCAGTTTGCATTCCCACCAACAGTGCAAAAAGCTTTCCCTTTCTCCACATTCTTGCCAACATCTATTTTTTCCTGAGTCCTGAGTTGTTAATTTTAGCCATTCTGGCAGGTATGAGATGATGTGAGTTGGTATCTACATTAGGATTCTGATTTGTATTTCTTTGATAATGAGTGATGTTGAGCATTTTCTAATTGCATCTGTTAGCCATCTGTATATCTTTGGAGAAATGTCTGTTCATGTCTTCTGCCCATTTCTTAACTGGATTATTTATTTTTGGGGTGTTGATTTTGATGAGTTCTTTATAGATTCTGGATACTAGCCCTTTTTCCAATACATCATTTGCAAATATCTTCTCCCATTCTGTCAATTGCCTTTTAGTTTTATTGATAATGTTTTCTTCACTGTGCAGAAGTTTTAAATTTTGAGGTAGTACCAACAGTTCATTTTTGCTTTTGTTTCCCTTGCCTCGGAGACATGTCTAGTAAGAAGTTGCTACATCTGAAGTTGAAGAGGTTGCTGCTTGTATTCTCCTCTAAAATTTTGATGGTTTCCTGTCTTATATTTAGGTCTTTCATCCATTTTGAATTTATTTCTGTGTATGGTATAAGAAAGTGGTCCAGTTTCATTCTTCTGCATGTTGTTGTCCAGTTTTTCCAGCACCATTTGTTGAAGAGACAGTCTTTTTTCCATTGGATATTATTTCCTGCTTTGTTGAATATTAGTTGACTGAGATTAGTTGACCATATTGTCGTGGGTCCATATTTGGGTTCTCTATTCTGTTCCATTGATTTATGTGTCTGTTTTTGTGCCACTACCATATTGTCTTGATGATTACATCTTTGTAATACAGCTTGAAGTCTGGGATTCTGGGGATGCCTCCCACTTTGCTTTGTTTTTCAACCTTCTTTTGGCTATTTGGGGTCTTTTCTGGTTCCATACAAATTTTAGGATTGTTTATTCTAGTTCTGTGAAAAATGCTGGTGTTATTTTGATAAGCATTGCATGAGTAATTGCATGTGTAGAAAAGCATGTATAGATTGCTTTGAGTAGTATAGACATTTTAACAATGTTTGTTCTTCCAATCCATGAGAATGGAATATTTTTCCATTTCTTTGTGTCTTCAGAAGGACACAAAGACCTTCTTTCATGAAGGTCTTGTAGTTTTTAGCATAGAGATCTTTTACCTCTTTGGTTAAGTTTATTCCTAGGTATTATGGTTTTTGGTGTAATTGCAAGTAGAATTGATTCCTTGATTTCTGTTTCTGCTGCTTCATTATTGATATATATAAATGCAACAGATTTCTGTAATTCACTTTTATATCCTGCAACTTTGCCGAATTCATATATCAGTTCTATCAATTTTTTTGCGTGTGAAGTCTTTAGGGTTTTCTACATATAGTATCATGTTGTTTGTGAAAAGTGAAAGTTTTACTTCTTCCTTACTTATTTGGATGCTTTTTATTTCTTTTTGTTGTCTGATTGCTGAGGCTAGGACTTCTAGTACTATGTTGAACAACAGTGGTGAGAGAGGACAACCCTGTCATGTTCCTGACCTTAGGGAAAAAGCTCTCAGTTCTTTCCCATTGAGGATGATATATTAGCTGTGGGTCTTTCATATATGGCCTTTATGATGTTGGGATATGTTCCTTCTACCCCTACTTTCTTGGGGATTTTGTCAAAAAAGGATATTCTATTTTGTCAAATGCTTTCTCTGCATCTATAGACAGGATCATATGGTTCTTATCCTTTATTTAATCAATATTGTTAATCATGTTGATTGATTTTCACATATTGAACCACCCCTGCAGCCCAGGAATAAATCCTACCTGATCATGGTGAATAATAATTTTAATGTACTGTTGGATCCAATTAGCTAGTATCTTGTTGAGAATTTTTGCATCCATGTTCATCAGGGATATTGATCTGTAAGTATCAGTGGGGTCTTTTTGTGGTTTGGGGATCAAGGTAATGCTGGCCTCATAGAATGCATTTGAAAGTTTTCCTTATATTACTATTTTTGAAACAGTTTCAGAAGAATATTAATTCTTTAAATGTTGCATTGAATTCTGCTGGGAGGCTATCCAGCCTCGGACTTTTGTTTGTTCGGAGATTTTTGATTACTGATTCAAGTTCTTTGCAGGTTTTGTATTTCTTCCTGTTTGAGTTTTGGTAATTTATATGTTTCTAGGAATGCATACATTTCTTCCAGATTGCCTAATTTGTTGGCATATAGTTGCTCATAATATTCTCTTATAATTATTTGTATTTCTGTGATGTTGGTTGTAATTTTATAATTTATTTGGATCCTTTCTCTTTTCTTTTTGATAAGTCTGGCTAGGAGTTTATCAATTTTGTTAATTCTTTCAAAGAATCAGCTCTTAGTTTTGTTGATCTGTTTTTTGTTTATTTCTGTATTCTTTACTTCTGCTCTAATCTTTATTATTTTCCTTCTGCTGGTTTTAGGCTTCATTTGTTCCTTTTCTAGCTCCTTTACGTGTAAGGTTAGGTTGTGTATTTGGGACTTTTCTTGTTTCCTGAGGAAGACCTGTATTACTGTATGCTCCCCTCTTAATATCACCTTTGCTTCAACCCAGAAGTTTTGGACTGTCGTGTTTCCATTTTCATTTGCTTTGATGTATTTTTAATTTAGTCTTTATTTTCTTGGTTAATCCATTCATTCTTTAGTAGGGTATTCTTTAACTCCCTGTATTTGTGGTCTTTCCAAAAGTATTGAGTTTTTACAAAGTTTTTATTTTTTTAAAGATTTTATTTATTCATGAGAGACACACAGAGAGAGGCAGAGATATAGGCAGAGGGAGAAGCAGGCTCCCCATGAGGAGCCCAATGTGGAACTTGATCCCAGGACCCTAGGATCACACCCTGAGCCAGAGGCAGATGCTCAACCACTGAGGCTCCCAGGAGTCCCTCAAAATTTTTTCTTGTGGGTGACTTCAAATTTCATAGTATTGTGGTCTGAAAATATGCGTAATATGATCTCAATCTTTTTGTACTGGTTGAGGTCTGATTTGTGACCTGGTATGTGATATATTCTGGAGAATGTTCCAGGTGCACTTGAAAAGAATGTGTATTCTGCTGCTTTAGGATGAAATGTTCTGATGTATTTATTCAGTCCATCTGGTCCACTGTGTCATCAAAGGCATTGTTTCCTTATTGATATTTTGCTTAGATGATCTGTATATTGCCGTGAGTGGAGTGTTAAAATTCCCTACTATTATTGTATTATTAATGAGTTTCTTTAAGTTTGTTATTAATTGATTTATATATTTGGCTGTTCCCAAATTAGGGGCATAAATATTTATTAGATATTCTTGTTGGATAGACCCCTTTATTATGATATACTGCCCTTTTAAATCTCTTATTATAGTCTTTGATTCAAAATCTAGCTTGCGTGATATAAGTATGGCTACTCCAGCTTTCTTCTGATGTCCATGAGCATGATATATGGTTCTCTACCCCCTCATTTTCTTTTTTTTTAATTAAAGATTTTATTTATTTATTCATGAGAGACACACACAGAGGCAGAGACATAGGCTGAGGGAGAAGCAGGCTTCCTGTGGGGAACCTGATGTGGGACTCAATCCCAGGACCCCCAGGATCACACCCTGAGCCAAAGGCAGATACTCAATCGCTAAGCCACCCAGGTGTCCACCCCCTCATTTTCAATCTAGAGATGTCTTTGGGTCTAAAATGAGTCTTTTGTAAGCAGAACATCAATGGGTCTTGTTTTCTTTTTTTAAAAATTCATTCTGATACCCTATGTCTTTTGATTAAAGTAATTAGTCCATTTACATTCAGAATAATTATTGCCAAATATGAATTTAGTGCCACTGTATTATCTGTAAAGTCACTGTTTCTGTGGATTGTCACTATTCCTTTATAGTCTTCATTGCTTTTTTGGTCTCTTTTAGTACTCATGAACTCATGAAAACTAAAATAGTTTTTGCTTGTCTTGGAAACTTTATCTCACCTACACTTCTGAATGACAGTCTTGCTGGATATAGTATTCTTGGCTGCATATTTTTCTCATTTAGCATGTCGAATATAGCATGCCACTCTCTTCTGGCCTGTCAAGTTTCTGCAGACAGGTCTCCTGCTAAACTTGTGTCTACCCTTGTAGGTTGAGGACCTTTTGTCCCTAAATACTTTCAGAATTCTTTATTTTTGTATTTTGCAAGTTTCACTATAATATGTTTTGTTGACCTGATTTTATTGATTTTTGGGGGGAATTGTCTGTGCCTCTTAGACTTGAATGCCTGTTTCCTTCCTCATATTAGGGAAGTTCTCAGATATAATTTATTCAAATAGATCTGCCTCTTTTTTTCCTACTTTTCTTCTAGGACTCCTGTGAAATAAATATTGCATTTTGTGAGATTGCTCAGTTCTTTGAGTCTTTTTTTTTTTTTTTAAAGATTTTATTTGAGAGAGAGAGTGAGAGAGAGTGAGAGAGAAAGAGCAGGAGAGACAGCATGAGTAGGGGGAGAGGGAGAAGCAGTCTCCCTACTGAGCAGAGAGCCCATTGTGGGCTTGATCCTAGGACCCTGGGATCATGACCTGAGCCAAAGGCAGATGCTTAACCAACTGAGCCACCTAGTCACCTCAAGTTCTTTAAGTCTATATTCATAATCTAATAGTTTTCTTTCCCTCTTCTTTTCAACTTCATTATTTTCCATGATTTGGTCTTCTGTATCTCCTATTTGTTCCTCTGCTTCTTCCATTCTTGTTGTGATTACAACCAGTCAGTTTTGTATATCAGTTGTAGCACTTTTAATTTCAGCCCTACTGGTTTTTAGGTCTTTTATCTCTGAAGCCAGGATTTCTCTGGTGTCTTCTATGCTTTGTTCAAGCCCAGCTAGAATTCTTATGACTTGTTTTAAATTCTTGTTCAGATATAGTGCTTATATCTATTTTGAGTAAATCCCTGACTGTGATATCTTCTTGATCTTTCTTTTGAGGAGAATTCCTCCATCTTATCATTATATCTAGGCTCCTGTCTTTTGTGCACTATGAAAGCTTGTTATTTTTCCTGCACCTGTGAATACTACTATATTAAGAAGGGGTCATACACTGTCCAGGGCCTGGTGCTCAAGGTGTGCACTCTGCTGTGTTTTGGCTGTTCTTTTCCACAGGTCAGTCCTCTGCAGAGTTCCTCCTTGCTTGTAGTGGGGAATGTTTGGACCTTTAACTAGGTGTGCTTTGATTTGTTTGTTAAGATAAGCCTGATTAAAGAAAAAAAAAAGTGTGATCCAAGAAAAGAAAAAAAAAAGGCAAAAAAAAAAAAAAAAAAAAAAAACAAGACATGCAAAAAACTATAATACTGATTCCAAAGAAAAAGAAAGAAGAAGAAAAAAGGAAGCCTGATCCAAAAAATGAAAATGAAAAAGGAAACCAACTAACCAACCAACAAATGAACAAAAACCTATAAGCCTGATTCCAAAGGAAAAAGAAAAAAAGAAAATTAAAAAAGTAAAAAAAAAAAAAAAAAGCAAGCCTGATCCTTTTTCATTAGAACAAAGCTGACACTTCTGGAGCACTCTATGATCAGTAGACCTGGTACATGTGGGGGCCTGTGTTGGTCTTCTGAGGGAGAGGGCTTGTGCTGGCTAAGTTAAACCTGCCCTAGTAATGATGCCCCTGCCAGGTGCAGGGAGTGGGATTTGGCAGAAGCAACTTCAGCCTCACTGAAGGTGCTATCTTTCTGAAGTCTGACTGTGCTGGTGGGTGGGGGTAAGGGGTGGAAGATGGCATTATCCCCATCCTCTCATGTCTGGGATGGGAACAGAAAAGTAAAAAACAAAACCAAACCAAAACAAAAAACACTCGTATGTCTCAAATCCTTGTCAGATCCCTGTCCTCAACCTGTCTGTGCCCAGGCTATTGTCATGCCTGGTGCTACAGTTCTATGTTTTATCTCTGGTGACTGAGATTCAAAACTCCAAACCTGAAAGGGCTCAACAAGGCACAGACCTGCTCTCTTTCCCTGGAGGAGAGTCTTGCTGTGCTGTGCTTGGCACTGTTTTGTTCCAGAAAAGCAGTTGCATGGTCACAGCGGTGCCTGGAATCTATGATGAAGCACAGCAAAAAGCTATGACCAGATTATTTGCCCTTTATGCATTCTTCTGTCCCCTGCTATTGAATGGCAGCTCAAAGGTGCCTGGTGGGTCCTTCATCCTTGGGGAGGCAATATGCCCTCTTTTAAATGTACTCCAGGAAGGGGGATGTTCATTCTCTCCTGGTGAGACCCAGGGGATCCCCACACCACTGCATCTTGCATGAACCTTACATGCTGCTTTCTCTCCTGTTCTTTCCTCTCCCTGAAGACTCACTGTGAAAAGGGCTCTCTTCCTTCCCTGGCAGCACAGCTTTTCTCTCCCTCAATTTGTGTCTCCAAACCTCACATCTGCCATGGTATCTCCCTCCAATTGTGCAGATTGTTTTCTTAATCCTCATATCAGTTTCTGAGTTGTTCAAAATGATTTGATGCTGATCCAGCTATGTTTGAGGGTCAAGACAAGCCCAGAATCCCCCTACTACTTAGTTCACCATCTTAACTCCTCTGGTCCAGTATTTCATTATTTTTTATGATCAAATGATATTCTGTTGTATAAGTATACCACATTTTGTTTATCCATTTATCAGTTTAATGGACATTTGAGTTATTTTCACTTTTTGGCTACTGTGACTAATGCTGTGAACATTTGTGTACAGGTCTTTGTGTGGCTGAGTATTTTCATTTCTTCTTGGTAAATACCAAGAAAGGGAATTATTGGATCATATGGTAATTCTACATTTAACATTTTGAGGAACCATCATACTGTTTTCCAAAGTCGCTGCACCATTTAATATTCCTACCAGCAGGGTATGAGTGTTCTAGTTTCTCCACATCCTCATTGACACTTGTTGTAATCTGTCTTTTTTATTATAGCTACCCTAATGTGTCTGAAATGGTATGCTACTGTGGGTTTGATTTGCATTTTCCTAATGATTAATGACATTGTATATTTTTTTGTGTGCTTATCGGCCATCTGTATAACTTCTTTGGAGAAATGTTATTCAAATCCTTGGCCCTTTTCTGAGTTATTTATCTTTTTCTTAGTGACCTATAAGAGTTCTTCATATTTTCTGTAATGACTCTTATTGGATATAACTTGAAAATAATTTATCCCATTCTTTGGATTGTCTTTTAACTTTGTTGATTATCTTCTGAAATAAACAAGTTTTTTTATTTTGGAGTAATTTACCTATTTTTCTTTTGTCAACTTGTCATATCTAAGAAACTCTTGCCTAATCCAAGGTCATAGAGTTTTATACCAATGTTTCCTTCTAAAATCTTTATAGTTTTAGCTCTGACATTTAGGTCTGCAGTCCATTTTGAAATAAGGGTTCATTCATTCATGTGCATATGTGTATCTAATTGTTTCACCCTATGTATTATAAAAGACTATCTTTTCTCATTGAATTTTCTTGGCCCTTTAGTTAAAAATCAGTGGAAGATAAAAATAAGAGTTTACTTCTGGGCTTTCAGTTTTATCACATTGACCTATATGTCCATCCTTATGCCAGTGCTTTCTTGGCCATTCTAGCTTTGTAATAAGCTTTGAAATCAGCAAGTGTGAGTGCTCCAACTTTGTTTTTTTTTTTTTTTTTAAGATTATTTATTTTGGGTCCTCTGTATTTCCACATGAGTTTTTGGATTAGCTTGCCAATTTCTGCATGGACTTTGATAACAATTACATTGAATCTGTAGATCAATTTGGGGAGTATTGCTATTTTATTTTATTTATTTATTTTTTATTTTTTATTTTTTATTGTTAATATTGCTATTTTAGCAATATGCTTCTCCTGAGCCATGAACATGGGCTTTGTTTCAATCTGTTTTCAGTGTACAGGTCTTGAACCTCTTTGGTTAAATTTACTACTAAGCATTTTGTTCCTTTTGATGCTATTAAGAATGGACTTTTTTTTTCTTAATTTCATTTTCATTTGACACACAGTTGACTTTTGTGTTTCCTCTTGTATCCTGTGACCTTGTTGAGCTTATTTATTAGTTTTAAGTTTTTTTAGTGAATTCATTAAGATTTTCTCTAAACAAGATCATGTTGTCTTTGAAAGAAAATTACAGTTCTTCCTTTCCAATCTGGATGGCTTTTTGCCCCTTTAAGTTTTTATTTAAATTCCAGTTAGTTAATATACAGTGCAGTATTGGTTTCGGGTGTAGAATTTAGTGATTAACTCATCACAAGTGCCCTCCTAAATGCCCATCACCTACTTTATCCATTCCCCACCCATCTCCCTTCTGTAAGCCTCAGTTTGTTTTCAATAGTTAAGAGTCTGTTTCTTGGTTTGTCTCTCCCTCCCTGCAATGTTCATCTGTTTTGTTTCTTGCACAGATGAGTAAAATCATATGGTATTTGTCTTTCTCTGACTAACTTATTTTGCTTAGCATAATACTCTCTAGCTCCATCCATGTCACTGCAAATGGCAAGATTCCATTCTCTTTTATGGCTGAGTAATACACACACACACACACACACACACACACACACACACACCACATCTTTATCTACTCATCAATGGATGGACACTGGGGCTCTTTCCATAATTTGAGTATTGTTGATAATGCTGCTATAAACATCAGGGTGCACACATCCCTTCGATTCAGTACTTTTGTATCCTTTGGGTAAATACCAGTAGTGCAATTTCTGGGTGTTAGGGTTGTTGTAGTTTAAACTTTTTGAGGAACCTCCAGACTGTTTTCCAGAGTGGCCTCACAATCTGGATGGCTTTTATTTCTTATTCTTACCTAATTGCCCTGGCCTGAAGTTCCAGTACACTTTGAATAGAAGTGGTAATAGTGACTTAACTTTTGCTCAATGAGGAAACATGAACCTAACAATGAGGAAGTATTTAATATGGATAGCATTATAGTGCAAGTGTTAAGAAAAAAGTACTTTGGAATTAGTCCTAGATTCAAATCTCAGCTATTTCATTTGTGTTCTTTGTAACTTTGGGGAAGATAATTAATCTCTATCAACCTTAGTTATTGAGTGTACAATGAGAGAATTGTAAATCTAATTCATAGTTTTGTTATGAAGGTTAGGTAAATGAGTGCATATAAATTAATGAAAGAATGCCTAATGTTACTCCTAGCAACATTAGATAAATGTAACCCATTGTTATCATTATTGTTCTACTCTATAACGTCTTAAAACAACTGGGATATTATTAACACTATATATTTCTATATTTTTCTACATTATCTTTTTTTCAACCCTGTCCTGGTACTTCTGATTACTTATCTAGATCATTATTAATATTCTTTTTTGTGGTCACTTATTCCTTCTCCCTGCTGCAGCAATAAATGAATTAAATAGTAAACTGGCTAATGTTGGCAATATTGTATGTATTTCTCCTTAATTTTTCCATTACTTTAGAAATGTGTGGGTATTAAATATAGAATACTTTACTGTTTGCTCATTTCACATTGCAGGGATTGTATCTTAAAAAGAGCTAAAGAAGATTATTTATATTTTATTTGTATTTTACATGATATTCCTAGACAGTTTTATTGAGCAACACGACTGCAAGAATCCATAATTTTCATTCCTGACCTATACTCCCTCCATTCTGCTGGCCTTTCACCTCTTTCTCCTGAACTTACAATTTCCTCATGAATACCTTATTTTCTCAACTAATATCATGACATTCTTTCCTCAAATGCACTTCTTTTCAAGTCTTGGTTATGCCATGCTTATGTCAAAGGTAGTTAATTCACGTGGCCATTTAAGTCAGAAAACTTGGTTATCATTCTCTCCCTCATTATTGGTAACTACTTACTTACTCACTGTTACTTTACTTTATATTTTTAATTTGTCCCTATTCCTCTTCCCCACTATCTTAGCAATAACTGCTGTTTTTATTCAAGCCTTTACTGAGGCTAATTCAATAATCTTGTAATCAGTTTCTCTATTTGTAGTTTCTTCTTACACAGTCTGCATTGTGTTCTGCATGCCAGTTCTTCATGCCAGCCACAGTACTTATTTTTCTAAAGCACATCTCTTATCATGTGGGTTCCCTGCTAGAAATCTTGGTGGCGTCCTATCACTTGAATAAGGCCTAAATCCTTTCTCAACTCCTTAGCACAGTGTAGGAGGCCACACAAAATCTGTGCCAGATCTGCTTTTCTTTCTTTTGTGCAACTCTCTTATACAGCCTTACCTTTGCCATTACTTTAGAAGAAAGAGGGATGCAATGTTGGATAATTTGTCATGTGTTTAATTTGAATTCTTGTTATTTTCAGACGATGTCATAATTTTTCATGCCTCTGTATGCAACACATTATTTCTGCTACTTGGAGTTCTTCTTTTATCTGTAGAGATGTTCCTGATTTGATTCTTCCAAGACTTCTGACTCTCTTCATATCTCTTATAGCTCATTGGAATAACTTACTACTTTTTTTTTTTTTTAACAAGCCTATCTTACCTTTAGATTGTGAGTGCTCTCAGAACCAGGACTTGGCCATATTTCTGATTCTTTAGACTCTAAAAGCATGGTGCCTGGGACATTGGAATTTAATAAATAGTTGTTGAAGAATGAATAAATGAATGAACATAAAACACAGGAGCATCTAGCAGTTTATATTTTGCTGATACATTGTGGTAATACTTTACATGTTTTTAAGTGAAATGTGACTGAGGGATTTTTAGGCTTCAGAAGACTGTTACATGTATTTTTGTGATATTTGACATGTTAATCTTATATAAATGGATTAATTACAAATGCTATTTCAAAGGGCTTAATTTCTTATCATAAGGTCATTGCTAAAGGATAAAGTTGATGAGGTTGGGCTGAATAATAATGTGCAAGTCACATTTTCTGGATGATCAAGCTGTGAATTATAATAAAAAGGAGAAAGATTTGATGTTGTGGGTTTGAGACTCTGCTTAGTGTTAGTGCCAGCCCTGGTAGCATGTGGATGCTACAGATTAAAAATTTCAAGCATTTCATAGCTTAAGGTTACTCATGTTAATAATTATTTATTTTTTTAAAAAGGACAGGAACTGTCATTTGTGCTTCAAATGCTTGATATCCATCAAAATTAAAACATATATGTGCACATAAACCATGTTTCCGATGTTGCATGGGTGAAGTATGCTTTATAAATGTGGTAGTTGCTTTAGGTGGAACATGGAAGACAACTTTATACCCAGGTTTGATTCATGGTTCATGCTCACAATCATGAGGTAAATCATAAAGATAAATAAAACTGGGTAGTGGTGTGTTAGACATTACCAGTTTTGGATGAGGAACAGAAACATAACTACTGGGACGCCTGGGTGGCCCAGTGGTTGAGCATCTGCCTTCAGCCCAGGGTGTGATCCTGGGTCCTGGGATAGAGTCCTGCATCAGGCTCCACAAAGGGAGCCTGCTTCTCCCTCTGCCTACGTCTCTGCCTCTCTCTGTGTCTTTTATGAATAAATAAATAAAATATTTTTTTTAAAAAAAGAAACACAACTACTAAAATACCATAAGTATTTTAAATAAGAGGTGAGCAGAAAAGAAGTTTGGCACAAATTTAACTAATACCAGTGAAAGTAGATTGATTTCTCTTACCTATAGGACTTATCCTTACATATCTGATTTTTGGAAACCTACAGGACGTATGTACCCTCAAAGTATATGAAATATTTCAGATTCTGCATATTTTGGTTCAAATTAGAGTTTCCCTTTCCTTTGTGATGACATAAAGGATAAAAAATTAGTAATGGACATTATTTATCTTGAAAATTTATAGAAAACACTCATAGTGAGTGGAAAATTGCTAAACTAGCATTCAGAAGATAGGGAGTCTCATCTTGGTTCTGACAGAAACTTTCTAACTCTGGGCAAGTCTTGATCTCTGAGATTTTCTTTCCATGTGAAAGGGGCATAATTGCAATGCTGTCCCCTTCTCCCTCCCTCCTCTGAGTTCTGTTTCTGGGATCAAATGAGATAATATAAATTTATTTTATCCTTTACTATACATTTTTTCTGTAATGTTTATTGAACACAGCCTAGAGGTATTAGTGATAACCAATGACTTCAGGGCTTGTGGAGAAAAAGTAGAGTTGAATAATTAGGCAGATGGTACATGACAAAGAAAACAAGGAAGAAAGCAGGGAGATGAATGGGATCCCCCTGAAAAGTTCAATGCTATGTGACTAAAAATTACTGTTTATCCAGACTTTATGAGCTATTGTGTATTTTATGTATAAGTACCATTTGTGGAATAGTCTGTTTTATTCAGTTATATCCTTAAGAGCAGTTAATTTTATTTTTAAATTATAGGAGGATTTCATACAGGACAACCTCAGAATTATAAATGAAAATCAATTCCATTATAATTTCATTGATTTGGAAAGTGGGTGAACAGCTAGAGGAAAATATGAGAAATGGACAATACCATTAGGGTCAATAATGTGAAATCTTCCCTGATCTCAAAATTTTGCCTTTGAAAGCATAATATTATAGAATGTTAATGACCAATTTAAGAATTTGAATTTCCCAAATCATTAGGGAAGGGACAAGTTAGATTTTAATAAGATAAATACTATTGGGAATTGTCAAAATAAAAATTATTACTTTAAATAAAATGCATAGGAATCAAAACTCACTCTCTTTTTTTCAAAATGTGTGACACATCAAGTTTCATTCCAGAATGCCTACCCTTAGCTTGTTTAGGGTCTTCACATCTCTTCGTTAGAAGAACTGAAGCATACTTTTTGTGGAAGGTATAGGAATAACACTGCCTATAGTCTAGGGAAATTGTGAAACTGGGTGACTCCAAATTGGACAGACACAAATATCTATTCATTCTCAAAGAACAGGATAATTTATTTGTCACTAAGTGCTTCTGTTAATCAGTGTCTAGTTGATTATTACCATTAAGGAAAAGAGTTTTACATTTAAAAAGAGAGCCATGGATCTCTGATTGTTTTTGTAAATGTCAAGGATCATAGACACTTAAATTCAGCTCTGCTCCTTGACACTTTAAATGGTTTCCAATTTTCTCCATGACAGCATTCATATTGATTCCTCTTTTGGATTTTAAAAATAATACTCTTATTTCATATTCCAGAGAGAATTAGATAAGGACATTATAAGCCTCAGTGATTCATCAAGAGGCAAGGTGAAGGGAGGAGAGTGTGAGAACCAAAGGATGGTCTTTAATCCTGTGGTCCTTAGATTGTGTTCTTAAAGTGTGAAGGGTGGAAATATATAGCTGTCTTATAGTTGGCTGCCCTGCTTTGCCCAGCACCCAAACCCAGAGTTTGGAGGGTGAATGAGGCCTTGGAATGCATCTTGGAATGTTTTAGCAGTTCATACTATTTGTTCTTCTTTTATTTTTTGTATACATCATATTATTAGGAAACATGACTAAAAAAGTGGAAATAAATTTGATTTCTTGGATTTGTGGTAGAAGTATAAAAAACCATGCTGTTTTGTAAGTAAAATCTAAAATAGTGGTTAAATTAACATATGTTTCTTCAAATAACAGAATTTTATGTTGAATTCAAACAATATACTTTTCATATAGGAAGAGATACATATTAAAAAATAGATTTCATCTGGAGCACCTGGCAGTCTCAGTCAGTAGAATGTGTGACTCTTGATCTTGAGGTTGTGAGTTTGAACCCCATGTTGGGTGTAGAGATTACTTAAAAATGAAATCATAAAAAAGAATCAGAGTTCAACTATAGGTTAGTTATTCCTCATCCAATCAAAACTTGATCCTAACTTAGAAAAGACTTTTTAAATAAATGCCTTTTCCTTTTCTTTAAAAAACATTTAGCACTAAATTACTCCTAACTTTTCAGAAAATATAGGAAAAATGGATTCTTTAATAATTTACTTTTTAGGGGGACTCTAAGCATTTTTATTTTTAAAAAAGATTTTATTTATTCATGAGACACACACACACACATACACACACACACAGAGAGAGAGAGAGAGAGAGAGAGAGAGAGGCAGAGACATAGGCAGAGGGAGAAGCAGGCTCCCCACAAGGAGCCAGATGTGGGACTCGATCCCAGGCCCTAGGATCATGCCCTGAGCCAAAGGCAGACGCTCAACCACTGAGCTACCCAGGCGTCCCAGCATTTTTATTTTTTAAAAATATGTTTAGATATATTTGACTTGCAATGTTATATTAGTTTCAGGTACGCAATACAGAGATCTGCAAAGTTTATACATCATACTGTGCTCACTGTAAGTGTAGCTACTATCTGTCACCATACAACACTATTATATCATTGATTATATTCCTTATGCTGTGTCTTTTATTCCCATGACTTATTCATTCTATAACTGGAAGTCTGTATCTCCCACTCTCCTTCACCTGTTTTGCCCATCCCACCCCCCATAAGGCAACCATCTGTATGTTCTATATATTTATAAGTCTAATTATACTTTTTATTTATTCTTTTGCTTATCCAGATTCCTCATATGAATGAAATTATATGGCATTTGTCTTTCTCAGTTTGACTTATTTCACATGATACTCTCTAGGTCTATCCATGTTGTCCCAAATGGCATAATTTCACCCTTTTTATGGCTGTTTATTATTCCATTTATATACATACCACATCTTTCTTATCCATTTGTCTGCTGATGGACACTTAGGTTGTTTCTATATCTTGGCTATTATAAATAATGCTGCAATAAATATAGGGGTGCATATATCTTTTTAAATTAGTGTTTTCATTTTCTTGGAACCACAAAAGACCTGAATAACCAAAATTATCTTGAGAAATAGAAACAATGCTGAGGGGCATGTGGATGGCTCAGTCAGTTAAGCATCTGCCTTCTGCTCACGTCATGATCCTGGAGTCCTGCCTCACATCAGGCTCCCTGCTCAGTGGGGAGTCTACTTCTCATTCTGCCCTCACCCCACTTGTGCTCTCTCTTTCTCTCTCTCTCAAATAAATAAATAAAATCTTAAAAAAAGAAAGAAAGCTGAAAGTATAACAATTCTGGATTTCAAAATATACTACAAAATTGTAGTAATCCAAACAGCATGGAACTGGCACAAAAGTAGATCAGTAGAACAGAATAGAGTCCAGAAAGACATGAAATGTGAAAAACATGTGAAAAATATACAACATTCCTAATCATCAGGGAAATGCAAATCAAAATCACAATGAGATACCATCTGAAACCTATGAGAATGGCTAAGATAAAAAAGACAAGATATAATAGACATTAATGAGCATATAGAGAAAAAGAAACCCTTGCACACTGTTGGTGGGGAGGTAAACTGGTAGAGCCTCTGGAAAAACAGTATGGAAGTTCCTCAAAAAGTTAAAAACAAAAATACCATATGATTAAATAATAACTTACTTTTAAAATAATTCGAAATAACTGTTACAACAATAATGATATTTGGACAGTATATATTTTATCACTAAAAATATCCTTTTATCAAAGAATACCCAAGAATTTAGATTTTCAGGAATCTGATGTTTATTAGTCTATTTTATAAAATGTACATTGGCTCTCTGTCTTTCTCTCTCTCTTTTAAAAAATATTTTATTTATTTATTCACGAGAAGCACAGAGAGAGGGGGAGAGATATAGGCAGAGAGAGAAGCAGGCTCCTCACAGGGAGTCTGACATGGGACTCGATCGCGGACCCTGGGTTCAGGCCCTGAGCAAAAGGCAGATGCTCAACCCTTGAGCCACCCGGCCATCCCAGCTCTCTCTCTTATTTACCAATGTCATATTTTCCTTTTTGTTGACCCCGATTTTCTTTTATGTATTAGCTGGCTCAGAGAAGATGAGCATATGCACATAATAATTCTCCTCATAGTTTATTTATAAACAGGAGATCTGAAACTATATAGCATGGAGAGGAGGGTACCATGCTAGCTGTCTATAAGCATTCAGTGTGCTATCACATGGCAAGCAGTGAGGCTTATTTATGCAGCTCTAGAGACCAGATATAGGACCAGTGGGTGGGAGCGTACATTGATTAAGTGTAAGGAATAAATACTTAATAAGTAGAATTATCAAAAAGTAGAATGGATTACCTTGGAAAACAATACATTTCTCAATCCTGCAAGTATCAATTAGAAGTTGATTAATCACTTGTTCAAATATGTAAAAATATAGCATAGGACTAGAGGGCCTCAAAGATACATGGATTCCGATATTATATAATTCTTTATAGAAAAAACATAAAGTGGTAAGTAGGAGAGCATTTCAGAGTATCTTTAGAGCTACCATCTCATTTCTAATAAAGCAACCTTTATCACTCTTCCAAGCACTTTACTACTTCTTTCCATCATTATTCTAACCCTCTGAACCTTTCCTCTATGAAAATTATTGTTATATTTATTGTTGAAGATATTCACTACATTGCTTATAATAAAAATTTATCAGAAATACATTTTCTTAGATGCTTTATTTCTATCTTGTGAGAACAGTGATATATGTAAGAGATAGTTATTTGTGTTGGTTGCTAGAAAACTTTTTGTTAAATTTGGTTTCCATCTTATAGAGTGCATTTGGTGTTCTAAACTTATTTCTGGCTTCATCTTATTCTTATTCATCTATTCTAATTCTATCTGCTCACCAGCGATCCTCACCTCAGCTCAATTTTCTTACATTCTCCTACTTCAATTTCATTTTATCTTATATTAAATATAGTGTAACATCTTCAGAACATAGCAGAATAACAAGAATATAAATAAATAAAATCCTGATACAAGTTCTACTTAAAGTCATTCCCTCTTTAAAATCTTTTCTGGGGTAGATGTTCACTTCCTCAGATCGTATATTAAAGGAAGAAACAAAGGAAGCTAGCAAGCTAGCCAGCTTCCCCAAATCTTATAATTCAATATGTGGTTTTTAACTTCAGTATGGTGGATAGAACAATGATTTATTTGCTACTAAAATGATGTTATAGGTTTAGGAAGAGGATAAATTGAAAAACCAGATGAATGCAAACAATGAGGTGTGGTTATAAGAATGGAGTGGGACTGGGACCAGTGGACTATAGACTTGAATTTCTGGTGAATTGAAACTAGGAGAGATGGATAAAACGTAAAGGGGAAAGTAGCTGCACAGAACTACTTTACTACATCTGAGAAAAGGCTATAGCCGAGGGAGTAGCTTTTCTTTCCTTAGGAGTCCTGGACAGGCTGCAAGCCAATAAGTACAAGAACAAGATCCTACTGGGGACTCTTCCCAAGGCAGTTAATTGAAGGGCTGTATGCAGAAAGGTGGGCCAGATCCCTTATTTACTGCTCACTTTTTCACTTTCCTCTCACAGAGTACTTCCCTGCTAGAGCACATGATTGCCCTTTATTCTACTGACAGATGCAGCTCAGAGGTGCTTTCCACTACAGCAATTGAACTGTCTGTCCAGGGAGGCAGAAGGTTCCTGGTTTAAGTATTCCTACCGCAGGGTAGAGTCCCCTTTATTTGACATGGAGGACATATGCAGTTGGTTTGCTAGATCACCATTTATTCATCCTAAAGTGAACTTGCCAGTGGAAATACCCTGGCCGCAATCACAAAACTTGCAGTCAGCTCTTAAGTGCAGGGGAAAGATTTGTGGTAGAAAATTGAATTATATAATGGCAGAGGAATTTCCTTTCAGTAACTGATAATTAATTTAGTCATTACTCATAAATATTAACAGTCAGTCAAGAATCTTTCTAACATGTTCAGCAAGCCAATGACACAAAGAGGATCAAACAAATATAACCCTTAGGATAATCCAGGAAATAGGATAATAAAAAAAGTTGTAACTTATTTCTCAGACGGATTTGGATTGATAGGATATCATTTTTTTTAAAGATTTATTTATTTATAAGATTTTTAAAAAAGATTTATTTATTTACTATTTATTTTACAGAGAGCATGAGCAGGAGGGGCAGAGGGAGAGGAAATGAGAAATCTTCAAGCTGACTACCCTCTGAATGTGTGGAGCCCAACTCTGGCTTGATCTTGGGTGATCCTGAGATCACCACCTGAACAGAAATCAAGAGTTGCATGCTTAACAGACTGAGCAACCCAGGTACCCCTGGATTGGTAGGATATGAGTGGCAGGCAGAGGGAGAGGGAGAAGCAGGCTCCCTGCTGAGCAGATATACCAGTTCCATCCCAGGATCCTGGGATCATGACCTCAGCAGAAGGCAGATGTTTAACAGACTGAGCCACTCAAGTGTCCCTGGTAGGATATTCTTAAATATTGAATATGCTGCCATAAAAAAAAGGGTAATTAGAAAACAAAGAGGAATTGAAAAATGTAAAAATATGCTTTCTAAAATAAAAATTGTTCAGTAGAAGGGCTGGAGACAAAATATCAAGGGAACATCCTAAAATATTAACTAAAAGCCAAAAAGAAGTAAAATAGATAAAAAATTATGAGGCATAAAAAAATCAACTTGAGTGGTTCATTATATCTAATGGGGTTTTTAAAGAAAGAGAACAGAAGAAATTAAATAAAAATAAAAGTCTTAAAAAACAAAATTAAGGGATTTAAAAATAAATATTTCCTTCATTATATTAAAAAAATGCCTTAGGCTCTGAAAGATGACAAGCCTGCAGACTGAAAAGTGGAGTTTACTGAAACCTGATGAGCCAAAGCTTGGGGAACTTTCAGACACCAGAGAAAGCAAGAGGATTCTGGGGGAAAACAGGTTGCCTACAAAGGAGTGGCCATCAGAGTGGCATCAGACTGCTCATCTTGCACACTGGATGCTGGATGACAATAAAGCAGTCTGGTATGGTCCTGAAAAGAAATGATTGAAACTTAAGTGCCAAACTATCAAGTGCGAGGCATCTGGAGACATTTTTAGGGATAGATGAGCTTAGCAAGTTTACCTCTATGTACCTGTTATTTAAAAAATGATGTGAGAATGAGTTTTATCCAAAGAAAAATAGAGTACATGAAAGAGAAAATTATTAAGTCTAGAGAAAAAGTGAACCTAATCCAGGATGTAAATGGAAAGAAATCTTAGGGAGTCAGTTGTCCAGCAGGCTTGGAAATTTCTTCAGTTGTAACTAGAGTCTAAGAGGGTTTGTATTAAAAAAGGAAGCAGATATTTTTCAATGGAGAGTGTGATAAAAATCAAGTGGTATTCAGAGCTTCACCTTGAAGCAAGTGCCTGGTAACATTCACAGCCTTTTCTCAGTCCCACTGGCCATTGTCTCTTGTGATGTTCATATTACCTTTAGTTGTGATATATTCCTTTTTTTTGGTGTGTGTTATTTCTTGCTATTCTTCTACTAAATGGTAAATTTAATGACTTCTGTTACATATTTTATTTAGTAGTGCATGCTTATATTATAGCTACAGAGCAATTATATTAATTTGAAGAAATTTATTCGTCTCTCAAGATGTGAAGATCTTTACTTCTGTTTGGGATTGTTTGTTATAAAAAGTACAATGTCTTTGGATAAACTATTATGGCTAGTAGGAGTAATATCTGTGTATCTCCTAAAATCACAAGTAAGTTTGCTATCAAACTTATTTCTGCTCAAATTCACTTTGTGACTGCTGTTTAAATCTGGGAGAATTCTCATTAATGAGCATGGCTAACCCAACCTGCTGTGGCCTATAATATAAAAATGAGACATTAAAAAGCCCTTTTCAGGTCCAGGAAACATTACCATTAATTTTGAAAACTTAATAAAGTAAATTTATGAATAACGATCTCACAAATCTTATTTTTTAGAGTATTTATATTCCAAAATATAAAATACTTTTAGGGAGAACAATTATAGGAGCACCTGAGTGGCTCATTCGGTTAAATGTCTGACTGTTGATTGCAGCTCAAGTCATGATCTCAGGGTTCTGAGATTGAGCCCTGTATCTGGCTCTGAGCTCAGTGAGGAGTCTGCTTCTCTCTCTCCCTCTGATGCTCTACAGCTCCTGCACATTCTCTTTCTCTCTCTCTCAAATAAATAAATAAATAAATAAATAAATAAATAAATAAATAAATAAAATCTTTAAAAAAGAGAGCAATTATATTGTATTCAATATGATGTATTATAGATGTAGTCAGGCATGTGTAAGAGCTCAGCATTCTTCTAGTCTAAAATATGATACATCCCTAAATTGGACCCTTCTGTAGGCTTTTATAAGTGATGTAGAAAAATAGCTCGTGGTTTGAAAGGCTTATGGTTTCCATTGAGATTTATCTTAATTTGAATAGGGAGAATTTCAGAAGAAAATGAAATATAAATACTGTCCTATTGGACCCTTTATGTTCATGAGAAATGACAGGAGAGAATTCTTGTTGGAGAACTATTTATATTTCACATTAACAAAGGGAAAAGTAATCCTTTTAGAATTTAAATTGGTATTTGGTAGGACTGTAATTAAAAAAATTTTTTGTAACAGCTTTATTGAGGTGTAATTTACATGCCATAACATTCATTCTGTTGAAATGTATAATTCAATGATTTTTAGTTAGTTTACATAGTTGTGCAACTATAATCATAGTCTAATTTTAGAACATTTCCATCTCCAGAGAAATCACCTGTCCACTTGCAGTCACTCTGTTCCCAATCAGGGCAGCGACTAATCTACCTTCTGTCTTTAGAGATTGACTAATCCTGGATATTTCATATAAGTCAAATCATACCATATATAGTCTTTTGAATCTGGCTTTTTTTCTTTAGCATAGTGTTTTTGAGGTTCATTGATCTTATATCGCATACTTCATGTTCAACATCCTTGTGGTATCAGTACTTCATTTTGTTCTCAAAGTAGAATAGACATTTGGGCTGATTTCCAGTTTTACCTTTTTATATGTATCAGTCACAATTCAGACTTATTGAAAGGTGACAATTGTGTAGCTAATGTCAGCTTTTATAAATTATATATCATATACAAATTATTTTTTATACAAATTATCTGAATGTTCAAAATAGTTTTTTTGGCTTTGGGGTTGTCTTTTTCAGTTATCTCATTTTCTTAGTTCATTTCTGTGTGTGGATAACATGGTTAATCTCTGAGGAAAATGATGGTTATTTTGTTATTAAAAATGTTGAGGCATTTTTCTGTCATAATTAAAACATGTTTATGAATTTTCCTTTGATTAATTGTAACTCTGCTAGCTCTTTTCTTGTAATGGAAAATTTTCAAGGTTTAAAAACATTTTTGTACTCGTTTTTGTCACTTCCTCATCATTTGCTAAAGTGATGTTCTGAGGTAGGAAAAATATGATACCAAACTAAGACACTGTAAAGAACTAGAACAAAAGAAAAGAATAATAACTCTTTTCTGCTCTAGTCTTTCCAGTTTCTTTTGAGCACTGTCTTATTGTCCTTAAAAATGTCCAAATTGTTTTTAAGTAAGGAAAGAGTATGATTGAAATCTTAGAAAATGAAAAATGTTTTATATAGGGATTACTGGCTTCTGTAGTAAAAATATATTTCTCTTTATTTAATTATATGTTTGTACTTCTTCATGTTGGCTTAGGGTACTTCAACCTTTATGTTGCCTGGTAATTGTTTATAATCTGTTTTATTTTCCCATTTGTCTGGACATCGATGGTTCATGGTGATTATCTTTCTCTGCTTCATGGAAAGTGTTCAGTAAAGGTATTAATTGACCTCCACCTTAATCTTTTCTTTATCTCTAAAATAACCATATTATTCATGTTCTCTAAAGTTGTTAGAAAGATCATTCAGCATCCTGCAAACATTTTCTAATGTCTGTTGCTTTGGGCACCCTACTTCATAATTGTTGAATCTATTGTTCCTATAATCAATAGAATAAGAAACCTATTACATTAAAAGTGAGTTATTATAGTGAAAGAACTTAGGATTTAGAGTCAGTTTGAATGCTTACTACCTAACTTTCTAGCTGTGAATGGAAAAATGTCTCTGAGCCTCGTTTTCTTTGTCTTCAGAATAGGGCTAATATCCTCTTTTACAGTTGTTAGTAAAAGAAATAACCAAAATGATACTCGTATTTTGACTCTCAGTTTTTCTACTTTTGAAAGTAAATTAAAAGATTTAAAAACCATGATCAATACTCACTTCTAGGACTTGTACCACAGAATAAATTTAATGACTCTGGCCACCCATGTTCTTAGAGGAAGTGCTATGGATTCAAAAGCTTTTGTTCTACTTATACTTTAAAAGTCTGTCTTCTTGTTTTGCTTCATTATACCAGCCACTTTCCCGGATAAGTTCTTCAGTGTCTTTGCATATAAACAGTGCTCTTTGTTATCTGTCTTTACTAGACTATTCAGTGTAGTGTGTCAGTATGTTAAATGAATGGTTAAGTTGCTCTGACCATCAAGGTTATTTCAGAAATGCAACTTCTATTGACTTCCATGTCAACAATTCTTTTCCTATGAATTCTCTCTCTCTGGATTCATTTTCTTCACACAAATCTTTGAAGCTTAGAGCTTCTGCAGATTGAGTTAAAGGTGTGTCAATAGAACAAACAAACAAACAAACAAAAAAAAACCAAATAAAAACCAAAAGGAATCTCTGTAGTGGCAGTGCAGAGAAGCTAAGAAGTCAGAAATAACCAGAATCCTTACTTCCCATTTTCACACCACTCCCAAAGCAGAGAAGAAAAAGCAATGAGGATGGCAGAGGAAGCTCTATGGATTTATTCAAGGCAATCTTGAAAAAGATTCATCAAAGTCTTATATTTTAACAACCAAACAAGAATTCAGGAACATGTCCTGAATCTGATATGAGTAATTTATTTTACCTATGTATGATACTTAATGATGTTCAAAATGCTTTCATGTACCATTTTCTTATTTGATGCTCACTAGGAGCATGATTGGTATATTTCCAACATTATACATGTAAGAAAATGAAGCTCAGAGATGTAATGTGACTTCCTTTCTATTATAGTTTCTGTCTTTCATAGTAGAAAATTCAGTAGAAAATAGTATCTGCCATGGCCAGATTTTTCCATGATCCCATCTCATCTCCTGTGCCAATTTTCTTTTTCAGCCACCATTGTGATAAAAGGAATATATTGGTATGCCAGAATAACTCTGTGGGCTTGGCAACTAAATAACTTGGGAAGTAGGCAAGTTCTCAATGCTCTAGTTGTCATTTCTTTGGTCATTGCCTCTTTTTTAATGGTCTCTCCTCTTTCAGGCTACAGTGCTTGAAATCCCAACTAAAGAATTCAATTCTAATAAATGCTTTTAGTAGTGTAGGATAATAAAATATGTAAACTTTTGGGAAATATTTTTAATTTAGAAATGAAGTACAAGATGAATTCTGAGATGTGAAGTTTCAGAGATCAAAGTTTTTTTTAAATTAGGGAGACAGTTTGGTGTACCAAGAATTACTTGGATCACTCAAATTTCCCAACTGAGATGAGTGCTATTCTGCTTAAACAAAAGGCTAACTCGTTACTCAGCAATTATGAGCTGATATATATTTATAAGGAACTGAATGATTCAGGTAAATGTTTGAGGTTGCTAGTTTTACATTGGGGTACAGTCTATATGTGGAATTTTGGGGATCGCAAGATATATATACCTTGCAATAATAGAAATGCATCAATGAGAAAATGAGAATATGAGTATGAATGAGAGACATGTCTTCTGTATTTTTTAGGTACTTTGTATGTGCCTCATGTAACTTAATGTAGACTTTATATTACAGTGAATTATTGATAATCACTGAAATGGAGGTACCTTGAGTTTGGGTCCCATAGGCTTTATCTCTGAGGAACTCTATTCCTATACCACCAGTTGTGTGTGGCAGTATTAGATTATAATCAAATCATGTTAGATATATTCACAAAATACTTGAAACCTTGATGATGAGATGAGTTTATTAATTAAAATATTTTAGATAACAATGTTGACATTTCATTTAGAAAATTTTGATGTTTATAATTTTCTTCTACTATGGGCTTTCCCACTTTACCATAAGGGTGGGTCATAGGGACCACAAAGGTAGGTCTTAGGTTCCATAGAATGGAACTCTAGAAAATGCACTTTTAATAAATTTCCATTAAACTTTCCCTCAAGATTAAATGTGCATGAGAATTTTTGTAACAGCAGAGAAGTGTCCTACTACAATGATATAGCAGTTGGTGCAAGGCAGACTTTCCCAGATGATACCAAACAGGAGCTGACTATAATAGATAGGGTGGGAGAGCTAACAATGGCAGGCCCCACACACAGACTTGTCAAAGCCCACATGAAGCAGCCTGCTGTTGGCCAAGTACATCTCCACAGGACTCGAGGGACTGAGGAGTCAATGCAGATGTTATATATGGTCATTTACTGTCCATATGAACACAACTAAATATAGGTCTCTCTGTGCTTTTTCAGTGAAATGCAATTCTAACCCTGGTAGTATCAGCTCAAAGATACTAGTCGGGGGCAGCCCAGGTGGCTCAGTGGTTTAGTGCTGCCTTCAGCCCAGGGCCTGATCCTGGAGACTTGGGATGGAGTCCTGCGTTAGGCTCCCTGCCTGGAGCTTGCTTCTCCGCCTGCCTGCGTCTCTGCTTCTCTCTCTTTCTGTGTGTGTCTCTCATGAATAAGTAAAATACAATCTTTTAAAAAAAAGATACTAGTGAGAAAAACCATATTTTTTTCTATAAGAAAAGGAATTTTACAACTTCAAAAGCTTAGACAAGTTTTTGCTTGTTAACTGAATTTTTATACCTTAAAGCATCAAAGATATTACTTCAGCCTGCAAATAGTCAAGGCCAAGTATAACCTTGCTTATAATAGAACTTCAGTATGATCTCTGTAGAAGACTGAGTTTTTATAAAAATCTATATTATTGGCTCTACCAGGATGAGCTGGCTGTAAAATATACTCTTATATTTATTGAATAGGTTATTGGATAGGATTACTTTGGTGTTGTTTATTTAATTAGAGGACAATAACTGACAAATATAATAGATTTAGATTTAATATTATTATTTATGGCAATAATTAGTCAAGATATTGCCTCTCCCTTCTTTTCCTCCAACTAACAACTTCTTATGGGAACTATTAGTTGGTGATAATAAGTGCTATCAGGACTGAGGGGGAAGGCATAGTGTTATATTACCAAGAGACAATATGTTTACAAATGAATGGGAGGTTAAGTGAAGCATCTTGGGGGTGGAACCCACTCATTTCTATCACTAGTGCCTGAAATCTAGTTGGTACTCAATAGTTTTATCTGCAGTTTCCCCACCTTCATCCCCCTGTAAAATGACTTCTAAGTTAATAGTGGGAATCTGTGTGTACTCCTGAGCTGGTCTTTCCAATAACTGAATGGGCCTTGTTTTTAACTCCTTTTTTTTTTTTTTTTTTTTTTGGTTTGGCCATTCTTTTGATCTCCTCTGGTGTCATATATGTTGGATTTTTATGTCTTACATTGGTTTTCTGGTTTTTTGAAGTCCTTCAGGAGGCAAAATTGTATTAGTGTTCTCCAGTATCCTCAGAATTCTGGAATCCATTCTGTATTCTGTTAAGAAACAGGAATAAAAAATGCTTTTGCTTTTAGCTTTATACTTTCCCAAATGCATACTGAAGCAGAATTACTCATACCCCTATACCCATTCAACTACTAAGGTTTTGTTAATTTAAAGCAGCTTGTTACCCTCACCATTTCGTTCCTTTGGGTTAGGTACCTTCAGAAGATGTCTCATTCCTTGATCCTATCAGATTTCTGGTGAGGAGTCTTGTCTTTTATGGATATAGCTGTCACTCATGGTGGTGTCATCCTTTCCCACTACTAACTTCCTTCTTGCTTGCCTCTCCCTTACCCGCACCCCCCCCCCAATAAATCAGTGCAAACTGAATTTCTGGAAAGAGAAACTTGTGTAAAACTAGCTTCTTGTCAAAAATTTTGCCATCTTAATCAGGTGGGGACAGCAGTGCCCGTTTAATTCCAAGGATTCTTGGGTGCTCACTAGGAGAGCAGTTTAAGGTTGCCACTAATGAAGAAGGTAGAGGAACTGGGAGTGTCTGGGTGGCTCAGTCAGTTAGGTGCCTGGATCTTGATTTTGGCTCAGGTCATGATCTCAGTGTCTCAGGATCAAGCCCTGCGTCAGGCTCCATGCTCAATGGGGAGTTGGCTTGAGCATTCTCTCTCTCCCTCTCCTCCTCCTGCCCTGCCCCCACTCACTTGTACTATCTCTCTAAAAGAAAGAAAGAAAGAAAGAAAGAAAGAAAGAAAGAAAGAAAGAAAGAAAGAAAAAAAGAAAGAAATCTTAAAAAAAAAAAAAACCCTCCAAAAACCAAAACCAAAAACATGATAGATGAGCCAGGGTGCACCTTGAAGCAAAGTTATGTCCAATGATCTAAGGCTAAGGTTGGATGGGGAGAGGGCTGGTAGATTTGAGGGTCCAAGAAGTAGGATAAATAATGCATTACTTCTTTCGTTAGTGGTGGTGGATAAATCTTTTTCATAAGACACTAAAAGAAACCTAAAATTAAACTTCCCAAGAGGAAGGTTAAAAAAAATTATGATATTATGGAAACATACAATGTTTTGTTTCCTTTAAATACTATAAATATTAAGCCAAATACATGAAAAACTGCAAGTATATATTAATTTAACTTAAAACATTCCATATGTGAGCTATGTTAGGGGAAAATATTATTGTCATGGGAATTAACAAAATAGGTCATATTTGACTCACAGTAAAGATCTTTTCAGCTCCCATAAGGTTCAAGGCAAAATTTTCAGACTAAATGAGGCAGTTAAGAAATGAAAATAAATGAGCTATTCTCCTTGTTATCTTTGAACGACTGATTTCTAGACCCAAACAGCATTTTCATTTTGCCTATAGAACTGTTAAAGAGGACAAAGCATATGGCAAAGGTCAACATGCTGGAGGTGTTTCCGTATAGATTAGGCTTCTCCAGTGAGCTCAGGTACTATGCTATCTAAACCCAGGGCTCAGGCTTTATTAGGGTTTTTCCCTGAGGGCCTGTACACAGTTTGGTGGATTGCTTTTACTTTTCTGAGCCTGCTTCCCATTCCAGAAAATGTGGGAATAGGACTAAACTGGTGATCTTCAACTCTAGCTGTGAATTGTGATCTTCTGTTGCCCAAACCCTCTTCTGGGAGGTTCTGATTGGTAGGTCTAGGGAGGGGGCCTTAGATTTTGTATTTTACCTGGTGATTCTGTGTGTTGCTAAGATCTGGGACCATTTGACTAAATGACATCTATTTCTTTATTTATTTATTAATTGAGTGATTGACTGACATCTACCGCTTTAAGGGAGGGCTATGGATTTGACCTAGAGAGAAGAAACTAGAGTCACCTGTAGAGACTTTGGTGCATTTTTAAAAAATAAACATTTACCAATGAGAATGTGGTTAGAAAAGTTTGCTTTACTGACCTGGTAATCCATTTAGCCCAGCTCACTGACCGGCTCAATGTCATCATTTCATGACGTGACACTCCTGACACAAAGCCTTTGATTTATGCTTGTTGGTATGAATAAAACAAATGCTCTTTGCTTACATATAAAGAAGAAATTTTCTAATAATATAAGTTGGTCTAGAAAGGAAGAGAAGGCTGCCATTGCTCTGGTGGTATTACTGATTAGAAATGGAGTTCTGGTTACGGTTTGGGATCTGGGCCACGAGAATATTTAATATTTCCTTTATCTTTCTTTCCAGCACTAATTTGTAAAAAAAAAAGTCTACTTGCATTGGGTGAATGTGTTCAGTTGGTGGCAGCAAAGTTCTGTTAGAGAAAAATTGAGGCCCTGGTCTTAGATATTTTGAAGAGAACCAGAGGGAACAAAGCAGCATGTATAATAACATCCATGTTTTCTGTTAACCTGCAGAGCTAAATTTATTGCATGGGCTCAGAAAAAGGAAAAATATGTAAAAGGAAGATTTCTTACTGTCTCTGTCTAAATCTAATCCCCTAAATATGTTCTTTGTTTCCAAATCCAGAAGTAGTGTAGGATCAGCTTCAGATGAAAGATTTAGTCAGGTTGTGATCCAAAAGGTGGGCATCTGAGGATTTATTGTTGGTTGTCATGTAAATTTATTAAAATAGGAGCTTTGATCTTGAAATACATCCAGATAAGATTAATGATTTAGCATCTGGGGAAATCAAGTTTTTGATGCAATGAATGGATAAAGAAGGTTTTACAATTTCACATTGGCAAAGATAAAAATCCAGTATTTAGAAAGCTATTTTAGAATTTTAGCTTAATGGGAACTCTAATAAGTGCCAAAGAACATTAGGTGGTATCTGACTAATATATTGACAAGGAGGATTTGTAAGCAATAAACAGATGGAGATAAGTGAACAAAAATGAGATGATAAGTGGAAAATTAGATGGTGACATTTTATGGTTTGCACCCCAGTTTTCTGCCTATGTCCCAGAGGTAGAATTAATCATTGTGTCTAAAATTGAATGTTAATATAAGGGCAAATGGATAATTGAACCCTAAACTGGGCAACTGAATGCCTTATGGTTGTGCTACTAACTTTACTTAAGTGATTATCATCCAAAGCGATTCATGTGACACTCCAACTTTGTGAGGTATGGGAGGGGGAAGAGAAACCATATATAAATGGAGACTCAGAGAGGGTCTCCACAAAACTGTTTCCATGTGATCAGGAGAATATTGACCTCCCTAATGAGAGACTACCAACTAGAAAAATGGTTCAAGTGTGAAAACATTCAAGAATAGCAATTTAAGTAGTGATTATAAATGCTTTGATATGATGCTTTTATTTATTGTAAGCCAAGCATTGGACATCAGATGATTACTAATATTTCTAAGTTCAAGTTCAGAATGTAATCCTTTTAAATCTATTTGTACTCTTTTGATTACATAAAGGTTGTTCAGAAATAATTTTGTGTTTTGCTATTAAAATAATTTTTACTTAGCTTGATAATTATGTTAAAGTTGATTCAAAGCTAAAAAATGTTAGGTGGTTACGTCTTCAAAGAACTTGAATGTTGAAACAGTGACTTATAAAAGTAAGTTATCCCAGCTTAAGTCAAAAAGACACCATCAAAGTTGAACATTCTAGGTTAAAATTTCAAAGTAGTTTGGAATGTAACCATGTAAATCCCATTTAAAGTAATGGGATTTTCCAAACTTGAAATATTATTCCCTATACACAGTTTTGAAAATATGTCATAAAAGTACTCTTTCTGTCCCTGTCATCATATTCTCAGATCAAAGTTTGTTTCTTCATCTTTCATTTTTGAAAATATAGCAAGACAAGAGAAAATTGTAAATATAAATTTTTCACACCTGAGGAATTTATAACTAGAAAAAAATGGCAAAAAATTTTGTGGATAGCATTTTTTTTTATTACAGCTTATTCCAAAAAAGGATATGCAGCATTCAGTTTCCTATTTAAACACAGGAATGGATTTTTTCATATACTTGTTGAAATTGATATGGCAGTTACTTAGTTTCAAGATGAGTTTTCTGAAATGGACTCTTTAATGTGAATCAATAGACACAATTAAATGTTAAACATTCCAGGCTAAACTTCAAAGTAGTTTCCAATATAGAATCATCTTAGGAAATTTTGGTTTAGGTGGTCCTGATACGTGTGTGTATGTAGATACGTATGTATATATGTGTATATGTGCGTGTGTGTATGTATATATAAATAAAACAAATCATCACTGATTTTGGTGGTCAACAGGGTTGAAAACCATGGGCCCATTGCTTTAGAGAAAGTTCCCTGGTGAGTGACAGTGGCCCACTCTCAATTAGTTAAATTCTACCCTTCTGTTGAAGAATCTGCTGGTGAGTTTCCACCTATATAATTAAGAAAAGGGAATATCTGAGAGTGAAGGTTGCAGGTAGATAAGAAAGTTTTTCTACATTTTTTTCCTTTCAACATAGTCTGTCTTCCTTCCCCTTCCTCCCATAGCGTGAACTGTCTAACCTATTTTGCCTTACCTCTTCTCACTTCTACACTGTAAGCATCGTATAACAGTGGTTCTAACTGGTTTGTGAGTTAATTGTTAAATTTTAAGGAACTATGAGAACCCGTTGTTAAACACACCATTATTAAAAATTAAATTATATAAGCTTATAATTAATTTATATCAAAATAAAAGTACTCAATATTCAAAATTCATAACTCCTTAATTTTTTAAATTACTTTTAACCATTATCTCTGCTCTTAAGATTATACATATCAGTTGTTTGATGGAAGAGACACTACCGTACATCTCTTCCAAACTTAGCCCTCTGTGATATCATGTTAGTAGCTTCAAATTAGCCAGGTGGGAGTCAGTCTTTACATCATAGCAATCAGCAAATGGTGCAAATTAGGACTTGATTTAGTGTCTTGATTGTTTAAGTTTTAAAAGTGATGGAGAAAATGTTAAATGCTGATTAAATTTAAAGTGTGTCGTGTCTGTAGCTGTTAAATTGTGAATAGCATAAAAAATGAGGAAATTTGCTTCAAGTATTCACAAACTATTATCACATTTAGCCAGGAAATCACTTGCATCATTGAAGAGTAAAGTTCTTGCATAGGCCTTTTGTATTTCACTTTAATCTTAACATTTTAATATAAACAAAATTATCAATTAACTTTTGTGTTGTAACTACGCTTATTTGTTAATGATATGAGTGATGTCTTAGCTGAATTAAATAGTAATCAAGTGTATTCAATGGTATTTTGTAATACCATTATTGGCAATAGAGTTAAAAAAAACTGGATTTTCAAAAAATAATAACTCACACTGAAGTTCTAGGTATGTGGAATTCACAACACAGAATATTATATATTTTATTATTCTGTGTATGTTACATATCTTTTATATTGGCAAAGTGGATAATAAGCAACACACACACACACACACACACACATTTTTTCCCCTAGGATCCAGTTATTAAACCTTTACTAGCTTATCACTGCACATAATCCTTGAAGTGAGGCTGAAAAAATAATTTTGTTCAAATTTTCTGCAGTCAGATATAGGCTAATGGAAATCTAAAACAGTTCAACCTGGTTAGTGTTTATGCAAAGGTAGATAGGAAGCTACTAATGTCTGATTTCCCTTCCAAAATTTTTATATCTGTTGCCCATGAGTTAAGTTGTACTATTAGAAATGTATTACTTTGGGGTCTGATGCTTTTTTTTTTTTTTTTGTCTGATGCTTTTTGATCTTTTAAGTAGTGACTCCTAAATGGGAGTGTTTATTGGGAATACTAGCTAAAATACTGTTTTCTGGCAAGTTCTTTCACGACCCCCCCAACACACCCCCCTACTAAACTGTAATTATAGGTAGTATGGTCCAAAGAAACTATAATTTTATTTTATTTTATTTTTTATTATTATTTTTTAAAAGATTTATTTATTTATTTATTTATTTATTTATTTATTTATGATAGACAGAGAGAGAGAGAGAGAGAGAGAGAGAGGCAGAGACACAGACACAGGCAGAGGGAGAAGCAGGCTCCATGCCGGGAGCCTGACGTGGGACTCGATCCTGGGGACTCCAGGATCGCACCCTGGGCCAAAGGCAGGCGCTAAACTGCTGAGCCACCCAGGGATCCCCAGAAACTATAATTTTAATATTTCCTAGACAAGGATTTGGGAACCATTGCTTTCATCATGTGTTAAATATAAATAACTGTAGAGGAGCAATACTATAACTCAGCTGCTGCCATAGTTAGTATTAACAGCAGAGATCAAGGCAATATGGACATGGCCTTCTCTTTCACCTCCCTGAGGCCCTGAAGCTGAGTGGGATAATGAATCCTGATAGGAGGCATGCCAAGAAGAGCCAAACTAACTATAAATTATAACTCACATTTAACTATCTGGAAAAATATTAGAAAGAAGTTTTTCCTTTTCCCTTGGCCTTATTGCTTAGGCTGAAAATTGCTGTGTTTTCAAGTGCAGTGTTATGAAAATCAGGAATTGTTCATCCGTTTTGTGTGGGCCAGCTATATGGCTTCCCAGCATGCATGCCCATCTGTCCGGCAATAAAACCTTTAATTTTCTATGCTGGTAGTTTTTACAAAACTATTGGCAGATAATGAAATGATCATGATTCTTTATATCTGGTTGGTCATTTTGAGTCCATATTGCTCTTTTCTGAGACTGGCACAAGGTCCTCTAAAGGGCCTACCAGGTGTCCAATCTAAATCGATGCGAACAATCATTCTCTTTCTAACCTGACACATCCAGTTTGTCTGGAACTCAGCAGGTTTTCCTTACAACCATCCAATTAATACCTAATTGCTTTTCTTCCAAGGAGAAGGTGAAGGTGGCTAAAATTACCAGGTAGGAAGTTTATCTAACTTTTACTTTTTAGACATAGGCTTGGAGTTGTAAAGAAAGGTTTGTACATGAAAACCAACTAAGTAATGGGTAAATGGTGTAAATATATATTTCTCATCTCTTGAGAGGCAGGCAAGTGTGATTAAATTATTTTCAGGATAGAAACTAAGATAAAATTCTACATCATATCCTTTCTTATTACCGAAAGGAAGACTGAATACATCGATTTTTGCATTTAAATTTTTAGTTATGTGGCTGATACAACAATTATTTTTGTTAAATTGTCTTGCTACTTTTATGCTTTTCTCTGTAACAGTTTTTTATTTTTGTTCATGGACTCTGCAAGAGTAGAGACTATAATTATTCAAACTATTTTGTTTATAGAGTAGCCATAGCGTTTGGAAATATAGATAACATAATTTTAATCTGTATCGTAATATGATATCAATGAACTATTTGTTCTGTATTTGTGTTTCCAGATTTGGTGGTCACTCCTTATAACCCAGAGTAATTCACATGTAGAGGCTAGTTATGGCTGAAAGCAAGGAGATGGTGTTTCCTTTCATTTCAAGATAGCTGTCATTCAGTTGGGACAGCTAATGGCCTTACATATATGTTATGTAGTCACATCACCTATGGATTTAAGGCAAACTTAGCAAGAGGGAATAGGGAGAGAGTGAGAGGAGAGAAAGAAATTTAAATTGCAGGGGTGATTTCATCATTCTCCTTAGGGTGTCTGACCCAAAGTAAGTGTGGGAGGGGAGGTGTTAATCTGTTGTTCTTCCTCAGGTGTTCTCAGTTCTTTCCTGCCTCTCATAGCATGAGATCTTGGTGTCAGATTGTGATTCTTGTTTAATGATAATTATTTATTAATACAATTTGGACTCCAAACAGAAGGTTTTAAACCAAAAAGAGTAAAGTAGTCCACCCCAGAAGGAAAATTGTGATCCGTTTATTGAGAGATAGTATATTAGTCTCCAATGTGGGTCTCCTAAGAGACTTTCAAGCATAATTTTGACCGTATTTGCCTTTCTGTCTTATGAGTTATAAAACCTAAAACCTAGCAGGGAGGATGCAAGTCCACTGTAGTTATTTTCCTTTTTTACTACATAGCAATAGCTAAGGACACTTAAAAATAAAGATAATTCTTAATCACTAGTGTCAAGAATCCTATAGATAAATAAGATTTTTTAACGGGAATTGTCTTTTTGGTGCTATCAGGAAAACAATAGGATTTCTGAGAGAAATGAATTCTTTTTCCATGTTGAGCAGAAGTAAGGAAAGAAGAGTTGTAGAAAGCCCCAGGGTCTAGTGGAGTATTAGGAATATGTAACGTGTTGGATTGAGAAATAAGCTTAAAAATATAAAAAGAAGCAGAAAAAAGAAGAGAGCATGGACTCTTAGTAAACACATAAGAGGTAGTTGCCAGGAGAGGCAGAACCATAGTTATTGCAATTGCAATGTCTGGGTACTGAGCTTGATCCAATGGGAATGTGCGGCCTTTTAAATATACAACCGTCTGTAGTTAAGGTCAGTATCAACTTAGTAGAAGAGATAATTTGAGACATTGTGTGACAGAGAATAAAGGCACAGCAGACAAATGAATTAGCCAATTGGATCTAGATATCTGTGGTTAATAAAATTTGGCCAGAGAAATTAGGAGTATAAGTAAATTCCAACTTATTTAGGTTACTTTAGATGTTTCTGTTCTTATAACTAGCGTGTGGAACACTTTATTAAAATATTCAGTTGGGGCACTTGCTTGGCTCAGTTGGTTAAGCAGCCAGCTCTTGGTTTTTTTTTTTTTTTTTTTTTTTTTTTTTCAGCTCTTGGTTTTGACTTGGGTCAGGATCTCATAGGTTATGGGATTGAGCCCCACCCACTTCTGGCTCCTCACTCAGCAGGGAGTTGGCTTAAAGATTCTCTCCCTCTGCCATCCTCCCACTTTCACTTGCTCTCTCTCTCTCTCTCAAATGGATAAATAAATATTAAAAAATATTAATTAGATTTTTACCTATGTTCTGAAAATTTCAGTGCCTTCTCATTACTTCTCAATGCTTGTACTTTTCAGCTATTCCATAACTTTAAAAAATTTTTTTATGATGAGTTCGTATTTTATTCCCTTAAGATCATATTCTTTCTTGGCTTGTAAATTGCAAAGTCTCTAAGGCCAGATGGGTTCATGAGCTCGTGGGATGGAAAAATACCTGTGTAGGGAAGGGAAAAGAAGTAAAGGTGATCATATAGCATGTATTGTACTGTACTTTCAATGAGTTGCTACCAACTGGGTGACCATATGATTAGTTCTATTCACTCTGACTTAGATATTGTAAGTGTAACCAGCAAGAGGAGTCATGAAG
This sequence comes from Vulpes vulpes, assembly GCF_048418805.1. Lineage (NCBI taxonomy): Eukaryota > Metazoa > Chordata > Mammalia > Carnivora > Canidae > Vulpes > Vulpes vulpes. The sequence goes on along the minus strand of NC_132785.1, from coordinate 83,268,212 downwards.
TCATGGAGGGATTTTAAGTAGAAGAATAACATGGTTTGATTTACATTTTAAAAAGTTCAATCCCCCTGCTATGTGTAAAATGGATTGGGGAAGAAAACTATGGAAGCAACTATGAATTAGGCCACAAAAGTTGTCCAGGCCAGAGACTATGGCAGCAAAGATTAAAGTAATCATAGTGGAGATGGAGAAAAGTAGGCAGATTGAAGTAACCATTAGAGGTAGAGATTTATAATATGAAAACCATATGTTTTATTTGGTTTAAAAATTATTTTTATTTACTTTCTTTTATTTATTTCTTCAAAATATACTTTCTTGTATTTTCATTATAAAGTCAATCTCTCAAAGTTATTAGGATGAGCTTATGTGTATATGTAAAGTCTCACAATAAATGGATGAGTGTTTAAATATTGGAGAGGCAGTATAGGCAGTGTGGAAAGTAGAAGGAGCCCATACTTCACCAGTCAGAAAAACCTGGTTTCTAATCCCTGTTTTGCCACTTACTGAGATCTACACCTATTAGTTATCTATTTCAGTTACAAGTTACTCCAACATTTAGTGGCTTAAATAAATATTTATGTTTTCATATAGTTTCTGAGAGTAAGGAATTTAAGGCAAACTTAGCTGGGTGGCTGTAGCTTAGGGTCTTTGTTGAAGTGCATTTAAGATATTGACCCAGGCTGTAGTCATCTGAAGATTTGACTGTAGCTGGAAGAACTGTTACCCAGCTGGCTAACTGACATGGCTGTTAGCTGGGGGCTTTAGTACCTAGCAATGTGAAATTTTCCATAGGGTTGTATTATGGACTGAATATTTGTGTCTTCTCTAATTTCATAAATTGAAGCTTTAACCTCTAATGTGACTGTATTTGGAGACAGAGCCTATGCTAAAGTAATGAAAGTTAAATAAAAGGTTATAAGGATAGGGCTCTAATCTGATAAGGCTGGTGCCCTAATAAGAAGAGGAAGAAAGACCAGAATCATGTCTGTCTCCAGTATGTGAGGACATAGTAAGAGAGTAGCTGTCCACAAGTCAGAGAATTCTCAACAGGAAATGAATCAGATGACACCTTGATCTTGTAGTTCCCCTTCTCCAGAACTGTGAGAAATAAATTTCTGTTGTTTAAGCAACCTGGTGTATGGTATTTTGTTATGACAGCCTGACCTGACTAGTCAGGCCACTCACACTGTGGCAGCTAGTGTGCTACAGAAAGGGCCATCCAAGTGGAAATTTTCATATCTTTTATTATCTCACAGAAATCACAAAGCAATATTTATGCCATTTTCTTTTTTTTTAAATTTTTATTTATTTATGATAGTCACACACACAGAGAGAGAGAGAGAGAGAGAGAGAGAGAGAGGCAGAGACACAGGCAGAAGGAGAAGCAGGCTCCATGCACTGGGAGCCCAACGTGGGATTTGATCCCGGGTCTCCAGGATCGCAACCTGAGCCAAAGGCAGGCGCTAAACCACTGCGCCACCCAGGGGTCCCCCTTTATACCATATTCTAAGTAAATAAATCCAGCTCACGTTCAAGGGAAAGAGAAGTAGACTCCAATTTTAAGATTTATTTATTTATTTATTTTAGAGAGAGAGCATGTGCCCATGAGAGGGGAGGGTAGGGGTTGAGAGAGAGGGAGGAGAAAAACAGACTCACTGCTGAATGCAGAGCCCAACATAAGGCTCCATTTCAGGACCCTGCCATCATGACCTGAGCTGAAATCAAGAGTCAGGCGCTTAGGGATCCCTGGGTGGCGCAGCAGTTTAGTGCCTGCCTTTGGCCCAGGGCGCGATTCTGTAGACCCAGGATCGAATCCCACGTCGGGCTTCCGGTGCACGGAGCCTGCTTCTCCCTCTGCCTATGTCTCTGCCTCTCTCTCTCTCTCTGTGACTATCATAAATAAATAAAAATTAAAAAAAAAAAAAGAGTCAGGTGCTTAACCAACTGAGTCACCCAGGTGTTCTGGAAAGAATTTTTGAACATACTTAAAAATCACCACAGGTCTTTATATAAGCTTCTCTTCTCTTTTATGAAGTATGGCTAATAATAAATACATTGAAAGGATTAAATTATGTAAAGTGTGTATGATCAAATGACTGGCTAGTTGCTACTGAATAGAAGTCAGTTTCTTTCCTTGATAATTTAGAATTAATCTAGAAGCTAATCAATGAAAAGTAGGATGGTGCAGTTCTTTTGGGTGGCCTCTATCCTTTCTATGTTCATGATAACAATTTTTGCATCAAGTAAACACATCTTAAACTCTATTTATCTAATGTAATTAGGCATATGAATTTAATTGTGACTGTAGTCTTTTTCTCTTTAAGATGAAAATATAAACCCCTCAGGAATTTTCTGAATGTAGAAACTATTACATATGTCAGTAATATATTTTCTTAATTCTCTCTCTCTCTCTCTCTCTATATATATATGAATTTTAAAGAGTGAAAATTTAAATTAAAATAATGTATCTTTACTACAAGTAAGTGAAGATCAATACTATATAAAAATAGAAAAGATATTCATAATTAAAACAGCATTTCCAACTGTAGCCTTATTATTTTAGTGTGTTTCCAGCTGTGGATAACTTTACATATCTTCAGGCATAATCACGTATCAGTATGCATGGAATGACTTTCTTAATGTCCATTAATTCTTGCATAAACTCTGCATAAATCTGTACCAATCAGGATGTGATTAGAACCCACTGTCTTACAAAATCTAACTATATTGAAGTAAGATTCGAGAAGCTTTGACTTTTACCAAATTATTATTTTTTTGTTTTTACTTTTTTAAGAAATCCAGTCTCTGAACTGTAGGATTTGAATGAAATGATGATGAATACTTTATGAAGTAGAACACTCATCATATCAGGAGGCCATTGTACTGATTATTTTGGAGGTCAACATTTTTTGTTTAAAGGATATATTTAAAAAATTTAAATGTTGGGATAACTAATATTTGAATGTCACTTCTTCCAATCTATGACATAATTATTTCATTTTTTAAAGTAAACAATTAAACATCTGGAATAGAACAATGTACTTTAGACTGAAAAGAAGAGCCCCAGATCTGGTCAGTGTCTCCCTTGCCCAGGATCTCAGGAGTAAGGTCAGGGCTAAACAGATAAGGCTATTGATATTTGGGCTACATTAATGAGCAAATGCATGTTTAATGCATAAATGAATAGAACCTAAGAGAAGAGAGAGTCTGGTTTTAATAAATAGCAAGGTTAAGGAAGATAACATAGTTTCACTTGGAGAGATTTTATTGATTTTTTTTTTTTTTTTTTTTTTTTTACAGAAGACAGAGCCAGGTGCCTTAGTGACTGAATGGGTCTTAATGTTAGTCTCCATTTGGGAAGGTTTCTTTGCATGCTTAATTTCTGAATGGTTACCCTTCTATGGTTTCCATTTCAAGTGGTGATTTGGTGGTGAAGTTTTACTTAAATTACTACCTATATGCCTTATCTGTCTAGCTCTGTCCTTTCTCCTGAGATCCTGATCTATATATAGTGCCCTCCTGTTTATCTCCAGGAGGTATTCCACAGGTTATTTAAATTTACCATTCCAGAAAGACAATTATATGATTTCACTCATATGTGGAATTTAAGAAACAAAACAGAGGAGCATAGGAGAAGGGAGGGAAAAATAAAACAAGATGAAATCAGAGAGGAAGAGAAACCATAAGAGACTCAATTATAGGAAACAAATCACTGAACTCTACCTCTGAAACTAATAATAACTATATGTTAATTAGATTAATTTAAATTTAAAAAATGTAAAAAATTTTCCAAAAACAAACTCTTCATTTTGACCTCCAAGCCTTTTTCCCCTTTCTCTCAATCTTTTAACACAGTGAAGCCACTGCCATCATCCACATGTCATACTGCAAATCTTGACTCTTTTGCTTTCCCCTCTCCTTTTCCTCTTTGTTCTCCATGTACAGATTAATCATCTGATCCTATTTATCTCCTAAATGTCTCTCTAGTCTCTCTCTTCTGTCCCTACTCCTACACCCTGGCCATTGCTGGAGTTGGGTTCTTATTATTTATCTTGGCTGGTCATCTGATTTTTCCTCTTACCTTTCTCCCATTTTTCCTTTAGCATGGTCAAAGTAATTTTGTAAAGTACAAATTTGATCATGCTACTCCTATGGATAAAGTCCTTTAATGGCTTTCTATTTACCATCTCAGGTTACAGGCCAGTCTTTAGCAAGATATACATAAGTCATTCTGGATTGTATTCTTGTATTCCTTCTAAGCCTTATTTTCTTCACTTAATTATAAGGATCTAATTCTCTAGATATATCGTTATGTTGATTTTCTACTACTACCACAAGTGCTTTGGCAGTTGTAGTTTTTTTTAGTATCCGATTTGTAGGTCTTTGGTCTGGCAAACTTTTATCCACCCTTCAGGATATAGCTCAGATGTCACACTTCATGTGAGAACTTTCCATATTCCACCAGGTAGGGTTAAATCTCCTTTGAGATTTAACTCCTCTGAGTTCCCACTGTGCCTGTGTTTATTTTTGCTATAGTATTTATCAAATCAGATACAGTTGTGTACTTGCTTTAGTCCATTCTCTGTCTAAACAGAAGGTATGGAGGCTGTGAAGGACAGTGACATTAGTAAAAGGCAGATTTTCCTGTGTGAAATCTGAGTCACAGGACGAGTGACAGGTAACTGAATAAAAAAAGGGGAGAGAAAAGAGGGAGAGACAAAAACAAAGATGATGATAACAATGACAGTGTCAGGGATTTTATATCATGTACTCTAACAGTCTTAGAAAAAAATCTAGAAATGACAAATCAGAGGTTAGAACAGACTTTCTCTGTGGGGATGCACCTGTGTACATGTGTTTACACTCACACCTTATAGTTCTGGAAATTCTAGTTCTTAAAATAGAATCCAATAAACAAGTGTTTCCAGAATGATAATGCTGGATAATTGAGGATGATGGAGATTTTAATGCAGGAGTTTTTTATGGGCAGGGATTATTTTAAAATTCAGTTTTGTGCTCTTTGCTATGTGTAGATAATTCTCAGATAAGTCTTTTTCTTTTTTTTTTAAAATATTTTATTTATTTATTCATGACAGACACAGAGAGAGAGAGAGAGAGAGAGAGGCAGAGACACAGGCAGAGGGAGAAGCAGGCTCCATGCCGGGAGCCCGAAGTAGGACTCGATCCTGGGTCTCCAGGATCACACCCCGGGCTGAAGGCAGCACTAAACCGCTGAGCCACCGGGGCTGCCCGGTAAGTCTTTTTCTGACTGATGAAATGCTATGGCCTTTAAGGAATGTCTGTATTCAGATTCTATTTTGTTTAATGCATCTTTTGGATCAAAAGCTCTAAGCTGAGATAGTTTGGCCTGGCTGTAGGGGACATTATAAAGAGGTTGCCTCAGTATATTTGGGCTGTTCTAACAACTACCATAGATTGACTGGTTTAAAACAACAAACATTTATTTCTCACATTTCTGGAGGCTCAGAAGTCTGAGATCAAGATACTGGCAGATTCCCTGGCTGGTGAGAGCCCACTTCCTGGTTCATATAAGGACAACTTTTCTTCACTGTATCCTTACATAATAGAAAGGGTGAGGGAACTTGCCCTTGTAAGGATAACCAATCACTTCCCGAAGGCTTTGCCATCAATCACATTGGGTTTAAGAATTCAAAAATACGAATTTTGGGGGAAGGATACAAAAATTCATTCCATAACTTAGAGTTTATTTTTAGTACCTCTAGCCTTTCTGGTGCTTCCTGTCATTGAACCCAAAGCTTCCCAACATATTCATTAAAACTCACTCACCATGTTGAGCCCCCAGAAGGGATTTTCATTCACCACTTTTTCAGGGGTGGGACTGCATGGGACTATATTATGGGAGTAATATTTCCAGCAAAAACCGATAAATCAGGCTGATTAATTTGTGGATTAGGCTCAGACTTTCTGCTTCCTTCATTAATTAGCTGGCCATAAGGAACCCTCACAAAGGTATGGATTGAGAGATTGGAATCACTGCAACAGAGCTAGGTGACATGAAGGTCTCGCCACTTGTTTGAGTAACTTGTACCTTTTGGGGCTGCTCAGGTCTGATCCTGAAAGTATCTTTTCCATCAGGTTGCTGCTGTGTCATTTTGACCATAACACTTAGTGGCTGACAATTCTAAGCTCATTATGAGTATCTCCAATTAAATAGTGGCCTGATGTACCCTAGTTAGGCATTCAGACTCTATTAGGGCTCAGTATATGCTGGGAACTGCCTTTCTAATAGAGAACAGTTTTCTGCTGCAGATAGCATAGCATTGTTCTAGAATCATAGGAGTCTGTACTGTGTTTGTCCTGTTGAGGTTGGCCACCTCAATATATAGGGTTTCCTTAAGGATCATGGGTACCTCTGGTACCTTTGGATCAGCTGATTTGTATAGTCCAAGTGTTAGAGATGCTTATTTCACAATTTGAATCTGCTGCACAGCCATCTGTTGCTTTGGGTCTACTCAAAATTGGCAGCCTCCTGAGTTACCCAAGAAATGATTTGGAACGGTTTTGCTAAGTGTGGTATGCAGTCTATAAAATCTGAAGAGATATATAAGTACTGTGCTTTTTTTTTTTTTAGTGATAGGAAGGAAGGACACGGTAACTTACCCCTGACTTTTTTTTTAACTTATCAGTTTACTTTTCTAGTTACTTACCCTTTACTATTTTTAAAAAATTATTTATTTATTCATGAGACACACACACACACACACACACACACACACACACACACAGAGGCAGAGGGAGAAGCAGGCTCCAGCAGGGAGCCTGACGTGGGCCTTGATCCTGGGTCTCCAGGATCATGCCCTGGGCTGAAGGTGGCACTAAACTGCTGAGCCACCTGGGCCACCCCACCCTTTACTATTTTGTATGCCTTTTATACACTTGTTCAGGGTCCTGTCTCAAAAGGACTTAGTTTTCCCCTCTACTTCCATACCTTCCATTTAATCACAAGTTAAAATCTAGTAAATATGTTACAGCATGCCACAGGTTATTACCACCCTACTAAGTGCTAAAAATGGGGTTATTGTTACCTCTGGCAGGCAAATGATCCTATCTCTAGAATATATTTCTGAGAATCTGCTTCCTGATATCACTTCTGATACCCCTTTTCTTGGTTGGTTCTATCAGAAGCATATGCTAAGATAAGGATTCATGTGCAAGTGGTTTATTTGGAAGATGTAGGAAATATTGCTAGAGATTTGGAGAAACTGAGACAGAGAGGGGAAGGCAGTCAGAAAAGTGTATACAACCAAGCCAGTTGCCATTGTGGGTATTTGAACTTAACCCCACTGGGGAAACTCTGGCTGGTGTAAACACATCTACCTAGAGGAAACATACCAACTTCCTTTAGTCATTGGTTCAGAGAGGGTTATTAATTAACCCAGAGACCAGAGGGTTATTCTAACACTTCTGGCTTCCTGCATGAGTGGGTAAAGTGGACTTCAATGTCCAGAGAAGATTATCAGGTCTTCAGTTAGAAATCAAGTTAATCATGCTTAAGTAGGAAAGGTAAGAGGATATGGGCAGGGTACTGACAATGTCCAATTATCACTATACCAGAAAGTTCTAGGACCTGTAAAGTTTGGAATGTGAAATATATCACATTCATAAAAGCTTAACAGTCCAATAGGTAAGATAAGATCAGTACCACATTATATATTTCTCAGCTGATATAAAAAGTATCAATAATACTACTGAATCCTGCATGAGCTATCAAAGGCACTGTGATTCTCTTTGGTTTTAAGTGGACAACACTTAGCACTTGCTATAGTGATGAAAGAATTGTGCATTATAGTTATCAGAAAGGGTATTACTGAAATACTATGCTATTGGATAAATGAATAGCCAAGATGGATTAAATTGATATAATCTTAGGGAAGTTTGAGTTTTTCACTATTTCTATGAAAATAGAAATTCTAGGAAATGTTTATATCAAGTCTGTAATACTTTGCATAAATTAGGACCTTCCCTCATATGGTAGGTCATTCCATTAAAAAAGTTCTGAATTTTCTCCATCTCCCACAATTGTCACTTTAAATTGACAATTTAAATTTAAATTGACAAAGAATTTTATTATGTATAAAAATGCTGTAATTAACTTTATATATTTCTAAATATTATAGTGTTCTACTGATAAACACAATTTTTATACTCTACTTCTCCAGTTGCCAGGAACATTTTTGAGGATAGGAATTCACATTTTCTTCCAAGAAGGCAATCTAAAAAATATAGAAGTATCTACAGATAATTTTTTTTCTCATAAATCCTTCATTTTTCCCCCTCAAATGGTTTTATAAGCACTCTCTTCCTTCAATAACAAAGTATTAATTGCATCTACTTTAGGGGACAAAGAAAGTAGTCAATAGTCTCAGTTTGAAACTCTTTAGAAAGATTTAACAATTAGTATGTGATACAGAGCTTTAAAAAAAAAGATAAATTTAATTCTGAAACATTAGTATGCAATAGACATTTTAGACAAAAGATAATTTCAAATTTGCAAAACAAGGATAGCAAACCTCTTGATTTGCCAGTTACCTGAATCTTCAAGTATCATTTGCTAACGTATGTTTCCTTATCTTCAGAAATTCTTTAAAAACAACTAATAGTGCATACAATGTAGTCCAAAATCTGTAAGTCAAACTATGTAGCTTCATGAACAGAGTGATTTTGCTCCTGCTTAGTAGTGTTAAAAAATATTTCTTTGATTATATGTCACTCTGTCAGAATATTGTTATGATTGTCTCTCTCTTCATGTGAGAGTCACATTCAAAATGTTTATGTTTAAAAACTGAATATTCCTGGTTATATTGTACAGTGAATGAGATGTAATTTGGTACAGGTTACTATGGCCTCATTTTAATAATATAATTCTTAACTTTGTCTTCCTAAGCAAGACAAAGTACTGAGTTAATTATGATTCTCTGAATTGGTCTGAAGAGTAAACAGCTGAAGGGGAACAAACCCTGCCTTGGAGTGCAAAGACATACAGGAGCCAGAAAAGAGCAGGAGAAGAGCATGGCAAGAGGACTCAGCCCTGGTCAGGAGTGAGTCCGTTCTGAGTTCCTTTTTAACTCTTTCAAATGATGATTTGGGACTGACACTAGACTCCACTCTTAAGATTGCTTGTTATTAAAAATTTGGTTGCTCTGAAATTTTCCAAGCACCTGTATTTCTAAGTCTTTACTACTCAAAATGTGACCTGTGGACCAGCAGCAATGGCATCACTTGGGATATAGTTAGAAATGCAGAATCCCACATCTATATGGAATTAGAATTTGTATTTTAACATGATTTCCAGGTGATTTGTATGCACATTAATTTTAAGAAGCACTGCTCTGTCTCTTTGCCTTTTCTCTTGTGTTTTCCCTTTCCAATTTTTCAATTTCACCTTCCAGCTCTGTTATTGGATTTAAAAAAAATTTCAGTAAACACATTTAGCCTTCCAAGGCAGTTAAAAAATTCTCTGATTGCTCCATTGGCATAGAACCTTATTCTAATCTTTTTTAAAAATTGAGATATAATTGACATATTATATTAGTTTCAGGTGTACAACACAATGATTTGATATTTGTATGTATTGTGAAATGATCACAATAAGTTTTAGTTAACACACATCACCACACATAATTATAATTTTTTTCTTGTGATAACTTTTAAGATACACTCTTTCAGCAGCTTTCAGATATGCAATACAGTATTACTGACCATAGTCACCATGTTGTACATTACATCTCTATGACTTATTTTATGATTGGAAGTATATATCTTTTGAACTCCTTTACCCATTTTGCCTACTCCACTACATTTTCCTGCCACCCTACCTTGCCTCTGGCAATCATCAATCTGTTCTCAATATCTGTGAATTTGTTTTTTTTTTTTTTAGATTCTACATATGAATAAAATCATATGGTATTTATCTTTCTCTGCCAAGACATGGAAGCAAGCTGTTTTAATCTTATGGATATAATATATTTTCCATCTTTAGAATCTTAATTAGGATAAAAAATAAGTTCTCTATTATTCCGAATTATCAATTATCATTGGGCCAATTGTTCTGTTTGTTTGCCTTAGCTTTTTGCTTTGTACATTTTTCTCAAAGGACTGGAGATTGTTGACTGTGTATTCCTATTTATATAGAAGGTGTAGATTAACTCTGGAAGTGCTGACCATTTGTATTAGGAAGAGGGGAACAGTCTGCAGGACACCTGTAAGAACCATTTCCAAAAGGATAAGAGATTTATGATGATGGAACAGAGATAGAAGTTTAGTTTCTTTAGAATATATGTTTGGCTTCTGATAGGAAGTTAACACAACACCTCAGGGGAAAGGCCAGAGTGTTTGGAGAGGAGATAGGGAAAGCATGAGAAGAGTAATTCTACAGGAAGACTTATAAATCTTGCAGATTTCTGCTCTCTTTCCACTGTCACTGTCTTTACCTCCTGGCTTGGCTCTCCGGTCTCACATGGGCTCACTTAGATAAACCAGGGACCACCATTATGGTAGGCTAACCTGAGAACTTTCTGGGTTACTGCTTTCTGTTTCCATCTTCTAGAAAAAGCATTAAGATCTCTACTCAGTTATAATAGGAAAGAATCTTCTTTCCTATTATTAGTGCTCCTAGGATTTTATCATTTGTATTTATTTTTTACTCTCATTTCATTGGAATTCTAGTGATTGAGAGGTAGGTAAGTGTGTTTGGTTCTTAATATTTACCAGAAGATTAAATTATTGATGGCGACAGAATATTTTTTTTTTGCAGATTTTATCTGGTTATTTTATAACTCACCAAGTAATCTTGAAGGAATTTTTCTAAAAATGATAACGAGTTCTGTGTTGACATAATTTTAAGATAGTTATACATAGCAAGAAAGAAACTACAGCTGATCCTGACCAGAATATCAAACAATTGAAACAGAGTAAAATGATTTTGTTCATGCATTAGTGTTCATGTGTGTGCGTGCACACAAACTCACACACACTTCTCTATGGGAAGGTAAGCATGCACAATATAAACTGGATAATGATTGGCACTTGAGTGATAACAAAATGATCATGCTTTGAATTTTTATTAAAATAAGTGTACTTTTTATCATCTCAGAATAGATCTATAACTTCTATTTCATAACTTATAGACTTGGTTTTATGTACTTTTGATAGTCATTTCATATTTTTGACATTATTATTTCTTTTTCCCTTGAGAAGATGTATGTGGGTGGGCTATTTACTCTTTCTAAGATAAGTCATCCCAGTCTTACCTGTATTAAGACAATTTTTTTCTTCTGTCTTATGGACGGTGCCCTGGCAGGCTTCATTCTTTTCTCTGCCATTATTGCCTTTAGTGCTATTCATGTGGGCTTTTTGTAAAAGCATCTTACGGCACGTCAAAATACTTTGACTGGGCTCCCTCAGTTTCTCTCTTTACCTCTTTAAGTTTCTCATAGCAAACTTATCTATGCCAATTTTGTTATTTACTTCATCTCTTCCTTTCTCTCCCTAGGTATCACTTTTTTGTTGTCATTGACTAATATAATGCTTGATATTTAGGTTTCAGATGGGGAAAAAATGGCAGTTCTGTTTCCTTATGTTAAAGCTGGCGTGAAAGCCAATTCTGAGTCTAGGCACCACTAGTGGTTTTTAAGTAGCTATGGAATTATTTTATATGATATATGTTAACTTTCTATTTTCTGTTTACTATGTCAAGAGCACTAGATTAGGTATTATGATTCAAAATTGAATAAAACCTAGTTACTGTTCTCCTAAGTTTGTGATTATGTGGAGTATGAAAATGAATATGTAATGTATACACTTTTGTTAGGAATTTAATTGTGGAAGCCCATCTTAAATTGTGCCCTAAACTTCTATTATTCTTATATCCTTTTATTTTTTTATTATTTCTTCCCCCCCTGCCCCACATTACTGTTGGATTGCAACCTTGTGTGTTTCCCCAGGTGAAATATGAAGCTGGCCCCCATACATGGAAGGCAAGGAGAGACAGAAGAAAGTGGCAGGTTACTTCAGATTGTTAGGTAGCAGGTTTAATAACTGAACAAAGAAATTTACTTATGACGCTTGTCTAGGGTCGTTGCAAGATGAGTAGATTCTCTGCCAGAATCTTGAAGGTTTATACAGATGCCTTAATAGAGTTCAGTCATGTATACTTCCAGATGGTCTCAACAATATCTTACTCTCTCAAGGCTATGTCCTTGAAACTGGTTCTTTCTGTAGGAACAGTGGGCAGAATGTATGTTCCAAGGACAGGGGATGAGGTGAGGAACCTCAGACTGACTGTGGGTCAGCTGGTGATTATGTCCTCTTGATGACCTTTTCCAGAAGTAACGGGTTTAGTGAATTGAATGGTAGTCTTGGAACTGGAGGGTATTATGCTGAGTGAAATAAGTCAATTGGAGAAGGAATCATTATATGGTTTCACTTCCCTTGACAGATGAATGAATAAAGAATATGTGGTATATGTATATAATGGAATATTACTCAACCATCAGAAAGGAGAATACCTACCATTTGCTTCCATGTGGATGGAACTGAAGGGTATTATGCTGAGTGAAATAAGTCAATCAGAGAAGAACAATCATCATATGGTCTCACTCATATACGGAATATAAGAAATAGTGAATGAGTGAATCATTCATACACAGATTATAAGGGAAAGGAGAAGAACTGAGTGGGAAAAATTAGAGAAGGAAAAAAACATGAGAGACTGCTAACTCTGGGAAACAAACAAAGGGTTGTAGAAGGGAAGGTGAGTGGGGGGATGGGGTAACTGGGTGATGGGCACTAAGGAGGGCACTTGATGGGATGAGCACTGGGTGTTATACTATATGTTGGCAAATTGAATTTAAATAAATAAAAAAATGAATGGTGGTCTCCATTCCAAACCAGTGAATGTGATTATATTTGGAAAATGAGTCTTTACAGAAGCAATTAGTTAAAGACCTTGAGATAAAATCATCCTAGATTACCTAAATGGGCCCTACTTCCAATGACAAATGTCCTTATAAGAGACAGAAAAGGAGAAGACGCAGACATACAAAGGAGAAGTTGATATGAAGATCAAGGAAGTAGAGATTGGAGTGATGGGATGATAAGCCAAGGAAGCCAAGGAATGCTGAAGTCCCTGAGAAGCTGGAAGAAGCAAGAAAGGATTTTCCTTTAGAGCCTTTGGATAGAATGAGGCTCTACAGATACCTTTCTTTGGCCATATGGTGTCCAGAACTGTGAGAGAATAAATTTCTGTTGTTTTAGGCCACTAAATATGTGATACTGTTTTATGGCAGCTTCAGGAAACTAATAAAACAGAGAAGAACAATGACTAAGGTTTGTAGTTGAGAATAGTTCCTTTGTGATATATTTTGCCAATTAAAAAGTCAGCTAAATACCAAAAATTCCTGTGGGTTGATTTGGTGTAGTTTCCTGGGATTACATAAAAATGATGTGGAGAGTAGCCTGAGGTTTATACATATTACCTGAATAAGGAAAATAAGCTGAAGTTAGGAATGAAATAATTAATTTTCTACCTTCTTTTCTTATAAAATTTTCAAACTGATATTTTAATTTTATTCCTTTCATGAACAATAAAGTCCAATTTGATTGCAAAAACATATTGCTTGTGTATGGGGAGACTAAAAATCAATTGGTAACACTATGTTGATATTTAGGTATTTAAATATTAATATACAATTGGGTTGGATTACTGAGAATTATTTAGATGGATACAGTGATAGAAAATTTTGCATTTTAAAAAGGTTGTCCTAGAGTAAGACAGGCAAGAAATCATAGCTAGAATAACCATATAAAAGATGTAATAGGCTATAGAATAAATTATTGTAGCAGGGTGGTAAATATAACACTGTTATCCAAATATGGAAGGAAAAATGGTAGCTCTTTTTTCTAGTCTTTTTAATTATGAATTATAACATGAGTACAGAAAAATGCATAAAATATAGATACAGCTTAATGAATCATTCTAAGATAAAAACTATGTGTAACCATCACTTAAGTCAAGAATAGAGTAGTACCAGCACCCTAGAAACCCCCTTGGCCTCTGACAACTATAAACTCCTAAATATTCATCCTCGAATATTTGACTTTTGTTGTTTTCACTTTTGAATTTTGTATAAATCGATTATATAGCATATAATCCTTTTAGTATGGCTTCTATGCTCAGAATTATGTTTGTTTGGTTCATCTATGTTTCGTGAATTGTAGCTCACTCATTTTCATTGCAGTAGCATATGCCTTTGAAGGAAATGTAAACAGTTTACGTATTGATAGGCATTTGGTTTATTTCCAGTTTGGGAGTTGTACAAATAATGCTGCTGTAGGTGTTCCTGTAAATGTATGTGTTGTGGTGCATAAATGTGCACATTTGTATTGGTTGTATACCTTGGAGGAGAAATTGCTGAGTGTTTATCTTCAATTTTGGTGGATAATGGCAAATAGATTTTCAAATTGGTTATACCAATCTGAAATCTAGAGACCTCCTGTGATTACATATCCTTGTCAAAACTTGGTATTGTCAGTCTTTTCCACTTTAGCCACTTCTAGTGGATGTGTAGTGATATATTATTGTCGTCTTAATTTCTTTTAAAATTATTTAATGAGGCTGAGCACTGTTTCATATGCTTATATAGGCTAATCATATTTCCTCTATATGAATTGCCTATTAAAGTCTCTTGCAGGGATGCCTGTGCGGCTCAGCGGTTGAGCATCTGCCTTTGGCTCAGGGCGTGATCTTAGAGTTCCAGGATTGAGTTCCACATCGAGTCCCACATCAGGCTCCCTGCATGGAGCTTGCTTCTCCCTTTGCCTCTGTCTCTGCGTCTCTCATGAATAAATAAAATATATAAAAAAATAAAGTCTCTGCACATTAAAATTTTGGATTATCTTTCTCTTATTGACTTGTAGCAAATGTTTTACATATTTTGTCTAACAGTCCTTTGTTAGTTTCTGTGCCAAAATATTATCCCACTCCATGGCTTACCTTTAATTTTTCTAATGGTGTACTTTGATGAACATAAGTTTTTTTTTTTTTTTAATTAATTTTTATTGGTGTTCAATTTACCAACATACAGAAAAACACCCAGTGTTCATCCCGTCAAGTGTCCACCTCAGTGCCCGTCACCCATTCCCCTCCAACACCCGCCCTCCTCCCCCCTTCCACCACCCCTAGTTCGTTTCCCCGAGTTAGGAGTCTTTATGTTCTGTCTCCCTTCCTGATATTTCCCAACATTTCTTCTCCCTTCCTTTATATTCCCTTTCACTATTATTTATATTCCCCAAATGAATGAGAACATACACTGCTTGTCCTTCTCCGATTGACTTATTTCACTCAGCATAATACCCTCCAGTTCCATCCACGTTGAAGCAAATGGTGGGTATTTGTCGTTTCTAATCGCTGAGTAATATTCCATTGTATACATAAACCACATCTTCTTTATCCATTCATCTTTCGATGGACACCGAGGCTCCTTCCACAGTTTGGCTATTGTGGCCATTGCTGATAGAAACATCGGGGTGCAGGTGTCCCGACGTTTCGTTGCATCTGAATCTTTGGGGTAAATCCCCAACAGTGCAATTGCTGGGTCGTAGGGCAGGTCTATTTTTAACTCTTTGAGGAACCTCCACACAGTTTTCCAGAGTGGCTGCACCAGTTCACATTCCCACCAACAGTGTAAGAGGGTTCCCTTTTCTCCGCATCCTCTCCAACATTTGTTGTTTCCTGCCTTGTTAATTTTCCCCATTCTCACTGGTGTGAGGTGGTATCTCATTGTGGTTTTGATTTGTATTTCCCTGATGGCAAGTGATGCAGAGCATTTTCTCATGTGCATGTTGGCCATGTCCATGTCTTGCACTGTGAGATTTCTCTTCATGTCTTTTGCCCATTTCATGATTGGATTGTTTGTTTCTTTGGTGTTGAGTTTAATAAGTTCTTTATAGATTTTGGAAACTAGCCCTTTATCTGATATGTCGTTTGCAAATATCCTCTCCCATTCTGTAGGTTGTCTTTTAGTTTTTTTGACTGTATCCTTTGCTGTGCAAAAGCTTCTTATCTTGATGAAGTCCCAATAGTTCATTTTTGCTTTTGTTTCTTTTGCCTTCATGGATGTATCTTGCAAGAAGTTACTGTGGCCGAGTTCAAAAAGGGTGTTGCCTGTGTTCTCCTCTAGGATTTTGATGGACTCTTGTCTCACATTTAGATCTCTCATCCATTTTGAGTTTATCTTTGTGTATGGTGAAAGAGAGTGGTCCAGTTTCATTCTTCTGCATGTAGATGTCCAATTTTCCCAACACCATTTATTGAAGAGACTGTCTTTCTTCCAATGGATAGTCTTTCCTCCTTTATCGAATATTAGATGACCATACATTTCAGGGTCCACTTCTGGGTTCTCTATTCTGTTCCATTGATCTATGTGTCTATTTTTGTGCCAGTACCACACTGTCTTGATGACCACAGCTTTGTAGTACAACCTGAAATCTGGCATTGTGATGCCCCCAGCTATGGTTTTCTTTTTTAAAATTCCCCTGGCTATTCGGGGTCTTTTCTGATTCCACACAAATCTTAAAATAATTTGTTCTAACTCTCTGAAGAAAGTCCATGGTATTTTGATAGGGATTGCATTAAACGTGTAAATTGCCCTGGGTAACATTGACATTTTCACAATATTAATTCTGCCAATCCATGAGCATGGAATATTTTTCCATCTCTTTGTGTCTTCCTCAATTTCTTTCAGAAGTGTTCTATAGTTTTTAGGGTATAGATCCTTCACCTCCTTGGTAAGGTTTATTCCTAGGTATCTTATGCTTTTGGGTGCAATTGTAAATGGGATTGACTCCTGAATGTCTCTTTCTTCAGTCTCATTGTTAGTGTATAGAAATGCCATTGATTTCTGGGCATTGATTTTGTATCCTGCCACGCTACCAAATTGCTGTATGAGATGAACATAAGTTTTTATTTTAATGTAGTACAATTCATTATTCTTTTCCCTAATGATCAGTGATTTTTCTGTATAATTTAAATAATCTTTTCCTAACATGAATTAAGAGGATATTCTCTAATATATTCTTCTAGCTTACAGCTTCTCAAGAGAGATATGAGAACTACATGTGATACTTAAAAATTTCCACAGTTAAAAAAGTAAAAAGAATCAAGTGAATTTAATTGCAATGATATATTTTATTTACCCAATATATCCCAAATATAATAATTTCAATATGTAATCAATATAAAAAGTGACCAATGAGATGTTTTACATTTTTCAAATCATGCTAAATCTTCAAAATCTGTTGCATATTTTTATAATTATGGTGTATCTCAACTCATAGCATTTAATTTCAAAATTTTGAATGTTTAAAAAGCCACATGTAGCTAATGGTTATTATATTATTGGGCACTATATATATTATATTATTGGGTAATACAGTTCTAGAGACATTTTGTTTTGCTACTTGGAATTCATATTTGTGCATGCAGCAATGTAGGGATCATTTCATTTTTTTCCTCATATGTAATCCCCCTATGGTTGCATCTACATAAACTGAAAAGAACATCTTTCTCTGCTGCTCAGTGGTGCTATCTTTGTCATAAATCAAATGTTCATGTATGAGTAGGTCTACTTCTGGGCTTAATAAATGCTTATTTTCTACACAGATCTAATTTTTCTGAAAAACTTCACCATGATAGTCAGTGGGTATAAAAAGGAACAAACTGAAACTTTCCAATAAGCTGAATCTGAGTCTGCCAGTTAAAACAGTATCTTTTAGAAAGCTCACTCTTTTTTTATGTGCTCAGCATCTCAGATTTCTTCCCATTCCCCTTGCTTCTCCCCAAAATGGTTCCTGGATATCTGGGGGCATTACCATGACATCGTGGTGCTGAAGAGGAAGGATCTTAATCCAACAATAGGTCCTTTGCTAGTCTTTGTGGCTTTTTGGTTCCTACTTCAGTATACATGTCATGATATAGTTCTTGGCCTCTTACACTTATCAGTATACTGATATGTGGCAGACAGAGTTGCATTTTGTTTGTTTACATCAGGCAGAGCCTGGTCACCCTTACAGATTTGGCATACTGTGGTTCACCTGAGTCTAAACCATGATCTTCCCTTTCCCATGACTCACACCTGAGTTACCTATACTTACAGACAGAGATCTGGCTCTTGATATGTTAATTGGAGCTTAAAGAATTTATATAATATTCCTGTTTCAACTAAGGCTAGCTTTCAAGACCATTCTCTTGTTAGTGATTTCTTAAAAATCTAATTTGGCAGTCAATACTGAGCAGTGACTTTATTGTGCTAGCTGAAGTCAGCCTTTTCTTCAGCAGAAAATCATAGGACAGTATGATTTACAGGATGTGAAAGTGCATCTGAAAATATTTTAAAAAATATTATCCCCATTGCACTACTGAAAAAGAGGAAAGAAGAAAAAAAACCCTCATTTCCCACATATGGGTGCCAAATAAGTAAAAGTGAAAGCTAAAAGGGAAGCCTGGAAACGGAATTGTGAATCTGTCATTTAAGGAAGGACACCTGCATGGGAATTCATTTTCTACATGAAAGCAGCTGCAGAGTTTTAAAGTCCTGAGGAAACAGGGAAATCACCTGTGCAAATAGATCATGCTGATTTGATTGTAGCAGAGGCAAATATCAAATTATGCATAGGTATGAAGTAACAAAACACAGTGTGCAATCTGTTAAGAAACACTGTGATGTTAAACATGGTAAGTTAAAAAAAATCCTGTTTGTTGTAAAACTTTTAGAAAACACTGATAAAAATAAATAAAAATTACCCATAATCACTAGCAGAGACTGTTTCCAGTCCTTGTTTTTTATGATGAATGGTTGAGGGGGAAAACTGAAAAAAATAGAGAGGCTAGCTCATTCAAAAAAGCAGAAAGCTGTGAGTAGGAGAGAATAAGATGAAGGGAGGGAAAACTAACCTGTCCAGAGAAAATTGAAAACGTTTTGCTAGGAAGTTTACAGAGGGACAGTAAAGAGACTTTAGGGACAATGGCCATGTGTAGGAAAGAGAGGACAAAGACCAGGGAAATGAAATTTAAAATTTTT
Organism: Vulpes vulpes; assembly: GCF_048418805.1. Lineage (NCBI taxonomy): Eukaryota > Metazoa > Chordata > Mammalia > Carnivora > Canidae > Vulpes > Vulpes vulpes. The sequence goes on along the minus strand of NC_132785.1, from coordinate 83,249,097 downwards.
CTTTTAACTTTAGTTCCATTAAGGGTGAACTCATTGAGAAATATTACAGAAGCTGCCCCCACTCTCCAGTTACAGTATTTAAAGATATCACAATACTCTGTTTTCTCTTCAACAAATGGTGTTGGGAAACTGGACAGACATATACAAAAGAATGAAACTAGACCATTATCTTACACAACGCACAAAAATTAACTAAAAATGAATTAAAGATTTGAATATAAGATCTTAAACCACAAAACTCCTAGAAGAAAACAGGCAGTAAGCTCCTTGACGTTAGTTTTGGTGATGATCTCTTGGATATAACTCCAAAAGCAAAGCAACTAAAGCAAATGTAACAAGTGGATCTACATCAAATTAAACAGCTTCTGGCAGCAAAAGAAACCATCAATAAAATTAAAAGGCAATCTACTGAATGGAAATAAAAACGTGGCTAATCATATACCTAATAGGATGTTAATATCCAAAAAATATAAAGAACTCCTACAACTCAAGAGCAAGAAAAAAAAAAAAAGGAAAAAAAGAAAACAAAAGAAAAAAAATCAGTGAAAAACACAGATCTGAGCATCTGAATAGATCTTTTTCCAAAGAAGATATATGGATGGCCAACAGATACATGAAAAGATGTTCAACATTGCTAGTCATCAGGGAAATGCAAATTAAAACCAAAATGAGATATCATCTCACACTTGTTAGAATGGTTATCATAAAAAGACAAGAGATAAGTCTTGGCAAGGATGTGGAAAGAGAGAAATCCTTGTAGCACTTGTAGCACTATTGGTGGAAAAGTAAAGTGGTACAATCACTGTGAAAAACATTATGAAGGGTCCTCAGAAAATTAAAACTAGAACTATCATATAGGCCAGCAATTTTACTTCTGGGTATTTATCTCAAGAAATGGAAACACTAATTTGAAAAAATTATGCACCCCTATGTTCATTAAAGCATTATTTACAGTAGTCATGATAGGGAAACAACCTAGGTGTGTGAGGTTGTATTGATAAGGAAAAAATGATATATACAATGAAATACTACCAATCAGCCACAAGAAAGAATGCAGCCTTGCCATTTGTGACAATATGGATGAATCTTGATGGTATTATGCTAAATGAAATATGTTAGACAGAGAAAGACAAATACTGTATGATTTCACTTACCTGTGAAATCTAAAAAACAAAACAATGAAAAAACTTCATAGATTCAGAGAATAGAATGGTGGTTGCCAAAAGAGCGAGGAATTGGAGTGGTGGGTGAAATGGGTCAAGGGGATCAAGACGTACAAACTCGTAGTTTGAAAATAAATAAGTCATAGGGATGTAATGTATAGCATTGTGACAATAGTCAATAATATTGTAGTGCATATTTGAAAGTTACTAAGAAAGTAAATCTTAAAAGGTCTCATCCCACGAAAAAAAAATTTAAATTTTGTAGTGATGGATGTTATTAGACTTATTGTGGTGATCATTTTGCAGTGTATACAAATAACGAATTATTATGTTATACACCTGAAATTAATATGTTATATTCCAGTTATACCTCAATAAAAAAGAAATCCTCAAAAAATACTGTATTGTATATTTGAAAGTTGCTAAGAGAGTAGATCTTAAAATGTTCTCATCACAAGAAAAAAAATGAAATTACACATGACAGATGTTAACTAGACTTACTGTGATCATTTTGCGATATATAGAAATATTGACTCATGTTGTATACCTGAAATGAATGTAATGTTGTATGTCAGTTATACCTCAATAAAAAACAAACAAGGCATCACAAAGCTGGTAAGAATTGTGAAGAATTATGGGGCTAAAATATAGGGAAAAAAAGAAACCCAAAGAAACAAGGAGTTTGGAGCCACTTTTATGCTAAGGGACTCTGCTTATTCAGGAAGAAGTAGATGAGAAGCAGCAGTTTTGAGAGTTTCCCAGAGATAGGAAGGCAAAAATTAATGTTTAGAGCTAGCCAAACTTTGAAAAGTAAGTTTCACCCTGAAAGTAAGAGAGGATGGGAAATAGACTGCTCCTTGCTGGAACTATGGCTTAGATTTGAATCATTCCATTCTCTGGAATTGGATTAAAGTGATCTTGGAATTCTAGTTTTTTCAACAATGTGTAGCAAATAAATGTAAATCTTTATTAGAGAAAAAATAAAAACACCCATTGTGTCAAATTTTCCTTACAATTTTCTTTTAAAGCACAGAAATACAAATTTCTGTTGATTTACAACTTTTCCAACCACCTTTGCCGTTCTTAGTTTTTGCTAATTTAGTGGATTTAAAATTTGATCTCATTAATTTCTTTACATTTTTTTTCTGATTAAAGCTGAGCATCTTTCTCCTTGTTTATACCCGTTTGTGTCTCCTCTTTTGTAAAATGTTTGTTCCTATCCTTTGCCCATTTTCTATTGGACTTTCTGTCTTTTCCTATTGATTTGTAAAGGTCCTTTATAGTATATGGTAATTCTTTGTCAGTTATATATGTTAAAATATCTTCTTCCACTTGCTTTTCCCTTTGATGTTTATGGTGAATAAAAATTTTAAATTATATTGTACTTATATTTAGTTTTCTATTATGGTGAATACCTTTACCATCCTTCTAAAGAAAGCCTTCCCTATCCTCAGGTGACTATAATATTCATTATATTTTTTCTCAGCCATCTAACAGCAGCAGTAATAAAAGCATTCTTTTCTTTAAAAAAATGATTTTAAAGGGAATGCTTCAGAGTTTTGTGACTTCTCTTTATCAGGTTAAGAATGTTTCTTCTTCCAGTTTTCCAAGAGTTGTCTTTTAAATGATGAATAGATATTGAATTTTATTAAATGTTTTTTTTTGCATTATTTGAGATAATTATACTTATTTCCCCTTAATCTCTTTTCTGCTGGATCTAATTTACTCTTTAACCTAATTGTTTAGTTTTTAGTTTCTTCTATATTTTTTATTTCTAACAGTTCTATTTGAATACTTTTGTAAATTACCTGATTATTTATACAATCTTGTATTGATTGTTCACTTTCATGATTTTGTCTTTTGTTTCTTCATTTTATACGATTATTTATATTTGGCATTTTATAATCCCTGTATGATTTCTCTGCAGGTCCAAATATAATGTTTATAATTTCTTCTTTCCCTCTGGATTGCTTAATTCCTTGTATAGTTGTTGATTGTGAGTTTATATTTGTTGATTTCATCCATGGAAATCCTGAGGGCTTGCAGTAGTGATCAAATTTTACTCAGGCTAATATTTTATATTGCGTCTACAGTGAGTTGGGGGATGGCACACAACTACATTTTAACCACCTTAGAGGGGCCCGTGTTTAAGTCTTGAGGTTTCGGGTTAATTTTCCACTGAATTGTTCTCTTAATTGCTGGGGCAATGTCAACTATTGACTTCTAGAAAATCCTTACTCTCCATTTTCCTTAAAGCTTACTGTTCTCAGCTTGAATTGTGTATATATGTATGTGCTGTGGTAGGTGTGCGTATGGGAGAGAGAGAACAAGAAAATCTGTCCTTAATGATTTCACTTACTTCCTAGGAATGTAGAAATGCATTAAGGAATATTAAAAAGAACCTAGTTGTTTTATGATTGAAAGACTATTTGAAGTAGCTGCTAGAAGTAGATGTTTCTTCTTTTCTTTTTAAATTGAAGTATAGTTGACATACAATATTATATAGTGAATCAACATTTATGTGCAGTATGAAATGATCACCATAAGTCTAGTTACCATCTGCCACATAATTATTACAATATTATTGACTGTATTCCCTATGTTGTACTTTACATTAACATGACATCTATTTTATCAATGGAAATTTGTTCTTCTTAATTGCCTTCACCCATTTTGCCCATCCCTCTAACCCGTCCCCTCTAGCAACCACCAATTCGTCGTCTGTATTTATGAGTCTATTTCTGTTTTGTTTTTTCATTTGTTTTGTTTTTTCGATTTTACATAAAAGTGAAATCATATGGTATTTGTCTTTCTCTGACTGCCTTAGTTAGCATAACACCATCAATCCATCCGTATTGTCACAAATGGCAAGATTTAATTATTTTTGTATGATTGAGTAGTATTCTGCATATATGTGGATGCAAAATGAATGAACTTTTTAGAATTTCTAAAAGAAAAAAAGAGTTTTGCTGAAGCTCAAGTTAAGACAGCTGCTGAGGATACATAGTCTTCACAAAGAAGAGAGTGCTCCAGTAAGGGAACATTTGGTGTAGGATTATATACATTTTTTACATAAAAAGTTACAAATTTTTGGACAAAGAACATTTCAGAAAGTTGCAGACCTTATCTTAAATTTCTAGCATAGGTAAGGCTGTATGAGTTTAATCGTATGGGAACCATGGGAGTTTCTTACTTTTTCTTTTCTTTTGTGTTCAGAATATTCCTTTTTTGGTTATTTTCTTTAACAAAGCAGGTGTACAATGTGTGCTTGCGGCATAAAGCCCATGCTTTAAGGTTTTGCCAAGTCATTTTGAACTTGGTAAATGTTGAAGTATAGCTTCCCTGGGAGCCTAGGAACAGGGTCCACAAACATTAAAAGTTGAAAATTTCCTTTATAATTTATAGCAGTTTTCTTTATCCATTCATTCTTTTGATGAACACTTAGATTGTTTCCATATCTTGCCTATTATAAGTAATTTTGCACTAAACATAAAATATCTTTTCAAAATAGTGTTTTTAAATTCTTCAGATAAATACCCAATAGGGGAATTGCTGGACTATATAGTATTTCTACTTTTAAAATTTAAGTATAGTTAACATTAAATGTTACATTAGTTTCAGGTGTATAATATAGTGTTTCAATAAGTATATATGTCATACTATGCTCACCACAAATGTAGCTACCATCTGAAATATGACACTTATACAATACCATTGACTATATTCCCTCTGCTGTAATTTCTATCCCTGTGACTTATTCATTCCATTACTGGAAATCTATATCTCCCACACCCTTTCACCGATTTTGCCCATTCCCCCAACCCCTCTCCTCTGGCAGCCATCAGTTGGTCCTCTATATTTGTAAGTCTGTCTTTGCTTTTTGTTTATTAATTTGTTTTATTTTTTAAATTCCACATGTAGGTGAAATCATATAGTATTTGTCTTTCTCTATATTTACTTATAATATCCACTAGGTCTACCCATGTTATCACAAATGGGAAGACCTCATCCTTTTTTATGGCTGAGTAATAATCCATTATTATATGTAAATACATGTGTATACCTCCCCTCTCCCCACACATCTTCTTTATCCATTCATTTGTCAATGTACATTTGGGTGCTTTTATATCTTGGCTATTGTAAAAAATGCTGCAATAAACATAGGGTGCATATATATTTTCAAATTAGTGTTTTCAATTTCTTCAGATAAATTCCCAGAAGTGTTATTGGATTATATGGTTGTTCTATTTTTAATTTTCTGAGGACCCTTCATACTGTTTTCCACAGTGGTTGTACCACTTTATGTTCCTACCAACAGAGTACAAGGATTCCTTTTTCCTACGTCTTCATCCACACTTGCTATTTCTTGTCTTTTTGATTTTAATCATTCTGACAGGTATAAGGTAAGACCTCATTGTGAGAACAAATGCTGTTAAAATGTCTTAGTTTTAATTTGCATTTCTCTGATGACGAATGATGTTGAGCATACTTTAGTGTGTCTGTTGACCATCTGTATATCTTCTTTGGAAAAATGTCTCTTCATATCCTCTGCCCATTTTTGAATTTTTTGTTATTTTGTTATTGAGTTGTATGAATTATTTGCATATTTTGGATATTAACTCCTTATTGGATATATCATTTGCAGTTATCTTCTCTCATTCACTAGGTTGCCTTTTCATTTTGATGATGGTTACATTCACTATGCAAAAGCTCTTTTGTTCTATGAATCCCAATTATTTATTTTTGCTTTTGTTGCCTTGCCTGAAGAGATAGACCTCCCCCCCATATCACTATGGCTGATGTCTAAGAGTTTACTGTATATCTATATATTTTTAAAGATTTTATTTATTTATTCATGAGAGAGAGAAAGAGAGAGAGAGAGAGAAAGAGAGAGAGGCAGAGACACAGGCAGAGGGAGAAGCAAGCTCCATGCAGGGAGCCTGATGTGGGACTCGATCCTGGGTCTCCAGGATCAGGCCCTGGGCAGAAGGCAGCGCTAAGCTGCTGAGCCACCTGGGCTACCCAACTGTATGTTTTTTTAGTTTTATAGTTTTAGGCCTTACATTTAGGTCTTTATCCATTTCAGATTTATTTTTGTATATGGTATAAGTGATCAAATTTAATTTTTTTGTGTGTAGTTGTCCAGTTTTCTGAACACTATTTACTGAAGACTGTCTTTTTCACATTGTGCATTTTTACCTCCAATGTCTTAGATATTGTCTAGGAATAGTTTTGTGTTTTACATCTAGGCTTATGATCCATTTTGAGTTAATTTTTGTGAAGGATGTTAATTTCCTTTCTTCATATTCTTATTCATACTCTCTTAGGTTCTTCCATTGCCCTTTGTCTTTTTGAAATCTTCATTTGCCTTTATGATTTACATATAGATCCTCCTCTTCCATAAAGACTTTGCACAGAGTTTTTTTGTTTGTTTTCTGAGCTTGCTTAATGTTTATCTCTAGCAATCTTGTGCCATGTATTTTGATTCCTACTGGTTTTTTTTGTGTGTAATAATTTGTATATAGTTAGCCTTCCTGAGTAGACAGTAAGATCCTGGAAGGTAAGTGTATCAGTTTTAGTACATATGTTTCTACCATTCCCAGAAATGGTCAAAGCTATCTCTTCCTTCCAAGACTAGCTGGCTCTCTTCACTTCCAGTCTTTTCTAACAATTGCTATTGCTTTTGGTGACTTAGTTTTTACTAGGAAGTGAGGGAAAAGAACATCTTAATAGGCTGGATATTTTTGGATGTTACATGAAAGACATTTTGCTGCATAGTGTTGGGGCAAAGAAGAGTGATTAAGCACGGTGTCTGAGCTTCAGAGACTCAGAATCTAGAAGGAGACCAGTGGAATTATAAATAAGCAAACATTAGTTCTATGTGTCTTATTTTGTGGGTTACTTCTAATATGAATAGCAATATTATAATAACAAATAGTGTAAATCACACTTTGTATATCATTTTATATATAATTTTGAATTTATGTCTTTTTATACTGGTTTATTTATTTATTTATTTATTTATTTAATTTTTTAAAGATTGTATTTACTTATTCATGAGAGACACAGAGAGAGAGGCAGAGACACAGGCAGAGGGAGAAGCAGGCTCCATGCGGGAGCCTGATGCGGGACTCAATCCCTGGACTCCAGGATCACACCCTGGGCTGAAGGCAGGCACTAAACCGCTGAGTCACCCAAGGATCCCCTATACTGGTCTATTTTAGGCATAAAGACTTTGAATCATCAAATTTTGTGCAATGATCATTTTCTATTATTGTCAGGAAATATTTGATGCAAATTTTAGGAATTAAAAATATAAGGATTTTTCAAATGCATCTTCTTCAGACAAGGAGAGAAGACTGAATTCTCTGGATTTTTCATTGAGGAAAGGAATACATTTGTGTAATCTCAAGATGGCTTTACCTGATGATTGCTTCAGGGGATACCTAATAGATTTTTGGAATGGGCAGATTGAGATGAAGAAATGAAAGGAAAGGTTGAGGGAACTGCATATATGAATAGGATACTAAGAGCTCATGCAAATGATTTCATTTTTAAAAATTTAAAAGAAGGTAGGAGTCTCTGGGTGGCTCATTTGGTTAAGCATTGGACTCTTGATTTTGGCCCAGGTCATGATCTCAGGGTTGAGAGATTGAGCCCTACATCAGGCCCCATGCTCAGTGGGAGTCTGCTTGAGATTCTCTTCTCTCTGCCCTTCCCCCTGCTTGCACATGCATGCTGTCTCTAAAACAAACAAGCAAGCAAGCAAAAAAAACAAACAAGTCTTTAAAAAAAGAAGGTATATTTGTTATTACTTAAGGAAATAAACACTGACAATTTGCTGGGACAGCAGGACAAAAAACTAGAGTATTATCACCTGAAGAAATCTTACCAAACAGACTTTTGACTAAGCATGGAGTGCTAGAATAAAGTAGCCACCAAGAAAGTCAGTTTTAGTGTAGAACTTTCATCCATTGATCAAACTAAATATTTCATATTCTCTATCTGAGAAAGTAAAGCAGCAACAAAAGGCAACAACAGAATTATGCTGAAATTATGGGTACATGAAAGCAAAAATGAGAAACAAGATTTAAGTACTGTTTTTGGATGAAAAAAAGCAAGACTAATAATTTCACATGTTAATTGAATATGTTTATTCAAGGAAACTTACACCACTTCGGGTTTCTAAATCTTAGCCTTGGGGGACCAGTAAATACAATAACACTCTGATTCCACTATGATCTATTAGACTGTAAACTCTCGTTTAGTGAGAATAATTTGTTCTTGCCTATTCTTGGTCTCCAGTGCCTAGTGGAATGCTTGGCATGTAGAAGGTCCTTAATATTTTTGAAAGAATGAATGTTTAGCTATCTTGTGATTTGGTTTGAAGCAAGGATTTAGGCCAGAGAATTTTACAAGACTTCAAAAGATTGTCATGAAATCGATGCAGTAAGACTCCCATTTTACTCAAGGGAAAATAAAGATATCTCTCAGTGTGCATTTAATCTTAATTTATCCACAAATTCAATAGCCTCTGTTTCTACTTTTATGTCGATATCAGAGGAGAAGCAGACCATTTGAATTGGTAAAAAGAGTATTGGTAGAATCCAATAATCAGTCCTCTCTTGCTTTAGTCAAACATTAATGTTTTCACCATTACTAAACCGAATCTTCCCAGGTAGATAAATCTTGATTGTGCTCATGTGCTCATCTCGTCATGGTTGTCTTTCCTTGACAACTTAGTTCTAGGCAGGAATTGTAATTAAGGACAGTGACACAAGAGACAGAACTTTCTATGAAGGGTTCTTGGGAAGATTTTCATCCTTTTGAAATAGGATATAAGACAGAGAAGTTGCAGATTATACTTCTCTGGTTGTGGCCCACACATGATAAGGTATGTGGTAGGGCTGTCTTGGATCTGTAAGAGAAAATTATTTAATCTACTTGGGTTAAGATGGCAAGCAATAGCTGTATAAAGATTTCTATTTTATATAATAAAAATAAAAAATACTTTGTTATTTAAAGCTATAAATGTAGCTTCTTAGAGTGAGTACTTTTCTGAGGTTTTAAATACCTGAGAATTAACTGTATTACATATTTATCTGAATAGAATTCAGAAACAAATTAAAAATATAGGAAATCATCAACTGCTTTAAGTCTTTGTTCATGGAGTGAAATTTTGTATTAGTTTTTGACATCTGGAATGCATATATCTGCAGGTATCCGAATACCAAGAGTAGGTAGTTTTCCCAGGTTATCTTATGATATTCATTTACCCCAGGTAAGTACATATATATGTATTTATGTATACATATGTATATACATTGACAATAAAAACATTATTGTTAATTCTTGCTAATTTACATTATGTTTATTTCTTGAGTAAGCATAACAACTTCCTGGTTATTTTTTTTTAAACTCACTTTTAAAATGAAATTTTAGGATTCAACTCATTTTGGTTTTATTTTCTATCCATTGATAATGTATTCCATCCTGCAGAAAAGTAGCAAAAGGATGATGTGATATAAGTAGAATGACTTTTTAATTCATTGGTTATTCTTTAATTATTGAAATCACATGTATATTATAATTTTCTAGAGTATAATAAATATTAGCTAATTAGAAAAAATAATTTTCTAAAATAAGTGCTTAAAAATATTTGGCCAGTCATAAAATTTTATTTTCACTTAGCTACAACCAATGATAAATACTTCAGAAGAAGCACTTCATTAGGAGGCATGCTCTATTGTTATGCCCTCTACTTATTCTGTGACCTTGAGTGAGTCACTTAATTTTTTTAGTACTCAGTTGCTCATCTCTAAAGTGGGATAATATCTTATTTGAAAAGGCAGGGAATTGTGTTATTTCTTCCCTTTTATCTGTAAGAGCTATTCAATATTCTATGGCTTTGAATTTTATGAGTAAAGTCATTAGTATATCAGATGTCTATATTTCCTAGACATTTTTCCAGAAATGCAAATGTTCTGTAAGATGTAGTCCATCTGCACTTTTAATGAAAATTTCTTTCTGATGAAATATGCATTTTCAGATTTTTGTTGCATTTCAAAAGCTGGATTGTATTTCAAAGAGAATGTAATCATCGGAGTTGCCAAGATTTTTTTTAGGTATTTGAAACTTTGAAAAAAGCTATTTGATTTAATAAGTACTATATTATCTTTTATTTTTTTAAAGAAATGACGATCAACTATTTTGTTAGTCATCTACTTTAGGGCTACAGGGAAAGAGATGGATACATTTGAAAGGGCAGACAGTTTTTTTTTTTTTTTTTCTGAATCTGTTAGAAAACTATGAAAAATGAACCATAGCCGTCTGGGTGGCTTTCAGATATGGGAATTCGGTTAGCCTAATTCATGGAGGATCTTTGAATCCTAATAGCAGGATTTGCCTCTTTGTTAGAAGACACTGTCTTTGTTATTCATCTGTAGGTGGTTATGTATTTTGGATAAGTAGAGTTACTTTTAACCATTTGCTTAGAAAAGTCAGAAGAGGAGTGAGGACAAGTGTGGAAATTTTTAGTCTAGTCCTTCCTTTCCCACAGAAAGGTTTTTGAAACTCTTAGCCTATGTGCCTCCAAACTCCTCTTTCACTGACAGTATTCTTAGAACCCAATAAGGTGTGCGATGAGATGTTCACCTGGCCCACTTGATGGCCTTGGGCTGTCCTGTCTATAGGAATCTTAGGAATAAAAGGAAAGTTGAAATAGAGGGCTTAGAAATAGTGGAACCCTGTTCCTTCAGAAATAGTTACTTTCATGTGGGTCTCATAAAAACAAAATAAAACAAAATTTGGATTGGCTGCTTTCATTCCCTGGGAAAGAAAACTTTTTATGATCTCACAGGGAAGCTTCTGAGGAAGTTCACTTTTTTCCCATTTGGACTTTAGAAAAAAAATATTTTGCATATGTTTGACAATCAAACCTTATTCTTTAGAGAAAAGTATAGAAGTATACTTAGAAGAATCTAAGTATAGATTCTTTATAGTAAAGTATAACTCTTATTTTTGTGATAATAAAGTTGCCTCAGGCTTGGATGCAGATAATTAAAACAACAATCTCTCCTTGTCAGAATAGCTAAAATTAACTACACAGGAAACAACAGATGTTAGCAAAGATGCAGAGAAAGGAGAGCTTTCCTTTACTGTTTGTAGGAATGTGGACTGGTGCAGTCACTCTGTAAAACAGTATGGAAGTTCTTCAAAAAGTTAAAGTTGGAACTACCTTACCACCCAGCAATCACACTACTAGGTATTTGCCTAAAGGATCCAAAAATATAGATTTGAAGGGACACATGCACCCTGATGTTTAGAGCAGTATTATCAACAATAGCCAAATTATGGAAAGAGCCCAAATGCCCATCAACTGATGAATGGATAAAGAAGAGATAGTATATATATAATGGGATATTACTTAGCCATCAAAAAGAATGAAATCTTGCCTATTGCAATGATGTAAATAGACCTACAAAGTATTATGCTAAGTGATATGTCAGTTGGAGAAAGAGAAATACCACATGATTTTACTCATGTGGAATTTAAGAAACAAAACAGATGAACATAGAAAAAAAAGAGTGAGAGGCAAACCATAAATTACTCTTAATTATAGAGAACAAACTGAGGGTTGCTGGAGGGGAGATTGGTGAGGGGATGGGCTCAATAGGTGATGGGTATTAAGGTGGGCACTTGTTGGGATGAGCATCAGTTGTTATATGTAAGTGAGGAATCACTAAATTCTACTCCTGAAACTGAAATTACACTCTCTGTTAACTAACTAAAATTTAACTAAAAACATGAAACGAAGAAAAAAAATCTCTCAAATTGATCTAAGCAGAGACTTCTGTGGGCTTCTCATGTATGTTTGGGGCACTTTGGCACCCTTAATTGGCCCTTCCTACCTGCTTCTAGAGGATACAGGTGCTATTAAAAGGGCATACAGGTATGCACACTTAGGGTCCAATTCCATCTATACCTTCTATTCCAATCTAGCATTTCCAGCTCACACTTGGACTCTGCCTTTGTGTCTTTTCCTCATGTTCTGATGCCTAACCTAATTTGCCTGGACCTAGTCCCTTGATAAACCTTGGGTCTATACTCTGGTACTCTGGCCAGTATACTTTACTTTGAAGTTGGCTTAGACCTCTAGGCTCTGGTTCAAGTTAATAGCCAGGTTACTTGAAATATCAGCCATTACTTATAGTAATTGGAAAGCATCATTTCTTAAATGAAAACATTTTATTTTTTCATTCTCTCAAGAAGGATATTTACCAAGGTGCTAATAGTAATAGAAATAGCAATAGAAAGAGCTATAATCACCTCAGTGTCTTCATTTATCAGTTGCCTATCATAAATAGAAGACAAATTTACTAAATCTATCATCTTTCTTTGTACTATTAAGAAAAATTCATTCTTGGAAAGTATTTATAGGGTTTTGTTTGTTTTTAACAAGAAAAGAGAAGAAAGGTTTGCCTATAGAGAAAATACTAAAACTTCCAAGTTGTGGCCTCTTTTCTTTGTACTGTATTAGGGAAGACACAGGGAAAAATATCTTGAGAGCTAGAATAGTTTTTTCTTAAAAGCCACCATGTTGGGGCACCTGGTGGCTCAGTGGTTGAGTGTCTATCTGCCTGTGGCTCAGGTTGTGATCCCGGGGTCCTGGGATTGAGTCCTGCATCAGGCTCCCCACAGGGAGCCTGCTTCTTTCTCTGCCTATGTCTCTGCCCCTCTCTCTGTATCTCTCATGAATAAATAAATAAAATCTTAAAAAAAAAAGCCAGTATGTTTTTTATTAGTAAAAGTTACAAATGAAAGGGACCAAGACTCCATAATTCTATCCAGTAATAATGACTATGTGGGGAATTTTGTAACTTGGAACATAGAACCAGGATTCTTACATTATTCTATGATTTTTATTGTGTGCTAAATAAGGAAAAAGCAAAGACACTGGCATTCAACTATTTCGGCATGTTAGTAAATTCTTCCACTGGATCAATACTAGAGGTAATCAAGGTGGCGTTTAAATTAATTAAAGTTTCTTTGAGTTTAAATTAGAGAATGTATTTTGTTTATTAGACATACAAACCATGTTTAAATGAGATTTAAAAAGTTTTCATTTCCTACTGATGAAGTTTACAAAACTTTGCTATATGTATCATTTCTAATTTAGGGTTCAGAATACAGAAGTCCATTTGAACATGATAATAAGAGTTGTCACATAAACAAAGATAAAAGGAAATTTAGTGGAATGTCCGTCATGGTTTGTGAACAGATGACTGCTTATTTTGATGATTTTTTTCTTTTCAAAATGTATTGCTCAAACTAAACCATATTCTGCTCTTATGTAGACATTTGCTTTGTTCTCTTCCTTTACAGGTCTTTTGTTTTCAGTGAAGGCTTTTAATGCATTTTTTTTTTCCCTTGGGTGGCAAAATCCATTTTATATATGTATTATTATTAATTTTTCTTCTTTGGAAAAAATTCCCTTGAGGGATTGAGCCAAATCATTTAGCTATACTAATTAATATTTAAATCATTAGAGTCACAGTCCTCCACTAAGCACATTGCTGGGCAGGTTGGCACGACATGGAGGAACATTACCAGCAGTTTATGAAGAAGGTGAAATTATATGCTGGTGCCCAGGTACCTGCCATTGAGCAGTGTGCCCACAGGGTCCTGAAAAGCTGTTGTGGTAAAAAATGTAGAGCTGCTTGTTTGAACTCTCTCAGTACATGTGTATCCCTTTTTGGAATACCTTGTTATAGCATGCCAGAGGATGAGCCCAGGAATCTGTGTTTTGATAAATCACTGTATTAAGCACTTGTAGTACCTTTCTTTCTTTAACTTTGATTCACAGTTTGAAGACTGACTTCTCTGTCTGCTTATTGCACACAGTTTGAAGACTGACTTCTCTGCGTATTGTACACAGTATGAGTGAGGAATCAGGGGAGTGATTGCTAGAAAAAATTCCTGGGATATTTTGTGGATTAAGGAAAGATTGGATTGGTTAGTGGATATTGCAGGATTGGTTAGTGGATATTACAATTGTGTTCTTGCTATCCCATTTTTCTTTTCCCATTTTGTAGTAGTCTTGTGGTTAGGGGTGGGATAACACCCACAATACTAGGGGTGGATCCTAATTCTTTTAATCCTAACAGGTTAATCACATCCTCTTTGCCCCTAGGTTCAGAAAACAGTCTAAACAAATCAGTCAGTGCTTTCTCCAATGGCTTATGAAAGGACTGTGACCTAACTTGGGCTAGGAAGTGTGAAGAGAAGTTTGCTGGGAGCTGATCAGTACTTTCTTTCCTTCTGGACAGTGTGATTTGAGTATGTGAAAATGATGAAGGAATTTTTTTGTTTTTGTTTTTTGTCACACTAGAGAAGAAAGCCTTTGGCTGGTGGTGATTTTTTTTTTCTCAAGATTTTATTTATTTATTCATGAGAGACTCAGAAAGAGAGACAGAGAGAGAAACAGAGACATAGGCAGTGGGAGAAGCAGGCTCCATGCAGGGATGCCTAATGTGGGACTCCATCCTGGGTCTCCAGGATCAGGCCCTGGGCTGAAGGCAGCACTAAACCGCTGAGCCACCTGGTGGCTGGGCACCACCAGCTGCCCAAGCTGGTGGTGATTAAAAGAAAAGCAGAGGGAAGAGGGAAAGAAACCAAGTCCTTGATGGCACTGTTGAGCTGCTGAATCAAACCAACACTGAAGTCTTCCATATCTCTGAACCTTCCAGTTACATGAATCAATAAATCCTCTTTATTGTTTAAGTCAGTTTGAATTGGGTTTCCCATTACTTACAAAATGAAGAGTCTAGGCTGATACAGAAGAGTAGTTTTGGAAGAACTGGAGAAAGAAATGGCTTTACTCATTTTAATTGTCCAGTTTCAATATTTAGAAGAGATTAAAATACAGAGCTGTCATTTTGCATGATATCTGCAATAATACACTGAATGAAATCTAGAAATACAAAATAGGGAAATAAAATCTTGCCCAATGGATTTTTAGTTCAATTTAAAAGGCAAAAATAAATAGCTTGCCAGATGGAAGACCACAATAGTCATCATTAAAAAGCTAATTATTGGTCATTTCCCCAGATGGAAATTTCTCTTTATTATTTACAAAAGCCTTGTTTTGAAAATATCCCTTTAGAGTAAATCCTTTTGCATATTCTGAGTCTTTTGGAAATCAGGAACTAAATCTTTGTTTATAGAGTTTTTATATGACTGATTGTCTCAATATGAACATGGCTCAGAGTGATGACAGCATCAATAGGAACTCAAGAGTATCTTATTCTTCTGTGTGTCTAGATGATGAAAACTAAATATTAAGCAGGGAAGATAAATTAGGGAAGAAGAAAGTTTATCAATTAAGGAATAGATAAAAATAATGAACTTAGAAAGCAGACTACAAAACTAAATGCTCTATACCAGCCCTGGGGAAATCACTTTTGTTTTATTTATTCAGTAAGTATTTGTTAGGTATTCATTCTGTGCATTGTCTGCCTCAGTGCTATGTATGGAATAGTCACCAATCTAGAAGTCACACCTCATATTCTAACTCAACATCATTGCTTCCACAAAGCCTTCCCCTTTTAGTCCAGGCCTCTTTTCTGATCCATTGTACTTATGAAAGGTATTGCATCACTTGATTTTGTTATTTACTTTACTATCCTTTATTGTACTCTAATGTATGTGAAATACTAAATTGTAGGATTTTGGAGACCACAAAGTATGTGTGAGTCCCAGTCTCTCTACCTATTACCTGTGTACCTTTGACAGTTCTCTTGTATTTTCTGAACCTGTTCTCTGAACGTTGGCTGCCTCATCTGTAGAAAGGGAATAATGGTTTGTACCTCACAGAGTTGTGGTTGTGAGTTTTAAAGGACATAATGAATGTGAAACACTTATCCTAGTAGTTGAATGCTAATTAGCATTCATAATAATACATAATTAATTATAATAGATTTTTATATTGAGAAGTAGGTTTTTATATTAGACTAATCATATTGAGGCAGATGTTTTACATTTAGTCAGGCAATAAATGTTTACTGAATTGAAATCAGTTTTGGTTTGGACTTTATGGGAAATATAAGAATTTGAGACATTGTTACTTATGCATATAGTATATAATTTATAATCTCTATTTACCAATAATTAGGTACATTGACCATAAAGCACTATGCTGCTTTTAAAATAAATGTAATATATTTGGCATAATTTGATTCTCTCTGTCATCCCATGATCTCTTCCGGGTAGATATGTTTACCTGTGTTTTCTAGTAGTATTTGGGGATCAGGAAGGAAAAAAAAAGATAGTGTTATCTGTAAATGGAAGAACTGAACTAAAGCCTAAATCTTCTGAATGTGATCTGTGGCTTTCTTCTGTAAAATTGACTGAAATAACCATTCTTTTTGATTGTTCTTAATGACTTGTCTTTATAAATATAGCAATTACTTCAAACTCTTTTAGAGTAACATTAACTTCCTAGAAGGGAGAGTGGAGAGTGGGGAAAAAAAAAAACAAAAGGGAAAAGTGCTTTAAAAAGGCTTTTTGGGAGAGGAGTCTTTTGAGGCACACTTTTTAGAAAATATTTTATTTATTTATCTGAGAGAAAGAGGGTACAAGCAGGGGGAGGAGCAGAGGGAGAAGGAGAAGCAGACTCCCTGCTGAGCAGGGATCCCAATGAGGGGGATGTCAATCCCAGGACCCCCCGGGGATCATGACCTGAGTGTGAGGCAGATGCTTAACAGACTGAGCCACCCAGGTACCCCTCAAGGCACACGTTTTTGAGAGGGTTCATATTGATGTTGTATAACTTGAAATTTCTTTTTTAAAAAAAGATTTTATTTATTTATATTTGAGAAAGAGAGAGAGAGCATGAGCAGAGGGGAGAGGCCGAGGAAGAGGGAGAAACAGACTCCCCGCTGAACAGGGAGTTCTAGATGGCTTGATCCCAAGGCCCTGGGATCAGGACCTGAGCTGAAGGCAGGTGCTTAATCAACAGAGCCACCCAGGTGCCGCTAAATCTGTGTTTCTGAAGAATTTTTGAAGAATATTAATTGTTTTTGAAATATTCTCTGCTTTTTAGCAACAACCACTTTTTGGAGACAATTGTTTTTCTTCAGAAATTTATCTTGGGAAGAACTGAAAGGAGAGAAAACAATCAATTGAGGACAGAACTGCAACAGAGAGAGAGGAAAAAGGTTTTTTTTTATTTTTAGCCTGATACAATGGTTTCAGATGACCATAAGTAAACTGGTTGTTGCCCAACCAGCAGCAGCATATCAACAGAATATAAAGTTAATATTTATACATTAGTCATGTTCTGAGTAGATGAGGCCCCTGAAATAATTTCTCAAGAAGTAATTGTAGCAATGCTAAAAATAGCACCCTGATGTAGTTCAACTCTTGATATGAATCAACTGAGTATGCAAGTTTTTACAGCGAGGGTGTTTTACCATCATCCTGTGTCTTCAATGTAATTGAATATGTGGTCAGCATTGAGTACATAAAGCTGCTCATGCAGAGCTATTTTTAACTGTGATTCAGAAGGAGGTAAGCTTAAGTTTTTAGCAATGAGTATGAAAGAAAAAAGAAATAGTTGTAATTTGATTTAAGATGAATATAAAAATCCATGAAATTTATTCAAGACTTTCTCTACTGAGTAGCCAGAGCATATTTTTAGTTAAGTACTTAATAACAATTTATTTGATTATTTGGGGACACAGAGAAGAATTGAGCTTCTAAGCTTGGTACTGAGAGAGGACAAAGCATGAAACAATGAGATCAGTGGGAAATTCTTCAGAAATAATTATGAATTCAATGGTAGTTCATTGATAAGAGATATTATTATAGATTAGAGATGTTAGAGAAGGCTTCAATGAAGAGGTAGGTCTTCTGTGGATATATGGTTAACAAAGTGAAAGCCACAAGTAGCAAGATGTATAGAATGTGAAAAGGTCCTAGGTGTAGGAATAAGCATAATACTTGTAGAAAACAAGGAGGGGAGATTGTTCATTTCAGCCACATTAATCTTTCCTTTGTTTAAGTTTTCATATACTTCCCATATTTGCCCATTTGACAGTATAGTATTATATTTACTTTCTATTGCTGTGTAACAAATCATCGAAAGATTACTTAGCAGCTTAAAAGAATACCCATTTATTATCTAACAGTTCTGTAGATGAGGAGTCCAGATGGGCTCATCTGCATTCTTTGATTAAGGCTTCACAAATCTGAAATCAAGATGTCAGATAGTCTAAGCTTTTAACTGGAGACTTTGGTGAGGAATCTATTTCCAAGCTCATGCAGTTATTGGCAGAATTTAGTTTCCTGGGGTTGTAGGACTAAGTTTCCTGTTTCCTTGTTGGCTATCAGCAGGAAGCTTCTCTCATCTACTGGATGCTTGCATTCCTTACTGCATGGCTTTCTCCATCTCAAAGCCAGGAATGGCCTGTCAAATCCTTCTTTATTCTTTGACTCTTTATGACCTCCTCTTCTGGAACTACCTGGAGAAAACTCTTTTCTGCTACTAAAAAGGATTTATCTGATTATATCTTATATTAGGTTCACTTAGATAATCTATTTTAAAGTCAGTTGATTAGTAACTTTAATTATAGCTGCAAAATCCCTTTTGCCATGCTACGTAATGTAATAACAAGAGTAACAAGAAGAGCTGGAGATTATGGAGCCATCTTAAAATTCTGCCTACCACATTTACATTTGTTTTTTGGGAATGTCATGAATAGCTATGTTTTCTCCATACAGCTCAATTGTAAGCTGCCTGAAGATAGGAAGTTCTCTTCTTCTTCACTAAAGTTCTCCTCAGCATTTATAACGGTCTATTTTTGTTAATACTTCTTGGATTAAATTACTTTGCTCTAGGGAGAAAAGAATGAAATGTGCCTGTTGTCTTGAAGGCTCTTTATTCATTAAATTTGGGCCCTCAGTACTAAAGCTAAGTGAAATGTCATTCAGCTGTCTAGAAGCATTCAGACTGATCCAGCTAACCTGTCCAGTTATTTCAGGCAATCTGCTTTCATGCTTGGAGGGTGATTGCTGTGGGACATTGGGCTTTAGATGCAAATTTCTGAGATATAGAGAAGAAAGTCATGCATGTTTTCTGGGATGTCTTCTATTGTGAAGGCTTAATAAATAAAGCTGGAATGGGGATAAAATATCATGTTTGAGCTTTATTGTATTGATGGATCTGACCTTATCTTATAATTTTATTATATGATTTAAAAATTCAGGCTATCTTTCCAATTTTTTGGATGATATAAATGTTTTCAAAAACCCCCACAAAACTCCTACTACTAATAAATATGGATTAAATGTATTTTAAAGCAGTTTAGTAGACATTTCCTTCTATAAGAAGGAACATGTGCACACCAAACTCTGATATTATCAGGGTGGTTAGCTAAAAATTTTGAATTACAAGAAGAGAAACAGAAGTTATCTTTAAGAAACTTATTTTTTTTTTCAAGAAGAGTAAGAGAGAAAACTTGAGGCTATAGACAAAAGCATTATAAGGGCTAAGAAGTTATAAACAGCATTTGAGAACTGACCCAGAAAAATAGGAAAGATATTAACTCACTGCTCTATCACTGGTATTAATTGTCCAGAAAAGATTTTAGTTATGTTTTATACCTCTGAGAGGGTCATTAGTATTTTATATGGTCTTTATTCGCAAATTGGAGAATCCTCTGCCAAAAGGGATTATTTATACTTTCCCAGCTATTTCCTATCTCAACCCCAAATCCAAGACTATCACTATTTTAACCCTTTATAATACCAACACGTGAAGACAGAACAATGTGTTTTGAACTTCTTAAAATATTGTGCAAATGATATGGTGCTCTCTTTTGCAGTAGAAAAAATTAATAGCCAGATGCATCTGAAATCCCTTAGCAAATATATGCTGGAGTTGGCAGGTTTTGTTGAGTCCCTGTCACCTGGCTGCTGTTCCTCTAATCATTAACTTCCTTTACGATTAGCCCTAATAATTAGCTTCCTCTAAGGAACAAAAAATGGAGTAATCACCTTTCATATTTCAAGATGATGCTGCCAACATTTATTATCTACATTATATTTATTATCACAGCAAAGTTGTGCTTGATTTGTTTATAGAGATGAAAGTTTGAATCATGTCTTCCTCATTTGCCTTTTTTGGTCAGTGACAACAAAAAGACAACTGTAATAAAAAAGATATATCCATGACTACAGAGAGATGGCAGTTCTATGTTGCTTTCAAGGAGAAAATATTAAGAAATGAATCTTAAGAGTACGAAGGCTTTGCCAGGTACAAATGCAATATTTAGCAAAACGATGTGTTTCCAAATAGCCCTTAGGTTTCTGTAAAGATCTCTTCACTGTTGAACACATGAAATAACACTGACTTGTTCACTTGTTATGTTTTACCATTACATTTCTCACATTTTAAATGAAACCTTTCAATAAATCTGTCTTTCTAGAAAATAGCGTATTTAAACTCAGCAGTGGCACTTAATGATACAAGAACAGTTCTTTTTCTTCTCTCAGTGCCACTATCTAGAACAGAATAAGAACAATTTATAATAGTGAGAAGTTAAGTTCTCTGAGGAGCTTTCATTGGAATTGTAGATATGGGTGAGCTGGGGTATTTACTAAGCTGAATTTCAAATAGCTGACTAGGGATAACATGGTTAGACTCTTCTGTTTTCTTATGAACTTATACAGAAAAGGCTATAGAAATGTCATGGATTACTTGTGGCATCATTAATATTTTAAAGTGTGGCATTATAAAATATTTAAATGTAAATATTTTGATGTGAGCATCTTAATACAGTTGCAGCACAGTAAGATTAGAAAGGTCTCATATGCAGCATTTTAATTAAATCCATAAAGAATACTCCTTTAACTTCTATGCAAGTTCTTGTTTAAATCCAATATAAAGCTTACATTTCATTGATTGCTTCCACAAATTATGTGTCTCATAGTCACACTTTTTTTTTCTTTTTTCAGAGGGAAATGATGATTCTTCTGCTTGGAGTTTTCCCCAAGCACCTTATTCAGAGTATTAAGTTTGCAAGGACGGGTTACATGAAACTTACTGATCATATGTATGTACTTCTTTGGGTTTAGAGGAATAAGTTTCCTATAGTGTCATGTCCAATGGACTAGCTTTTGTGTTTTTATGGAACCAATGAAAATAATCTACTTATTTTTAACATTTTCACTACATTTTTATTTTAGTACTGTGAATTTCCACAGAAAAGTGTTTTATAGAGATTTGTTGATTTGTTTATAGAGATGAAAGTTTTAAACATTTCCTTCTATAAGAAGGAACATGTGCACACCAAACTCTGATATTATCAGGGTGGTTAGCTAAAAATTTTGAATTACAAGAAGAGAAACAGACTTTGTCATAATCATCAGGAATGGCATTTCCTGAGTGTCTAATGGGAATAAAATAGAAAATAGAATACAACACACTCTGAATGCAAGAGTGTTCAAAGTATGTGTGTATGTGTGTTTGTATCTGTATTCTTATGTAAGTGCAAATTATGGTGATGAACAACTGGGAAGTTAATATTTCATTCATTTTTTTTCATTTATTTCTTCCTTCTTTCTTTCATTAACTCAACACTCACTCACTAGATGTTTCCTGTGTGCCAGGCACTGTGCCAGGTTTTGTAAAATAGAACAATGAAACAGATATAATCTCTATCCTCAAGAAGATTACATCTAACTCAGGAAATAAGCATGGTTAGTCTTTTAATTCTGTTCCTTATACTTATTTTAGACTTCTTCCTTACCCTGTACTCAGTTCTAAATGTGTATCACGATCAGTTTAAGGTTTGTTTATTTATTTATTTATTTATTTATTTATTTATTTATTTATTTATTTATGAGTCTAAGGTTTTTACCTAGAGTCTAGGCTTTAGACTTCATGGCTATGCCATTGCCTACTTTCCCCACCTTCCCTGGAGTTAGCACTGGCCATGTGACTCAATTCTAGCCAGTGAAACATAAGTTACAATTAATTTTCCGGGAGGGATTTTTTTGTTTTTAGCCTAGAAACACTTTTGTTGTCCAGGTAAATGAAGACGGCACTACTCCCTCTCTTCTCTTTTACTACCTTCTTCTGTCTTAAAAGCAAATATGAAGCTTTATCAGATACCTGGTAACCAGGAAGGAAAAACCAGGAGAATCCTAGAGACATCATGAAATTAAACCAGTGCTAGCAGTCTCTTATCTCTAGACTTATTATTACATGAGAAAAATAAATTTTTAATTATTTGAATCACTGTTAGATTCTCTGTTTCTTCAAGTAAATTGCATCCTAAGTGATGCAAGGAGTAAGTGGGAAATTACAGTACAGGGTAATAAATGCTGTGATAGGGCAAGCACAGGTACTGTTGGAGTACATAAAAATATTCCTGTCATTTGGATTCAGAGCAGGCTTTGTAGAGTACTCCTTTGTAGAGTAATCCTTAATTAATTAAGTTCATCTGGCAAATTCACTATAGTGAGTCATGAATTTTGTAATCCTGATGTCCACTAAGAGTTTTTATATGAAAGGTGTCAAATTCTTAATTTTTATAGGTTGGGAGCAATGTTCTTTGTGTGTGTGTGTGTGTGTGTGTGTCTTTATATTTCTAAGAGAATTAAGCATTTTTAAGAGTTTAATATTGCTCTAGGATGAGTAGGTCATGATACCATCAGAGACTCCAGTGCTGCTGGTTGAAACAAAGGTGGTTTTAAGCAGCACTGCTTAAGAAGGGGCATTTAGCCACTCATTTGTCCACCACTGTGCAGAAGTGTCATTGTCTGAGTTGAGTTCTTTCTGGGCACCTCAATTTCATAAGAAGATGACAACTTACTTCTGGCTTGGCCAGCTGTTAAAACATAGAGAGCTGCACTTAGCCTTGCAACCTGGAATAATAACAATCTAGTACACGAAAGTGGGGCTCACCATTGTTCAGTCCTTACTGATAATTTGGTTAAAAGAACATACATGCTGGTGTGCTCAGAGGATTTGCAGTCCATTTAAAAATTTGACTGTTAGTTCATACCAGGTAAGCAGAGAACTGGAACCTCACCCCATTTCTGATCTCTACTGTAGAACTGCTTTTGCCACCTTGCACTTTGACATTACATCACTCGACTACTTTGAGAGTGTAAAAAGAAATAGTCCTATGAGACACATTGTCACACTTTCTATAAGGGTGCTATGGAGGGTGAAGTTTACTATCTCATGCTACTTACTTCCTTTCAGATCCACATGAAAAATATTGCTTTGTTCTTTGTATCAGGAAGAGTTGTGCTTCTTTTAAGGAATTGGTGGATTTTATATTATGGACACTGAGAAGCACATTATTGTTGATGCTTTCCTTCCTGGTATGATTGATATTATTCCCAATTTTTTAAAAAAATTTTATTTATGATAGTCACACAGAGAAAGAGAGAGAGGCAGAGACACAGGCAGAGGAAGAAGCAGGCTCCATGCACCGGGAGCCCGACGTGGGACTCTATCCCGGGTCTCCAGGATCGCGCCCTGGGCCAAAGGCAGGCGCCAAACCGCTGCGCCACCCAGGGATCCCTATTCCCAATTTTTGACTCACTTCTGACAAGTTAATAATATCAAACTTCTTCCTTCCTTCTTTCTTCTCTACCTTCCTTCCTCCCTTCCTCCCTCCCCTCCTTCTTTTTGTTTTTGGCTAATCTCATTCATGAGTTCTTCTTTTTTCTTTCTTTCTTTCTTTCTTTCTTTCTTTCTTTCTTTCTTTCTTTCTTTCTTTCTTTCTTTTTTAAAGAGGGAGAGAGAGGCAAATGGGGAGGGGCAGAGAGAGAGAGAGAGAATCTTAAGTAGGCTCCATGACCAGCTCAAAGCCTGATGTAGTGCTTGATCTCACAACCCTGAGATCATGACCTGAGCTGAAATCAAGGGTACGATGCTTAACGGACTGAGCCACCCAGGGGCTCCCATCCCTTCCTTATTTGCGTGTTTCTTTTTCCCTCCTAATTTATTCGTGTTTTGAAGTTTGGTTTTCTCATATTTTGTGGTATTGTATGAATTTTTGCTAAATGTTTCATATCCTTGCTGGTATAAGGCAGGATATGTGTGCATATATACAAGGAAGATCACACGAGAGGAAGCATTTTGCCCGTAGCACTTCAAAGTAAAACTTTTTTTTTGTTGTTGCTTGATATAAGTGAGTTTAGAGTAGGAGTTCTTTTGAAAGTATGTCCTCAACATGATTCTTAATATTAGAGTAAATGTTTTTTACCTTCCCCAAACCCCCTCTTGAGTTAACTTTACTTCAGCTTAAAAGTATTTTTGGTTGAGAAAGAAAGTCTGCAATTGATAGTTCTCACAGCAGTGTTTGCAATTAAAGTAGAATCTTGGAGAGAGGAGGTTGGGGAATATGTAAAGAAGATTTTCCTTTTTCTTTCTTTCCTCTTTAAGTTTCAACATCAAGTCAGATTTTTTCTGACCTTAAAATGTTGGTTTGAAATTATCTGGCAATTGAGGGCTATCACTTAAAATACTTTTCTTTTATTATCAGAGAAATTAATAACAATCAAGTATCTGAGCTGGAACATTTATTATATTCTGATGTCTCACCCTTTTAAACTTAATAATGGATTAATTTAATGTTAACCATACAAATAGTTGCATAAATTTGTTATGAGATTTTGAGAAAATGAGTACTTTTTTTTATGAAGCAGATATTGTTTCCTGAAATTTTTAGTGATTGCTATAATACTTTGAAGAAATAGGCATGCTTTGAACAATGAAGTGAAAAAGAATAGAAAAATCCTAGTCAATTAGGAATTTGCTCCCCTGGCACCCAAAGAGATTCTTTTAGAACTCTAAGTAACTCTTGCTTTCTTAGTAGGGTGGTAAGCAAGTAGGGGAGGACTTTCCTCATTCGTTTATTGCCATTCTACTTCATCACAGAGACAAGGTGAAACTAGGGGATGTTGATGGCTTTGCACAAGAAGAGGGATGTTAGTTGGATCCCACCTGCCCTGACCAATCTGACGAGGTATTTTGCCAAAGACAGCTGCTTAGCACTCATTTTTTCTAAATTCACGAGAGGGACAAGTCTTCTTTTACCCTATGGCCGAGCTCTCTGTTTCTCTGCTGTATGGAATCAGTGGTGATGGGGAGAAGAATCTCCAATGAGGATAGGGGGTATCACACATATACACAAACACAGTAGAGAACTTGTCACATTAGGTTTCCTACTTATCTGATCCTTAGGGATCCTAGAACAGATATCCCTTTACTCCAGATGTTGAGGGTCTAGAAATTAGAGGCTGGGAGTATTAGAACTGGCAGAAATAGCATTTATGTGGAGCATATTTCATTTGTAAGGGCATAAAATATTTATTTAGAAAAGAACATGGCTGAGATTATATTCAGAGAGATATATATATCTTTTATTTTTTCTGTATTTCCCATTTTTTTCTTCCAAGGAGTCAAATGCATAATGTGCTCTTTTAAGATTATTGTCCCAGGGGATGAATGCAACAGGCCAACCAGCAGAGTGATGCATGCCAAATATTTCCCTTCTTGGCTTTGGTTTCTTCAAGACTCAATCGCAGAGTTAGAGTATTTATAGGTACAGACAGTGTCTCATGCAGGAGGAAAGAAAGTAGAACTTTACCTCAGGTTAGTGAGAAAGTCCTCCAGTGTTTGCCATAGGGCCAGCCAAGTCACAGAGGATGGGAGGAGGGGTGAACCTCTATAATTCTTGTGTTTTCTCACACAGCTGGCTGATAAGATATTTATCATCCTTTTCTTAGGATTTGTTAATCCAGAAGTTCACTTGAACCTTCAAAATCTTTTGCAAGACTGCCTGTAGTCCTGTCTGCCTTTCTACTGCACAAGCTATTTTCTCTCCGTGGCTTTGTTGCTTATCCCAGTGGTTCTGCTGACAAACAGAGCAAACTCTTCTGGGCTCTGCAGACCCACATAACTCTGTCTCTGTCTCTATCTTCTTTCCATCCAGGAGAAATCTGCCCTCTTCTTTTTTTTTTCTGGGGGAAATATCTTTCCCTTCATGTTTCTGGCTAATACAATGTCATTTTTTGAAAATGCTAATCTTTTAACCTCCTCTATAGAGCTCTAAATCTTAGGCTTTGAAAACAATAGGAAGATTGGAGGCTACTTTTCTCCTTCTTCCATATTTAATTTGAACAAGGAGCACAGTTTGTTGCTTACTTGAATTAAGGGAAAAAAGAGGGGGAAAGTGCAGGTAGAAAAAACCCCTGTAGATCAATATTTCAAAATATTACACTAACCTAATGGGGCATTGTGAAGTAGGTATATAAGATAAGCAGACAGGGCAGCCTGGTGGCTCAGCGCTTTAGCCCTGCCTTCAGCCCAGGGCATGATCCTGGAGACTCAGGATCAAGTCCTATGTTGGGCTCCCTGCATGGAGCCTGCTTCTCCCTTTGCCTGTGTCTCTGCCTCTCTCTCTGTGTGTCTCTCATGAATAAATAAATAAAATCTTAAAAAAAAATGAGATGAGCAGACAAATCATAGGGAATTTGGCAAATATGTGCTGATCCCATCTGTCCTGGAACAATTAGAAATATAGACTTCTCTCTCTTCCCACCATGGTCTTGTAGGTTTTAAACATTTTTCAAGTTCGGTGGTGTTGGTATATTTCAAGCCCTTAGTAAGTGAATGTAGAAGCTACTAAACACCATGAAGGCAGAACATGATTGCAGTTTGTAATCTATGGGTCTGCTAGCTTACAGATAATATGTGGAATGAGGAGGGAAAAAGAACAGGACAGTAAATGGAAGTAGGGAAATGTTATTCTCTCCACATTTTGGGAGAATGCAATGTTTAATCCTTTCTTAATGTGAAAAAGCTACTAGATCATGTCTTATATTTATGAGTGGCCCTATAGCCTCTTCTTATTTCTGATCTGTACTCTTTGTATTTAACTTTTGATTTTTTCCATATTTTTTTTTCAATTTTGAGTTTCTATTAACTAAGAGTTCATATATTAGTTTTACTTGAAAGGTTCTGATTTAGTCCTTTACCTGAGGACTAAGCTTTGATGTAAAGCTGGGAAGCTTTTTGTGAAGTCTATCCTTCTTTTATAGATTAGCTCCTTTTGTTTATACCTGGGTATGAAATGTGCCTGATGACCCACTGAGCCATATAAAGAAAGGATCTCTGAAAAGTAGAGAAAATGACTGTGCTGGCAGCTCCTGAAATACTTGCCTGGATTGTAGCTGAAGCAATTTAAAATGTCCCTACTACATCGCCCATAGCTTGATGTGCCCTTGGGAGGGCTACCTTCCCAGGAGCTGGCATTGGCACTGCTGTGGTTTGGGTTAATGTGATCTTGGTGAGGAGTATTCCTGTTTTTTAGTGTCTTCAATTCCTGCTGTATTCTGAAAAGGGTGAGGGATGCCTATTGATCATTTGGCTGCAGAGGGGCCTTGCCAAAATGATTCTACATGTGCTTCCAGCAGAACTCTTGATGTCTGCTGTGTGTGATGGCCAGACATGCACCAATCTCAGGGTGCTTTTTAATTGGAATGGCTGTTCAAACAATAAGCATGATTTCACAGTTTTCATTTCCCTCTAACTATACTCTAGGCCTTTGCTCTTTAAGTAGGTGAAAGAATAGTTTATTTTTCAATATTGAATTTTCTTTTCTGTCTCAAAACAACCCATAGGATGTTTTAAAGAAATTCAGGAAAATGAGAATGGTTGACTCAGTTATCTATACTAGGGCAAATTAGCAGATTATGAAAAACAAAGGAAACTCTTCTGATCTCATTACTACTATAGGATTACTGTCAAGCCTACCTTCTCTTACACAAAAGCTTGTCAGGTAAGCAGATTCTATTTGTATCCCAAGCACTCAAGGGTATTTTAAGAAAAAGGGCCAATTGAAAGGGATCTTTAAAAAGAAACTAAGGTGTTTGGTCCTTTATGCTTATCTCTGGCCTACTTCTGGCTGTTCTAGAAGCAACTTTGTATGTGGGTTTTTATTTATTTATGATAGTCACAGGGAGAGAGAGAGAGAGAGAGAGAGAGGCAGAGACACAGGCAGAGGGAGAAGCAGGCTCCATGCACCGGGAGCCCGACGCGGGACTCGATCCCGAGTCTCCAGGATCGCGCCCTGGGCCAAAGGCAGGCGCCAAACCGCTGCGCCACCCAGGGATCCCTGTATGTGGGTTAAGAGTTCAAATTCTAGCAGCCTGATTCTTACTAGCTAGGTCATCTTGAGCAGGTTGTTTAAGTAATCTTTGCCCAGTTTTCTCATCTATTTTTTTTTAAAGATGTTATTTATTTATTCATGAGAGACACAGAGAGAGGCAGAGACATAGGCAGAGGGAGAAGCAGGTTCCCTGCAGGGAGCCTGATGCGGGACTCAATCTGGGACTCCAGGATCATGCCTTGAGCCAAAGGCAGACGCTCAACCACTGAGCCACCCAGATTTCCCAGTTTTCTCATCTATAAAATGGGAAGAATGATAATGGATTAAATGATGTGTTACTTTTTAGGAGCTTTGAAAATTCCCAGTGCCAGGTTGACTATGACACTATTACCCACTAGACTCTTCCCTTTGACTCACAGTGTAGCCTTCCCATATGTAATCACACCTTTGTGTTTCAGATCCAAGGGTGAAAGGGGAGAAATAATTCAATGTGTTTTTATGATAGGTCTTACCATTTCCTTGAGTTTTTAGGCCTATTATTATTATCTGTAATATGGCCTATTATTAATATCTGTATAGATTCAGTTGTTTACAGATAATTTTAATCTTCTTAAAGAGTTTTTTCCTCACCATACTCCTGTGACATTAAGAATTGGTAGGAAGTAATGTCAGCAACATGGTGGAATAGGAGTTTTCTAATGTCATCTCCCATAGAGCATTGATTTGGATAACTACCCACAAGTGAGAAAACCTTTGTGACAATCTAGGAGTTCCAGCATACTGTTGTAGAAAAAAAAAATCCAAGAATAGATGCCTTGAAAAGAGCTAGAAGAACAGTTTCACCTTATCCACATCATTCCTCCTTCAAGATGGCACAACTCATTGCCAAGAGACAACTCCTCATCCTGAGATTTCTCCCCTGGGAGAAAGTGAGAGCATGGTGAGTGAGTGCTTGGCTTCTGCAGCTTGCAGAATATTGCCAAAAAGGTCCACATTTTGCTTACCCAATCCAGAATACTAAGGTAATATATATGCCCAAGAAGCTTAGGAGATGCTAGGAGCATAGCATCCAGAGCTCAGAATCCATCAAAGGGATACATATCTAACTAACTGCTTTGTGGAATATATCAGTAAGACCACCCATGAGCTGCAGGACACATCTTGCATGCAGATGCCCCCAGCTGGCTCATGAGCATACCCAATGCTCTGTGGGTCTTTCTCACCCATCCTTGTGGCTGACTGCCTGTGTGCACCCCTTTGCAGATAGCTAGTGCACATGTACAGAAAGTAAACCTGACTCTGCTGGATTAGGAAAAAGTATACAGACTTGAACATTTTAGGACACCCTTTAGTGAAAGTAAATAGGAGGTTCTCAGCACTTGGTCTGGCACTGCAAGATTGAGAGGGGGCATATAATCTTATGACATCCTCTGTAAGAGGGAACAAAAAGTGTAGAGTAGGTGCATCCATAGAAAGGGTCTGAGAAAGCCTCAGAATTCCTAGCTAGGCTGACTGGTGATGGTATAGCTCTCCTGAAAGTAGTCACTAAAGACTGGAGGAAGCGTCTTTATATGTGAAGACAGCAGGGGGATCTCTGGGTGGCTCAGCAGCTTAGTGCCTGCCTTTGGCCCAGGGTGTGATCCTGGAGACCTGGGATTGAGTCCCACATCAGGTTCCTTGTATGGAGCCTGCTTCTCCCTCTGCCTGTGTCTCTGCCTCTCTCTCTCTTTCTCTCTGTGTGTGTTTCTCTGATGAATAAATAAATAAAAAATCTTTTTAAAAAATGTGAAGACAGCAATGCAAGACTTAAAGGAACATCAAAATGAAGTAACATGACACAACCAAAAGAATACAATATTTTTTCAGCAACTGACACCAAAGAAATGGAGATCTACAAACTATCTGACAAAAAATTAAGAATAATAATTTTAAGGAAGCTCAGTGAGCTACAAGAGAACACAAATAGAAAACTTAACAAATCAGGAAATAATACCTGAACAAAATGAGAAGTTCTCAGAGACATGGGAATAAAAAAAGAACCAAACATAAGCTCTGAAGCTGAAGAATATAATGAATGGAATTTTAAAAGTGTCAATAGAGAGTGTCAATAGAGAGTGTCAACATTAAACTTGACTGAGCAGAAGAAAGAATCTGTGAACTCACAGACACAGCATTTGAAATTATCCAATCAGAGGGCAAAAATTTAAAAAAAAATGAAAAAGAGTGAAGAAAGCCTATGTGACATATACGACATTGTGAAGAAAAACAACTTACAAATCAAGAAAGTCTTAAAAGGAGAGAAGAAGAAGAAGCAGAAGACTTAATGAAAGAAATAATAGCTAAAAACTTTCCAAACCTAGGGAGAAATATGGACATGATCTCTAGCTAGATTCAATCCAAAGAGGTTTTCACTGAGACATATTATAATAAAACGGTTAAAAATCAAAGATAAGGAGAGAATTTTGAAAGTAGTAAGAGAAAAGAAACTCATCACATAAGAGGGAACCCCAATAAGGGTGTCAGAGAGTTTCCCAAAAGACACAGCAGAAAGTGTGGTGATATATTTAAAATGCTGAAAGAAAAAAAATAAACCTGCCATCAAGGAATGCCTTACTCTGCAAAGCTGTCCTTCAAAAATGAAGGAGAGAAAAAGACCTTCCCAGACAAAAAAAGCTGAGGGAGTTCATCACTTGATCAAGTTCACTTGATCTGCCTTACTAGAAATGCTAAAGGGAATTATTCAAGTAGAAATTGACTGATACTAATTAGTAACATGAAAACATGAAAGTAGAAAACCTGTGAAGATAAGTGTATAGTCAAATTCAGAATACTCTAATACTGTCATAGTAGTATGTAAATCACTTAACTCTAGTGTAAAGGTTATATGACAAAATAATTTAAAAGTAATTGTAGGGATCCCTGGGTGGCGCAGCGGTTTGGCGCCTGCCTTTGGCCCAGGGCGCGATCCTGGAGACCCGGGATCGAATCCCACGTCGGGCTCCTGGTGCATGGAGCCTGCTTCTCCCTCTGCCTGTGTCTCTGCCTCTCTCTCTATCTCTCTGTGACTATCATAAATAAAATAAAATAAAATTAAAAAAAATAAAAATAAAAGTAATTGTAGCTCGAATAATTTGCTAATGGATATACAACATAAAAAATTAAACTGTGACACCAAAAGATAAAACATGTTGGGGGAGAGGAGTAAAAGGTGATGTTTTTGTATGCAAATGAAGTTTTAAAAAAACTGTCACAAATAAAAGATGCTTTATAGAAGCCTCAG
This sequence comes from Vulpes vulpes, assembly GCF_048418805.1. Classification (NCBI taxonomy): domain Eukaryota; kingdom Metazoa; phylum Chordata; class Mammalia; order Carnivora; family Canidae; genus Vulpes; species Vulpes vulpes. The sequence goes on along the minus strand of NC_132785.1, from coordinate 83,217,460 downwards.
TGTAACCATAAAGCAAAAAACCTATAGTAGATACACAAAATATTAAGAGAAAAAAAAATCAAAGAATACCACTATGGAAAATAATCATATCACAAAGGCAAATATCAAGAGAGGAAGAAAATAAACTATAAACCAGCCAGAAAACAATTAATAAAATGCTATTAAAAATTTATCAATAATAACTTTAAAGGGAAATGTATTAACTTCTCTAATCAAAAGACATAGAATGGCTTAATGCATAGAAAATAAGAATCAAATGTATACTGCTTACAAGAGACTCACTTAATCCATAAGGTCATATGTAGGCTCAAAGTGAGGAGATAGGAAAAGACATCCCATGCAAAAGGAAACCAAAAGAGTCCAAGGGTAGCTATACATATTCAGACAAAACGGACTGAGTTGAAAACTGAAATAAGAGACAAATAGATCATCAAGGTAAAAGGAGCTTCAAGATCATCAATTCATTAAGAGGATATAACAATTTTAAGTATATATGCATACAGCATTGAAGCACCTAAATATATTAAGCAAATATTAACAGGTCTGAAGGCAGAACAAGACACCAATGCAATGCAATAATAGTAAATTTCAGTACTTCACTTTCAACAATAAATAGATCATCCAGACAGAAAATCAAAAAGGAAACATTAGACTTGAACTATATTTTAGAAAAATGGACCTAGAAGACATATAAAGAACATTTCTTCTTCTTCTTTTTTTAATTCTAAGTTTCAATAAGATGGAGATCTGTATGGCACTAACACTGTGTGCAAAGATGATAGAATCTTCTTTCTTTTTTAAAGATTTTATTCATTTATTCGTGAGACACACAGAGAGAGAGGCAGAGACATAGATAGAGGGAGAAGCAGGCTCAATGCAGGGAAACTGATGCGGGATTTGATCCAAGGATCCCCAGATCACGACCTGAGAAAAAGGCAGCATGCTCAACCACTGTGCCACCCAAGCATCCCAAGATGATAGAACCTTCTTAAAAGCTAGTACTTGTCTTATACAACATGGGATGACTAAGTATATCTTCCCCTATAATCTTCTGTTTCTTAAATTCATGTTTGAGTGAGATCATATGGTAATTATCTTTCACAAATTGACTTCTTTCACTTAGCATAATATCCTCTAGTTCCATCCATGTCTTTACAAATGGCAAGGTTTCATTTTTTGATAGCTGAGTAGTATTTCATTGTGTGTGTGTGTGTGTGTGTGTGTGTGTGTGTGAAGCTTTAAAAAGACTTTAAAAAAATATATATATATATATATCGCATCTTCATTATCAATTCATCTTTTGAAGGCTCTTTTTAACATCTGGGCTCTTTCCATAGTTTGGCTATTGTGGACATTGCTGCTATAAACAATGGGGTGCAGGTGCTCCTTCAGATCACTACATTTGTATCTTTGGGATAAGTAGTATTGCAATTGCTGGGTCATAAGGTAGCTCTATTTTCAACTTTTTGAAGAATCTTCATACTGTTATCCAGAGTAGCTGCACCAGCTTGCATTCCCACCAGTAGGGTCAAAGGGTTCCCACATCCTAACCAACATCTGTCATTTCCTGACTTGTTAAGTTTAGTCATCTGACTGGTGTGAAGTGATATCTCATTGTGGTTTTGATTTGTAGTTCCCTGATGCCTTGTGATGTTGAGCATTTTTTCATGTGTCTGTTGGCCATTTGTATGTCTACTTTGGAGAAATGTATGTTCATGTCTTCTCATTTCTTGATTGGATTATTTAAGAACATTTCTTCTAATTGTGGTAGAATATACATTTTCCTCAAATGCAGAGTGGACATTTTCTGGGAAAGATCACATGTTAGGTCACAAAAGAAGTCTTAACAAATTTCAAAAATTGAAATCATATCAAGTATCTTTTCCAATCACAGTATTATGAGATTAGAAATCAATAACAGGAAGAAAACTGGAAAATTCATGTATTTGTGGAAATTTAAAAAAATACTGAAAACATGTGTGTCAAAGAAGAAATCAAAAGAGAAATTAAAAACATCTTGAGACAAATGAAAATGGAAACACACCATACCAAAACATGAGATGCAAAACAATACTCAAAATAGTTCTAAGAGGAAAGTTTATAGCCTACATTAAGAAAAAAAATCTCAAATAAACAATATAACTTTAACCCCAAAGAATTAGAAAAAGAACAAACTAAACCCAAAATTAGCAGAAGGAAAGGAATAACAAAAATCAGAGCAGAAATAAATAAATAGATAATAAATAAATAAAGACTAGAAAGAAAATAGAAAAGATCTGTAACATGAAGAGAAATCTCACAGAGGAAGACATGGACATGGCCAACAAGCACATGAGAAAATGCTCTGCATCACTTGCCATCAGGGAAATACAAATCAAAACCACAATGAGATACCACCTCACACCAGTGAGAATGGGGAAAATTAACAAGGCAGGAAACAACAAATGTTGGAGAGGATGCAGAGAAAAGGGAACCCTCTTACACTGTGGGTGGGAATGTGAACGGGTGCAGCCACTCTGGAAAACTGTGTGGAGGTTCCTCAAAGAGTTAAAAATAGACCTGCCCTACGACCCAGCAATTGCACTGTTGGGGATTTACCCCAAAGATTCATATGCAATGAAACGTCGGGACACCTGCACCCCGATGTTTCTATCAGCAATGGCCACAATAGCCAAACTGTGGAAGGAGCCTCGGTGTCCATCGAAAGATGAATGGAAAAAAAAAAAAAAAAAAAAAAAAAAAGAAAGATGAATGGATAAAGAAGATGTGGTTTATGTATACAATGGAATATTACTCAGCCATTAGAAACGACAAATACCCACCATTTGCTTCAACGTGGATGGAACTGGAGGGTATTATGCTGAGTGAAGTAAGTCAATCGGAGAAGGACAAACAGTGTATGTTCTCATTCATTTGGGGAATATGAATAATAGTGAAAGGGAATATAAAGGAAGGGAAAAGAAATGTTGGGAAATATCAGGAAGGGAGACAGAACATAAAGACGCCTAACTCTGGGAAACGAACTAGGGGTGGTGGAAGGGGAGGAGGGCGGGTGTTGGAGGGGAATGGGTGACGGGCACTGAGGTGGACACTTGATGGGATGAGCACTGGGTGTTTTTCTGTATGTTGGTAAATTGAACACCAATAAAAATTAATTAAAAAAAAAAAAGAAAAGATCTATAAAACTAAAAGCTGTATTTTAAAAGATAAATAAAACTGGCAAATATTTAGCTACACTAACTACAGAAAAAGAGATGACTCATAAATAAATAATAAATGAAATAAGTCATTAACCCAGATACAACACAAATACTAAAGATTATAAGAAACTACTTTGAACAATTACAGGCCAACAAATTGATTAAACTAGAAAATAAATGGGTAAACTCCTAGAAACATACAACCTATCAGGACTGAATCATGATGAGATAGAAAATCTGAATAGATCAGTAACGAGTATGGAAATGGAATCAGCAAACAAAAATCTCCCATCAAAGAAAAGCACAGGACTGGATGACTTTATGAGTGAATTCTACAGAATATTTTAGGAGGAATTAACAGGAGTCATTCTCAAACTCTTCCAAATAATAGAAGAGGAAGGTACACTTCCAAACTCATTTTGCAAGGCCAGCATTACCCTGATACCAAAGTCTGACAAGGATATTACAAGAAAAGAAAAATCATAATTCAATATCCCTGATGATGCAATTCCTTTAAAAATTCTAATGGCATTTTTCACAAAAATAGAAATAGAAAAAACATCCTAAAATTCATATGGAACCACAAAAGACCCAGAATAGCCAAAGAAATCTTGAGAAAGAAGAACAAAGCTGGAGGCATCACACTTCCTGATTTCAAACTGTATTAGAGCTACTGTGATCAAAACAGTATGGTACTGGCAAAAAAGCAGATACATAGATAAATGGAACACAATAGGAAGCCCAGAAACAAACTCATGCATACTGTTAATTAATCTTTGACAAGGGTGCCAAGAATACCCAATGGGGAAAGATAGTCTCTTTAATAAATGGTGTTGGGAAAACCAGGTCTTCATATGAAAAGGAGTAAAACTGGACTCCTATCTTATACTACTAACAAAAATTAATTTGAAATGGATTAAAGGAGTTCCTGAGTTGCTCAGTCTGTTAAGCATCCTCCTGGGGCTCAGGTCATGATCCTGGGATCCTGGGATGGAGTCCACATTGAGCTCCCCGCAGAAAGCCTACTTCTTCCTCTACCTATGTCTCTGCCTTTTTCTCTGTGTCTCTCATGAATAAATAAATAAAATCTTTAGAAAATAATTAAAAAATAAAAAAAACACAATATAATACAAGCTCCCCTTGCAGTGTGCCTCCTCCCGGACATACGCTTCACAGGAGATTGCTGAGGTGTTGGGATATTAAGGGGAGTGGGGTGAATTGAGGTTGGATCAAGGTGAGAACTAAATTCCTTAGTGAGGATTAAGATCTGTGAGGAGTGAGAGCTCTGAATGAACAGGGGGTAGTAGAGGCATAGAACTTAGAGCACTTAAGGACCAGCCGGGTAGAATGGCTAAGGGCAGCAGGGTCCTGTGGCAAGAAGAACCCATGTATATTCAAATACATGCAGCAAGCCTACAGGTTTCAAAGACAAATTTTGTTGCTGGTGAGAACAGAGGAATAAGATTCTCAGAGGACCAGATTTTCTATGTGAACAAGTGGCACTTGGAACTAGCAAGATTTGTGTATTTGTCAGTGTGATATTCAAACTTTTGTTCATGTTTAGGGAGCATTTCAGGTATATTTACTTATATATCTGTCTCCCTGTGTTACACTGTACATCCCCAAATGCAGAGACTATGTCTTTCTACCATGGTTGGAAATAGTTGACTGAAAGCATGGTGTGACGAATGATAGCCAGTGCTTTGCGACCATTAGGTTTGTCAAAATTTGAAACAATATAAAAGCCAATGTGAAAATCTGAAAATTAACCTTAGAATGTGAAATTAAAGCTTTGGAGGCTTTATTTAGTCTTTTGAACTAGAGTTTATTCTTAAGATTTCTCTAGGATTGTTTCATTGGCATTTACATAATGTTAGAATTTTTTTACACTGCCTTTTTATTCCCTTAATTGTGTGATCCATAATCAGATGTTATGAGTGAGAAAGAGTATAAGAAATTTGAGAAAAGGACATTTACATAATGACAATATCTTTTTGATATTTATTTTTGGTATGAAATGAGTCATACCGTAAGGAAAATGAGAAAGCTAAATATATTAAATAAATTACAATATTTATTGTTACCTTCCATTTAAATGTGACTATGAATTTTTAAAAATAATCATTTTATTTGATTTGACAGATATCTCAATGGGAATTGTGTTGATCCAAATCTTATATGAACTCACCTTATAAAGTTCTTGAATTTAATAAATAAAACCAGCCAGGGATCAAGAAATTATATAGGTTGTGAGGAGAAAATGAATATGGTAACCGCTATCCAATGTAGCCCCCAATAATCCCTGTGTCCTGATATTCACAGCTTGCATAGTTCACTCCCATACTGACCAGTCTAATCTGTGTCACTAATATGATAATGGGGAAATGACAGTGTGTGAGCTTGGAGGCAAGGTTGTAAAATGACTTGTGACCTCTTTCATATTACGTGCTTTTGAGTAAGGCAGCTAGTTTGAGATAGGGCCCCCAAACATCCCTACAGAAAGGCCCAAATAGCAAGGAACTAAGGGGTCTTGTCAACAACCAGGGCTAACTTCTTAGGCATATGAGTGAGCCACTTTGGAAGCAATTCCTCCAGCCCAGGTCAAGCCTTTACATGACAAAACCCTAGACAACATCTTGACTGCCACTTCATGAAAGATCCTGAGCCAATTCTTGACCCACAGAAACTATGTGAGATAATAAGTGTTTATCATTTCAAGCTGCTAGGTTTTGGGGTAATTTGTTATACAGCAATAGATTACTAATACAATGTTATCAGCAAGCTTTTTATTTTCTCTTTGCTTTTTCAATTAAATTGTCACTGTGTGCTGATACTACCAGAATCCTTGAAATCACTGGGGTGACACTCCCATGAGCAGGTAAGGGGTTTGTACAGAGGGAGTTCCTGCTATTGTCTCAGGGCCAAAGCCTGATAGAGGAGGAATATATAAAATAAAACCAACAAACTTATAAGCAAACACCAAATAACTCTTTTCCTTTTAAGAATCCTGCATTACTTGGAGGTATGTGTTTTAGTGTTCTAACTTTCAAATTGTAAATTTTAGTTTATCTTCTGAGAAACAAAGTTACCTCCCATATTTAATTTTAATTTTTTTTTAGATTTTAAGAGATTATTTATTTATTTATTTATTTATTTATTTATTTATTTATGAGAGAGAGAGAGAGAGAGAGAGAGAGAGCTAGAAAACACAAGCAGTAGGAGTGGCAGGCAGAGGGAGAAGGAGAAGCAGGCTCTCCATCTAGCAGGGAGCCCAACGAGGGGCCTGATCCCCCGACCCTTAGGACCATGAACTGAGCCAAAGGCAGATACCAGACCGACGGAGCTACCCAGGTGCCTCACCCTCCATCTTTTAAGTGTATAAGGTAAACTAAAATAATATTAACTTTTGGAGACTAAAGTACTAAAGTACTAGTGTAGGATTCTAAATTTCTACTTATAACCTTGTTCCTTTGTAAGAAACATTCTGACCTAAAAAATATCTTTTGGAAAATCACTTGTTTTTAAGTTAATTAATTTAAATTGATAACAGGTTTAGTTTTAGGAACCCTTGCTGTTTAAGAAACAATGCATATCACTATAAAGTAAGAAGTCTTCCTTTTGGCCTGCTACATTCTAGTCTGAGAAATGATGTCTTTGTTAGTCAGGGTGAGCTAGGTTATTTAGTAGTAACACACAATCCTCCAAATGTCAGCATCTTAAAAGAAAAAAAAAAAAAGGAAAGAAAAGCTTATCTCTTATTCATGGTGCATGTTCATTGTGAGTTGGCTGCAGCTCTGTTCCATGTCATCTTCACTCCAGGATCCAGGCTAATGGAGAAACTTTTCACTTGAAAATTGCAATACTTGTGGAGGCAGGAAATGATAGAATGGCAAAGCATGCTTTACTCTGAAAGCTCCCACTTGAAGTGATATATATCCTTTCCAGTATTTCATTGGCCAAAGCAAGTCATATGCCACTCCTACATTCAACAGGGTGAGGATATTTAATCCTCTCAGAGGAAAGACTGTACATTTTTGTGAATAGTTATACAATATAGCACAGCATAAAAACTGCTACATTTTTTGTAAGTGTTCTTGGGAGGAATATTTTAAAACTGAGAGTCAGACATTTTATTCACAGAAAATTATGTCCAAACAATGATGAGAAAGAAACACATGTTCTGAGAAATATGTCTGTGTACTATTGTAAAGCAATTTTCCTCAAGTATGATTATGGAAGCACTGTAATTTCTTACTGCTTCTCTTGGTCTACTCCTCTCAATGACTCCCCTTTTGTCCTCGTGTCAGATTTAACCTCCCAGCCTCCTGACCTGGCACTGCAGGGCAGCAGTGCCAATATATCTCTGCTGGTGTGACCACTGGGTCTTGTGGTCTCTGTCCCTTTGTCCTGACCCAGCTCTTACCATAAGCAATGGAGATAAATAACACTGATTTAATATAAAATAGTCTATTTGTCCTGTAGTGTTTTCCTTCCTTAAGGAGTATCTTTTTACAAATGGAAGCAACTATTTTCCTCTCTTTTTTCCTTAAAGTATACATTCTTGGTGAGGACAGTGAAAGAGTACCTGAGACACTACTTAGCTGTGGTTCTCTCAGGATTTGACAAGTTACTTAGCTTTTCCTTTGATGTGTGATAGGTTATTAGCTTTGAGCTTTTCACACTGCATATGGGAAGCAATAGCATGGAAAATCTGAAACATGATTTATATTTATAATTTTGAAATGATTTTTTGTTTATAGTACATTTACTTTCTTAACAAAATTTGATGTTATCAGTATTTAATTTGTCTTCCCAGAGGAGGCTATGTGCAATTGTGGGTATAGGTGTGGTCCATGGCAAATTGTTGACTGGACGGTTTTTCCTCAGCCTCCCCCTCTTGTTATTTCTGCTTTTGCAACTGATCAGTTATAACCTATCTAGACCATCCACTGTAATAGTGCACATGACTTTTTTTCTCTTCCTCAACAGCAATGGATTTGGGTTCTTCCTGTGGTAACATTTGCTCCATAAAAAGATCTGTTCCAGACCATCACAACCCTATTTTAAGATTTGCTGGTTGATTAAACAAATCTGTGTAAAAATGATAGTGGATTTATACATTTTCCTTCCATTGTATGGTATTTGCCTTTGAATGAAGGTTTTCTGAAGACTGCTTTAATCCATGTCAGTACAAAAGTAGAAAATTTGTCAGGCATCAACTTCTGTGTGTGGATATAGCCATCACTTATGGATTTATTTCTTACAATACCAGTAGAATACAACCCTTCTATACATTCAGTCTTCATCTGTTGAATGCCAAATATGTGTCAAGTATGAGGGTAAGAGAGAAATAAATAGCTTTTGCCTACTAGAGGATCCCAACCAAGTGTGAAAGGAGACACAGGAAGAAACAAAGCAACTATACAGACCCTGTAGTTGTAGTGTGAATTAAGTACTACGGGAGCACTGACTTTTGGAGAGGTTCTGGTAGGCTTTCTAGGGTAAGGTCATTGAGCTGAATCTTGAGGAATGGGTAAGAGTTGTTCCAGTGGAAAGAGACCAAATGGAAGAGGCAGTCTGGGAAAGGGTGGCTCTGTGTCAGAACATGGAGGGGAGAAAAAAGGAGGCTTTTTCAGGGAGTTGCTTGCATTCTGACTTGGCTGGAGCCAGTATATGCATGGTATGGGAACTGGGAAATAAGATTAGAAAGGCAGAGACCAGATGGAGAGTAACTAAAGGATTTTAAATGTGGTAGAGATTTGCGCTTTAAAGACAATTGTATGAAATTTGCATGCCAGAGAAAAATTGACCTCAGATTAAGAAGAAAAAAACCTTACACAATCCTAAAACATACCAAACATAGTAATCAATGATCAATGGAATTGATTTAACTTTTGATTAACAACTAATATTTATTTGAAATTTACTCTGAACAAAGCTCCTAATTTGTATTTTACTTTTATAAAAAATAAATATTTATTCATTTATTTGAAAGAGAGAGTAAGGGAGAGAGCAAGAGAGCATGGGAGGGGAGGGGCAAAGTGAGAAGGAAAGAGTGAATTGCAAGCAGACTCCCTGGTGAGTGTGGAGTCTTACATGGGGCTTGATTACATGACCTGAACCAAAATCAAGAGTCAGATGTCCAAATGACTGAGCCACCCAGATGCCCCTGTACTTTCTAATTTAATGCTCACAAGAACCATATGGGATAGGTAAAATCATTTCCATTCTATGTCCAGAGAAGTTAAATAATTTGTTATATAAATTAAGGAATGATGGAGCCAATATTTTTTTTTTAAGATTTTACTTTTTTTTTTATTCATGAGACAGAGAGAGAGAGAGAGAGAGAGGCAGAGACACTGGCAGAGGGAGAAACAGGCTCTATGCAGGGAGCCCAATATGGGACTCGATCCCAGGACTCCAGATTCATGCCCTGAGCGGAAGGCAGACCTTAACCGCTGAGCCACCCACGCATCCCTGGAGCCAAGATTTGAATCAAATTCTGATTGACCACGAATCTAATGCTCCTGCCATGATCCTTTTTATTTTTTTCTCTCTGCTTTTATAATTCATACTCAGGGCATTGGCAGGAAAGTATCATAGACATAGTTCTTAAAGAAGGATTTTTCTGGTTTAGTGTTTTGTGCTGAGTCCTAGTTTAAGGATCAAACTGTAGGACTTAGATTGGCTAAGAAAAATAAGAGTATGGAGAATTTAATGGGGATGTAAGCCCAAGTCTCATGAGCCCAAGCCACATCTCATCTGCTGAGAATAACTCATTTATAAGTAAAAAGATGATAGCAATATGATAGAAGAATGTCATATGTAAGCAGACTTAGAAAGTTCATAGATAGATGTGGAGTAAGTAATGATACAAACTTTACCAAGAAGTTAAAAAAAAAAAATCCCCATAGTGCTAAATTAACATGTACTGCTCATGATTGAATAAGGTACACCAAAAGAAGAAAGAAGAAGAAAAACAGTAAGATAAAAAGAGGAATTCAAAACCCCAAAGTGGGGCGGTCCTGGTGGCGCAGTGGTTTAGCACCGCCTGCAGCCCAGGGCGTGATCCTGGAGATCCTGGAGACCCTGGATCGAGTCCCACATCAGGCTCCCTGCATGGAGCCTGCTTCTCCCTCTGCCTGTGTCTCTGCCTCTCTCTCTCTCTGCATCTCTATGAATAAATAAATAAAATCTTAAAAAAAAAAAACCAACCCAAAGTGTTATGGGTAGACTTTGGTCATCCTCCAATATCCTCTCAGATGCCTACTTGCTTATATTGCTAGTTTTCAAGCATGGAAATTTCATTAAATTTTCTGAGGCCAATAAAATATTTTTATGCCTGTTCAAACACTTTCTTGATAGTTATATTTATCTAACATATTGAAAAATTCTTTTAATTTCAGAAAATCTTTTAGTTTTCCCTATCAAACTATCATTGCTTAAATAGCAAAATAATAAACATTTATCATTTATTTCCTGCATTTCTAAACATCTTCCAGGTCACTGTGTAAAAATGTGTTAATATTTCTTTTATAATGCAATTTTTGTGGTACATTTCAAGTTGCAATGATGTCTAGGTTCCTAAAATATATCTTTAGCTTTTAGGCTGTACTAAGAAAAGATGATATAATGTTTTTTAAATTACCTAGTTTTAAAAGTACAAAAATACCAACAAATACATTAAACCTATGATAAATATGAGTATAAAAATGGCTTTAATTTGCTGTATAGTTTGCCTCTTTAAAGCAGACATGGAATGTTACAATATTGATTATGTTCTTTATTCATTAGAATTTTACTGATTTCCATTGAGTTATCTGATTGAAGATGTTTACATACTACAGTTACAGTTTTTCTCCTGAATAGGAATTCATTCCAAGGACCATTACAAATAAAATTCTACTTCAATTAATTTTTAGGCATCCATTTCTTGTTAGGTTTGCCATACTTGATGTTGAATGATACAAGCTATCACCTATTAGTTCTTTACTATTTAAGTAAAGTGATAATTTATAACATGATAAACCACATATATAATCATTTAATTTTGCTTAGTTATGGTTTCATATTGTGTTAATGTGACATGTACCTATAATGTTCCATATAATTTATTTTAATATTCTAAAGACTATGGAAAAATTTTACTTTAGAAATCTCAAAAGCAGAGATAACTTTCTTTAAAAGCCAAAAGGAACATTTAAATTATCCTCATTCACCAGAAGTATATAATAGAACCACTTTTTTTATTTTAAGGGATTAACTCTGAAGAAAAAAGTAGGTTGAAAATTTCTTGAAAGAAAAATCAAAGCTTTATAATTTCAATGATTATCTAAATATTGCAAGAAGATCATTTTTGGTGATAATATATGAAAACAAAAATCTCCATTGACTAAAGTAAAACTCAATACCTATTCTTATCCACATGATATTGAGGATAATGATAGAAAACTTTCATAATTTTTTTAGCGCAACCATTTAGCTCAGACTATGCACTAAAGCATATACTTATATCAAGAAACACTTATTATGCCTTGTCTAGTAGAAGTATAATTGCTATCTTGGAGGAGAAATTGATAATTCAGCCTAATTTCATCTGTGTTTAGGAATATCTTGTGATATTTAGTGGAAAGGAGAAATTAAAAGTAAAAAGGACACAAAGAAATATTGGGGGGATAGCTATGTTCATTAATATGATTAGGCTCATGGTTTCATGGGTGTATACACATGTTAAAACAAAGTAAAACATGTTTGATATGCATGCAGTTTTTTTATATGTCAATTATACCTCAATAAATATGTTAAAAAATGAAAGGATTGTCATAACAACAAGCTCATATAGAGATTTAACTTTTAAATCATTTTACTCATTGTTTACATGTTTGGGAGATAATTCATGAGTCTTCTACATTTTGGTTGTCTTATCAGAAGAGGCCCTGACTACCTTTGTTCTAGGTTACATTTTCAATGATGTTTGAAAAGTAAATAGCCTTGGAAGATAGAGATGTGTCTCCCTTTAAAGAGTAGGTTTGTTTACTATCTGGAATGATAAAGATAACATCCTCCTCTGGGGCAAAGGGCAAGCATGCATACTGCCCGTTATATAGGCATGCATTCTCCAAGCTCCCTATGCTTGGGGTTTCTCTCTGTAATGAAACCTATGGCACGCACCTTCTTGACATCACCCTTAGGAATGGAGCTTTGGGAATGTGATGCAAATACGGATACTCCAGCTACTGTATTGCTGTGAGGAATAAACTGGCATTTGTCTGTCTCAGAGGTTTTCCTAGATGCCTCGGCTTAGTTCACTGGTGGTTCTTCTAAGCTGAAATCCTAAGGTGTCACTGGGCTGCTATAGATGTTCAGTTTCAACACCAGCTTTGTAGAACTGAAAATGGATATGATCATTCTGCAAAGTGGGCAGAAGTCAGGCCACTCTCATACCTTTGGCCCTTTATGAATATTGTTATATCTTTACTAACTCTAGACTGCCATGGATGTCCTAGCTGGTACTCTGTCACAGAGAAAATTATGACTGGAAAATTAAAAACATGCCTCTTTAGGCCTGTGAAACTATGGAAACAAATTATAGCTGCTGTTTCAACTGTCTGGGTCACTCATGTAGGTGCCCATGATAAGGGCTCATTCTATGATGAGAATGGTGAGAATTAAGCTACAGATCAAGCTTGCTTGGATCAGATTGTTATCATTGCTTCCTGGATCCATGGCAACACATCCACCATCATAGATTGGGTGCAAAGTAGATTAGGCTTATGAAATAGAGGCTGCTCCTGCATAGAAGACTTTTAACTCCTGCTGAAATCCCAGGACCTTCATGTTTTTTGACTTTTACTGTAAACAAACTTTAAAAAGACCACATCCAAACCTTGTATGAGTTTTTATATAACAATTTATCACTTGTTTGATTGATACATTAAATGTTATTTTAACTGGCTTTTACAGAAATGAATTAAAATGTACTTGATTAGAATCAAAGACTTCTCAAAGAATTGTATTTGGTGACAAGTGGTAGAAAAGGGATATTCAAAGTGTAACTAGAAGGAAAGAGCCAGAGACCAGGGGGCAGCTGGCTTGGGGTTGAGGCTGGACTCATCACAAATGGGTCATGCAATCTCAAGGAGTTCAGATGACCTGACTAGGCTTCATGGACATCATCTGCAAAACAACGTTGGCTAGGTAAGATTGTTTCTGTGGGCTCTTCTGTTGTGAGATTGAATTTTTCTCTGTGAGAAGGCTTTTTCCTGAGATAGCTTTTCTTATAGCATGGATTTGAGAGGCCCGAAACTTTACATATAGAAAGAGATTGCTTTTGTCCATATTGCTGCCCAGATATTTTTTCCCTCCCCAAATATATGTCAACCCAAAAGTTTTTTTCTGTCAATCTGCGAAACATAGAAAATATAAGCTCTTTTTCCTCTTTGTATTTTTTGGGTCATAAATTAGGCTTTGTGAAAGTGCTCAGTTACCATGGTGATACCCGCTAAATAAATGTAAAGGAACAGAATTCTCCCTTTTAAATATAATTTATGCATTCATAGCACATCAAACATGCACTAGATTCATTGACTTCTTTAGGATCAAAAGTACCTGATGATAATGCCAAATTTATCATACTTTCTTCTTAAAAGGAGCAGGGACTAATGATAAGTAAGTTTTGAGATATATAATAGAATATATGCAGATTAAAAAAGATGTTTATGAATTTAAGGAATCTAAACTATATAGCTGTGGGAAAGTATATAGTGTAAACCATCTAAAGTGTGTTATTTCAATTCTAGTCTTATGTTTTTGGACCAAAACACCTCTAAAGAAAATATTTCTTTTAGTTCTTCCTTTATATGGTCAGATATATGTTCCTTATCAGAATAAATTTGATTTCCTATTTGGAAGTATAAATGAATAGAAATTGAGATAGCTCTAAAAGCATATATGAATTTGGGTGCTATTTAACATTTTTTTGCAAAATGCACTGTATCTGGTATCTCCAAAAACAGCATTAGAAGTGGCAAATTACAAAACTGATAGTAGCCTAAATTATTGTTCATTTCTTTTTGTGGGAATGAATTAAGTGACTAGTAAACTAGGAGAGGACTAGTAATAGTACCTTGAACTGATTTTTAAATTTTAGTGAATAAGAAAAAATTTTATTTTTTTTAATTTTTTTTAAGAAAACATTTTTTGAATAAAAATAAGGTGTAATGTTTGTAGAATGCAAAAGAATATGATTTAGGAGGAAATCTAAAGTTTGTCCAAATAAGGTTAATTGTTATAAGGGTCATAGCTGAAAAATGATGGTATCATTTTTTAAGCTGATAGGAAGGATGTGGCAAAAGACTTCAAAATTTCACTGTGGCTAAGTCAATGCGGGGCATATGGTGGGAAGCTTTTCTATTCCTGATGCTTCCTTTCATGAAGAGGGCGTAGGTTAACATTCCTGCCCTCTGGAGTCCTGCATTCCTCTTCCGTGAAGGGAGAGGAGTGACGTAATCTGACTGGTGAACTCCCAGTGCTACGACTAACTGGGTAAATCTAATTCTGTGATTTGGTCTTAAGGATCCCCTACATTTTCAGATTCAACTCATACTCTGTAATATCAGTTTTATAATAAAATAATTTTTGATAATTGATCATTTTGAAAAATAATATGAAAAATAATTTTCATCTTTAGGATTTATTTGTTACTGCAGCAGAGCCTAGTCAAATGGGCCTAATACAACACATTTGTCTGAATTATCTGTCGTAAATACTAGTCGTTCAAATAATTCTACTTAATGGCACTTAACATAATAATCTGTACAATTCCACTCAGTTTTTTTCTTTTCATTTCTGATTTGTGTTTCCAATTTCTTCTTCCCTGTAGGCACTCATTCTAATGTGCTTTTTTGAATGGCCTTGAATATTTATGTACCATTACAAAATATGATTGTGTTGTGAATATTTTCAAACTTGCATAAATGTTATATATGAAGAGCTATGTAACTTTTTCCAATTTTTACATTTTTTTAACTCAAAATAAAATTACTCCATATCTATATCCAGAGATTTGCTTCTTTGTACAACATTTGAGCTTTTGATAGACTTGCTTCAGGAAACCAGAGAAATGTCTGAGAAGAGACAGTCAAGAAAACACAAAATGCTGAGTGGTGCTTATGTGAGAGTATGAGTATGTCTATTAGAGGGCTTGTGACAGGGTGCCTGGGTGGCTCAGTCAGTTAATCCTCTGCCTTTGGCTCAGATCATGATCCCAGGGTCTGGGATCAACCTCCCTGTGGGCTCCCTGTTGGCTCTCTGGGGCTCAAGCCCCGAGTTGGCTCTCTTCTCAGCGGGGAGCCTGCTTCTCCCTCTGCCTGCTGCTCCTCTTGTTTGTGCATGCACTCTGTCTCTCTCTACCAAATAAGTAAAGAAAATCTTTAGAAAAAAGGTAGAATTGTGTCTTTGCTTCTTGTGTATCCTGCATGTGGCGGGTATAAGAAAAACTTGCAGGTGAGCTGGTTAGGTGAATCTAAATCCAGTTCCAGGTGCATGCAGCTTTTTTTTTTTTCTTTCAGTTTCTTTTTGGGTGAATTTGGTGGCATAAAGGAAACGAAAATAAAAACTATTTAAGTGAGAAATAGGAAATAGACACAGCGAGAAGGCTTTTGGAGTACTGGGAAAGAGCCAGGAACTGACCTTGAAAAATATTCCTCCCTCCCAACCCTTAAAGCCACTGATTGACACATAAAGGAAACTTCATAGAAACACAGACTATAGTACCCATGGAATGTGGACTTCGACAATGGTTATTTGACCAGAACTAGAAATAATATCCTACGACTTTGAGAGAAAATGTTTAGATTTCAAAAATAACTTATTTATTGAATACCTACTATGTTCTACGTATTTCACATATATTGGTAATATTTAATCTTTATACAAATTCTGTGAGGAAGATAAAATTTTTATTTTCATTTTATAACTGAAGAAGTTGAGGATTCATTATTATTAGAGTCAAGCCCAGGATTTAAAATCAGTCTGTTTTTGTGTAAAATCCATGTTCTTTCTAGTTTGTGATGGTACCTCTCTATTTTAAGAGAACATGTTCAGGGATTTCTCCTTGCATTTAATATATTGGAGCACTGCTGACACACAAGTCAGAAGTGAATAACTTGGGGGTGCCTGGGTGGCTCAGTCTCTTGAGCCCCTGACTCTTGGTCTTGGCTCAGGTCATGATCTCAGGATCCTGGATCAAGGCCAGGTGGGCTCCTTGCTCAGCCTGTAGACTGCTTGAGGATCTGTCTCCCTCTTCCTCTGCCCCTTTCTCTGCTTGTGTATGCACACATATCATCTCTCTCCCCCTCTTTCTCTCAAATCAATCATTTTTTTTTTTTAAAGAAATGAACAACATGGCTTTGCAGACAAGACAGTGAGAAAAGGAGAAGTGGGTTAGGATTGAGTTGGGGAAAATGAACTTTGTACACCCACACTAAGTGGGATTCAATGACTGTTGAATGAAAGTTTGCTCAATGAACCACAGCAGAACCACACCCATGTGCCATTTATAATTTGGTGTATATTTATAGGGATTACTTGTTACTTAACCTAAGGCTGTTCTTTCCATTACATGCCTTTAGTTTCCCAAACTAATAGTTTTGTTGACCATTTGAAGTCCCAGTGTAAACGCATAAACAAGGAATCAGACATTCCTTAGGCATTGTAAAGGAACAAACCCTGAACTAAATGGACTCAGCTAGGTATAGCCACTAAACTATGCTTCTGCTGAGCATCTAGGTAAGCAATCAATTTTGAAATAGAGCCAAAAAAAATGACTTTTTTATTCCTTTTGATGGTCAGGCTTTCTAATTCCTATGTGAGTAGATACTGGAGTGTGCCCAAAATATTTAACAGCCACATTATTTCTTTCATTTGTTTCTTGTCTATTTCTCCTTCCTGTCTTTCTTACTTAATACTCAGATCTATGCTCCTCTTTTTAGAATTTCTTTCCTCTTATTTCAGTAATTAGCAAGTTAATGATAAATTTTACTAAATGCATTACTCAGACTCCATGAGGGGATTTAAAAGATACTCCCATTCTACAAAAGGAGAATAATCATTATGCAGGAAATCATTAATCATGTAAATATTTAATAAAATTATATGTGCACATAATATCTAAGGAAGAGAGAGAATTTACATTAGGATCTTCTGGATTTTACCTTTTTGATAAAAATGTAACTTTTTCTTCTAAATCTTTCCCCCCTTCTGAGGCTTTTAGCAGACCATTTTCTTACACCAAAAGAAGTAAAGAACTGTCTGAAGGTGAACTCTTTGTCCTGTTCTTTTCAAATGGAATAAGGAACCTACTGAGACCATTTCAATGAAAAGTTAAGCTTGATGTGAGTCAGAATAATGGCTTATATTAGCCAAAACAGAAGGCTCCAGGCCTGTGTGCTGCCACTGTTTGTATACCTCAGTGCCAAATATTATATGTTTAACTTCAATCATGAAATAGCAGTTAGATATTAGAAAGTCATTTAAGATTCTAGATAATTTTTTAAAAATCCTATTTTGGGTCATGTTTTATTTCAAAATACAAACATGGTACAATTTATTAATTGATAAATTTATCTTTATTCATTTCCTTTTTCAACTTAGGTGAAATAGAAGATGATTGATTTATTATTTATTTATTTAATTATCTCATTAAACTTTTGTTTTTATGGGTCTCAAAATTCTGTGACAGATTTTTGGTCGTTTCCATTAAGAAGTATTGACTTTAAAAACTAATAACTTAAAACTGCCACACATGCACAAAAAGTCCCAAATGGTCCACAAAATATTCTCCTTTCCTTCTGAAGATTTTATAATGCATTGTTATCATTAACCAGTCTTTTACTATTAAACTTAAGTGGCCAATTGACACAAACAGTTCTGAGACTGTTCTTCCACCACTGATTAAGACTGGGGTGGCAGGTATTGAGGATAATATTCATTTAGCCTTCTGAGCTTTTTGGGCAGACTTGGTGATTTTGCCAGCTCCAGCTGCCTTCTTGTCCACTGCTTTGATGACACCCACAGCAACCATCTGTCTCATGTCACGAATAGCAAAATAGCCCAGAGGAGGATAGTCAGAGAAGCTCTCAACACACATAGGTTTGCCAGGAACCATATCAACAATGGCAGCATCCCCAGATTTTAAGAACTTGGGACCGTCTTCCAGCTTTTTTCCAGAATGACGATCTGTCTTCCCCTTCAGCTCAGCAAACTTGCCAGCAATATGAGCTGTGTGACAATCTAGCACAGGTGCATATCCAGCACTGATTTGGCCTGGATGGTTCAGGATAATCACCCGAGCCATGAAGCCAGCTGCTTCCATTGGTGGGTCACTTTTGCTGTCACCAGCCACATTGCCATGACGAACATCTTTGACAGATATGTTCTTGACATCGAAGCCCACATTGTCCCCAGGAAAAGCTTCACTCAAAGCTTCATGGCACATTTCAGCTGACTTTACTTCAGTTGTAACATTGACCGGAGCAAAGGTGACCACCATGCCAGGCTTAAGAACACCAGTCTCCACTTGGCCCCTGGGAAAGTACCAATACCACCAATTTTATAGACATCCTGGAGAGGCAGACGCAAAGGCTTATCAGTTGGGGCGAGTTGGTGGCAGAATGCAATCCAGAGCTCCAAGCAGTGTGTTCCACTGGCATCTGGCATTCCCATCTTTACGGGTGACTTTCCACCCCTTGAACCAAGGCATGTTGGCACTTGGCTCCAGCATGTTGTCACCATTCCAACCAGAAATTGGCACACATGCTACTGCGTCCAGATTGTAGCCAATTTTCTTAATGTAGGTGCTGACTTCCTTAATGGTTTTCTCATATCTCTCCTGGCTGTAGGGTGGCTCAGTGGAATCCATTTTGTTAATACCAACAATTAGTTGTTTTACACCCAGTGTGTAAGCCAGAAGGGCATGCTCACGGGTCTGCCCATTCTTGGAGATACCTGCTTCAAATTCACCAACACCAGCAGCTACAATCAGGACAGCACAGTCAGCCTGAGATGTGCCTGTAATCATGTTTTTGATAAAGTCTCTGTGTCCTGGGGCATCAATGATGGTCACATAATACTTGCTGGTCTTGAATTTCCACAGGGAGATACCAATGGTGATACCATGTTCACCTTCAGCTTTCAGTTTATCCAAGACCCAAGCATACTTGAAGGAGCCTTTTCCCATCTCAGAAGCCTCCTTCTCAAATTTTTCGATAGTTCTTTTGATCCTACCACATTTGTAGATCAGATGGTCAGTAGTGGTAGACTTGCCCGAATCTACATGTCCAGTGACGACAATGTTGATGTGAGTCTTTTCCTTTCCCATTTTGGTTTAGGTTTAGTGGTGGTTTTCACGACACCTGTGTTCTGGCAGCAAACCCGTTGCAAAAAAGCAATAGAAGATGTTTTATATAGAATTTATTGGGGACATACAGAAGATAGAAGTTCTAGCAAAGGTTTGCTTCAGGTGGAAAACCTAAATATATTGCTTAATCTCTCCTCTCTCACATATATTATTATATTTTATACATATATATTATAATGTAGTATATATATTTATAATATATATACTTACTCCATTGCTTTTTGATATCTATATAAAGTGGAAAAAGACATATGGTTAAGAAGTTAGAAAACACACCGACTACTTTGAAATCAAGTGACCTTGCTAAAAACAGTATTCATGACTGATTTTTTTTTTGACAAAACAAGAAATACTGATAGAGCAATTTATGATATATATATATTGGCTGTATGACAGTGCATTAAAACAATAATGTTTGGAAGGAAAAATACCACATAAATACTCAATAGTTATTTGATAAACATTTGTTAAGTAATTAAAGGAAAAATGAATGATAGAACTGCATCCATCATATAACTGCATAAAACTTCCAATTATTTTAGAAGCCCTGCTAGTAAAATTCAGGTGTTTTCCTGAACAGTTGGTACTGTACATGAATGATGACTGATTGGTTGAAATAAAATTCCATTCAGTCCACAATTCTTCCATAGTGGTTGTAATGGTAGAATAGGGCTGGTGAAAATGATATTCCAATCCTCTGGTCATGAAATTCTGTATACCCAAATTAAGATAGTGGCAATGGGTTTAGAGAGAAATCTATAGATAGAGATTATACAATTAGAATGGATATCACTTCGTGGATAGTTGAGTGCGGGTGCTTTGGGGAGATTGTTCAGGATTCTGGTTTATGCAACTGGATGGATAAATTAAAGACAGAGTACACAGCAGGGACAAGGTTTGGGATCAGGGAAAATGAGTTCAGTTTTAAACAAGATGACCCTGGCCAGTGATCCACTACATTTATCTCATTTTCTTTCACATTTATCATTCTGGCTAAGTGTTGATAATTTGTAGATGTTTCTTTGTCAGTAACTTTAAAGAAATTTTTGTTAATACACTTGTCTTTCCAACTAGACTGTAAACAACTTCAGGGTAGACTCCTTTTATTTTTTTTCTCTCTGATGTATTTCCTAGGCTTCTAGAAAGATCCTGGTATAGTAGAAATCAATATTTACAACATTAATTTCCCCATGAGATACGTGAGCCTTTGATGGCAGACATAGTTTACCAACTATCCATCCTTACATTGAAAAAAAAAAGAAAAAAATTCAAAACATGGAACAAGAGAGATGATTTTGCAGGGGTTATTGGAAGATAAAATACAATTTCAAAATATACATTTTAATATTCTCTATTATTTATGTAAATTCAAGAAATATGGATAATAAAACATTCACAATTTTTTCATTTCAGCTGAAAAAGAGGAAATAAATATCGGAGATAATCTAAAAACTGCATTTTGATTCATATCTTAATCAATGTTTCCTTTGTAAGAATTAATTCTTTCATTTTTGCTATCAATTAGGCAATAGTAAAAGGGATGATATTCAGTACTGGTAAATGTAGTGGGAATTCTCACTTTTTGTGGGGGTATATATACCCTTAATGGAAAGCAATTTGGATCTATGTATTAAGACTTCTAAAATGTTTATTAACTTTGACTCACTTTAGGAACTAAGTAAAATGATCAAAATTTTTATTAATTCATTATTTGCAAATATGTTCATAACCTTATTAATATAATTAAAAATTTAAATTAACTTAAATGTTTAACCACATAGGCTTATTAAATTATTGTATTGACTCTACCTTCTCTTCCTGTTCTCATTGTATCCAAATTAGAGTCCATTTTTCATTATAGTCACTCTCTTTTAAACTCTTCAGTACTTTGTTTCTTTTTTTGTTCTACTCCCCAGCAAAATTTCAACTCGGCAAAACTTCAACTACCAGCTTTCTCTATCCTGTATTGCTGCAACTAAGAATTATTGGAGAAAATGACTTATATTTAAGTTATCTTTCATTTTATCTGGGCCTTCAAACTTGGCAATTCCACTCACTTACACTTACCAAAGATTATTTCATACTTGCACACCTTCTCCAATCTTTTCAAATCTCTATTCTCTTTATATTTCACTCTCCTTTATCTCTCCCGGGTGTTAGAGGATTACATTACTGCATACTATATAGAAAAAAGTAAAAGCTGTTACACAGTGACAACAAATCTATTAACTCATTTATTCTTTTTGAGGTAGTATGAAGGATTCCCATCTCCCAAGAAAGATGAAGTCCTCTGTATGCTCTGGATTCCATCTTCTTGTATCTTCTCTAAGGCCTTGGTCAAGCAGTTGCTTTATGTTTCTCCTCCCTTTAATCTCTGCTATCATTTTCAGCATCTGTTTTTGAGTCTTTCATCCTTTGAAACAAAAACCAAATGGGGTGTCTGGTTTAGTTGGTTAAGGGTTGGACTCTTAATTTAGGTTAAGGTCATAAACTCAGGGTCTTGAGATCAAGCTCCACTTCAGGGTCTATACTCAGTGGGGAGTCTGCTTGAGATTCTTTCTCTCCCTCTCCTTTTGTCCCTCCCCTTGCTCATGATCTCTCTCTCTTAAATCAATCAATCAGTCAAACTTTAAAACACAAAACAAATAAACCATCAGTCACATTTTTCCTTGAATGTACATCTCCTTCTGATATACCTTTCATAGTCAAGATTCTCAAAAAAGCTATCTACAGATACTATCTTTACAACCTCATGCTTTACTTTTTTAAAATTTTTATTTATTTATGATAGTCACACAGAGAGAGAGAGGCAGAGACACAGGCAGAGGGAGAAGCAGTTTCCATGCACTGGGAGCCCGACGTGGGATTCAATCCTGGGTCTCCAGGGTCACACCCTGGGCCAAAGGCAGGCGCCAAACCGCTGCGCCACCCAGGGATCCCCAACCTCATGCTTTACTTATTCTTATTTGGCTCCTGCCCCACCTCTTACCTAACCTCTCACTGAGCTCATTATGGACTCCATGTTTGTAAATCCAGCGAGTCATTTTCAATCAAAATACTTAATCTCTCGTGAACATGTTGAACTTCCCATCTTTGGAACATTTTCTTGGTTTCCTTGACACTACAGTACTTTGATTTTGCTCTTACCTCTCTATAAAAGGCTATTCCTTTTAAAAATACTTTTTTCCTAAAACTTTATCTGTTTTTGATATTTAACTGTTTGTGTTTCCACTGCACTTCTTTGCTTATTTTACATATTCTTCCTAAATATCTCACTTATTCTGAAAAAATTAAATCATTAGATACCATTTATTTGTTAATGACTTCAATATTTAATCTTCTACCCAGGTTCTTTTCTGAGGACCCAACTTGGTGCATCCAACTGTCAACTTCACATCTTCACTTTGGTGTCTCATGGGTAGCTCAAATTTGTTGTTTTCCCTGTTGAACTTTTGATTGTCCCCTTCAGATTTGCTCCTCCATCAGTCTCTCCCAGTTTAGCAAATGAAACCTTCATTGCTCAGTTTCTCATGCTGAGACTTATTCTACACATCAGCCTCTTACCTCCCACACTGAGTCCATCACCAAGTCCTATTGATTCTGCTTCCAAAATGTATTTTGAATATGTCTCTCTGTCTTGGTCCTAACCAATAGCTCTGACTGGAATTATTACAATTGCTCTCTTACTGTCTCTCAGCTTTTACCTTTCTCTTCTGTAATCCATTATCTGCCCAGCAGCCATAGAGGTCTTTTTTAATATGCAAATCTGATCATAACACTTCATTTGTTTTCCCATAGCAGTTAGGATAAAACCCACAGTCCCTAATATGCCCTAAAAGACCTTGAGAACACTGCCCCTGACTACCTTGCCAGCCTAATCTGCTGAACTCTCCCTCTTTCTATCCGTAAATCACTCTGGAGCTTTTTCTCAATTGGAGGACTTGCACATCTGTTTTGTTTGCTTACTCTCTTCTCTTCTCTTCACCAGGTTAACTTTTACTCACCCATCAGGGCTCATCTTAAATTGTGCTTCCCAGGAGAGCCTTTCCTTATCTTTCAGGTTAGATGAGTCCTATATTATTTGCTTTCATAGGAACTTGTATGTCTTAAAAATAGCTATCAATTGAAGTATTCATGTTTGTAATTAACAGTTTGGTCAAAGCCTCTCCACAAAGACCCATTCAAGACTGTGTACTGAGAATTTAGCATAGTGCCTGACAGGCATTAGGTCCTCAATAAAAATATTTTAAAATACAGGAGTCTGTATATTAGTATAAAATTGTTAATGATCACGTTTTATAATTAATGATGTAAGGAAATTTTTATGATACATGTAATATAAAAACAAAGAATACAAAACAATATTTAGACTATGATCTCAATTTAGAAAAAAAGTTATCTATTTATTTCCATGTTAAACTGTCTAGAAAATCTCCCTCTTTCTCCTCAGATTTTAACATTTTTGGGAGAATTCTAAGTTTTTAGAATTTTAATATTGTAAGATGTAGGGATTATAGGTGCTTTTTATTCTTTATACTTTTTGGTATTTTCTATATTTTTCCACTGAAACCTCATTACCTTTATCATCAGAAAAAATAAAAGTTATTTAAAAAGAAAAAAAATCAGTTCTGTATTCAAAGACATGCTTATTTCAGATCTTTTATATTATTGCCTTCAGCTTCCTTAAGCCTTTGCAAATCTCCATTTTAAAAAATATGATGCATCTTACTCCAGTACAAAACATCTTTGTGCTCAATGATCAGCTGCATGGAGAGGATATATCAGCTCAAAAATATGATGCTTGTGAATCATAAGGCACCAAGGTTTGTAACACTGATCCAACTAGCAGGAGAATTAGTCAGGGTCACTGAACAAAGACAATTTGTTCAAATATATTCAGTAAACTGCTCACTGGGATATGAACAAAAATCCCTTATCTTTGGGAAAAGCATGGCTTATTTATTAGTGCAGTTTCTTTGAGAAAAAGATACAGGTAACAAGCTGTGAAAGTCTTCAGCTGTTTCATTCTTTACAGTACAGTGCTTAAACATTTAAAAAGAAAACCCTAATTTGCAAAGTTACATTGACATTGTAATTTTTGCATATTTAATAAGCCTTAGCTACTTTAACTGAAAAGTGGAATTTTTCATGGAATGCTACCCTTTTCATTTCTGCATACATCTTAGATTTAATTTGGCATGGGACGCATCAACCTTGGCTCTTAGAGACAAGGTTAGAATCTGTAGTGCATGAAAACGAGCTCTTCTAAACACTTTTTTTTTTCATTTGCTACACATTCTGTGTGGCTTTGGAGAGAATACAAAGAATGAGAATGATCCTTATTCCTAGTTTGACAGAAAATTATTAGAGTAGATGCAAATATTTTCTTTTTTAGCATAGAGCAGATAGGCACTTCTCCACACCCCGTTAGAATGCCAACAGGGTAGGATTTGTACTGTAAAGCAAAACTGTAATTGTAGAGGTTTTACATGTTTTGAATAAAATTGTTATTTTTTTTGTTTTGTTTTTAAGATTTTATTCATATATTTGATAGAGAGAGCACACAAGCAGGGGAGCAGCAGGCAGAGGGGAGCAGCAGGCAGAGATAGAAGCAGGCCCCCCACTGAGCAGGGAGCTTGATAAGGGGCTCAAACCTGAGGGCTTTGGGCTCAAGACCTGAACCAAGGCAGACGCTTAACCAGCTGAAGCATCCAGGCACCCCAGCTCTTATGGTTTAATGTATACTCTTCTGATTTTTTGGTTTTGTTTTCAGTAGAGATTCAGACTAGCTTCAGTATTATCAAAAAGATAATCTTTAGCTTGATATCCAAAAATTTTAATGCTGTTTTGAAAAATTTCAGATATATAACAAAGCAACATTTTTGGTTAAATTTAAGATATAAGGAAATCCAATTTTCTAAATGATATTTACATTATTACTCAATTTTTTCCTTAAAAAAGAAGGATAAATTATCTGCACTTCTGGTGATATATATCCAGTGTACCCATTTGCAGGAAACTCATTAATAAAATTAGCTTTCTTTGAAATCTTGCCTTATAATTCACATGCAAATTATGACTTGAATGAACCTAGAAAAAATTTAATGAAATTCATAGCGAGGACACTTTGTTGCATGTGATATCATCTGGCTTAAAGGAGAAAGGAATTTATTGACTCAAAAAACTGAAAATTTCAGGCATAGGTCTGACTTCAGGCAAAGCTGTATTTGAGGACTAAAATAAGGTCTTTAAGATTTGGTCTCTCTTTATCTCTCAGTCTTGTTCTTTCTTTTTTCTTTTCCTTTTTTTCTTTTGCATATGCTTCATTTCATGCAGGCCAAACAATAGACCTTTCTCCACTCCCTCCCTCTTTCAGGGCAAAAATTTCACATTCCTAAAATTACAAAGAAATATCCCTGGGATTGAGTTTGTTCCTAACTTGGGTTCTCTAAATTAAATCACTTGGGTTCTCTAAATTCATCATGTGTGATACTCTGATAGGCAGTACCTGAGGCACAAGCAAGCCCAGACTCAATGGTGAGATCAACCCACCTTCTCTATATGAATTGAGAATAAGGAGGGCAAGGTATCTCTAATTGCTGTTATGTGAATATGGGAGATTTGACATAGGGAAAAATATCAGTTACCCAATATAACTTCATATATTTTTCTTGTATGGAAGCCATACATACATATATATGTCCATATTTAGTTGGATAGATTAGGAGAGATGAAAGTTTTGGAAAACATCCAAATCTTGACATCATTGAAGGCAGGAGACTATTTTCCTGATACCCTGCAAACCTACTATTGTAGAAGATGAAGAGGGTTATGTCTCTCAGATGACTGCTATTGACTAAGCTACTGAGAAATCATTGTGAAGGGTACCTTTTGATCAGGTGGGGATTATGTGGAATCATGTCTAGGTGTTCCTTTTCATTGAACATGTTAATTTGAGTACCTTTTATGAGCAAAACAATCTTGGGAATTTAAAAAGTAGTCAATAGTGAAGCAGTAGGTTATCTTGGTATCCCCAAATTATGAGGTTTTTATCATTTATTGCTAATCTAGGGCAGCTTGTATTTCCAATACAACGTTATATTGGAAGCACATAGGATTAGGAACATTTTTAGTAGTTCATCTTATCTATCTTGGAATTGACTTAAGAAATCTAGAGAGCCTTAAGACCCACCAGGAGTCCTTTAGGAATAGAATGTATAGAATATGTTTATAATTTTGTTTAGATATAGTCCTTACATTAGGCATTCGGTTGAGTAGTGTGAGAAGGGAGATATTTGCAAGTAATTATGGGACTATCTGTGAAGTAAGTTATCCCTTACAAATTTATTTTTGTAAGTTATTCTGGTAGTTATGTGTTGTTCTGCCTCTTCATTGATATGTCTGTTTGGATGGACCTAAGTGTTCTATGTGAGGATGGGAGAATAATCTCCTGGAGCTGTCATCAAAGCCATACTACCTGAGATCTTAGAGTCTCTTGAAATCCTGTGGGGGGTCCAGAATAAGTCTTATAAATCACCTGAGCCTAGGTTGAGTTTTCTCAAGTGAGTCTCACTGAAGATACTTTCCTGAGTCCATCTTGATCCAGATTTTTCCTTTTCTCAATTTCTCTTTTCTTTGAATTTCTAGTAAATAAGAAGGTGCAAGTTCTCTTTGGTCTGGAATTTAGAGTTCTTTAATTAGTATTTATCTTTGAGTAGTGATATGAAGGCCATTTGAAGTCTTCCTAATATGAGCAAGATGGTGACACAACTGGTAGTTAGCAAGTCCCGCAATATTAGCATTGTAAAGATAGGACTATTGGTGAGAATTTGTGAGAATTCTTACTTTTGCCCATATTAATTCAACACTGAAAAAAAATTGCATTGTATCTGTTAGAAAAAATATTGC
Organism: Vulpes vulpes; assembly: GCF_048418805.1. NCBI lineage: Eukaryota > Metazoa > Chordata > Mammalia > Carnivora > Canidae > Vulpes > Vulpes vulpes. Next base: position 83,189,935 of record NC_132785.1, on the reverse strand, counting down.
ATGATTCTGAACTGTATATTTTGAAAATAAAACATTGTATTTATAGTTTTTTCCCTTGCTGATAGCATGGATAAAATGTAATTTTTATATTAGGCATCTTGGTTATTCTGAAAAGGAGTCATAATGAAATGTTTTTAAGATTGTTTGTTCCAAAAACAAATTTTAGAAATAAGTCTGCCTCAGTAAGGCTTTTAATTTTACCCCTACCAAGAGGAAGTTATGTTTCTTGAAAAGAAAATGAGCATTTTTCCTCACCAGATTGAAATGAGGAATATCAGTAAGGGCTTAAAATTTGAAAAAGAAAATAAAGTGTCCACTATAGATATGATAGGTCCTCCCCTCCATCTGGTGATAGTGTAAATAAGAAATTGTTGAGCTGGATAATTTAATTGAAAAGCAGATGATGCTGTCTTTCCTACTGACTAGGGTCTATTTCAAGTTCTCATTATCATAGACACAAAATGTATTGAAGAAAGTAAATAGGTCAATGAACCTCAAGTGCAATTAAGTTCTCATGTGTAGGGCAATAACTTTAGTCCATGTCTTCTGAACTTTTAAAATTACCCCAGTGAACAACAGCAACTTTTAATGAGACACAAGCAAGGAACACGGATTCTGTAATATGGAAAATCAGATAGCTATGGCCAAATCATTGCTCTGCTACACATAGGTTTACTCCATTTGCTCTTAATGAAGCATGGCCACTTTCTGTGTTCCTGCATTTAATTCCACTTTCTGTATGTGCTAGTTTCACCTTCCCAGGGATAAAGAGACGCATACATTCCAAAGAAATGAATCAATAAAAGTGAAGAAACATCTTTCTGTCCTAAGATTAAACAAGAGACAAGAGAGAAGAAAAGTCAGTAACATGTATAGTTGAAAGATCTGTGAATTAGGAATCAGAAGTCTGGGTTAATTTAACTGTAGTTCTACCATTTAGGAGTTATGTGACTTTGGGTAAATTGTTTAACTTCTTTTGTTCTTAATTACATTTTCTATAAAATTAAAGAGGTTGTTGAGATAATCCAACTTAATTTTACACAATGGTATCCAACTGAATTTTTTTAGTGACTGAATAATTTAAAAATCCACATTTAAAATAAATCAGGACCCTTTGTATTAGACTTGTCATTTGGGAGCCAAAATTACTTTTATTTTTGGTGCATAGTGATAAATAGACAATTTTGAATCCTGGAACAGGGGAAGAGGTTGGATTTACTTAAAAGCAATAAAAGAAGAGCCTGAGATTTTAGGAACAGTGACATTGCACTCATTAATTGCTGCCTGCCCCATTCTCCTGCTATCTCTAGCTTTCTTTCCTGGTGTTAACTCCCCAGTTTAAGTAATTGCAGACTTAGAACTGCACAAGTTTCATAAGTTTTAAATTTTTATTTATTTATTCTTTTGTTTTGGACCTCATTTTCTTTGTACCTTGGGAAATTTCCTAGTACCAGGAATAGCTAGCAGTTTTTGAGAAGTATGCATTTGTTGTTGTTGTTTTTTAATTTGATCTTCATAAAAATCTTATAAGGCAGATATCATTACCATTGTTATTATGTGACTTGTCCAAGGCCATGTAGTTAGTGAGAGGCAGAGTAAGGACTCAAACCCCAGTCTATCTGTTCCCAGAGCCCATCTTCTCTACCTTAGGAAGTAGTATAACACAGTGGCTTCCAAGGACAATAACAGTGAGTTATATAATGCTCACTATGTGTCAGGCATAGTTTTTAGTGCTTTAGATATATCAAGACCCCTAATCCTTTGTAAAAATTCTATGATGCATGTCCTATTAATATCCCCATGTGATAGATGAGAAGACAGGCACAGGGGAATTAGGTATTTTTCCCAAGATTGCAAAGATAGAAAGTACCAGAGCTGAAGTTTGAATCTTTGAGTGTGGCTCCACAGTCTGTGCTTTCTGCCATGACAGTACCTTCCTATCAAGCTACTACTCTTTCTGCAGAAGAAAGGATAATTCTGTTCTTAAATGAAAGTTATATTCCTGGAACATTTCCTGAATTAGTTATTTATTATGACTTCCTTTAAAAAAATGAAGAATGGATTCTGTTAACACAAGACATAAAGTGAATGAAGTGGGGGACAAAGAAGCCTGGGAGGTGATATTGAAGAGAAGAGTTATGTATAGCAAGAGGGTTGCAAGTGGGTCCAGCTTATCTGGTAGTGATGGCACAATAAGAATAAAGTGAAGCTGTCTCTACTTGCTTGAATAGAGGTGAGTGTGTGTGTGTGTGTGTGTGTGTAAAACAATAGATGGAGATGGAAAATTAGTAGATTGAGATGTATTGATAAACAGTGGCTAATGTTTAGTGTGGGGACCAGACTGATTTTAGAGACCAGCAGATGCTGTCCTTGCTATGGTAACTAATAGTGCTTGTCTGAGAGCTCTAACATGTTTCCATTTTCTTTGGCCTAGTTATTTCCAGTATGTGGTGCCAGCTTAAATTAGGGGGATTGTCCTCACTAACTTGAAGACATGATTTGGACCTGATTGGCTTCCCACCAGAGAGGTACTTGGGTCATCTCTAAGATATATGGCATGCAAAACAGTATATTTTCACACTCTGTATCATTCACTAATCAAGAAAGTGAGCACAGTATAGTTTGCTGTTGTGATTCCCAAAATTTCCCTAAAGTATTGTTGCTGCAGGAGGTAGAGCAAATGAGAACTGTGAAACATCTCTATTGGAAGGATGTGTCTTATTACATCAAATATGGTTAACTTAGTGAGAAGGAGTTATGTGTGATATAGGACCTTGGGTAGTGTTCCATGATGTGGTAATGTGTATTTGACATTAGGAAAAATGTACTTTTACTGGGAGAAAAGGAAAAAGAACTTTCCCAAGGTGAAAAACAATGTACCTTTACTGGGAGAAAAGAAAAAAGAAAAAAAGAAACTTTCCAAAATGGAAAACAATCTAGAGCCCATACCATAGTCATTTGGGTATAGAGCTTATAGAGGCAGCAGACTTAGAGTAAACACCTACAGATAGGAACAAATATCTGATAGCAAGTCCAAGATGTGAGCTGTCTTTGAGAAAGTGCCAATGATCACAAGCATAGAATTATATTCTTGAATTGCAGGGAACTCCCAAATACCATTTATTGTGACAGAGGCCTACAATGGCTTCAAATTCAGCAGGCAGTAAAAGAGCCTTCATGTTTCCATGTCTGAACATTGGTTTATTCCAATATTCCACACATTTCTATGGGATGCTATATATCCTTCAAGAGTGGGGTAACTAAAAGGTTTAGATTCTAGGGTTAAGGATTTTAAATGGTCCCAAAGAGGGTTCCTGGAAGAGATGGAAGTTTAGGAGTGACTGTTATTGGCAAAAATATAGAGAATGAGAGCCCCCCCCACCACAAGTAACTTTTTTGTACATTAACTATGTATTTGGCCTAGTCATCCACTAGGAATCCGCTCCATTCCTTGGGATAGCTGTACTGCTATTGCTGGTTTAGGTGAAAGAATGCTAGATCCTGCTATGGCATGTTGATATGGCAAGGCTTCAGGATGGACTCTAGGTGGCAATGTTGTTGCTGATCATTAAACAGGACTTCCCAGTTCCCCACTCCCTTTTCTAGATGTATGTAGTAGCATTACTTAAACAGCCCTCACTGTGTATCTGATCTGGTAGTGTTATGTTTTATAATTTTTTTTAAAGATTTATTTCTTTATTTTAAAGGGAGAGAGAGATCGGAAAGGAGAGAGCACATGTGAGTGCACCAGTGGGCAGGAAAGAATCTCAAGCAGACTATCCATTAATCTGGTGCTGCCGACCAAACACTTAGGGAAGATTGATACCAGCTTCAGTATCTACTGGATTAGCCCTACTCTTTCCTTTCCTATTATTTAGTGACTCTGTAAGTTTAAAAAAAAAAAACAACTTTTATTATCTAGTTGTTAAGTAATTATAATGAAATCTGCTGCAAATACCCTCTTGGAATCATTGTGTCCCAGGACTATATTAGCATTATTTTTAATAAATATATCTGCATAAAAAAATTTAGTTTTAGTTCGTAGGACTATTTAGTTCGTAGGACTCAATGCAGGCTCGACTTGGAGCTTGATCTCAGGACCCATGAGATCATGATCTGCACTGAAACCACCAGTCTGCTGCTTAACTGACTGGGCCACCCAGGTGCCCCATTTTACAAATTTTAACTCATTTAACCAACAAGCACATGGGACTGGCATAATTTTACATCTCTATCTTTTAAAAATTAGGAAAATGAGGCACAAAGAACTTAAGGATTTTGCCCGAGTAGCAGAGCTGGAATATGAACTCAGGTCATCTAGCTCCAGAGTTGTTACTCTTTAATTTATATGGCTTAACTGCTTTTTGTGGATAATTTTAAGGCTATGGAAAAAAGACACCCAAAGGAAAACCTGATCCAAATTTCATGCATCCACTGAACAGGGCCCTGTGCTTACATTTTGTTGGAGCAGGCAACTTTTCCATAGTGTTTATCTTGTTAGATGTTGCACCATACCTAATATCTTTCCCTTAGGTCTCCTTCATACATTGGAAGGATGTTTTCTACTTCCAGGTGGATCTCAGACTGATAGGTGCCTCCAAACATAAAAAAACTACCCTGATGGGCTGCAAATATTGTTACGGATTAGACTCTGGTCTAGTAGACCTGGCTGTTTGTCTCTCTCAAGCTTTTCCATCCATTTCTGTGATGTGAACATCACCGGCAGGTGATTCTAATTGGAGATATGGCTATATTTGTAATTCAAATAGCAGTGATTACACTTGCAACACAATCTTTGTAGAAATCAAGGAAAGTACTAAAGTTTATTGGCAACAGTGAACAGTTTGGAGATGAGCACTCTATTTGACAGCAAATGGGAGAAAATATCGAGTGGCTGTTATCTCATATACTAGTCCTCAATTTCTACTGATCTTTCCTTGATACAGAGTCCATGATATGAAATTTTAACACTTCTCCTTTGTGTCTGAATTCTTTTGTGTGCCTGGCCTATGCATCACTCCTGGGTTCTATTCCTCCTGATACTCTTGCGTTGGAACCTTCACATGGGAAGGTGTTTTTAGATGCAGAAGCAGAGTCCCATATTAGAATACGTGTATAATTGATCTGGTGTCTGGTGCCTCTGTTCCTTCCAATAATATATAGCAATGTGCTTTTAAGCCTAAGGTCCTCTGACTGTGGGAGGGATGTAGCAGGTCTTCTTTCTGCATTTTGAGGGCACTGGTGCTCTGCAGAAAAGGAAAAAAAGTTTCTCTCATTTTGCCAAATGCATCAGCTATAGTGTGGTAACTAATAAAAAATTCTTTCAATCCCCTAAACCTATTCCTCTACTGTAGTCTATCTTAGTGAAAAGCACCACCATCCAATCAGTTACATATGCCTGGACACTTATATCTTCCACCATAGCCACTCAATCTTACAGAGTTTACCTTTTTATTATCTCATAAATCTAATCTTTCCTATCTATCTCCTATGCCCTATTTAGTTCAGGTGTACCTTGTTTCTCATCTATTTAATATAGTAGCCTCCATTCTGAATTCTATTGCTGCTATTCTATTTTTATCTCTATTTCAAACATAATGATGTCAGTCTTCTTAAAATCCTAAATATTCCCCATAAGATTCAGAGTAAAATTAAATTGTTATGGTGTCTTTCACAATAGCCTTTATTTATTCATTATTTATTTATTTATTTATTTATTTTTTATTTTTATTTTTTATTGGAGTTCAATTTGCCAACATATAGCATAACACCCAGTGCTCATCCTGCCAAGTGCCCCCCCCCCCCACAATAACCTTTAGAATCAGCTCCTACTTACCTGCCCTGTGTGTCCTTTTGTGCTTTCATGTGACTGATTGGTCCACCATTCCAGCCACTTGTAGTGTACTGAATTTGTTCTGTTTTGTGATTTTTACACAGGCTTTCTTTGTCCCTGCAAGGAACTTTATTTACTGTCTTCACTTGTCTCACTCCTGATCATCCTTTGCAAACTCTGCCCTGGTGTCTTGTTTCTGGGAAATCTGACTTAATCTTCTGGTCTTAATATTTTGCCCTTATGCTTTATTCTCAAGGCACATTTTCAAACAAATATACCACTCATTATTGTGTTATATTATAACCATATTTTTTACTTGGCTGATACTTCATTTGGTGTCTTCCTCTCTATGTTGTGAACTTATTGAGAGGAGGATGATACATTCCCTGTGCTTGGCATAGTACCTATTATATAGTAGATCTCTATAAATATTTATTGAAAGGAGGAGTAACAGAGCACAGATCCTGGTATACTGTCCACATGGCTTACAGGTGGTACAGACATGGCTTACAGGTGGTACAGAGATTAGTCTTCAGGTTGTGTTTAGTTTACCTGAGAGATTTGGAACTGAACCATCACTGCATCAAAGGGGAACTCATTGTGGTTCTCTGGTGTTTCAAAGATGGGTGATATAGTTTGCCTGAGGTTGCAACTCTTGGTAAAGGCCAAGCTTTTCTGTCTAGGAATCTGTAGACATTGAGATGAATCATTGACCTATTCATGACCTATTCATCTGAGAAAATGTATCTGGGCATGGTGGCTGAGACTATTACAGAATTCATCATCCAGGATGCCTTTGTTCTTATCTCACTCATTTTGGGATGCAGTAGATATGAGGTGTTGGAAACAATGCCAAGGATTATTTTTGAGATGATGAAGAATTCTCCATATCTGTCTCAAAGGGGATAGAGCAAAAATTGGAATGGACATGGAGCTCTATTTGGGACTAGATAGAAGCTTACTTGCCAAAATTCCCAAAGTCTCTTTGATTTGTTGGCTGCAGTTGTGCTAAAAACTTTGACATAGTTTCTGTATTAATTAGCATACAAAGTAAGTTGCTAGAAGAGACTTCAAAATATGCAACAGTCCACAAATATGTGGCCAGTCCAGGGTAGGTATGGGCTCTGTTCTCTGAGGTCATTCATGGGCATTGATGCCTTTTGTCATATTGCTATTTTATTCCTTGGACCAGAGGTTGGAAAACTTGATTATACATTAGAAGTTATGTTGGGCTCCATTTCCAGAGTTTCTGATTCAGGTGGGTGGTGGGTCCTGATAATTCGCATCTCTAGCAATTTTCCAGAGGATGCTGAAGCTGAAAAGCTGAAAGTGTTGGAACCATACTTTGAGAGCCACTGTCCTAGGGTGTGGTCCTTGTCCATTTGGCTGTGGCTGGCCTGATCATATGCTGTCCATGCTCCAATGCTATAGGAAGGGGCAAAGGTAGAGAGCATGAAGTGGAGTGCTGACAAATGCCCTGAGCTCAGTCAGCCTCCTGGGGAGTCTTCAGACCTTGAACTTGGCTTGTGCACTGACAGTAGTGACCAAAAACATTGATTTTTCTCCACTCCATTGCTACTCTCCCTCTTTTTCTCTCTCTGCCTCAGACCTCCCCATCAGGTGGCCCATTTTCTTTACAGCTGATACTATAGCAACTGTGTTCTTATCCTGCTGATGCTGCTTCCAGTTTTGATAGTGGTTGACTGCTTAAGTAGGAATAAAATTCTTCCTCTTCTTGTGGATAGCTGAACTCTTAAACCTATTGCTCTAACCTGAAGCATGACCTTCATAAACATGAAATTATTTTAACCTGTCAGGTTGCCTTGCACAGAGAGTGAGAGAACTGCATTATATCTAATAAAAGGATTTCTGATATGTAACCAAAGTGGTCTGTAATGTGAGTTTCACTGGCCTATGGGTAGAAGCTAATATATTTTCTTTCATTAAAATTCTCACCAGCAAAATCTACATTTTGTCAACAAAAAGCCAGTGAACTTGAAGGTTTTACTATCTGTGGGTATTGTTAAAATAACATCCCCCCCCCCCCACTTTATTCTCACTTGCTAAGTTTTCATGACACTAAATTCTATTTCCATTGAAGTTCATGTAGCATCATTCCCTTTAGAGATTGTCTGAGGATAATTAATTAGTCTGTTTCTCTAAAGAAACATAGATCTAATCTAACCTATGTCTTCATAAGCCATGAAAGCCTGGTCTAACATCAACCACCTTCTTTGTGGTTGGAACATAATTTGAAGCTAAATAGCATTTTTCTGTAGAGGACAATGGCTGAGCTCAGCCTCTGAAGTCTCAGTGCCTGCTTTCAAATTTTGGTTCTTACTGAGTGTACTTGAAATTTTTATTTGAACCCTGAGTCTCAGTTTTCTCTCATAAAAATGGGGGTACTTCATGGGGTGATTGTGTTAAAGAAATTTTTTCTGACGTGTTAAAAATGGTAAGGAAGAATTTATGAAAGACTATGGCAATGGGGATTATGACTACAGCAATAGGGAAGAGAGATTGGATTCATGTCTGAATACAGCAAATGCAGCTGGTGACTTATAGTCAAAGAGCAGAGTAAGAGTATCAGTGATTGGGAAATTACTAATAAGAGGCATTAAGTAGGATTCTTGCTAAATTGGCCTAACATGGTTCTTTATAGGAGTAGGCCAAGGAATTATACATCAAAGGTGAGAGATCAGATATCAAGTGTGACCAGATATCAGAGTTGGGAGATTCTTGCCAAACTAATTTAGCAGGATTCTTTAGAACAGGACAGAGGCCAATGTCAAGGCACAGGCAAGAAGATTTAGAGAAGCCTGATTAAAATTCAGTCAAGGAGGGATGCCTGGGTGGCTCAGCAGTTGAGTCTGCCTTTGGCTCAGGGCATGGCTCAGGGCACGATCCTGGGGTACCAGGGTCAGTCCCAAATCAGGCATCCTGCATGGAGCCTGCTTCTCCCTCTGCCTGTGTTTTTGCCTCTCTCTCTCTCTCTGTGTGTGTATCTTTCATTAGAAAAAATAAATTAAAAAAAAAAACTTTAAAAAAATAAATAAAATTCAGTCAAGAAGATAGTCTTTGTCAGTTGTTGCCAAGACCAGTGTCAAGGACATTTTCCCCTATCTTTTCTTCTAGGAATTTTACAGTTTCAAGTCTTATATTGAAGTCTTTAATCCATTTTGAGTTAATTGTTGTGAATGGTGTGAGATAAGGATTTGATTTCACTCTTTGACCTACTGTTGTTTAAATCTGCATTTTTGAATTTTCTAATTTTCTTTCTATTGTTTCTGGTTTCATAACCTTATGATCTGAAAAGACACTTGATATGATTTTAGTCTTCTTCAATTTACCAAGACATGTTTCATGACCTAACATATGATGTATCCTAGAGAGTGCTCCATGTGTCTTGAGAACGTGTAGTGTATTGTGCTGCTGTTGAATGGAATGTTCTGTATCTGCTAGGTTCATTTGCTCTCAAGCTACTTCAAGCCTAGTGTTTCCTTATTGGTTTTCTGTCTTTATGATGTAGCCATTGTTGAAAGTGGGATATTGAAGTTCCCACTATTATTGTATTGCCTTTTCCTCTTTTCAGATTTGTTAGTATTTGTGTAATATATTTAGGCACCTTGATTTTAGGCTCATATATATTTATAATTGTTATATTCTTTTAATGAATTGACTCCTTTATCATTATATAATGACTTTCTTTGTCTCAGAGTTTTTGACTTAAAAATCTATTTTGTCTGATATAAATATAGCTACCTCTCTCTTTTGCTTTCTGTTGCCATGGAATATCTTTCTCATCCTTCCCTTTAGCTTATCAGTGTTCATCAAGTGAAATGACTCTCTTACAGTTAGCATATAGTTGGATCTTGTTTGTTTTGAATCTGTTCAATAAGCACTCTTTGCCTTTTGATTTGAGAATTTAATCTATTTACATTTAAAGTAATTATTGATAGGCAGGGTCTTACTGATGTCATCTCATTGTTTTCTAGTGTTTTTAGTTTCCTTGTTCCCTTCATTCTTGCTATCTTCATTTGTGAATTTATGATTTTCTGTAGTGGTATGCTTTGATTATTTTTCTCTTTTATGTATCTACTGTTTTGATTTTTGGTTACTGTAAGGCTTACATAAAGCATTATAAGCTAATAACAACTTAATGTAGATGCATATAAAAGCTCTACTCCTACTACTACACGTTTCATGTTTTGATGTCACAAGTTACACCTTTTTATATTGTTATATTATTAAATTATTGTAGCTATAGTTATTTTTAATTTTTGGTCCTTTAACATTTATACTACCAATAAGTGATTAGCACACCACCATATCACACATTTGAATATTCTGAATTTGACTATATGCTTATCTTCATCAGTGTGTCATATATTGTCATATATTTTTATGTTACTAATTAGTATCCTTTTATTTTGCTTGAAGAACTCTTTCCAGCATTTCTTATAAGGTAGGTCCAGTGGTGACTAACTCAACAGCTTTTGTTTGAAGTCTTTATCTCCACTTCATTAATGAAAGACAACTTTGCTAGGTAAGCTATTCTTAGTCGGCAGGTTGTGTTTTGTTTTGCTCTCCTTTTCTTTTAGTGCTGTCAATATATCTTCCCACTCTATCCTGGCTTGCAAAGTTTCTGTTGAGAAATCTATCTTTGAACAGAATTTTGAAATTCTATCTTTGTGATTTTAGATAGCTTTATTATAATATGTCTTACAGAAATTCTCTAAGTTGAGTTTGTTCTGTGACCTATGAACTTCATGAACTTGGATATCCAAATTCTTGTGCCCAAGATTGCGAATCGGAGAAACCACCAAGAAGCCGACACCCATGCAAGCACACGAGGGTTTATTTACAAGCTCGAGCTTGGGTCCAAGTATACCCGACACAGCGGAGCAGGGACTTGGACCCCGAAGTGGGTTACAGCTGGGTTTTTTATAGGCTGGTCTAGGGGATTTTCAGGAGGGGTGGAGGAATTTCTCAAGTTCTGTTTACATTCTGATGTGGGGCTTTCAATGGTATTGAGCTCTGCTCTCATTCTAATATGGGACTTTCTACCACAGGTGTGGGCTCTGTTGTCTTTCTGATATGGGATTCTCTGCCGAGGGCAATTCTGAGCTCTGTTGTCTTTCTGATATGGGATTCCCTGCGGAGGACATTGAGGACATTCTGCAGTTTTTCCGGTAAAGTTCAGCTCTTATTCACAGGGGCCTAAGATGGCTGTACTTGTACAGTACCCCAGAAAACTTTCTCATGTTAATTATTGCTATCATCATTGACTGCACCAAAGGAAACCACATCCTGACATCTGATAGCACTGTAGTTTTACTAACAGCATTTTAGTTTTGTTCCGTTTTTGTACTTTATATAAGTTTAATTACATATGTATATTTCATATATATGATATATATTACATATCATAAATTATATATGATATATGTATATTATATATCTTTATATATGTATATACATATATACACACATGAGTGTGCTTCTTTTGGTTACCATGTTTTGAGATTTATCTATATTGTTGAAGTGCAGAGTGTTTATTTTCATTGCTCTATGTACTCCTTTGTGTGACTGTATTATTTTATTAAGGTGTCACAAGAACATTTGACATCACTACTTTGAATAATGCTGCTGATTTTTTTTTTTAATTTAAACTTTTGCTATTAAATTTGGGAAGTATATTTGGGAAGTGACAGAGTTAGTATTTTAGTTGTTTTATTGGTAACCTTAGGGGACAAAACATTATGCACTGTTCTACCTTTAAAGTATAATCAGCCTACTTTTAGTATTTCAATACTGAGGAAAATGATTTAAACACATCTTGTGTGAGATTTCCTCCCTTTCACTATTATTGAGAGTGTCTGGCAGTGTTCATCAGGAGATGTTTCTTGACATGAAATCAATAATTTGTTATAAGATCTTATCAAGTACAGGGTGTAGACATTAGTTTCAGAAAGGAGAGCTTTAACTGGTTGCACTGATGTCTTGACAAATTTCATTTGAGATAATATAAGAGAAAAAGGGGCATATGGAGAATATTTGAACATTCAAAATCTGTTTTCTAAAAACATGTAAAAATTTACTGTTTAATTAATCTCCATTTCAAGCTCTTCCCAGGGGCTCTGCCAAGGGTACTGTGATAATTCACACATAAAGAGTGCACACATTATGATTTTTGTGAAGAAGATTCTACATTATTTAGTCATGTTAGCAGTCATGCATGTCTGTGTGCTAAACACTGGTTATCAGTGATTAATGGACAACATGCTTGAATAATGCTCTCCTACTTGAGCTAATGAACTAAATAGTTTATTTCATGCTCCATTTCCACAAATAAATGGCGGTAATACATAATGTGATAATTCCAGATCTCTTTGCAGTGCATTTTCTTGTCTTTAATGAACACAAAAACTTTTGAAAATCAAATTTAGTCAGGCATTGCATTGTGATTTTATATATTAGATAGATTATAAAATGTTGCTGAAATCAAAATGTTTACACTGAAAGGAAAAGAGTTGCTAAAATTAAGCAAGAACTTGAAAGGACACAATGAAGAGCTTTAAAATAAACTTATAATAAACTTTTATTTTCATTTCAATTATCTTCTTGGGAAAACTAGTTATTGTATGTATTTATGTAAGCTTGTAAATATTACTCTTAATCATTTTGATGTTTTTCTGTATAGTAGAATTCTGATTTAGCTTCATATACCTAACACTCACTACTTCACTTGTGGTTTTTGTTTATCTTTCATAGGTTCTTGTATAATCTTTATGTTGAACAAGAACAATCTGTGGAAGCGAATCACCAGGCCACCTTATTTTTGACTCCTCTTGACTTGATTGTCCTTTAAATCTAAACTATGGAGTTTATTCTTCCCCTGCTCCTGCTCCTTGGGCAGATATTTTGACTTCTCTGGTCTCTCTCAGCTAATAAAAAAGTTTCAACACTCACTAAATGCCACAATTTAACAATCAAGCTTGTCTATTCTTCCTAATAATCAAATACTCAAACTTGCTTTAAGATTGAGGCTTATTTAATTAGCATTTCTACTCCTTCCTCATTTTACTAATACTATCTATGGCCCTTGAGGGAGGGTGGAAGTAGGAGAAGAGTAAGTGGATTCTTTTTTGATTGATATTGTCTTCCTGGTCTGGTTCTCTTTTGGGCTCAACAGATGTTTAAAAGTGAGTCTATTTTAGGGTACTAGGGATATCTCACTAAGACAAATCTCTTTAAAGATAATAAGCATGTAATTCTCACCTGATCATTTGCTTCTTTTTCAGCCCCAAGTAATATAGCAGTATTTTTAGATTTTTTCTGCTATGATCTATTTTACCCTCCAAGTAAAGCAGCTCTTTTCCCCTTGTTCTTGAAGTGCAAATCATTAGCAACTCAGGATTTACTTCCTTGTTCTACCATTGGGAACAGATAGCCAGAGGAAATAATGCTTTAGATTGCACAGGTGTGAGTAGGCATCAGACCCCTGGGTCTTCCAATTACAGAAGCCATGTATTTAGTCCTCTGAGTTAACTCACTGAAATCCCTTTCCCTGAGGTGGAAGTGCATTTCCTTCTTGCAGTGAGTGAAATTCACCACACAGCTCCAGGTCTCTTCAAAGAAATACTTTCTTCCCTATCCTTCAACTCCAGATCCTTTTATACCCTCAATTTGAGTGAGGGGTTTGAGGGCTGTGAAATTTTGCAAGGCGTACATATGTTCTATCACCTCCTTTAGGATGTGTTATGTATGGTATCTTGTTGACTCAGCCCAAGTTCTTTTTTCACATCCTGTTGTATTTACTTTTATACATCTTTGATAAAGGATAGAAGGCACTAAAAATAAAGAAGGAAACAACTAACATATTCCATGATATAGATTTCATTGAAAGTTGATTGTTTTTCATCTCTAAAGGAGTAAGACTTCTGCTTTACCATGACAGAGTATCAGCGAGCACATTTACCTTCTCAATATAACAACAACAACAAAAAGATGGAATCCATAAAACAAGTGTTTTCAGGCATTGAACAGTAAACAACATGGACAATGATTCCTGAGTGAAGGGAAACATACCAGATGAGCTCTATAATTATCTCTGTATACTGCCTAGAGAGGTGTCCAGATAGCAGCAAAGAGCAAAGAATTCATCATGACCACATAAACATTATAAGAAACATTAAAAGAAATCCTTCAAGTGGAAGGACAATGATACCAGATGGAAATATGGATCTGAGGAGAAGAATGATGAGCACCAAAAAGTGTCAATATATAAGTGTAGCAGAACTGAAAGTCATCTCTAAAGTCTCCACTTAAGCCCAGTACACAGGCTTATACTAACAAAAAAGGAAAGAACTATATTAATAGTCCTTTAGGAAAACTGATAGGTTGTATAGTGACAAAGTGGTCATGATTTTCAAACCAAAATTAATCTCCATAAAGTCTTTTGTACTACTATCCATGCCTATCTGGAAGGACAAGATCAAGATTAATGGAATCTTTGAATTGAGGAAGTTTGCTGCACTGAAATATTCATTACTTTTCAGCTCTGTGTCCTAAGTTTAAGAAGAAAACAGCACAGCAAAAATATTCTTTTCGTATACTTTGAGTACATTGCTCTAACATAGTGAATATTGCAAAAGCACTTTAAACATTTCACGATACCCAGTTTTAGGCAAATTATCTTTATATGTGGGTGGGCCTTGATTTGAGTGTATTAGTTTGTCTGGAAGGCAGATTGCAGAGACGAAGTTAGTCTTCTTTGTCTGGAAGCCAGTATTGTATAGAGGGAGAAGGACAGGTGGATTTTATAGCTGCTCAATGTGGATAGGGCTTCTGGTACTTCCCAGAAACATCTGTACTCTTCCATAATACAACAAAGCAAGTAACTTCATCTTTAAAACACTAAAATTTTAGATGATCGTGTAATTCAAGAAAATTTTCTTTCTGGTATATTTTATATTTGTTGAAGAAAAAGGTAAACTTTCATATTTTACATGCATTCATGATTATTGTTTTTTTAGTATCCATATTTTTCAGTTGTATGAAGTTTAATCATAACATTTTATAAGTTTTCTGGGCAGTAGAAAAAGGCTCAGGGATCAGGAAAATACTTCATGAAAGGCAATTTCAAGAGTATTGCCTCACATGTATTGGAAATTATCCTAAATATAGCTCATGTTAGACTTTCAGAGCATCATTGATAATTTCCCACTAATACTGTTTTGGAAAACTAGGAATTTCAAATGTAGAATATTTCCAAACAAAGCAATAGACATTAGACAGTAGATTTTGAAAACTTCTTTGGAAAGCCAAGGCCTTGTGAATGATGTCAGATCCGATTTTACAATGAGACCGCAGGTAGCAGCAGCATTAGTTCATCAAGCTGGTGTGATATCCAGATGCGCAGTATTTAGAGACAGCCCTTTCTTTTTAAAGCATTGGAATAACACATGGAGTAAGAGAACTAGCATGTTGAAATACAAATTAAATACACTCAAAGGCATTGGCAGATTGATTTTTAGACATCTCTATGATATTAATGATACAGTATTAAGTGAAAGTATTTTCTAATGTGCACTGTGAAATTTTCTCCTATTCACTATAATTTTATATGAAATGTTGAAATCATTGTTCAACTTTCTTCATTAGTGTAACTCTTATGTGATTACAAGATGATACTTCTTCAGATAAATGTCTTATTTTAGCCATTTTTCACTCTGGGGGTAAAATTGATATATGCTTAAATGGTTATACATTATATAATCTTTGACCATCTTTATTATATTGAGTAGGTTAAGCATACACTAGTCAGAAAAGCAACAGGGCCAGTACCACACTGTCTTGATGACCACAGCTTTGTAGTACAACCTGAAATCTGGCATTGTGATGCCCCCAGATATGGTTTTCTTTTTTAAAATTCCCCTGGCTATTCGGGGTCTTTTCTGATTCCACACAAATCTTAAAATAATTTGTTCTAGCTCTCTGAAGAAAGTCCATGGTATTTTGGTAGGGATTGCATTAAACGTGTAAATTGCCCTGGGTAACATTGACATTTTTACAATATTAATTCTGCCAATCCATGAGCATGGAATATTTTTCCATCTCTTTGTGTCTTCCTCAATTTCTTTCAGAAGTGTTCTATAGTTTTTAGGGTATAGATCTTTTACCTCTTTGGTTAGGTTTATTCCTAGGTATCTTATGCTTTTGGGTGCAATTGTAAATGGGATTGACTCCTTAATTTCTCTTTCTTCAGTCTCATTGTTAGTGTATAGAAATGCCATTGATTTCTGGGCATTGATTTTGTATCCTGCCACGCTACCAAATTGCTGTATGAGTTCTAGCAATCTTGGGGTGGAGGCTTTTGGGTTTTCTATGTAGAGTATCATGTCATCGGCGAAGAGGGAGAGTTTGACTTCTTCTTTGCCAATTTGAATGCCTTTAATGTCTTTTTGTTGTCTGATTGCTGAGGCGAGGACTTCCAGAACTATGTTGAAGAGCAGTGGTGAGAGTGGACATCCCTGTCTTGTTCCTGATCTTAGGGGAAAGGCTCCCAGTGCTTCCCCATTGAGAATGATATTTGCTGTGGGCTTTTCGTAAATGGCTTTTAAGATGTCGAGGAAAGTTCCCTCTATCCCAACACTCTGAAGGGTTTTGATCAGGAATGGATGCTGTATTTTGTCAAATGCTTTCTCTGCATCTAATGAGAGGATCATATGGTTCTTGGTTTTTCTCTTGCTGATATGATGAATCACATTGATGGTTTTACGAGTGTTGAACCAGCCTTGTGTCCCAGGGATAAATCCTACTTGGTCATGGTGAATAATTTTCTTAATGTGTTGTTGGATCCTATTGGCTAGTATCTTGTTGAGAATTTTTGCATCCATGTTCATCAGGGATATTGGTCTGTAATTCTCCTTTTTGGTGGGGTCTTTGTCTGGTTTTGGAATTAAGGTGATGCTGGCCTCATAGAATGAATTTGGAAGTTTCTATCAGCAATGGCCACAATAGCCAAACTGTGGAAGGAGCCTCGGTGTCCATCGAAAGATGAATGGATAAAGAAGATGTGGTTTATGTATACAATGGAATATTACTCAGCAATTAGAAACGACAAATACCCACCATTTGCTTCTACGTAGATGGAACTGGAGGGTATTATGCTGAGTGAAATAAGTCAATCGGAGAAGGACAAACAGTGTATGTTCTCATTCATTTGGGGAATATAAATAATAGTGAAAGGGAATATAAAGGAAGGGAAAAGAAATGTTGGGAAATATCAGGAAGGGAGACAGAACATAAAGACTCCTAACTCGGGGAAACGAACTAAGGGTGGTGGGAGGGGAGGAGGGCGGGTGTTGGAGGGGAATGGGTGACGGGCACTGAGGTGGACACTTGACGGGATGAGCACTGGGTGTTTTTCTGTATGTTTGTAAATTGAACACCAATAAAAATTAATTAAAAAAAAAAGAAAGAAAAGCAACAGGGTGCTGGGGTGTTGGTTTTTATGTTTCCTTGAAAATAGTTTTGATGTGGAAATGTTGGGGTTCAGAGCCAATGGCCAAGAAAGAATTCTTAAGACAAAAAGGTGATTTTATTATAGCACAGGGACAGGATCTGTGGACAGAAAGGGCTGTCCTGGGATTGTGGAGAGCAGCTGATTTTATACTTTGAGTTTAGGGAGGTAAAGACAAGGGAAGTTTCCAAAAGGATTTTCATATGTTAAATAACACTCATAGGATCCTGAAGGTCTGGCTATCCTCAATCTAAGGGTGTTTTTCCCTGTAGCAAGGCATTAACATTAAGACATTTGGGAGTTCCCGGAGGAATGTCATACTCTGCCTCATGTATTTTTCAATCTGCTACAGGTTATAAAGAAATTTAATTTTATCTACATTTCCTTTTGCTTTTGTTCTCCACAGGAGTTTCATACATTCCTCTCTATTTCCCCATCTATAAAACAAAAAATATATATTTAGTATATGTAATCTTTATAGAATGGGAATTTGTTTACTTGTCTGAATAATAGAACAGGAAATGGTATACATGTGTCTCCCTTTTTATACAAAATTCATTATTGATATTTTGATTAATTTCAAATAAGTCATTCTTGTTGGGTGTCCTGATCTTTGGAGTCAGCTTACCATACCCTGATGAGAAGGGATGGTTGGAGAATCATGACCTCACTGGCTTCCCTACTATACTAGTAATCACTAATTCAGTAAACAATGAAAAAGCCATTTCTAATTATTAGTAAATATTTGTGTAATAGACAAATATCCACAAGGCAAAACAATGAATTAAGGAAAAAATATGAATAGGTTATGTTAGCAATAGGACTATTTTTTAAAATTTGCAATTCTATTTAGGGGAAAACTGTGGACTTCTTTACATACCATAGGATTGGATTGGTTCTTTGGTTTTTGTGCTCATAAATTTACATCTCACTGACTTTGCTTGTCCATTTTCCAAAAAGGTATTCTTTATGTTGGTTACCATAGAAACCAGAAGTGCTCCATGTATATGTAATTCTTTGCACATATTCCCTTCCCTTTCTTGCGTTTGAAGTCAGATAAATTGCCTTATGTGCCATTTATGTAGAATAACCTTTGTTTGCTTAAGTCTTCTGTGAAACAAAGCATTATAACTTAAAACATGTTACTTTATATTAATCGAAATCACAATGTTGACTTGTGAGTTGTGTTGAAAATGACAGAAGAAAACAGAAATATTTTCTAAATAAAATAGCACACCACTTTAGGGTTGAAATTGAGTAGGAAAATCAAGACATCAGTAGAACCCTTTAGAGGAGCTCTAAATGTTATGTCGCTAAACCAAGAAGAAAAGTTTTAAAATAATTTCTGTATTCAAAGAGTGGCTGTTTTGGCAAACATTATAATCAGTTACATAGAAAGCAGTTACTGAGTAACTATTGGGGTCCAGCTTTGTCCTTGGATCAAAGGACTATAGAGACCTTGAGGATGGAGGCACTGTTTTCAACGTGTTTTCAAATTAGTTTGAATGCAGGGACTATGTAGAATAGAGGCTGTGGAAGTTAAATTCTTCTAAGTCATACCACTTGAGGATATGCAGCATATATGTGCAATTTACACAATGAGTACACACTGATGAGACACTTTCGTCTCTTCTCTTAGTCAAAAGCCTCCTGTAAAGATGTCCTCTCCACCAGTTTCTTTTCCTATGCCAGTTTTGATTTTGGATTATTTGCCTTTCCTGTACAGTCCCCCCAATAATATTTAAGAGAGAGTAGCATATAGAGCTAAAAAAGAATGTTGTACCAGTATCCAGGAAAGCAGAATTTAGCCTAATTCCACTAACTTAGTCTTTGGCACTAATTAGCTGTGAAACTGTGTGCCCTTGAGCAAGTCACTTTACTTCTCTCTATTCCTTGGTTTAAATCAGTAAAGTAAGAGAGTATATGAAGGTTCTTTAGATTCTGTGTCATCCTAGGAAATGAATTCTGATTCATTTATCTTAAAAAGATATTTCAGCTTTTTAACATAAATTCTAAGCAGTCTGTTAGAATTCCCCAGAAGCCTCCAAAGTTATGTGAGGAATTTCAGCTGAGTAGGAAGGCAGTGAACAAGCTGTCTTGGCCTGAGTCACCTTGTGGCTTCAGCGTGTTGACAGGTGTGAAGAATGCCCACATTTTGGGGGCCATTTTCCAATATGACAATCTCTATGAAGCAGCCTCATGATTGGGCCATCAGGAATCCACACCATCTGCTGAGTTAATTTGTATGGTTAAATATTTGGGAGTTATTGGACTACTACTAGGTTTGCTCATGTCTTCACTCTCATTGTGAATGTCTGTTGTCTGCCACTTTCATAGTTTTATTATGCTCATAATAAAAGAGTGGATGTAAGAGTATTTTGTAAACTGTAAAGTGTTATAGAAATATTTATTATTGCTTATAATAAGTGTTTTATGCCACGTTGTGTGTTCCGATGAGAGATGAAATGATTACTGAGAGTCCAATACTTTGGAACAAAGAGACACCCAAAGGGGCTGCATGGCAGGCACTGCCTGCGTGTGCAGGCTCGGAGGTGAAGCACCTGAGTCCAGTGGACTCTTGATTTTATTATCATAGATGTAAATAATGTGGAAGCAAGGAAGGAAAACAACTCAAGAAACCAATCCCCTGAGTCAGCAGCCAGGGACTGCAAACGTGACCAACTTCCCGGGTTCCAGAGGAGCATTAACTAGGGGATTGCGGGGGTTGGGAGAACCGACCTCGGGCCTGGCTATCTTATCTACCGTCGTTGTTGTTTTCAGGTCGTACTGTTTTCAGCAGGGACTGCGTGGCAGGAATCATCAGCTCTTGTCATACACATAGAGCTGATGCCATTTATGCCTATTCCTGTTCTTGTTGTTTCTTTTACTGGCCGAGGTCCTGTTCTCCGACACTTTTAGTGTTCTAACCACCACAAAACTATGATCATTATAATCAGTGTTTTCACTTTCAGTAAAGGTGAAGTAGTAAGTGGTAAATACCTTTTTCCCACCTCTGTGTCCTCTTTGCCTAAATTGCTTCCATTACCATCCGCAGAGCAGAATCCTTAGCCTCCTTTCTGAATGTGGCTTTCAGATTGCTAATCTCACTTCAACAGAGCTCTTGAAGATTTAGCATCCTTCCTAGATCTCTCAAGTCTGCTTGTTTTCTCTTCCTTATTCCTTGTATACCACTCATCTGGAGATGAGGAAATGTCTTCTTTGTTTCTCATGGCTGCTTCCATACCTTCTCTCTCTCTCTCTCTCTCTCTCTCTCTTTTTATCTTAAACCCCTTCACCTGCAACCTAGGGTTTTTGTTGCTTTTGCCATTAACTGCACCACTCTTTAGTAATATGACAGTATATTCTAAGCCCGTTATAGATACCACTTATTTAATCTTTACAGAAATCCTATGAGGTCAGTATTTTTATTGTCTTCATTATCTCCTTTGACACCTAACACAACTGAGATATAGACACTTTGAGTAACTTGCCTACGATTGTAGAGTTGTAAGATGCAGAACTAGCATTCAAACCCTAGCAGTATGGCTTCCCTCTACCATTCATGCTTTATCTGTACTGTCTCTATCTATAGTGCTTCGGGCCCCATTTCTCTCCATTCCTTTACTGTGATTTATTTTTCTTCAAAACACTTAATACCACCTAAAATATTATACATTTATTTGTCTGTTTGCTTATTACCTGTTTCCCCTGCCAAAATGTCATCATCTCCATGAAAGCAGAGATTTTATTTGTTCAGTGCTTATAAGTGTATGAAATATAGTAGAAATTTAAAAAATATTTGGCGAACGAATGAGTGAGCATCACATTAGGTGTTATTTAGCAACTGCCTCTCTGCTGGAGCTGGGACACTGCAAACAACCTTTCTGCTTTGCAGGCTGGCTGGATCTCTGTTAGGATCTGCCAAATAGGGGCAGGAGGGGGAATCTGCAAGGCTAGAGAAGGAGACTGACTCCTCCCTGTCTGCTGCCTGCTCCTGTCAGCATCTTCCCAGCAAAGCTGCTTGACTTCAGCAACTGCAGTTTCTTCCTGTAGCTGCAGGGGATCCAGATTGCAGTTTTTCTAATGTCTGTAGAACCAGCCCATCATGACTACTCAGAGATAACAGCACCAGTGCCCCCTTCTCAGAAATCATGAGTTTCAGGCCCTTGGGTCCCTTCTCCAGGCATCTAAGTTTTAGTCATTATTATCTCTTCCCTTTGTTCCCTAGCTGTTGAGAGTTGTAAACTGCTCCTTGTAATTACTATTTCCATGATTCATAGGTATTCTCTTTTTGTGTTTTAAATTTTCTAATACAGAGCTAACACTTCTTTATATTAAATTTTCTGCTCTAATCAGTGGTATAGTTTCTGTCTTCTGTCTCCTAACCAATACAGAATTGGTATGAGGAATCATCTCAGGAAAAAAATATCTCAAAGATGGGAGCTGATGACTGGGTTGGTTGTACTTGAGCCTAAATAAAGTGATGAGTTCTGTATAAATGTATAGTGGGAGGTTAGTAATCCATGGTATGGAGTGTTATCAGGACTAATAAAAATTTCTGCTGTTATTGATTAAAGTACCTGATAGTCAAGTGCATTGGTAGTTATGACTAGTATGGCAGTAATGTGACTTATAAGCATTGTAGCATGAGGTGGCTTCCTTTGAATACACAAGAGTATTCATGGAAGAAATTCAAACTCAGATCTTTAAGCTCTCAGCCAAAGTCATTATCAGAGAATCAGAGAGCTTCTTAGAAGAACATTTTATTTCTTAGAGCTCCTAAAAATAAGCTACAAAATTTAATTGTACAGGTTGCAGAATTAAAACATAAGTTGCAATCTTGCCAAGTCTCTTATAAGGAAGAGCATTGATCGGGAAGAAACTAAAACTCAAGACTGGAGTAGGAGCATCTGAATGCATTCATGTTGAATGTGAATATTAGTCAATGGATAGTTTCATGAAAACCAACAGAAAACAGGAGGAAAAGAACCATACTTTAAATGGCTAATAATAAAAGTACAGAAAAGTATGTTCTTTAGTAGAGAGATCTCTATGGGTCAACCCAAATGTCAAATTGTTTCTGCCCAAAGAGTCACTGGAAATGGGAATGTTTGAGTCTATCAACAGTGAAAAATGGGCTGTACTGGTAGGAACCATACTGAAAGCTCTGTTGTCATTCATGGGTCCGATGTCCATAGTGGCCAATCTGCTTGTCATCAGCATCTGTCAGAATGCTTCCCTGCTTCATTGCTCACAACTACAAGTATAAAAACCCTAGTCTTGCTCCTGATTTTAGTTACTTTCCTACTGTTTTATGCCATCTTCTCATTCATTCTAAGTTAGAAGGGTGACAGTCTATAGTAGCTGCTTCATGTGTTGATACATAATAAGACCCTAGTGATTAAATTTTCTTTTGGAATAAATACTGGGTGTGGATTTGGAATGTTGAGTTTATGGTAATATCAGTGCATGAGAGATAAATCATGGTGTAGAATTAAGTGGATAAACTTTGTAATATAGAATTGTTTTGAAGCGGGATCCCTGGGTGGCGCAGCGGTTTAGCGCCTGTCTTTGGCCCAGGGCGCGATCCTGGAGACCCTCCCACGTCGGGCTCCCGGTGCATGGAGCCTGCTTCTTCCTCTGCCTGTGTCTCTGCCTCTCTCTCTCTCTGTGACTATCATAAATAAATAAAAAAAATTTTTTAAAAAGAATTGTTTTGAAGCTTGGCTCAAGGCACCCATTAGCTAGGCAAAATTTGGGCAAGTTACCTAAACTCTCTAAGATTCAGTTCCTTAATCAGTTAAATATCACAATAATAACTAATTGATAGAATTTTATGAGGGTTAAATGAAATAATGGAACATTCAATATATTAGTTTCCTATTGCTGCTACAACAGGTGACCATAAACATGTGGCTTAAAACAACACAAATTTATTCTCTTATAGTTCTGAAGGTCAGAAGTCTGAAATGGGGGCACCCAGGTGGCTCAGTTGGTTAAGTGCCTGCCTTCAAGTCAGGTCATGATCCTAGGGTCCTGGGATGGAGTCCAGAGTCGGGCTCCCTTTTCAGCCGGGAGCCTGCTTCTCCCTCTCCCACTCCCCCTACTTATACGCGTGCTTTCTCTGTCAAATAAATAAATAAAATCTTTTTTTTTTTTTTTAAAGAAGAAATCTGAAATGGGTCTCAGTAGGCTAAAACCAAGGTTTCAAGAGGGCTGTGTGGCTAGTAGATGCTCCAGGGGAGAACCCATTTGTTCACCTTTTCTAGCTTCTAGAAGTTACCTACATTCCTTGGCTTATAGATCGTTCTTCTACCTTCAAAGGCAGCAGCATGGCATCTTCAAATCTCCCAGTCTTTGCACTTCCTTTTTTCACTCATAAGAACCCTTGTAGTTAGTTACATTTGGACTACTTGGATAATCTAGGATAATCTCTCCATCCCCAAATCATTGATGAACAACTTTAATTTCATCTGCAGTTTTAATTCTCTTTTGCCATGTAACCTAACATGTTCACAGGTTCTGGATACTTGGGAGGTCTTTGGGAGATCATTATTCTGCTGATCACACTTAACCTTAAATAAATAGTGCATGTGAAGTGCCTGACACATGGTATGGCATTAATAGAGATATTATTTTTTAGTACCATAGAAAGTTCTACAAATACTTCTTTAGATAATTAAGAAAAAATGGAATACAAACAGTCTGGGGGAATTTAAGCAAATAATGACTAGTGTATGGATGAATTCATGCCTTGTTGAAAAAAGAGAGCATTGATCCACCTACTGATATTCACTGTAGCCCATTTTGTCTTCTCTCCTTCTCCAAGAATCATCTACATTATCTCATGAGAGAGCCCCATATCCTCTGAAATTTTCTTTTTGTCAATTATCAAGTATGTTGGCACTCTTTAAAGTTCCACCAGGTGTTCTGATATCACTGATATTTACCTGGTTGAATAGTCAAACATTTATTTCATGACTATTCAGAAAAATTGGCAGTATTGTTAATTATGCAACTCAATATTGTTGAGGATATCTGTCTAATCTGAGAAATTGCTCTCTGACAAAAACATAATGGGCCTGGCAATTATTTTTTCTCTGGAATCTATTATTTTTTATTTTTACATGTTAGAAAGTTATATTTTGGTTTAATATTTTTTAATGATATGTATAAACAGATTATTAGAACCATCAGTGTATTTTTGGATTTTTTAAAAAGATTTATTTATTTGAGAGAGAGAGAGAGAAAGTAGCAGGGGAAGGGGCAGAGAGATAGATAGAGAAAGTCTTAAGCAGGCTTCTGCTGAATGCAAAGCCCGATGCAGTAGTCAATCTCAGGACCCTCAGATCATGACCTGAGCAGAAAGCAAGAGTTGGATGCTTGAGTGACTACACCACCGAGGTACGCTTTTTAAATTAAAATTTATTTTAAATTTATTTAAGATTTTATTTATTTATTCATAAGAGACAGAGAGAGAGAGAGAGGCAGAGACATAGGCAGAGGGAGAAGCAGGCTCCATGCAGGGAGCCCTATGCAGGACTCCATCCCGGGACCCCAGGATCGCGCCCTGGGCCAAGGGCAGGCGCCAAACCACTAAGCCACCCAGGGATCCCCATCTGTTCATATTTTCTACCCAGTGTTTCTTTAATTGGATTATCTGGGGGGTCTTTTGGGGTTAAGTTGTACAAGGTCTTTTTGTATTATGGATACTAACCTTTTATTGAATACATCATTTGCAAATACCTTCTCCCATTCAGTAGGTTGTCTTTTAGTTTTCTTGTTTTTTTCCCTTTACTGCACAGAATCTTTTGATTTCAAGGTAGCCCCAATCGCTGAATTTTGCTTTTGTTTCCCTTGCCTCAAGTGATGACATATCTAGAAAAATGTTGCTGAAAAGGTTGCTAAAAATAATCAACTATATAATTGTGGACTTATTTCTGGGTTCTGTGTTTTGTTTCATTGATCTATGTGTCTGTTTTTGTGGCAGTACCATATTGTTTTGATTACTACAGCTTTATAGTATATCTTGAAATTTTGGATACTGATACCTACAGTTTTGTTTTTCTTTTTCAGGATTGCTTTGAGTATTTGGGGTCTTTTGTGGTTCCATGCAAATTTTAGGATCTAAAATTTAGATCCTAAAATTTAGGTTTGTTCTAGTTCTGTGAAAAATTCTGCTGGTATTTTGATAGGAATTGCATTAAATCTGTAGAGAGCTATGGGTAGTATGGACATTTTCACAACATTGGTTCTCCCAATCCATGATCATGGCATGCCTTTCTATCTGTGTCCTCTTCAGTTTTTTTTTTTTTTTTTTGTATAATTTTTTATTGGAGTTCGATTTGCCAATGTATAATATAACATCCAGTGCTGGGCAGCCTGGTGGCTCAGCGGTTTAGGGCCACTTTCAGCCCAGGGTGTGATCCTGGAGACCAGAAATCGAGTCCCAGGTTAGGCTCCCTGCATGGAGCCTGCTTCTCCCTCTGCCTGTGTCTCTGCCTCTTTCTCTCTCTCTCTCTCTCCCTGTGTCTCCCATGAATAAATAAATAAAATCTAAAAAAAAAAAAAAAACCAAACAAACAGCCAGTGTTCATCCCATCAAATGCCCCCCTCAGTGCCCATCGCCTAGTCACCATGCCCTCCCACAACTCCCCTTCCATTACCCCTTGTTCGATTCCCAGAATTAGGAGTCTCTCCTGTTCTGTTACCTTCTCTGATATTTCCCATTCATTTTCTCTCCTTTTCCCTTTAATCCCTTTCACTATTTTTTATATTCCCTGTATGAGTGAAACCATATAATGTTTGTCCTTCTCTGATTGACTTACTTCACTCAGCATAATACCCTCCAGTTCCATCCACGTTGAAGCAAATGGTGGGTATTCGTCGTTTCCAATGGCTGAGTAATATTCCATTGTATACATAAACCACATCTTCTCTATCCATTCATCTTTCGATGGACACCGAGGCTCCTCCCACAGTTTGGCTGTTATGGACATTGATGCTATAAACATTGGGGTGCAGGTGTCCTGGCGTTTCACTGCATCTGTATCTTTGGGGTAAATCCCCAGCAGTGCAATTACTGGGTTGTAGGGTAGCTCTATTTTTAACTCTTTGAGGAACCTCCACACAGTTTTCCAGAGTGGCTGCACCAGTTCATATTCCCACCAACAGTGCAAGAGGGTTCCCCTTTCTCCACATCCTCTCCAACATTTGTTGTTTCCTGTCTTGTTAATTTTCACCATTCTCACTGGTGTGAGATGGTATCTCATTGTGGTCTTGATTTGTCTGTCCCTGATGGCCAGTGATGCAGAGCATTTTCTCATGTGCTTGTTGGCCATGTGTGTGTCTTCTTTGGTGATATTTCTGTTCATGTCTTTTGCCCATTTCCTGACTGGATTGTTTGTTTCTTTGCTGTTGAGTTGAATAAGTTCCCTATAGATTTTAGATACTAGCCCTTTATCTGATAGGTCATTTGCAAATATTTTCTCCTTTTCTGTAGATTGTTTTTTAGTTTTGTTGACTGTTTCTTTTGTTGTGCAAAAGCTTTTTATCTTGATTAAGTCCCAATAGTTCATTTTTGCTTTTGTTTCTTTTGCCTTAATGGATGCATCTTGCCAGAAGTTGCTGTGGCCAAGCTTAAAAAGGGTGTTGCCTGTGTTCTCCTCTAGGATTTTGATGGATTCTTGTCTCACATTTAGATCTTTCATCCATTTTGAGTTTATCTTTCTGTATGGTGTAAGAGTATGGTCTAGTTTTATTCTTCTGCATGTGGCTGTCCAATTTTTCCAGCACCATTTATTGAGGAGACTGTCCTTTTTCCAGTGGATAGTCTTTCGAGCTTTGTCAAATATTAGTTGACCATACAGTTGAGCACCAATTTCTGGGTCCTCTATTCTGTTCCATTGATCTATGTGTCTGTTTTTGTGCCAGTACCACATTGTCTTGATGATCACAGCTTTGTAGTACAACTTGAAATCTGGCATTGTGATGCCCCTGGCTCTGGTTTTCTTTTTCAATATTCCCCTGGCTATTTGGTGTCTTTTCTGATTCCACACAAATCTTAAGATGATTTGTTCCAACTCTCTGAAGAAAGTCTATAGTATTTGATAGGGATTGCATTGAACTTGTAAATTGCCCTGGGTAACATTGACATTTTCACAATATTAATTCTTCCAATCCATGAGCATGGAATGGTTTTCCATCTCTTTGTGTCTTCCCCAGTTTCTCTCAGAAGTGTTCTGTAGTTTTTAGGGTATAGATCATTTACCTCTTTTTTGGTTAGGTTTATTTCTAGGTATCTTATGCTTTTGGGTGCGATTGTAAATGGGATTGACTCCTTAATTTCTCTTTCTTCAGTCTCATTGTTAGTATATAGAAATGCCACTGATTTCTGGGCATTGATTTTGTATCCTGCCACATTGCCAAATTGCTGTATGAGTTCTAACAATCTTGGGATGGAGTCATTTGGGTTTTCTATGTACAGTATCATGTCATCTGCTAAAAGGGAGAGTTTGACTTCTTCTTTGCCAATTTGAATGCCTTTTATTTCTTTTTGTTGTCTGATTGTTGAGGCTAGGACTTCTAGTACTATGTTGAATAGCAGTGGTGAGAGTGGACATCCCTGTCGTGTTCCTGATCTTAGGGGAAAGGCTGTCAGTGTTTCCCCATTGAGAATGATATTTGCTGTGGGTTTTTTGTTGATGGCTTTTAGGATGCTGAGGAATGTTCCCTCTATCCCTACACTCTGAAGAGTTTTGATCAGGAATGGATGCTGTATTTTGTCAAATGCTTTCTCTGCATCTATTGAGAAGATTATATGGTTCTTATTTTATTCTCTTGTTGATATGATCTATCATGTTGATTGCTTTATGAGTGTTGAACCAACCTTTCCTTCTGGGACAAATTCTACTTGGTCATGGTGATTAATCTTAATGTACTGTTGGATCCAGTTGGCTAGTATCTTGTTGAGAATTTTTGTATCTGTGCTCATATTGGTCTATAGTTTTCCTTTTTGGTGGGGTCTTTGGTTTTAGAATTAAGGTGATGCTGGCCTCATGAAGTGAGTTTGGAAGTATTCCATCCCTTTCTATTTTTGGAACAGCTTTAGTAGAATAGGTCTGGTTTCTTCTTTAAACGTTTGTTAGAATTCCCCTGGGAAGCCATTTGGCCCTGGACTCTTGAGTCTTGGGAGGTTTTTGATGACTGCTTCAATTTCCTCCCTGGTATTGGCCTGTTCAGGTTTTCATTTCTTCCTGTTCCAGTTTTGGTAATTTGTGACTTTCCAAAAATGTGTCCATTTCTTCTAAATTCCCTAATTTATTGGCATATAGCTGCTCATAATATGTTTTTAAAATTGTTTGTATTTCCTTGGTATTTGTTGTGATCTCTTCTTTTTCATTCGTGATTTTATTAATTGGAGTCTTTTTTAATAAGGCCAGCTAATCGTTTATCTATCTTATTAATTCTTTCAAAGAACCAACTCCTGGTTTTGTTGATCTGTTGTACAGTTCTTCTGGTCTCTATTTAATTGAGTTCTGCTTTATTAACTCTCTTCTCCTTGGTGTAGGTTTTATTTGCTGTTCTTTCTCCAGTTCCTTTAGGTGCAAGGTTAGCCTGTGTATTTGAGTTTTTTCCAATTTTTTGAGGGAGGCTTTTATTGCAATGTATTTTCTTCTTAAAACTGCTTTTGCTGTATCCCAAAGATTTTGAATGGTTGTATCTTCATTTTCATTAGTTTCCATGAATCTTTTTAATTCTTCTCTAATTTCCTGGTTGACCCATTCATCTTTTAGCAGGATGGTCTTTAACCTCCACATGTTTGGGTTTCTTCAACATTTTTTCTTGTGATTGAGTTCTAGTTTCAAAGCATTGTGGTTTGTAAATATGCAGGGGACAATTCTAATCTTTTGTTGTTAGTTGAGACCTGATTTGTGACCCAGCCTGTGGTCTATTCTGGAGAAAGTTCCATGTGCACTTGAGAAGAATGTGTATTCAGTTGTGTTCGGATGCAAAGTTCTGTATATATCTGTGAAATCCATCTGGTCAGTGTACATTTAAAGCTCTTGTTTCTTTGGAGATGTTGTGCTTACATCTGTCATTTGCAGAAAGTGCTGTGTTCAAGTCTCCTACTATTAGTGTATTATTATCTAAATATGTCTTCACTTTGGTTATTAATTGATTGATATACTTGGCAGCTCCCAGATTAGGGGCATAAATATTCATGATTGTTAGGTCTTCTTGTTGGATAAACCCTTTAAGTATGATATAGTGTCCCTCTTCATCTCTTACTACAGTCTTTGGGATAAACTCTAATTATCTGAGGATTGCTACCCCAGCTTTCTTTTGAGGACCACTTGAATGGTAAATGGTTCTCCAACCTTTCATTTTCAGGCTGTAGGTGTCCTTAGGTCTAAAATGAGTCTCTTGTAGACAGCAAATAGATAGGTTTTGCTTTTTTATCCAGTCCAAAACTGTGTCTTTTGATGGGATCATTTAGCCCATTCATGTTCAGAGTTATTATTGAAAGATATGAATTTATTGTCATCATAATACCTATTCAGTCCCTGTTTTTGTGGATTATTTCTTTGGGTTTCCTCTATCTTTTACAGGGTCCCCCTTAATATTTCTTGCAGAGCTGGTTTGGTGGTCACATATTCTTTCAGTTTCTGCCTATCTAGGAAACTCTTTATCTCTCTTTCTCTTCTGAATGACAGTCTTGCTGGATAGAATATTCTTGGCTCCATGTTCTTCTCATTTAGGACCCTGAATATATCCTGCCAGCTCTTTCTGGCCTGCTAGGTCTCTGCGTCTCTGTGGAGAGGTCTGCTGTTAATCTAATATTTCTTCCCAAATAAGTTAGGGATCTCTTGTCTCTTGCTGCTTCAAGGATTTTCTCTTTATCTTTGGAATATGCAAGTTTCACTATTAAATGTTGAGGTGTTGAATGGTTTTTATTGATTTGGGGGGCACCTCTCTATCTCCTGGATCTGAATGCCTGTTTCCCTCCTCAAATTAGGGAAGTTCTCAGCTATGATTTGTTCAAATATGCTTTCTGGCCCTCTGTCCCTCTCGGCGCTCTCTGGAACCCCAATTATACATAGATTTTTTCCTTCTGAGGCTATCATTTATTTCCCTTAACCTTTCATCGTGGTCTTTTAATTGTTTTTCTCTTTTTTTCCTCAGCTTCCTTCCTTGCCATCAACTTGCCTTCTATTGTCACTCACTCGTTCTTCTACCTCATTAACTCTTGTCATTAGGACCTCCAGTTTGGATTGCATCTCATTTAATTGATTTTTAATTTTGGCCTGATTAGATCTAAATTCTGCAGTCATGAAGTCTCTTGAATCCTTCATGCTTTTTTTCCAGAGCCACCAGTAGCTTTATAATTGTGCATCTGAATTGGCTTTCTGACGTTGAATGTAATCCAAATTCTGTAACTCTGTGGCAAAGAGTACTGTTTTTGATCCTCTTGTGGTGAATTCTTCCTTCTAGTCATTTTGCTCAGTGCAGAGTGGCTGTATGAGTGGGCTGAATCAAGAATATCAACCACGATCTAAGTATGTTTCAGTCTAGATGATTCTATGAGGTCAGAGACCAGAAATTGAAAACAAAGATCAGAATGAAATAAAACAAAAGGACCACTAAAGTGAAAAACATATTTTAAAACAAAGCAGTAAAAAATAAAAGGTCAAGAATCAAAGAAGAAATAAAGAAAAAAGAAAAGAGAAAAAAAAAGCAAAAGTAAAGAGGAAAAAAAAAAGAGAAAAGAAAAAGAGAAATACAAGGGAGGGGACTGGGAGGTGGTGGTAGTGACAAGTTGTAGTGGATATCTAAGTAGTCTACCTGAGGGGTCCTAGAGGGTGATCCTCTTGGTTCTGAGTATATTAAGTTTTTATGTTAGAAAGATGCTCAGTCCCAAATTTATATAAACCAGAAATACTTGTAGAGGGCCCCAACTTTGACCCTGAAAACATAAATGAGATAAAAGAAGGGGGGCAGAATGGGAATGAGAAATCTCACAGAATTAACCAGCACTGTATACCACTTGGTTCTGGGTGCATTATGGTCATGTTTTAGAAGGTATTAACTTCTGCCATTGTAGAACAAAATGAGGCAGAGGAAACAAAAATCACAAAACAAACAAACAAAAAAACACCTCTTGTATATCTCCCAAAATTAAGTTGAGTATGTTGAAGGGAATCTAGAAGTGGAAAATATATCTAGGATCTGTAATTGTAGAAATATGAAAGTCAAAAAGGCAGAAACTTAAAAATGAAGAGGTGGAAAAATATTGTAGTTAAGGTGGGAAAAGAAAACAAACTGGAAATTTACAGTCTGATATAAAAACGAGTTGTACTGGAAAAAGGAAGAAAAAAAAAGGAGGGGTATCCTCTGGTTCTATATACTGTAAATCCCTCGGCCTTCCGTGGAGCTTCCAGTGCTGCTTGGTCAAGGACTTGCTCAATGGAATATTACTCAGCCATTAGAAATGACAAATACCTACCATTTGCTTCAACGTGGATGGAACTGGAGGTATTATGCTGAATGAAGTAAGTCAATTGGAGAAGGACAAACGTTGTATGGTTTCATTCATTTGGGGAATATAAAAAATAGTGAAACGGAATAGAGGGGAAGGGAGAAGAAATGGGTAGGAAATATCAGAAAGGGAGACAGAACATGGAAGACTCCTAACTCTGGGAAACGAACTAGGGGTGGTGGAAGGGGAGGAGGGCGGGGGGGTGGGGGTGACTGGGTGGCGGGCATTGAGGGGGGCACTTGATGGGATAAGCACTGGGTGTTATTCTGTATGTTGGCAAACTGAACACCAATAAAAAAAATTTATTATTAAAAAAAAAAAAAAAAGGACTTGCTCTTCCCCTGTCCTTCCAGCTGGTCTTCTGGGGGCAGGGCGTGCTGTGCTGATTCTCAGGTATGTGTACCTGGAGGAGCTGCCCCACCCCCTGCCAGGTGCACGGCTCGGTGGGAG
Source organism: Vulpes vulpes (assembly GCF_048418805.1). Taxonomy (NCBI): domain Eukaryota; kingdom Metazoa; phylum Chordata; class Mammalia; order Carnivora; family Canidae; genus Vulpes; species Vulpes vulpes. Next base: position 83,157,586 of record NC_132785.1, on the reverse strand, counting down.
CTGTTTATCCTGTGAGGCCCCTGCTGAGTCCCAGGTACAAGGTGACACCAGGAGGAACAACCCCACTGTTGGCGGCCAGCTCTCTAGCCCTGGAGTCAGCTCCCGCAATAACTACCACAGTCTCCCAGTCCGCACTGGCCTGGATGCTCCGGGGGTGGGGGGTGCTGACCTGCACAGCTTGGGGGCACCCAGGGCCAATAGCATCCTCACTGTCCTGTGCCCTCCCTGCCTCTGCCTGTCCTGGGGGGAGTGCAGGATCCTGGGCTGTGTCTCCCGGCGCCCTGGGATTTGGGGCCTGCGCTGCTGGAATCTCGCTCCTAGTGCGGTGCGGCTCCTGGTGAGGTGCGGCTCCCGAAGGCAGCAGGGCGCAGCCCCCTCCACCCCGAGGCCCGGCCGGCGCGCTCCAACCCTTTACCAAGCTCGGCCCGCAGTGTGTGGCGGGCTCTCCCCCGGGTGCACCTCCAATGTTAGTGACCCCGGAACCTGGGGCTCCACTGTCCCTCCTGCGGTTCTGCCTGAGTTCCCTGCTGAGCGCCTTTCCGTCTGGGAAGGATCGGGTATGGATTTTTAAAGTTCCTGCTTCTCCCGGGCTGGGTTTTCCTGTCCCCAAGGCTGTCGCCACCCCTCTTTGCCCGGCTCCTTGGGAGGCCCCTCCCCCACTGGATTCTTTTTTATTTTGTTTTTCCGCCTTCCTACCTTGTTAGAAGTGAAAACCCTTCTCTCTGTAGCGTTCCCCTGTTCTCTCTTTAAATCTCAGGTTGGATTCGTAGGTTTTCAGGATGATTTGACAATTATCTAGGTAAGTTGGTGGGGCCCGGTGAGGTGAGGACCCTCCTCCTTCACCAGCTTGCCCCTCCTCTGTCTTCTTCAGTTTTGTTCATCTGTTTTAGAGTTTTCAGAGTACAGTTCTTTCACCCCCTTGGTTAAGTTTGTTCTCACAGGTTTTATCATTTGGTGCAACTAGTTGTAAGTAGGATTGTTTTCTTAATTTCTCTTTCTGCTACTTCATTTTTCATGTTTAAAAATGCAACAGCTTCTCTATATTGATTTTGTATCCTGCAGCTTACTGATTTCATGTATCAGTTCTAGTAATGTTTTGTTCATATATAAGCTTATTGTAAAATTAAATCAGTGTGTTCTCTGAAGGACAGTTGTGTGTCAGATTGCTTTTTCTTTTTATGCAATGACTTTGCCTCTTATTAAACTTGCAGCAACTGAGTAAAGACCTTTGCATTTATAGTCACATAAATATATATGTAGAATTAACCCATCATACAGGTATGTATGTATGTACACATACAAGTGTATGTATAAATTCTGATTTAAATTTTTCTGAATTTGATTCCAATTTTAGAAATTTTGAAATTACTATTCCATCTTATTTGATGCAACATTGGTATTTAATTTGTACTGATATTCTTCATTTCATGCCTACTTGAAATCTCTGCTACAGGTGAACCTGTTTGGTTTCATCTTTGTTCATTGATTTGGCAATACTCTAAAGCTACCACTGGAAAGAATTGTTTTGCATAGCTCTTTTAAAACAATAGCATACAGATAGAAGAGTAGTAGTATAACTGCTTATTTGTATGATTGAAGCATAAAACTTATATTTAGAGTTAAGAATGCTTTCCAGTTTTTCTAAATGCATCATCATATTTTTCTCTTGAGCCCTGTCGGCTTTATGCCTAAAGAGATCTAGGTATGCACTGAATGCCACATAGTGCAATATCATCCTGAAATTCAGGAGAGTCAGGATCCTATTTCCTCAGTCTGACTTTTATTACTGTCAGTGGTTTCCAGTGTGATTCCTGGTGCCAAGTAGTTAGGAACAATGTTATCATCAGAGAACAGTGCGTGGGTTTTAATGTCTTGTAATGCGAGAGCAGACAAGTCATACTTTCAGAATGAATCTCCAGAGTCATGTGCTATGCTCCATTTGTGTGTGCAGTAGCCTCTGTTGTCCACAGAGAGCTTTGACCTTTCATCAAAAGCTGAGCATGTCCAATACAAGGAGTTATGTTGTTCAGCTGAGTTAGAACTTTTACTTCTTTATACATTCAACCCAGCTCTTAAACAAAGAATTATTTCAAATGCTTTTATTTCACAGAGATATATTTTTTTTCTCAACTGCTCTAATGCTGCTTTTGTTATGTGTTTGTTAGGTCATAGGCTTTCAGGGACAGCCTATGTGATGACTTTTTATTTTTTAAGATTTTTTATTAATAAGAGACACAGAGAGAGAGGCATAGACATAGGCAGAGAAAGAATCAGGCTCCCTACTGGGAGCCCTATGTAGGACTGGATCTCTGTACCTGGGATCACAACCTGAGCCAAAGGCAGATGCTCAACTGCAGAGCCACCCAGGCATCCCCCTATATGATGATTTTTAGCCCTTCTTGATACCATTGGGTTATATGAAGCTAGCAAGTTCTGGAATTTAGTGGGAAAGTTCTATTCCTATGGTCAGAATTGTCAGGGAGCACTTGAGTTTAGAGGGTTAGATATGATTTGGGTAAAACACAGAAACACCTCAGATCCTACAACTCTATTGCAAAAACTCTGGTTTCTTTCACCTTCTCTTCAGATGAAGATTTTGTAGGACACAAAGGCAAGCAGGTAGGTTTATTCTGGACAGAGCAGCAAATATTTCACAAGTAGATTAACTCACACTCTTTTTATAGAATCAGTTGGTGAGAATATTTATGGAAACGATCTGTAGTCATCCATGATCTAAAGTCAGAATGGATAGAAGAGAGACATATCCTTTTAAAGTTCTTTCTCAGCAACTTCATAATTTGTCCCTGGAGGATATTTCTAAGCACTTTTTTCTTGGCATGTTTAAAAACTTTGGTCTTCTTTTTCTAATAAAGAAGTTTTAATAGCCTTTCAAAATGCTGAATTTGCATTTTTAATAGTTTCTTTCCTGCTTGAGCATTTCTGCCTTTTTATAATTAGAATATTTCACAATAGAGCTTATGGGTACTTTTTCATATTTCTGTCAAAATGATGCTGTATTTTAACAATATAATATTAAATAGGTTTTAAAAAGTAATGATAGACTAAATAGAATTTTTCATTCAAAGGGTTTACTCAAGTTTTTATATATGGACAATTAACTCTTTAAGCAGGCTCATATATCATTTGTCTGAGAAGAAACTAAAGTTAGAAGGAGCCCAACAAATTACTCACACAGGTATGAATATTTTTATTAATAGGATTTGACTAACATATATTCTCTAGATCTGGAGAGGTGACATTTTAGATTTAGACATGATCTGGAGTAGTGATTTAATGTTTTATTATATTTCATTTTGATATGTGATTTTATATATGTTAGGTTTTAAATCTACTTTGGGAATTTTGTTAAGTTCTCTTTGTAATTCATTGTTTCAAGAGAAAAGCTAAAGAGAACAAATGTTAAATCTGTAGAGGAATTGTAAATCTTTGGATAAGAAAAGGAATGTTAAGACCTTGTACTGACCAGTAATTGCTGTCTACAAAAATGATTTTGTCCTTTGTGTTAGAAAAATATTTCCACTAAATAAAAAAATGTATTTAAAATTTTTTTCAATTAAAGAATTTAATTCTTATTAAATTCCTATTCTAATGTAAATTTTTGAGTTGGACCAAGGGGCAGAACCCATTTCTGGTGAAGAAATTACACATAAAAAGTTTAGCTTTGGTCACAAGGAGGGACTACTTTGTGTTCATCCTACTCTTTTCTACATAACTTATACCTTTTGCAAAAAGACTAAGCTGAGACCCAGTAGCATCTCTTCTGTGACCTCAAAGGACTAGCTACTCTCCTTTGCATTGCTAGGTGATATTCATCCCAAAGGAGAATTCCTAGGTCATTGTAGTAGGACTAGGGAAGGAAAGAAGGAAGATAACTGTTGTTACTAGAACTCCCTCCCCCTGACTCCTATAATGTAGTCTATTTATTAAGAGTTCAATTGATATTATAATCAATACTTAACTCAGTTTTCCCACACGGATGGACTAAAAAGAATTGGCATGAGCTGTTTTCTCAACTCCTTTGTTTCTCTAGCTAAACTTGGGTGTAATCTGAAACAATTAGTACCATTTACCTAAAATATGTAGACAGAGGAGAATTTTGGTAACTGTACTTTTTTATTATCTGGAATTTATAATTTAAACCATATAACATATCATAATGTCAAAGTATATGATATAATAACATCCTCAAATCTGTGGGTTTATGTACTATATTTGTTAATCCTCACAGGGAAATATTCTGGTTAATTTGAGAATTTAATAAGGGGACCACTCATAAATGTCTGGGCACAGTACGAGAGAAATTATAAAAGATTATAGAGTGCCCTGAACTGGTAACATTAGTATCTAGGCTGAAAAGGGAAAGGAAAAAGTGATTTAATGAAGAAAGGGAGAGGGAGAGAGAAAGTGAGGAGAAAGCTATCGGCAAAGGATTTTATAGCTGCTGTGAGCCTTAGCAGAGACTGATAGGTTGAACCAACTCTTCAGTGAAGGAAATGGAGGAACCTCATTCTTCTGCCTTTTTCAGATCTACTGACAAGTATACTCCATTTGCTGAATCCAACCAAAGTAAAAAAGCAAGGTTATCCATTATTGCAGTCCATTTGGACTGGACTTGAGGTATAGCATAGGGTGGAAAAAAGTGAAGATCTAGAATGACAAATAGAAGATATCAGAATAATATGTAATTTAAAATTTGAAGATTCAAAAGATGCTGAAATATTTTTGAATGTTTATGAATAATTGGCATGAGCATCAGTTCTTATGTACTAATATTTTAGGACATAATTCTAAATATGTAATAACTCACCAGTAATTCTGGAACTTGCTTTATTTAATTAATTCTGGATATCTATCTATCTTATTTGGCATCTTGTTATAAAATGAAGGATTGAAAAAGCATCCACAGAAAAAAACAATAACCTCCTATCTTGCTTCTAGTTATTTACTTTTTTTACTTGAAGTTTTTATTTAAATTCTAGTTAACATATATGGTAAAATTGGTTTCAGGTGTAGGATTTAGTGATTCATCATTTACATAAAACACCCAGTGCTCATCACAAATGCCTTCCTTTTTCTTTTCTTTTCTTTTTTTTTTTTTAAGATTTATTTATTTATTCATGAGAGACATGGAGAGAGAGAGAAGCAGAGACATAGGCAGAGGGAGAAGCAGGCTCCCTGGGAGGACCCCGATGTGGGACTCAATCTCAGATACTGGGATCACACCCTAAACCAAAAGCAGATGTTCAACCCCTGAGCCACCCAGACAACCCATAAGTGTCCTCCTTAATACTCATCACGCATTTAGCCCATCCCCCTCAAGTCCCTTCATCAGTTATTTACATTTACGGTTTCTATGTGTTTACTCTAATGAAGAAATGATGACAAAAATAATATTGAAAAAAAGCAAACCCTGTCCTATATACAGTATAATACAGTATGTCTTTTTTTTCTTACCATAAATCCTTAATAGAAAGAAGAATGGAAAAAAAATAGTTGTATAACCTCTAATTAAACAAGGTTTTCTAGAATAAGGTTTTGTAGTCTGTGTCTACAAGGAATACCTTGTAATTTTAGGTGTTTTGAGAACATCGTGATCAAAATATCTTACAATGCTTCATATCCTTGTACTTTTGGCCAATATCCATACTGAACTTTCCCTGTATAATCTATTCTTTTACTCTATCAAAGGAAAATATTGTACAGAACAAAGAACAGGAAGAAAGACTTTATTCAAGGCTATTTTAACAGAGGTGAGGAGCCAAGATAGAGTCTGAACTCAACTAAAACAAAGTACAGGATAACATTTTCTTTTTCTTTTCCTTCTTTTTAGGTTTATTTATTATTTGAGGGGGAAGGAGGAATAGAGGGAGAGGGAGAAAATCTCTAGTAGGCTCCACACTCAGTGTGGATGTAGGGCTCCATCCCATGACCCTATGCTCATGACCTGAACCAAAATCAAGAGTTGGATACTTAACCACTGAGCCACTCAGGATCCCCAGGATAGAATAACTTTTAAAAGCTGGGTTTGGGTGAATCTTAGGCCATCTATGTTTTTTAAATCTTCATGATAGGAGGCAGTTTTACAACTTGGAGAAAAGTGCCTCTGCCCACCAAACGTTGGTTACTACTCTCTCACAAAAATTGAGAATGAGGTGAGATACTGTTTTCCTTAAAGATTACATTTAAAAATGATGATCCCAGATCCTTGAGAAAGACAAACCTGAGTTATGAAACTAGAAAGAGGCTTTTAAAAAGATTTACATCTCAAAGAAGTAAGGAAAGAGTTTACAGTTACACAGTTTTGTAAGGAAAGTGCTCTAAGCAAATGAAGTTCAGGTGCTTCAGATAGGAGGAAGCCTATCTCAAGTTTAGTCAAGCTGAGGAAAATTAAGTCTATCTTGGTCATACACTTTTGTTTCTCTCCTTTTCTAATCTTCCACTGATCCCATTCAGTTTAATCCTTTACTTTGTGCATTTCCCCTACCCTCCCAAAAGCTTCCATACATTGTTAATATATTGATGGTCTGCTGTATCCATCTTTTTTGTTTTAATTGAAAATACAGCATTCCTTGTACCCCCCCTTTTTGAAAAAGATTTATTTATTTATTTATTTATTTATTTATTTATTTATTTATTTATTTTAAAGAGAAAGAGAGGGGGGAGGGACAAGCAGACTCCGAGCCAAGCACAGAGCCTGTCATAAGGCTGGATCCCACAACTCAAGTCCATAACAGATCAGGACCTGAGTTGAAACCAAGAGTCAGATGCTCAACTAACTGAGCCATTTAGGCACCCCACTTTGCAAACCCTTCTATTTGAGACTCTGTTTCCTCAAACCACAAGCATATTGAGATGGGGAGTAAGAGCCCATGACTGCTTTAGTTCTTCCCTTAATTGTTATAGAAAATATATTTACTGCCTAAAACTCATACTTAACAGACTGTAGCAATATCTATTGCTTCTTGTCCCTGTGCTTGATCAACTTCCTGGATACTTCTGCAGATTTGATAAAGTCACTGGCTTCAGACTTAGAATCATTTTCCTTACCCCTGTCCTGGATTCTCTTCCATCACCTCAGTGTCTAATCTCAATGTCTAATCTCAATGTCTAACCTCAAAGTTCCTGGAATTCCTCAAATTTAGAGACTTACTCTTTATTTCTATCCTAGTCATATACTTGGCTTTATTTTAAGCAATATTACTTTGCCTTTTAAAACCTTACATTATAGCATTATATTCTCTCACTGCTTGTTCCTGGTTTTCTGTTTTCTCCTTTGCTCCCACTATGGTTGTTTATTGAGCTTCAGTCCCTTTATTTCTTCCCCTACATCTCAGTTTATATTCTTCCTCACTTTCTATTATACTTGGCCTTAAGTTGAAAACTCCCTTGTTCATTTTTACTTTCTTGCCCAACTACCTAAGTAAGCCCTAAAACTTGCCTCAAACTCTCACCCTTCTATAAGTTTGTAGTTTTGCTGAACACACTTGAAAAAAATCAAACAATTGTAAAAATTAATGGAATAAGAATTTTGGGTTTGGATCTGTACTGAAACGACTAGGTCTTGGAAATCCTCTTACTCAGCTCTGTTATTCCCTACAGTAGGTATTTTAAAGACTCCAGAATAGCACTTTATTATAGCCATTCTTATTTTCTCTCATTAAAACATAGATACTGTTTATTTTGAAACATTAAAAAATATAGAGGAATATAGGTAAAACACTGAAATGACTTTCCATCTATTTACTAATATATAGCCAATAACTATACCATTCTTTTTCTAAACATTTTTATGTATAAAGAAATGCATAATGTGTAATATATAGTATTTATTTTGTGAAAGTAGAATCATACTTACAATTTTATATCCTGCTTTTTTTTTTCCCTACCTAATATTTTGTCATGGATTTTTTTGTGTCATTACATATTTTTCATTAGTAATTTTTTAAGGATGACATTATTTCAAAATAAAGATATATTATTTGTCCTTTTAATATTATAGGTGATATCTACTTTTTTGTTTAGTGTGACAGCAAGTATTATTTTTTACAATATTTGTACTGAAGCTTTTGAAAAGAGTTGTCTACTTGTAATTCTCTCCATTTTTCTTATCACCTCCCATATGGCTTCAACTTAGCACTCCAGTGAAAATGCTTTAGCTAAATCCACCAATGGCATCCAGTTTGACAAATACAGTAGATTTTTAGTTTTTATCTGATTGATTCTATAAACACCATTTGACACTAATCCATTTTCCACCATACTTTCTGGAAACATTATCTCTTGACTACCATGACAACACAAATTTCTGTTTTCTGATATCCTTAGCTATTTATTTTCAGTCATATTTTTGCCAGCCTCATCCCTCTACCTGACATTTAAATGCTTGATAAATGAGTGGGTTTAGTCTTGGCTCTATTTTCTTGTCCTTCAGGATTCTTTTCCTAAGTGATCATATCCAATCTCATGGCTTTAAATACCATACATATCCAATGAGTCTCAAATTTATGTCTTTGGTGCTGACTGCCCTTCTGAATTCTGAACCTGATATTAATCTACTTAACATCTCAACCTGGGTGTATTAGAGACATCTCAAAGTTAACGTCCAAAATTGAGCTCTGGATATTGTTGTCACCAATTGTTCCTCATTCATTTTTTCCCCTTATCTCGACAAGTGGCACATCTGTTTACCAAGTTGCAAAAAACCAATGCCTAGGGATCATTCTTAGTATTTTCTCTTCTTTTTTCCTGATACTCAGCTCATCATCCATTCCAGTTGATCCTAGCTCCAAAATGCATCTATATTCTGCTTTTTTCTCTCCATCTGTACTTTAATCAACCTAATACTCATTTTTAGTCCTTTTTTCTCTAGTCTTTTTTTTTTTTCTCTCTACCTGGCATTTGAATGCTTGATAACTTAGTGCTTTGTCTTAGACTCTTTCCTTAATTGGCCTTCTGGCTGATTTTCATGAGTCCATTCTTGACTGGTAGGCAGGCAAAATTCTAAGATGACCCCAAAGTTTCCTGCTCCCTAGTCTATATATCCTGTAAAATCTTTCTTTTTGTGTTAGTAGAGTCTCTTAATATTATGGGATAGTCAATAGTTGAAATAGAATAGTTGATTAGGTGATGTTATATGATAAAGGTGATGGGATTATTAGTCATGTTTGTATGTAAGATCTGTTGTAGCACATTGGAAAGAGATTGTTCTACTGGGTTTGAAAAATTAAATTGCCACATTGAGGGCTACATGGCTAGAACTTGAAGGCAGCCCCTAGGAGTTGAGAGTGAATTTAGCAGACAGCCAGCAAGAAAATTGAGATGTCAGTTATATGAACACTAGGAATTAAATTTGGTTATCACTCAGTGAGCTTGGAAGAAGATCCCTAGATCAGAGGTGATCTCATTTCAGGCTGATACTGATTTAAGTGAGATCCACTGGTGAGATCTAGATCATAGGACCCAGCTAACCTATATCTTAAGATAGTAAATTTATGTTGTTTTAAGATGCTATATTTAGAAAAGAAGAAATCAATACATCTCCTTTCTTTCTTGTTCCCACAATCATTTCAAACACAGAAAAGAAGAAATTTAAAACCATTTATATATTTATATGACATTTGCAATGAAATAACAATTCTCTTTTATAGATTTTTTGAGGTAAAATTGACAATATATTTATAATGAACAAAAAATATATTTAAAGCAAAGATATGATTTGATATATATATATATCAAAAATGAAAGTTTTCCCCAAATCAAGGTAATTAACATATCTATCATGTCAGATAGTTATTTTTAAGTTATTTTTAATATTAATTCCTGTATAGTTAACATACAGTGTTCTATTAGTTTCAGGTGTACAATAAAGCGATTCAGCAATTCCATATACTACTCAGTGCTCATCATGATAAGTATATTCTTAATTCCCCCTACCCCCCCATTTCTTCTCTGGTAACCATCTGTTTGTTCTCTACAGTTAAGAGTCTGTTTTTTGGTTTGTCTCTTTCTTCCTTTTTGTTTTGTTTCTTAAATCCCACAAATGAGTGAAATCATATAGTATTTGTCTTTCTCTGAGTGGCTTACTACACTTAGCATTATACTCTTTAAATCTATCCATGTAGCTTGCATATGGCAAGTTTTCATTCTTTTTAATGGCTGAATAATATATATGTATATATTCCAAATATATCTTTTTACCTTATTTATATGTTATATATGTAAATATGATATACATTTCACATCTTAATGTATATATTTTATATATATATATATATATATATATTTCACATCTTCTTTATCCACTCATCTATCAGTCGACACTTGGCCTGTTTCCATAATTTGGCTACTGTAAATAATACTACAGTAAACATAGGAGTGCCTATATCTTTTCAAATTACTGTTTTTGTATTCTTTGGGTAAACATTCAGTAGTGTGATTACTGGATCATAAGGTAGTTCTCTTTTTAATATTTTGAGGAAACTCTCTCTTGTCTTCCATAGTGAGTACACCAGTTGCATTACCACCAGCAGTGCATGAGGGTTCCTTTTTCTGCACATCATCACTAACACTTGTTGTTTCTTGGGGTTTTGATTTTAGCCATTCTGACAGGTATGAGGTGATATCTCATTGTGGTTTTGATTTACATTTCCTTGATGATGAGTGAGATTGAACATGTTTTCATGTGCCCATTGGCCATGTGGACATTTTCTTTGGAGAAATGTCTGTTCATATTTTCTGCCCAGTCTTTCTTTAATTGGATTATCTGGCGGGTCTTTTGGGGCTAAGTTGTACAAGGTCTTTATGTATTATGTATACTAACCTTTTATTGAATACATCATTTGCAAATACCTTCTCCCATTCAGTAGGTTGTCTTTTAGTTTTCTTGTTTTTTTCCCTTTTACTGCACAGAATCTTTTGATTTCAAGGTAGCCCCAATAGCTGATTGCTTTTGCTTCCCTTGCCTCAGGTGATGACATATCTAGAAAAATGTTGCTGAAAAGGTTGCTAAAAATAATTAATCAACTATATAATTGTGGACTTATTTCTGGGCTCTGTGTTTTGTTTCTTTGATCTATGTGTCTGTTTTTGTGGCAGTACCATATTGTTTTGATTACTACAGCTTTATAGTATACCTTGAAATTTTGGATAGTGATACCTCCCGTTTTGTTTTTCTTTTTCAGGATTGCTTTGGGTATTTGGGGTCTTTGGTGGTTCCATCTAAGTTTTAGATCCTAAAATTTAGGTTTGTTCTAGTTCTGTGAAATATTTTGATAGGAATTGCATTAAATCTGTAGAGGGCTTTGGATAGTATGGACATTTTCACAATATTGGTTCTCCCAATCCATGATCATGGCATGCCTTTCTATCTGTGTCCTCTTCAGTTTTGTTCATCAGTGTTTTATAGTTTTCAGAGTATACCCCCTTGGTTAAATTTATTCTCACATGTTTTATTATTTTGGTGCAACTAGTTGTAAATAGGATTGTTTTCTTAATTTCTCTTTCTGCTATTTCATTTTTCATGTTTAAAAATGCAACAGTTTCTCTATATTGATTTTGTATCCTGCAACTTACTGATTTCATTTATAAGTCCTAGTAATGTTTTGGTGGACTCTAGGGTTTTATACATATAGTATCATGTTATCTGCATGTAGTGAAAGTTTTACTTCTTCCTTACTAATTTGGATGCCTTTTATTTTCTTTTATGTCTTATTTCTGTTGCTAGGTCTTCTAGCACTATTTTGAATAGAGGTCATGAGAATGGACATCCTTCTGTTGTTTCTGATCTTAGGGAAAAGCTCTAAGTTTTTTCCCATTGAGTATAATGTCAGCTGTGGGATTTTCATATAAGGCCTTTATTGTGTGGAGGTATGTTCCCTCTAAACCTTTTTGAGAGTTTTTATCATGAATAGATGTTGTATTTTGTCAAATGCTTTTTCTGCATCTCCTGAAATGATCATATAACTTTTATCCTTTCTCTTATTGATATAATGTATCACAGTGATTGATTTGTGAATATTGTACCACTCTTGCATCCCAATAATAAATCTCAATTGATTGTGGTGAATGTTGTGTCCAAGATTGCGAATCTGAGAAACCACCAAGGAGCCTACACCGATGCAAACACAGGAGGGTTTATTTACAAGCTCGAGCTTGGGTCCAAGTATACCTGACACAGCGGAGCAGGGACTTTGACCCCGAGGCTAAGAGGCGTAGCAGCTTTATAGGGGCCAGTGGCCAATGGGATTGTAACATACACAGAAAGTTGCACAGTCATGTGGGTCCACACGCAGGTGGCTGATTGAATTACATTTTACCCGATAGTATCCATTTGAACTGGCCTATTACTTTGGTCAAAATTGGAGCACAGTTTTGGCAGGCACAAGGCAGGGTTACATTGTTATGAGCCTATTTCCAATAAAGGTGTGCCCAGTGGCTTGACTAGAGTGGGGCAGTGCCTTAAGCAATAAGCAGGTCATGTGGGGGTCATACAGGAGGTGGCGGGTGTAGCACAAAATGGAATTAGTCCTGCTCTGCTTGTCCAGGGGTAGGGGATTTTTGTTAAATTTCCTGGGTTCCACAGTGAATGATTTTTTAAAAAGTGTTTTGGGGGATCCCTGGGTGGCGCAGTGGTTTGGCGCCTGCCTTTGGCTCAGGGCGCGATCCTGGAGACCCGGGATCGAATCCCACATCCGGCTCCCGGTGCATGGAGCCTGCTTCTCCCTCTGCCTGTGTCTCTGCCTCTCTCTCTCTCTCTTTGACTATCATAAATAAATAAAAATTTAAAAAAAAAAGTGTTTTGGATTTGGTTTGCTAGTATTTTGTTGAGGAATTTTGCATCTGTGTTTATCAGAGATATTCACCTATAGTTTTCTTTTATTGTGTTGTCTTTCTCTGGTTTGAGTATGAGGATGATTCTGACCTCATAGAATGAATTTTGAACTTTTTTCCTCTTCTATTGTTTGGAAAATTTTGAGAAGACTGAGTATTCACTCTTCTTTAAATGTTTGTTAGAATTCACCTGTGAGCCATCTGGTTCTCAACTTTTGCTTGTTTGGAGTGTTTTTGTTTTTGTTTTTAATTATTGATTTTATTCCATTGCTAATAGTTTGTTCAAGTTTTCTGCTTCTTCCTGTTTCAGTTTTGGTAACTCATATGTTTCTAGTAATTTATCCATTTCTTCTAGGTTGTATAGTTTTTTAGCATTTAAGTTTTCATAATATTGTCTTAGAATCCTTTGTATTTATGTGGTGTCACTTGTTTTACCTTTTTCATTTATGATTTTCTTTGAGACCTCCCCCATATTGATGAGTTGTTGAGTTTATCAGTTTTGTTGATCTTTTCAAAGAACCAGTTCCTGGTTTCATTGATCCGTTCTGTTGTTGTTGTTATCTTTTATTTATGCTCTAATCGTTATTGTTTCTTTCCTTCTGGTTTGTGGTTTTGTTTGTTGTTCTTTTCCTAGTTTCTTTGTATAATGTTAGGTTGGTTTTTGAGATTTTTCTTACTTCTTAAGGTAGGTCTGTATTGCTATAAACTTCTGTCCTAGTACTGCTTTTGCTGCATATTCATGATTTTGGATCATTGAGTTTTCATTTTATTTTCTATCCATGTGATTTATCATTTACTCTTTGATTTCTTGGTTGATGGCATTCACTATTTAGTAGCATGTTATTTAACCTTCATGTATTTGTCCCCTTTCCAGAGTTTTTCTTGTGTTTGACTTCTAGTTTCATAGAATTGTGGTCAGAAAAGATGCATATTATGACTTCAATCTCATTGAACTTATTGAAACTTGTTTTGTGGCCTATTATATAATCTATTCTAAAGAACCTTCCATGTACACTTTAAAAGAATGAGTCCTTTAAAATAGGATGTTCTGAATATATCTGTCAATCCATGTGGTCCAGTGTGTTATTCATGGCACTATTTCCTTGTTGATTTTCTGTTTGGATCATCTGTTTGTTGATGTAAGTGGGGTATAAGAGTCCCCTACTACTGTTGTAGTACTATTGATGAGTTTCTTATGTTTGCTATTAACTATTTGAGTACTCCTATGTTGGGTGCATAAACACTTATAATTGCTATATCCTCATTATATTGTCCCTTTTATATAGTATCCTTGTCTCTTGTTACAGTCTTTGCTCTGCATCACTTGCCATCAGGGAAATACAAATCAAAACCACAATGGATACCACCTCACACCAGTGAGAATGGTGAACATTGACAAGACAGGAAACAACAAATGTTGGAGAGGATGTGGAGAAAGGGGAACCCTCTTGCACTGTTGGTGGGAATATGAACTGGTGCAGCCACTCTGGAAAACTGTGTGGGGGTTCCTCAAAGAGTTAAAAATAGATCTGCCCTACCACCCAGCAATTGCACTGCTGGGGATTTACCCCAAAGATACAGATGCAATGAAATGCTGGAACACCTGCACCCCAATGTTTCTAGCAGCAATGTCCACAATAGCCAAACTGTGGAAGGAGCCTCGGTGTCCATCGAAAGATGAATGGATAGAGAAGATGTGGTTTATGTATACAATGGAATATTACTCAGCCATTAGAAACGACAAATACCCACCATTTGCTTCAACGTGGATGGAACTGGAGGGTATTATGCTGAGTGAAATAAGTCAATTGGAGAAGGACAAACATTATATGGTCTCATTCATTTGGGGAATATAAAAAATAGTGAAAGGGAATAAAGGGGAAAGGAGAAAAAATGAGTGGGAAATATCAGAAAGGGAGACAGAACATGAGACACTCCTAACTCTGGGAAACGAACAAGGAGTGGTAGAAAGGGAGGTGGGTAGGGGTTGGGGGAGACTGGGTGACCGACACTGATGGGGGCACTTGATGGGATGAGCACTGGGTGTTATTCTATAAGTTGGCAAATTGAACACCAATAATAAAAAAAAAAAAGTTTATTTTGTCTGTTGTGCATATTGCTCCCCTGGCTTTCTTTTTAATACCCAGCTGCATGATAAATATTTCTCCCATTCCCTTATTTTCTTTCTTTCTTTTTTTTTAATTTATTTATTTATGATAGTCACACACACAGAGAGGGAGAGAGAGAGAGAAAGAGGCAGAGACACAGGCAGAGGGAGAAGCAGGCTCCATGCACTGGGAGCCCGACATGGGATTCGATCCCGGGTCTCCAGAATTGCGCCCTGGGCCAAAGGCAGGCGCTAAACCACTGCGCCACCCAGGGATCCCCATTCCCTTATTTTCAATGTGCATGTCTTTAGGCCTGAAATTATCTCTTGTATATAGCATTTAAATGGGTCTTTTTTTTTTAATATTTATTTATTCATGAGAGACACACAGAGAGAGAGAAGGGCAGAGACATAGGCAGAGGGAGAAGCAGGCTCCATGCAGGGAGCCTGATGTGGGACTTGATCCTGGGTCTCCAGGATCATGCCCTGGGCTGAAGGTGGTGCTAAACTGCCAAGCCACTGGGGCTGTCCCATTTACTCCAATCTTTTGATTGGAGTGTTTAGTCCAATTATTGGTTGTTATTGGTAAGTATGTATTTATCGCCATTTTGTTACTTTTTTGAGGTTGTCTCATACTTCTCTGATCCTTTCTTCTTTTGGTCTCTTTCCTCATGGTTTGCTGGCTTTCTTTAGTGATGTATTTGTATTCCTTTCTCTTTATTCTTTGCACATTTTTACCGTTTTTTGATTTGTGGTTACCATTCAGTTTGTACATAACATCTACATATAGCAGTCTATATTAAATTGATGTTTGAACTTTTCTTTACCCCCCCCCCTCCACGTTTTAGGTAAGTGGTCATACCTTTTATTTTGTGTACACTTTGATTGATTTTTACAGATATGCTTACTTTTACTTTTTTTGTGCTACCTATATTCCTGATTTATGGTTTTTCCTTTCCACTTGACCAGTCCCTTTTAACATTTCTTGTTGGGCTAATTTAGTGGTCATGAACTCTGCTGGCTTTTTTCTTTTTTTCTTTTTTTTGGTCTAGAAAACTGTTTATCTCTCTTATTCTGAAAGTTGGCTTTACTGGGCAGAGTATTCTTGGCTGCGCATTTTTTCCTTTCAGCACTTTAAATATATCATGCAAAATTTTTGCCTGCAAAATTTCCTTTGAAAAGTTCACTGATAGCCTTATGGTGTTTCCCTTATATGTAACTGTGTTCTCTCATTGCTTTACATTTTTTTTATCATTACTTTTTACCGTTTAAATACTATGTGTCGTGGTGTAGATCCTTGAGTTGATATTTTTGGGAGAATTTTTGTGCCTTTTGGATGTGGATATGTTTCTCTCTCCTGATTAGAGAAGTTTTCTCTCTCTTCTTTTGGGATCCATATATACAAATGTTGTTATGCTTGATGGAGTCACTGAGTTCTCTAAATTTATTTTCACTTTGCATAAATGTTTTTCTCTCACCTGCTCAGGTTGATAACTTTCCATGACTCTGTCCTCCAGGTCACAAATTTGTTTTTTTGTCTCCTCTAGTCTATTTATGTCCTCCAATTTTTCTCAAGTCCAGTGAGTTGTGGAGGCTGAGAAAAGTAAGGTCAATCCACTTTAAGTTCAGTGTTAGCACAAGAACAGCCATCACAGGCCCCTGTGAATAAGAGCTGAAATTTACAATACTTCAGTTACAGGAAGAAAACAGCTTATAGCTTAATGTCCTAGAAAGCCCCATATTAGAATAAGAACAGAGCCCAAGCCAAGGGCAGGAAGCCCCTATTAGAAAAAGAACAGAGCTCAATGCCCTTGAAAGCCCCATATCAGAATGTAAACAGAACTTGAGAAATTCCTCCACCCCTTCTGGAGGTCCCCTAGACCAGCCCTTAAAACTAAGCTGAAACCCACCTCGGGGTCCAAGTCCCTGCTCCGCTGTGTCGGGTGTACTTGGACCCAAGCTCGAGCTGGTAAATAAACCCTTGTGTGTTTGCATTGGTGTCAGCTTCTTGGTGGTTTCTCAGATTCGCAATCTTGGTCACAACATGAGTATCTTTATGATCATTACTTAAATTCTCTAGCAGGCATATTACTTTAATCCAATTTAATATGCTTCGGTCTCTTGTTGTGGTTTTGTCTGTTCTTTCATTTGGGATGTATTTCTCTGTCTCCTCATTTTGTCTAACCTCTGTATTTTTCTGTGTGATAGGAAAGTCCGCTATGTCTTTTGCTCTTGAAAATAATGGTCTTATGAAGAAGGCCTATAGTGCCAAGCAGTGCAGTGTCCCCTGTTCAATAGAAGCTGGGCTTCAGGGATGTCTTCTATATGTGTAGTGTGCACTCTGCTGTTGTGCCTTGGATGCTTTTTCTTTCACTCGGGTCATAGGCAGTGGCCCTCTTTGCATATTGTGGGCAGTGTTTGGTTTCTGTGGTGGTATAGTGCACCAGTCTGTGACCTTCTTGGGCTTTATTTGAGTCAGACCAGGCATTTGCTAGAGATTCAGTATCACCAAACTGCATGGCATTTTCTCAGTGTTGTCCCCTGAGAAGTTTTCATTGGTAGGCAGGGCCTACAATCAGACCAATGGTCTGCCCCAGCCCCTGGCTGGGGTTGCCATTTGACTATTAGGTGTGGTTATCTTCCTTCACTCCAGGGTAGGATTCACCTTGGAGTGGTTGGTGATGGTCCCTATCAGGGTAGTTTGCACACTCCCAGGCTTGTGACCCTAGTTTGAATGGGCTCCAGCTAAGAGCATGGTGGACTGGGCCAGTTGGGATGGAGCACACAGTTTTAACAAGCTTTACTCCAAGCTTATGAAAGGAGACTCACTGTCTCCACCACTGCTGCTGGCACCCCTGCCACAGGGACCAAGCAAGGTCTTGCACAGTGTAGAAGACCAAGGTCCTGCATGGTTTGTGGGGCAGTAGATGCTTTGTTGGCAAGGTTTGCTTTGGTTTTCTTGGTAAGGGACTTGCAGTGTTGGGACTGAGACACATGTGACTAGAAAAGGCAGATCTGCCAAAGCCTGGGGTCAGGGGGCACGGCTTGGTGTAAAAATGTTAGGTGGTGAATGTCCGTTGTGGAGGTGGTTCCCTCAGATGGCCATGTGTTTATGCAGGGGGTAGGGGAGTGGAGGGAAATGGTGCCTGCTGGTTCCTTTGTTCCTGGAGAAGTCCCTCAGGGAACTTCCTCTCGGGATACTCCCCAGGACACACTCTAGATTTATTTTAGTAAAGGAGTTTCCCTCCTATATGCCCCAGGTGTTTTTCCAACTGTTGTTTCTGTGCTCTATCTCTGCAGGCTGTGTGTCATGCTGTCTCTTTAATAGCAGGGACTTAGTTTCCTGTCATTTTTTAGGCTTTGCCAGAGCTCAGCCAACTGATTTTTTAAATTCCAGGCTGTTGACTGTAAGAACTCAAGAAATTTAGCCCTTCTAGTTTTCAAGGTCAATTGCTATCGGGATTTGTCTTGCCAAGTGGCCTTCCCAGTGTGAGGGTCTTTCTCTCTCTTCTCTGTGCCCACAGGTCCCTCCCTCCCATGCTCGGCTCATGGTACATTTAGCTCCCCACAGCATGTCTATCTTTCCTACCCTCTTCAATGTGATTTCTTTACCTTTAGTTTGTTCTGTCCTTCTTTGAGTCATTTTCCAGGTTATTTATACTGATGTGAGTGTCATGTAGTTGTATCCCTGGGACAAGGTGAGCTTAGTGTTTTCCTACTCTGCCATCTTTGAAGAGGTCCCTAATTTTTAAATTATTTCAGGTGAGAATGCCTAAGATCTGTTCTCAGCAAATTTCATTTAAACAGTCACCATGTTTGTATCCTTTTACCACCTCTTCCCATATCCCAATCACCCAGCCCTTGATAAACACCATTCTATTCTCTTTTGTATGAGTTCAAACTTTAAAAAAAATCCGTATATAAACCTTGTAGTTTTTATTTTTCCCTGTTTGGCTTATTTCACTCAGCGTTATGCCCTCCAGGTTTATTCATATTTCCACAAATGGCAGGATTTCCTTTTTCTTTTTAGGGCCGAATAATATATACCATCCCACACACAGACACACACACACACACACACAAACACACACGTTTCTTTATCATCCATACTGATGGGACACTTAACTTGTCTCCATATTTTAGCTATTGTAAATAATGTTGAAATGCACATGGGAATGTAGATGTCTCTTCATGATAAAGTGATTTCATTTCCTTTGGATATATACCCAGAAATGAAATTAGTCGATTATATGATAGTTCTATTTTTAATTTCTTGAGAAAACTCTACTATTTTCATAATGGCTGTGCCAGTTCACACTCCCAGCAGTATATGAGTTCCCTTTCTCTATATCCTCACCAGCATTTATCTTTTTTTTTTTTTTTGATAATGGACACCCTAAAACATGTGAAGTCATACTTCATAGTGGTTTTGATTTGCATTTCCCTGATGATTAGTGTTGTTGAGAACCTTTTCATACATGTATTGACCATTTATATCTTTGGGAAAATGTCTATTCAGGTTCTTTGCTCATTTTTTCATTGTTATTGTGGGTTTTTTTTCTTTTGGCTATTGAGTTGTATTAGTTCTTTATATAATTTAGATATTAATCCCTTATCGTATAAATTGTCTGCAGATATTTTCTTCCATTCCATACGTTGCCTTTTTATTTTATTGATTTTTTTTTTCTTAAGCAGAAGCTTTTTAATTTGATGTAGTTCCATTTGTTCCTTTTTGCTTTCTTTGCCTTTGCTTTTAATGTCAAATCAAGAAAAAAATCATTGGCAAACCCATGTCAAAGATCTTACATACATACGTACATTTATTATTTTTTATTTATTTATTTATTTATTTATTTATTTATTTATTTATTTATTTATAGGACTTTTATAGTTTTTCATCTTCTGTTCATCTTTAATCCATTTAAAATTATTTTTTGTGTGTAATATTTGTAATATAAGAGTCTAATTTAATTATTTTCATGTGACTATCCACTTACACTTAACATCATTTATTAAAGAGACTATCCTTTGCTGATTGTGTGTTCTTGGTGCCTCTGTCAAGAATTAATTGATAATTTACTTGTGGGCTTATTTCTGGACTCTCTATTCTGTTCCATTGATTTTTTTTTTTTAAAGATTTTATTTATTTATTCATGAGAGTGACACACAGAGAGAGAGAGAGAGAGAGAGAGAGAGAGAGAGAGGCAGAGACACAGACAGAGGAGAAGCAGGCTCCATGCAGGGAGTCTGATGTGGGACTCGATCCCGGGACTCTAGGATCACACCCTATGCCGAAGGCAGGCGCCAAACCGCTGAGCCACCCAGGGATCCCCCCATTGATTTTTTTTTTGAGAGAGAGAGTAGGTGGGGAGGGGAAGAGAGAGAGGGAGAGAGAATCTTTTTTTTTTTGGTGGGGGGAGAATCCTAATTCCATGCTCAGTGCAAAGCCCAATGTGGGGCTTGATCTCACGACCCTGAGATCATGACCGAGGTGAAATCAAGTCAGACTCTTAATAGACTGAGCTACTCAGGAACTCCTGTGTATCTGTTTTTATGCTGATACCATGTTGTTTACTATAGCTTTGTAGTAAAATTTGAATCAGGAAGAATGATGCCTCCACCTTTGTTTTTTTCAAGATTGCTTTGGCTTTCTAGGTCTTGTGTGGTTCCACATGAATTTTAAGATATTTTTTTCTATTTCTGTGAAAAAAGCTATTGGAATTTTGAAAGGAATTGTATTGGATATATAGATGGATTTGGGCAATATGGGCATTGTAACACTATTAATTCCTCAATCCATGAAAATGGACTATCTTTATTTGTGTCTTCATTTTTTTTCATCAATTTCATAATTTTCATTATCGAGATTTTTTATCTGTTTGGTTAAACTTGTTCCTAAGTATTTATTTTTCATACTATTATAAAAGAGGTTGTCTTCTCAATTTCTCTTTGATAGTTTGTTAGTATATAGAAATGAAACTGATTTTTGTTTATTGCTTTTGCAACTTTGTTGAATTTGTTTAATCTAACAGGTTTTTTTTTTTTTTTTTTTTAGTCTTTTGGGTTTTCTTTTTTAAAGATTTTATTTATTTATTCATTAGAGACACAGAAAGAGGGGCAGAGGCATAGACAGAGGGAGAAGCAGGCTCCTTGCGGGGAGCCTGATTCGAGACTTGATCCTAGGACCCTGGGATCATGCTCTGAGCCAAAGGCAGACACTCAATCACTGAGCCACCCAGGCACCCCAGTCTTTTGGGTTCTATATAAAATACCATATCATGCACAAACAGACAATTGTAATTCTTCCTTTCTGATGTGGATGCCTTTTATTATTTCCTTCTTTTGCTGAATGACTCTGGTCAGTACTCCTGGTAATATGTTATATAGAAGTGGTTATAGTGGGCATGCTTGTTTCTTTCCTCATCTTAGAAGAATAGCTTCAGATTTTCATTCTTAAGTATGATGTTAGCTGTGGCCTTGTCATATATGGTTTATAATGTTAGATACTTTCCACGTATACTAATTTGTTGAATGTTTTTATCATAAAAGGATGTTTAAATTTTGTCAAGTGCTTTTCTGCATCTTTTGGGATAATTATGTAATTTATCTTTTATTAATGTGGTATATCACATTTATGGATTTGTATATGTTGTGAACTATCCTTGCATCCCAGAGATAAACCTCACTTGATTGTGAACTTTTAATGCATTGTTGAATCATTTTGTTGAGAATTTTTTTATGTATATTCATCAGAGATATTGCCTTGTAATTTTTATTTCTTATAAAGTCCCTGTCAGACTTTGGTGTTAGGATGATGCTGGTTTCATAAAATGAATTTGGAATTTTTTTTAATTTTTAGAGGAGTTTGAGAGGTTTTGTATTAATTCTCCTTTAAATGTTTAGTAGAATTCACCAGTGAAGTTTCCAGAAAAGCCTGGGCTTTTCTTTGTTGGCAGTTTTTTTTTTTTTTTAATTTTTTTATTGGAGTTCAATTTGCCAACATATAGCATAACACCCAGTGCTCATCCTGCCAAGTGCCCCCCTCAGTGCCCATCACCCAGTCACCCCAACCCCCGGCCCACCTCCCCTTTCACTACCCCTTGTTCATTTCCCAGAGTTAGGTGTCTCTCAGGTTTTGTCACCCTCACTAATATTTTCACTCATTTTCTCTCCTTTCCCTTTATTCCCTTTCACTATTTTTTGTATTCCCCAAATGAATGAGACCATATAATGTTTGTCCTTTTCTGACTGACTTATTTCACTCAGCATAATACCCTCCAGTTCCATCCACGATGAAGCGAATGGTGGGTATTTGCCATTTCTAATGGCTGAGTAATATTCCATTGTATACATAGACCACATCTTCTTTATCCATTCATCTTTCGATGGACACGGAGGCTCCTTCCACAGTTTGGCTGTTGTGGACATTGCTGCTATAAACATTGAGGTGCAGGTGTTTCACTGCATCTGTATCTTTGGGGTATGTCCCCAGCAGTGCAATTGCTGGGTCATAGGGCAGATCTATTTTTAACTCTTTGAGGAACCTCCACACAGTTTTCCAGAGTAGCTGTACCAGTTCACATTCCCACCAACAGTGCAAGAGGGTTCCCCTATCTCCACATCCTCTCCAACATTTGTTTCCTGTCTTGTTAATTTTCACCATTTTCACTGGTGTGAGCTGGTATCTCACTGTGGTTTTTTTATTTTTCTCATTGTAGTTTTGATTTGTATTTCCCTGATGGCCAGTGATGTGGAGCATTTTCTCATGTGCTCGTTGGACATGTCTATGTCTTCCTCGGTGAAATTTCTGTTCATGTCTTTTGCCCATTTCATGATTGGATTGTTTGTTTCTTTGCTGTTGAATTTAATAAGTTCTTTGTAGATCTTGGATACTAGCCCTTTATCTGATCGGTCATCTGTAAATATCTTCTCCCATTCTGTAGATTGTCTTTTAGTTTTGTTGACTGTTTCTTTTGCTGTGCAGAAGCTTCTTATCTTGATGAAGTCCCAGTAGTTCATTTTTGCTTTTGTTTCTCTTGCCTTCATGGATGTATCTTGCAAGAAGTTGCTGTGGCCGAGTTCAAAAAGGGTGTTGCCTGTGTTCTCCTCTAGGATTTTGATGGATTCTTGTCTCACATTTAGATCTTTCATCCATTTTGAGTTTAACTTTGTGTATGGTATAAGAGAATGGTCTAGTTTCATTCTTCGGCAGGTGGATGTCCAATTTTCCCAGCACCATTTATTGAAGAGACTGTCTTTTTTCCAGTGGATAGTCTTTCCTGCTTTGTTGAATATTAGTGACCATAAAGTTGAGGGTCCACTTCTGGATTCTCTATTCTGTTCCATTGATCTATGTGTCTGTTTTGTGCCAGTACCACACTGTCTTGGTGATCACAGCTTTGTAGTACAACCTGAAATCTGGCGTTGTGATATCCCCAGCTATGGTTTTTTTTTTCAATATTCCCTTGGCTATTTGGGGTCTTTTCTGATTTCACACAAATCTTAAGATGATTTGTTCCAATTCTCTGAAGAAAGTCCATGGTATTTTGATAGGGATTGCATTAAATGTGTACATTGCCCCGGGTAACATTGACATTTTCACAATATTAATTCTTCCAATTCATGAGCATGGAATATTTTTCCATTTCTTTGTGTCTTCCTCAATTTCTTTCAGGAGTGTTCTGTAGTTTTTAGTGTATAGATCCTTTACCTCTTTTTTGGTTAGGTTTATTCCTAGGTATCTTATGCTTTTGGGTGTGATTGTAAATGGAATTGACTCCTTAATTTCTCTTTCTTCAGTCTCATTGTTAGTGTATAGAAATGCCACTGATTTCTGAGCATTGATTTTGTATCCTATGTTGGCAGTTTTTGATTACTGATTTAATCTCCTTATTTGCTTTTGGTCTGTTCACATTTTCTATTTCTTCATGATTCAGTCCTGTTGGGTTCTAATTTTCTAGGAATGTACTCATTTCTTCTAACTTTTCCAATCCATTAATATATAATTGTTTAGTAGTGTTATGATCCATAGTATTTCTACATATCAGTTGTAATGCCTCTTCTTTTATTTCTATTCTTGTCCTTTCCTTTTTTTCTTAGTCTAGTTACATATTTGTCAATCTTATCTTTTGAAAAAAATTATCTCCATTTTATTAATATTTTCTATTGTCTTTCTGGTCTTTATTTCATTTCTTTCTGCTTTAATCTTTGCTATTCCCTTTCTTCTTCCACCCCTAGATTTAGTTTGTTCTTTTTCTTTTTAGTTCCTTAAGGCATAAAGTTATCTATTTGAGATCTTCCTTTTCTTGTAGGCATTTATTACAATAAACTTCCTTTTTTGAACTACATTTACTTCATCCTATTAGTTTTGTTAAATTGTTTCTATTTCATTTATTTCACGATATTTTTTATTTTTCTTTTGATTTCTTCTTTGACCCATACGTTACTCAGCAGTATGTTGTTTAACATCCATATATTTGTGAATTTTCCTGTTGTCTTCTTGTAATTGATTTCTAATTTCATACCATTGTGATTAGCAAAGATGCTTGATATGATTTAAATTTTCTTTAATGTTTTAAAAACATGTTTTGTCAGGTAACATATGATATATCCTGGATGATGTTTGTCTGGGCTAGAGAAGATATTTATTTACTTGCTGTTGGAAAGGATGTTCTATATGTATCTGTGAGGTCTATCTGGTCTAAAGTGAAGTTCAAGACCAAGTTTCCTTATTCATTTTCTATCTGGGTTATCTATTCATTAATGAAAGTGGTGAGTCCCCTACTTTTATTGTGTTGGTGCACAAATATTTACAGTTGCTATATCCAAAATAACAATACTTAGAATTTACATGTTAATGCATCATCATTCCCCTATCTACTTCTTCCAGCACATTCTCATCGATGATTTCCGTAGCTCACTTAGTCTTTCCTCTTGCCACAGCAGAATTTTTTTCTTACAGTTCCTAAAATTTTCTTCCTATTGTTACTCCCTTGGATACTTTATCAATTACTCTATCCTATAAACCCCTTTAGTCCTATTACTGTAGGTAATATATGTTTTCTCTTCACTACTGAACAATATTTTCCACAATTTTTATATTTGTTTATTCAATTTCTCCCAGTATACAGTGAGATTCATAAGGACAGCAAATATGTTTTTGTGTTCTTGTTTCCCCAACCTGGCAACTCTCCCTTAAATATATAAATGCTCAATATTTTTTGAGGTAATAATTACTTCCAAAAATTAAATAGAATTGGAAATAGACTTGTTGGCAAATGGTATGCACATTTTAGAAACATTTGGTATTTACTTTCAAATTATCCAGAATAAAGTTTGTATCAATTCAAACTTCTGCCAGTAATGTATAAACTATCCATTTAATAATATTCTCACTTTTGGGGCATATTAACTTTAAAATAAGCTTTGCAAATGTTACATTGGTATTTTAATTTTTATTTTAGAAGTGAACTTGATCTGTTTTATCTATTTATTGGTCACCTATTTTTCTCCTATAAATTTTCTATTCATGTCCTTTGTTAATTTTTCTATTGTTATTTTTAAATTGATTTCTAAAATCTTTTAGATATTAAATATAGCTCTTTTTCTATGTGATATTTTGTAGTTATTTTTCCTACATTTTCATTGCACTTTAATTTTATTTTTAATTTACAGGGATTTTAGAATTTTGTGGCATCTATCTCCACCTTTCCACTGAAATTGCTCTTACTAAAATTACCAATAGTCTTATAGTTATTATATCCAGGGGGCATTTTTCAGACTTCACCTTTTTTAATCTACTCAGAACAAAGCAATATAGGTCACAGTTTAGATATTTGGTGTATGTTGATTTGAAACATCTCTGCCACCTCTAAATCATAGCTTTCAAAGTTATTATAATAAAAAAATGAAACTAAGTGCTACTTAGCACATTTGTTTTTGGTAACATTAAATGCAAATCATCAGGTAGAAGCCTTTTAGCAAATCCCTCTGGTTTTATGAATATGGAAATGAGTCAAATATTGTGTGAAACCAAATGCCAGACCTGAATTAGAAATAAAGAAACTAGCTCTAGAGATTGAGAAAGAATTGGAAGTACAGCATTCCAAGTAGAAGTCAGAAGTATGGGGTTCTGAAAGAATATCGTATTAGTTTCCCAGAACTGCTGTAAGAAAGTATGACACACTGGGATAAAACAACAGAACTTTATTTTCTCACAATTCTAGAGAGTCAAAGTCCTAAATAATTGGCAGAGCCATGGTCCCTCTGAAGACTGTGGGAGAGAATTCACTGTTTCTTTTAACTTCTGGTAGCCCTAGGTATTCCTTGCTTTATGGCAACATAACAAAATCTCTGCCTCCATCTTCACATGGACATCTTCATTCTGTGTCTTTCCCCCCTCTTTTTATAAGGACAGCTTGACCTGATTAAATTTGCAAAGATCCTTTTTCCAAATAAGGTCACATTCACAGTGCCCAATATATCTTTTTGGGATACACAATTCAATCCATAACAGATGTAAACCAAGTAAATGGGAAAAAACTGAATCATGTGAAATTTCTAACAAAGGGTAAAACACCAAACCCTAAAGTGTCAAGATAGGTTGAATAATGATTAGTTCGTGAGATAGATCAGCAGGGAAAAAGGAGCATTTTAAGAAATTTGAGAAATAGAATTTAAGAAATATGAGGAATTGCTGTGAATTTAAGAAATATGAGAAATTGCTCCCTGAAATCCCTTGTAATTCCATTTGGAATTTCAAGTAAATTTTTAATTGATTATTTAGGCATGTTATGTTGCTTCTATAAATAAGCTAGTGACAAAGGCAGTTTAGTACAATAGGTTGGTGTAACTAAGATTGATCAAAGTCTTTGTTATTTATTTGAGGGGAAAAATAAATATCAAATAATTAGAAATTGAAAATTCAACTGATACTGAAAATTCAATTTATGTCTATGGAAGATTTGGTAAAACCTTATTTAAGTGGAGGCAGCGAACTTAATCTAGTACATGCAATTGCATAATCCAACTAATGCAATATTGGTTTTGACATTTATTTCTTGTTATAAATCAACCCCCCCAAAAAAAATAAAAATAAAAAAATAAAAAATAAATCAACCCCAAATGGACTTTGAAGATACTCTATAAAATCTAAGAAACTTGATTACAAAAGACGCATGCAATGTGTGACAGATGTATTTGATAACACTAGACCACAAAGAGGTTGATAAGCAACCTAATTTTCAAAGTACAACAGGTCTGATTAAAAATTATGTCCATTCTTTTGTAAAATGATTATTGTTATACTTCACTCTATTAATTCTTATAAAGATAGAACATAGTGGAGCAGAATAGACTAAAATTAAAGCAGAGCAAGTTGAGATGTAGGACAAGCAACATGGTTTCTAACACATTTGTCCAATTACACTGAACAGATATTCACTGATTCCTGCCAAGAGACTGAGGTGGTTTTAGGGGCTAGGTCAAAGAATGTGAAAAGTGTTAATTTATTTGGCTAAGATGACCTAACTACAATTATGGCTAATGCGTGTCAAACAAGGGTAATTATTCAATGACATTTTCATATTTCCTAGGGGCATAAAGAAATTTAAAAATATTTCTAGGTTAATCAAATTATGATTGTTTAGATATATTTGTCTCTGTGACTACATTTTTGAAGTCTGTATTTTTCCCTTTAACTTTCTGTAGACCAAAGTTATGTTTTTTTGTACATCTTTTGATAAACTTTCATCTTGCTAGTAAAGTTTTTGTGATGTGTAAGGTAAAGTTTTATTTACATTCCTAATATATTATACCATTTACAATTTGCTTAATTGAGTGTCCTCAATTTCAAGGCTTCAATTTGCAGTTTTTAATCTTCATTAGAGAATTTATTCCTACTTGATTATTCAGTAGCTTATATATTTAAGAAAACATTTTATTTCACTTGACATATCTTTAGACATAACTTCTTTTTATTTGGCAAACTTTGGGTGGAACTATTTTCTGAAATAGTTGAAAATAAAAATATCTCAAGTTGCTTGACAATGCAAATATGCTATCTATAGATATATAGATATAGATAGATAGGCTCTTGTAGTTACTGAGTGCTAAGGACATAGGAAAGGAGTTTACATGGAATGGACCTCAGAACTCACATTTTTCAAGCAATATTCACTTTCTTCTAAATCATGTAAGTATACATTTTGATAGAACATTGCCACATACATGTCTCAGTTGTTTTCTTCAACAATTGAAAATAGGCTGCAGCATTCTGAGTTCTGCAGTATAACTGTCTTTGATAACAGGATGAAAAGAGCAGAATTGAAAGTTCAAAAGCATCACTTTTGCTATTAGGAAGCAGCGTTACTGGAGTTTACTTGACATTCCTCCAATAGATAAATGCTTTTTTGAACTTGGTGTTTCAAACAGTAGCTCTCTGTCTTGCAGTCATTCTCTACAAGTATTTATACCATGTTAAAAAGTGCTTGGAATACCACCAATGGAACCTTGTAGGGAGAACTGACTGTGATGTCATAGACCTTTAAGGGAAACTTCTAGAAGTGAGATTAGTCATATGAGAGACTAAACAGGAAAGATGCTTACTGAGTAAGGTGGGATCCAGCAAGAGTGTAGTACAGAATGCAGTAAGTTATGAATTACTTTTTTTCTAAGGTAGCTTAATAGAACAACACTTAATGAAGAAAGGCAAAGGCTTACCTATCTGGTACATTTGTGGTTCTTGATGATTAATTACTTGAAGACTAATACCTTTGAAATTCACCAGTTTTAGAAATGGAAGAGAGTGATGAACCTGATCAGCCCATCTCAGCAGGGAGGCAAGAAATTCGAAAGAGAAGACGACTCAGCCAATCGATGGTAGACAAATCCCAGCAGACTGAAGTAACAGAGAAAAAGAAACACTTGCCTATATCACAATCATCTGGTCCTAAATCTACCGTTAGTATTGGTAATATTCCTGGAAGCAAAGTCAATTATGAGTCTCTCAGAGTATCTTCTCAACTTCAGCAAACTTGGACAAAGAGAAAGCATGTACAGGATATGACTGATAAATCTCTGCAAACAGAGGCTATTGCAGAAGAGAAAAAAGAAGAAATCAGATCAGTCGGTGAAACAGTGGTACCTGAAGAAAAGCCAGCTGCTGTTGGAGAAGCAGTCCCTGAATTTCCAGAGACTGTTCAGGAGGTAGAAATTCCACCAAGCAGATATTCAATTCAACTAAAAATAGACAGATCTCAGCAGACCAGTTGTACTGGAGACTGGTCAATGATGAACATTCCTCAAAAAGAAAAAGTGGACAAGGAGCAGCAGACATACTTTAGTGAAACAGAAATAGTAGTTATTGGCCAACCAGATAGCTCTTTCTCAAAGTCAAATGAAGTTGTGCAAAAAAGTGAATCCTCCAGGAAGCTTTTCATTAGTGAATATCCTGAATTGCTACCCTCAACAAGTACAGATGAAGAAATTAGGCGGATAAGTATTAGCAAATTTCTATTTAGTCAACAAAGCAAAAAAGGTTCTTTGGAACTTTCAGAAGATGAGCAATATGTTCTAGGTGATGTACAGTCTCCCACAGCAGAAGAGATCTTTGCTGAAGTCCAATCTCTGCCAGATGAGACTACTGATGAAAACTTCCCTACTGAACCTCAGCCTCCACCAATTGAAGAGGCTCCTACAGAAGAGGGCCTTGCTACAATAGAGCCCACCCTAAGTGAAGAGGCTCTTTCAGAAGGGCCTCCTGTTGAAGTTCAGTCCTCAAAAGTTGAAGAAGCTCCTGTTGAAGTACAGATTTTCCCAGCTGAAGAGATTTCTGCAGAAGAGGCCCCTGCTAAAGTAGAGTCTATCCCTGCTAAAGAGGCTTTCTCAGAAGAGGTTTATCCTGAAGTTCAGCTTACAACAGCTAAAGAGCCTCCTATACGAGAGACTGAAGAATTTCAGCCTCTACTGGCTGAGACCTCCCCTGAAGTTCAGCCTCCACCAGCTGAGAAGGCCCCTGCAGAAGAGGCCTCAGATGAAGTTCAGCCTCCACTGGCTGAGACCTCCCCTGAGGTTCAGCCCCCACCATCTGAGAAGGCCCCTGCAGATGAGACCACTGATGAGGTTCAGCCCCCACCAGCTGAGACCGCTCCTGAAGTTCAGCCTCCACCAGCTGAGAAAGCCCCTGCAGAAGAGGCCCCAGATGAAGTTCAGCCTCCACCAGCTGAGAAAGCCCCTGCAGAAGAGGCCCCAGATGAAGTTCAGCCTCCACCATCTGAGAAGGCCCCTGCAGATGAGACCTCTGATGAAGTTCAGGCTCCACCAGCTGAGACCTCTGATGAAGTTCAGCCTCCACCAGCTGAGAAAGCCCCTGCAGAAGAGGCCCCAGATGAAGTTCAGCCTCCACCAGCTGAGAAAGCCCCTACAGAAGAGGCCCCAGATGAAGTTCAGCCTCCACCAGCTGAAAAGGCCCCTGCTGAAGAGGCCACAGATGAAGTTCAGCCTCCACCAGCTGAGAAGGCTCCTGCAGATGAGACCTCTGATGAAGTTCAGTCTCCACCAGCTGAGACCTCTCCTGAAGTTCAGCCTCCACCAGCTGAGAAAGCCCCTGCAGAAGAGGCCCCAGATGAAGTTCAGCCTCCACCAGCTGAGAAGGCCCCTGAAGATGAGGCCCCAGATGAAGTTCAGCCTCCACCATCTGAGAAGGCCCCTGCAGATGAGACCTCTGATGAAGTTCAGCCTCCACCAGCTGAGAAAGCCCCTGCAGAAGAGGTGCCAGATGAAGTTCAGCCTCCACCAGCTGAGACCGCCCCTGAAATTCAGCCTCCACCATCTGAGAAGGCCCCTGCAGATGAGCCCTCTGATGAAATTCAGCATGCACCAGCTGACACCTCTCTTGAAGTTGAGCCTCCTTCAGCTGAGGAGGTCCCTGCAGAAGAAGTCCCAGATGAAGTTCAGTCTCCATCAGCTGAGGGGGTCCCTGCAGAAGAGGCCCCAATTGATCTTCAGTCTCCACCAGCTGAGACCTCTCCTGAAGTTCATTCTCCACTACTTGAGGAGGCCCCTGTAGAAGAGGCCGCAGTTGAAATTTGGTCTACACCACCTGAGGAGGCTCCTAAAGAAGATACCTCAGCTAGAGTTTGGTCTGAACCAGCTGGGGTAGCTCTTGTTGAACCTCAGCATCCATCAGCTGAAGAAACGACTTTAGAAATGGTCCTTGTTGACAAACAGTTTCCAGCAGCTGAAGAGGACTTTTTTACACAAATTTCTGTAGAAGATGTCCTTGCTGAAGTTCAGCCTCCACCATCTGAACACACTGCTGCAGATGAGCCTTTGGTAGACCATATGTCTACTGAATATCAACATCTCCAGACAGCAGATGTCCCAGTGGTAAAATTAGAATCACTGGTTTTGGAAGATCAGCAAAAACCTGAAGAGCCTTTGGAACTAGATCCTGTCCCTGAAGATTTGTCTAATATCAAGAAAGAACAGGCTCCTGCCTTTGAAATAGAGGGTGTCCTTCATATAGAAATAAAATAGAGGCCTCTTTCTCAGCTGTAATCAGGTCTTAACTAAGCAAGCAATCAGAAGCTAGGGACTTCTGGATGTACACACTTCAGAAAAGTGTAGCATTTGGAAGTCACTCTGTGAACAAGGAAATAAAAGGAAACCCCAAGACATGGACCACTGGTCAGAAAATGAACAATAAAAACTACAGGTTTAAAGTTACTGTGTTATCTTAATTCAAATCTAGCATATATAAAATACCCATTTGGAAATGAAGTAAGTTGATGATTGAAATAATTACTTAAAATATCCTTTCTATAATAAACCCTGTTGAAAAGGGTAAAGTAAGCTCTATAGCTGTATATTCTTCTCACTACATTGTAGTTTGTAGTGGAAAAGGCAGTTTCTTTGCTACAGTTCTCTCATCTCCTTTAAATTCCTTGAGTTTTAGTCACATGGCTAAAAGTTTGTGTTTTTTCCCTCCTTATTATAATACATCACATTTCTAATTCTTTTTCTATTTGATTCCTTCTGAGACCAGTATTCCTTTCCTGTTTTCTTTTTTTTTATTTTTTTTATTTTTATTTATTTATGATAGTCACAGAGAGAGAGAGAGAGAGGCAGAGACACAGGCAGAGGGAGAAGCAGGCTCCATGCACCGGGAGCCTGATGTGGGATTCGATCCCGGGTCTCCAGGATCGCGCCCTGGGCCAAAGGCAGGCGCCAAACCGCTGCGCCACCCAGGGATCCCTCCTTTCCTGTTTTCATCGCTATCTTCTTGCATATTTTACATTTCCATACCTGGATAGGGAAATTTAATTCCTTTGTAAGCCTTTATTTAACAAAGATAGCCTGGATAAAGTATTTTAAAAGGTGTGTAAACATAAAGAAAAATATGCTTCGATGGCCATGAGGGCATAGTTCTACTTTTAATTTCATCTCAACTTAGAATGTAATGAGTCCTTTGGAAGCTTGGCTCAATTTTTGTATCCTGAATTTGTATGAAGAGAAACTTGAATAAAGTCAAATGACTAGTTGTTATATAGTAGTCTCCCCTTATCTGCAGTTTTGCTTTCCATAGTTTCACTTACCCAAGATCAACTGCAGTCCGGAAGCATATTTTCCT
Organism: Vulpes vulpes; assembly: GCF_048418805.1. NCBI lineage: Eukaryota > Metazoa > Chordata > Mammalia > Carnivora > Canidae > Vulpes > Vulpes vulpes. The sequence goes on along the minus strand of NC_132785.1, from coordinate 83,125,001 downwards.
TCTGATGTACTTTCCCTTGAAGGTCAGTAGTAGCATACTGCTACATCACAATGCCTCTATCATTCACCACACTTCATCTCATCATGTAGGCATTTTATCATCTTACATCATCATCACAAGGAGAAGGGTGAGTACAGTACAAGAAGATATTTGAAAGAGAAAGACATTACATTCACATAACTTTTATTACAGGATATTGTTATAATTGTTCTAATGTATTATCAGTTATTGTTGTTAATCTCTTATTGTGCCTAATTTATAAATTAAGCTTTATTGTAGATATGTATGAAATAGGAAAAAACAGTATACGTAGGGCTAATACTATACAGGATTTCAGGCATTCCCTGAGGATCTTTGACAGTACTCTCTGTGGATAAGTGGGAACTATTGAATAAGCTATTGACATTTTTAAAGAGTAATTATGAATTAATATAAGCTGTATGTTAATAAATGACATCTTGGTTTCTATGGTTATGGCAACTTTGGGGAAAATATTTTCTTTAGCTACAATTTAGTTGCTATATGCTGAAATGAGATGATTCTCTTAAAAAATTTAATTTGGTTAGTGTATTTTTCTGTTTAGTAAAAACTCTAGATTGATGATTCCAGACTTTATTAAACTTTGATGCTCTATAATTGTTAGACTTTTCTCACATTCATCATTACCTATGTTTAGTGTATGATAAGAGCATGTGGCATTTTAAAAAAGATTTTGTTTATTTATTGAGAGAGCACAAGCGGAGGTGGGGAGTGGGAGAGGGAGAAGCAGGCTCCCCACTAAGCAGAGATTGCCACATGGGAGTCCATCCCAGGACCTGGGATTATGACCTGAGCCAAAGGCAGATGCTTAACTGAGCCACCCAGGGGCCCTAGAACATGTGACATTTTGAAGTGATTTTTGTTAAGTACAATATTTTAAAAATATGTGCCAGATTTGAGGTTGACAAACATTATTCTAGACTTCTTGAATGAGAGTTGCTTTTTTGGTATTTCCAAGTCCTTAAAATGATTTTGTTTTCTAAGATACTTAAAATCCAGTTAAACTCCTTTTTCTAAATTTGAAGCTTTTTCTGTTTTAGATTTTTTAAAGGTTTTTGTTTAAATTTGAGTTAGTTAATAGTGTAATATTAGTTTCAGGTGTACAATATAATGTTTCAACACTTCCATACAACAACTGGTGCTCATCATGACATGTGTACTCCTTAATCCCCATCACCCAGTTCACCCATCCCCTCACCCCATCCTTCTAGTAACTATAAGTTTGTTCTCTATAGTTAAGAGTCTGTTTCTTGATTTGTGTCTCTTTTCTCCCCCTTTGTTTGATTGTTTTGTTTCTTAAATTGTGCATATGAATGAGATCATATGGTATATGTCTTTTTCTGACTGACTTATTTCACTTAGTATAATACTCTCTCACTCCACCTATGTCATTACAAACAGCAAGACTTCATTCCTTCTTTGGGTAATATATATTATATATATATTATGCATATATATATATATATATATGCAACAGCTTCCATATCTATTTATCAGTTGGTGGACTCGTGGGCTGTTTCCACAATTTGGCTATTGTAAATAAGGCTGCTATAATAATTGAGGTGCATATATCCTTTTGAAATAGTATTTTATATTCTTTGGGTAAATACCTAGTAGTGTGATTGCTGGATCATAAGATAGTCCTATTTTTAACTTTTTGAGCAACCTCCATACTGCTTTCCAGAGTGGCTGCACCAATTTGCATTGAACAGTGCACGAGAGTTCCCTTTTCATTACACCTTCACCGACACCTGTTGTTTCTTGATTTTAGCCATTCTGGCAGGTGTGAGGTAATATTTGTAGTTTTGATTTGGCTATTGAGTTTTATAAGTTTTTAATATATTTTTGAATGCTAACTCTTTATTAAAAATGTTATTTGCAAATATCTTCTCCCATTCTGTAGGTTGCCTTTTAGTTTTGTTGCTTGTTTCCTTTGCTGTGCAGAAGCTATTTATTTTGATGTTGTTTCAATAGTTTATGTTTGCTTTTGCTTCCTTGCCATGGAACACCTTTCTAGAAAAATGGTGCTATGGCTGATGTCAGAAAAATTACTGCCTGTGCTTTCTTCAAGGACTTTTATGGTTTTCTGTCTCATATTTACATCTTTAATCCATTTTGCATTTATTTTTGTGTATGATGAAAGAAAGTGGCCCAGTTTCATTCTTTTGCATGTTGATGTCCAGTTTTCTTGATATCATTTGTTGAAGAGACAGTTTTTTTCCCATTGGATATTTTTTCCTGCTTTTGTTGTTATTTCTTCTCTCTTGTTTGTGATTTTATTTATTTGAGTCCTTTCTTCTTTTTGGTACGTCTGGCTGGAGGTTTATCAATTTTACTAATTTTTTCCTAGTTTCATTGATTTAATCTATTTTTTGTTTTTGTTTCTATGTCATTTATTTTTGTTCTAGTTATTATTTCCGTTGGTCTTTTTAATTTTTTCCCCCTAGCTCCTTTAGCTGTGAGGTTAGGTTGTTTATTTGAGATTTTTCTTGCTTTTATCTCTGTAGTAAAGGGTCTCACTGATTTCTTCCATTCTTTCCTCAAGTCTAATGAGTATCTTTATGATCATTGCTTTAAATTCTCCATCAGGCATGTTACTTATATCTCTTTTGCTTAATCTCTGGCCATGGCCTTTTCTTGCTTTTTCATTTGGGATAATTTCCTCTGTCTTCTCATTTTATCTAAGTCTCTGCCTGCTCTCTGTGTTAGAAATGCAAGTTAAACGCCTCCTGCTCCTGCAAGTAATGGCTTTATGAAGAAGAGGTCATGTAGTGCCTGGTACTTCAGGGAATGTCTCTGGTATGTGCTATCATACACTCTACTGTTCTGTTCTAGCTGCTCTCTCCCTCAGGCTAAGTCATCTGCAGGGGCTCTGCTTGCCTGCTGTGGGCAGTGTTTGGTTGGTCCCTGGCCTAAATGTGGCAGATTTTGACTAGATGTGCTCTGGTCTAATTGTGAAATGAGAGCCATCACCACCTCCCCTGGAACCGAGGCCCTGCTAAACTATCTGGTTGGGAGACATGTGGAGGCAGGGGTTTGTGCTGGCCTTCTGGAAGAAGGGCCCACCATACTGGGACTGAAGTGTGACTGAGAAAGGTAGTTCTCCTGGAACTTGGTGTAAACAAGTTAGGCAGTCAATGTCCACACTGTGCTGGTTCCCACAAGTGGCCTTGTGCTTATGCTGAAGGGTATGGGAGGGAAATGGTACCAGCTAGCTCCATTGCCCTTGGAGAAGTTTGTCCATGAACACTCTCCTTTACAGAAATACTCCAAGAAGAACAAATAGTATCTCCACTCTGTGCCCCCAGGCACTCTTCAGATTGCTGTTTCCATGCTCTATATCCCCAGGTTGTTTGCTTGCTTTCTCTCCAAGAGAAATCCCAGTGTTTCTGAACTCTCCTAGAGCCCAGACTGCTGAGATTTAAAACTTCAGGCTTTATGTCCCTCTGCTTGCAAGAACTCACAAAATTGAGGTCTTCTCACTTTCCAACTTAATGGCTATGGGGAAACATTCTCCTTGTGCATTCCCCTATGACCTCCCTCTCTCTAGCCCTTCTCCATGACCTCAGCTCCCTCTCCTCTGCAGCAGCCAGGTTCTGTTTCTCCTCTAAACCATGTCTCCATACTTCCTATCCTCTTTAATGTGGCCTCTTCTCTACCTTTATTTTTTTTTTAAGATTTTATTTATTTATTCATGAGCGACACGCAGAGAGAGGCAGAGACATAGGCAAGGGAGAGACAGGATTTGTATGGGGAGCCTGATGCCTGACTTGATCCCAGGACCCTGGGATCATGACCTGAGCCAAAGGCAGATGCTCAACCACTGAGCCACTCAGGTGCCCTGGCCTCTTCTCCACATTTAGTAGTGGAATCTTTCCTGCTGGACCTAAAGGTCAATTTGTGGGGTATGGTATTTAGGATGATTTAATAGTGATCTAGTTGTATTCATGGGATGAAGCAAGCCAGGGTCTCCTACTCTGCTGCCATCTTCCCCAGATCTATTTTAGATTTTTATGTCTTCTTTGGAAAAATGTTTATTCAGGTCATTTGTCTATTTTAATGTCAGTTTTTTTGGTGTTTTTTTTTTTGTATGAATTCTTTGTATACTTTAGAAATTAACTCAGTATTGGATAGATGCTTTGCAACTATCTTTTCCCATTTCATAGGTTGCTTTTTCATTTTGTTAATGGTTTTCTTTTGCTGTACCAAAGCTTTTTAATTTGATGTAGTCTCTCGTTTATTTTTTATTTTGTTGTATTTGCTTTTGGCATCTAAAAAAAGATCATTGCCAAGACCAGTGTCAAGGAGCTTACCCTGTACGTTTTCTTCTAGGAATTTTATGACTTCTGGTCTTCCACTCAAGTCTTTAATGTATTTTGAGTTAAATTTTATGTATGATGTAAGATTAAGAGTGCAGTTTCACTTTTTTACATGTGAATATACAATTTATTGAATGCCATTTATTGAATAGACTTTCCCAATGCATATTTTAAGCTTCTTATTTACTTAAGTAACCCCTATACCCAATGTGGAGCTCAAACTCACAATCCTGAGATTAAGAGTATCATGCTCTTCTAGCAGAGCCAGTCAGGTGACATCCCCCCCATTTCATATTCTTAGTAACTTTGTTGAAAATTAATTGAACATTAATTATGTGCATGTGTTAATTTCTGGGCTTTCTATTCCATTGATCTACACATCTGTTTTAATGCCAATAACATATTGTTTTGATTATTATTATTACTTTTAAATATTTTATTTATTTATTCATGAGAGGCACAGAGAGAGAGAGAGAGAGGCAGGGACACAGGCAGAGGGAGAAGCAGGCTCCATGCAGGGGACCTGACACGGGACTCGATCCCGGGTCTCCAGGATCACACCCCGGGCTGAAGGTAGCACTAAACTGCTGAGCCACCAGGGCTGCCCTGTTTTGATTGTTAAAGCTTTGTTATAGCATTTGAAATCAGGAAGTGTGAAGCCTGCACCTTTTTTCTTCTTGGTCAAAGATTGCTTTGACTTAGGGTTTTTGGTGGTTCCACAAAAATTTTAGACTTTTCTTTCTGTTCCTGTGAAAAATGCCACTGGAATTTTGGTAGGGATTGCATTGAATCTATAAATGGCTTTAGGGTAGTAGGGACATTTTAACAATATTTATTTTTTCCCATCCATGAATGTTGAATATCTTTCTCTTTATTTGTGTCTTTAATTTCTTTCATCAATTTCTTTCAGTGTACAGATGTTTTATCTTTTTGGTTAATGTATTCCTAAATAATTTATTGTTTTTGTTGACACTGTAAATGGGATGGTTTTCTTAATTGCTCTTTCCAGTAGTTCACTTTTAGTGTATAGAAACTTAACTGATTTTGTATGTTCATTTTGTATCCTGCAATTTTACTAAATTCATTTATTCTGAAGTTTTTGGTAAAGTCTGTAGGGTTTTCTACTTAAAATATGTCATTATAGGTAGAGATAATTTTTTTTTGTCTTCCTTTCTAATTTGGATGACTTTTATGTGTTTTTCATACCTAATTGCTCTCGCTAGGATTTCCAGTGCTATCTTGAATAAAAGTGGCAAGAATGAGCATCTCTGTCTTGCTCCTGATCTTCAAAAGAAAGCTTTCAGCTTTTTGAATATGATGTTAGCTCTGGGCTTGTCATATGTGGCTTCTATTATGATGAGATAAGTTCCTTCCCTATCCAATTTGCTTGTAGTCTTTATCATAAAAGAATGTTGATTTTGTCAAATGCTTTTTCTGCATCCTTTCAGAAGATTATGGAACTAACAACTGCTTTTTTTATTTTGGTCCTCTGTGAGTTGAATGCAAACCTTGTTGGCTTTCAGAAGTAGATAATTTAGAGTCCCAAACCATTTGGTGGTGGTCTTAAAAGTTGGGGCACTGGATGTGTGGTTCAAGCTTTTTACTCCTGAGGAAGAACCTGGGCATTAAAGAGTTCCTTCCTGATTATACAGTGCTATGCCTTGGGGTAGGATTTATAGAAAGAGTATGTCTCAGACTTTCTTATCTATTTCAAGTATTTTCTAATTTCCTTGATATGTAGAAGTTATTCAGCTAGTTTCTGAATTTCTCTCGGAGGGAACTGCTCTATATGTAGCTGTATCTGTGCATCTGTGGAAGGAGGGAAATACAGGAACATCCTATGTTGCCATCATAATAAAAGCCATCTTGGTCTGGACCCTAAGAGGGACTTTTGCTCGGGAAAATTCCCACAAGAAAGTTACATAAAAAATTATATTTCTCAATAGATGTATGGCTGTTTGTGGTATCTGCTATAATATTTCATCTTTTTTATGTCCATAAGATCTGTATTGATATTCTGTTTCTAATTAAGATAAAATTATAGGTATTTTATATCAATAAATATTAGTAAATGTTTTCTTTCTCTGTCTCTTTTAAAAAAAAATCAGTCTGGCTTGAGGTATATCAGTTTTATTGATCTTTCCAAAGAATCAACCTTTGGTTTCATTTATGTCCCTACTTTTTTTTTTTAATTTAATGACTTCTCTCATCCTTATTATTTATATTTTTCTACTTCTACTCTCTTATGTATTGTTTTCTTTTTTTTCAGATGTCATCTGATGTCATTGATTTAATCTTTATATCTTTTTCTTTTTTTTAAGGATTTTGTTTATTTATTCATAGAGAGACACACAGAGAAGGAGGGAGAGAGACAGAGAGAGAGAGAGAGAGAGAGAGAGAGAGAGGCAGAGACACAGGCAGAGGGAGAAGCAGGCTCCATGCAAGAAGCCCAACGTGGGACTTGATCCCCGGTCTCCAGAATCACACCCTGGGCTGCAGGTGGCACTAAACTGCTGCAGCACCGGGGCTGCCCATCTTTATATCTTTTTTAATGTGGTCTTTTAGTACCGCACATTTTTTTTTTTTTTATGATAGTCACAGAGAGAGAGAGAGAGAGAGAGGCAGAGACACAGGCAGAGGGAGAAGCAGGCTCCATGCAATGGAAGCCCGACGTGGGATTTGATCCCAGGTCTCCAGGATCGCGCCCTGGGCCAAAGGCAGGTGCTAAACTGCTGTGCCACCCAGGGATCCCTGCACATTTCTTTCAGCAGTGTTTTAGCTGCATCTCATAAGTTCCAATACCTCGTGCTTTCATTGACATTCAGTTCAAATATTTTACAACTTCATTTTGTATCATTTGATATATAAGTTACTAAAGAATATGTTATTTGATTTCTAAATATTTGGAGATTTTTCAGATTTATTTCTGCTATTGATTTTAACTTAATAATGTTTTTGTCATAAAATGTACTTAGTTTGATTTGACCTTTTCAATTTATTGAGACTTGTTTCATAGCCTAGCATATGGCCTATCTTGGTAAGTGCTCTGTGTTCTAAAATATTCTATTGTTTTTGGTTGGAGTGTTCTATAAATGTCAGTTTTAGAATCAACAATTGGTTGACAGTGTTGTTTACTTCTTCTGTATCATTACTGATTTTCTATCCACCTGTTCTCTAGATTATTGAGAGAGTTATGCTGAAATCTCTAACTATAATTATGGATTTGTCTATTTCTCGCTGAAGTTCTATCAGTTTTTGCCTCATGTATCATGAGGCTTTTGTGTTGGCTGCATAAATGTTTAGAATTATTGTCTTCTTGATAAAGACTCCTTTTATTCCTGGTAATAGCCTCTCATCGGTAACATTGTTACTTGTCAGGTTTAGCTCCTTAATATCCTTTCCTTTATTTACTGTGGCCATTATGTGCTTTTCTTATTTTAGCCTTTCTTCTTCTAAATAATCTTTACTATTATTGCCAGAGTTATTTTTTTATAATACACATCTGCTCATGCAGTCATTTGCTTATAGAATAACCCCTATATTCCTTACAATGATAGCCATGACCCTTTACATCTACTATAACCTACTTAAACTACCCTTATTAATTATAGAGTAGTAGTAGAAAGTAAAGGTTAAAATCATGACTGCTAGTTAGCAAATCCTGACTCATTACTTACGAGCTGTTTAGCAAGTCAGATTAATTAACTGCTCCATGCCTCATTTACTCATCTGAAAAATAATAAGCATAATACCTAACCAATAGGATTGTTGTAACAAAATAGTTAATCCATATTAAGTTCATTGAATGGTACCTAGCACAGAATCAGCAACAAATGCTGGTTCCTGCTCTCATCATTGTTACTTGTGTTCTTTCTTTCTTGGGACATTCACTTTTTGTATTTAAGTTCTTATCATACCTGGCAATTATTGTTATACTACAACTGTCTCTTATTTGTTCATTATGTTTTAGTCATTTGTGTCCTGGAGAGCCTGGGTCATATTAATTAACTAATTAAAGATTTATTTGTTTATTTATTTATTTATTTAGAGAGAGAGAGAGAGAGAGTAAGCACATAGGAACAAGGGGTAGGGGCAAAGGGAGAGAGAGAATCTCAACCAGACTCCCCGCAGAACATGGAGCCCAATTCAGGGCTGGATCTCATAACTCTGAGATCATGACCTGAACCAAAATCAAGAATCAGATGCTTAACTGACTGAGACATGAGTCATATTTAAAGTTTTTATTTTAGCAGGCAGCTGCCCTGCTTTGGTTTACATATCCTGGCCTACTTTTATGGGCTGCAGTTCCAATGAAGATTTAATTTTCAAAGACTTTGTAGTGCTATTTTGGTCTGCCCTTTACCTTGGAACTTCCACTGGTTCCTGCTGAAGCCACCTGAGGAGGCCAAAGGAGCTTTTCCTGGCCAGGCTGCCTGGTGCCTCTCGGGTGCAGGAGGGAGAGGTTCATTCTTACCAAGAATAAGAAGCTTCCCTGGCAGGCAGTTGTGTGGCAGAATGTTCCTTGCCGGTGCCCCTGCTACCCTGTGTCGCCTTTTGGAGGATGGAGCATTTCAGGCCCATGAGGACAAACAGGCTTCCAGGCTAAACATTATTGTTTGTTTGTTTTTGTTTGCTTTAAATTTTTTTTTTTATTGGAGTTCGATACGCCAACATAACACCAGTGCTCATCCCGTCCAGTGCCCCCTCAGTGCTCGTCACCCAGTCACCCCGTCCCCCTGCCCACCTCCCCTCCCACTACCCCTTGTTTGTTTCCCACAGTTCCCCATGTTTTGACCCTTTCTGATTTTTCCCCCTCATTTCAGGCTAGACATTATTGTGATGGGATTTCCCTTTCCTGGTGCCAATAGTGTCCCTAGGTAAAGACATGTTGGAGGAGAATCTCAGATCTGGCTAGAAGGAGAGAACTTCCCTGGCTTCACATTATTGGTGGAGCTCCTGATCCATTTCCTTTTCAAATACCTGCTGTGTTTGCTTGGTCTTGATGGTGGGCTTCCTTTTGACCCAAGGGAGGAAGAATACTACCTGGACTACCTTCTGTGGCTAGGTTGTGCACTGGGAAATAGTGCGCCTGTGTCATGGTCTTTGGTTGGGGAAAGGCTTGTAAGATGCCCTGCCAATACACTCACTGGACCTCTAGTCCTGGGGTCTCTAACCAGTCTGCCTGCCAATTTCCACCTTTCAGATTTCTCCTTCTCATTGCCTCTTCAATTATTTCCAGGGTTTAGAGTTGTACTTAGCAGGGTAGAAAAGGGAGAAATGAGTATGTGCAATCTTGCTGGGACTGGGAGTCTCTTTCTCCTCATTTGGAATTTTCTTGATCTCCATTAATTACCTCTAATTTATGAGATCTTATTTATTCATCAAGTCATAGTTTAGCCAGCAACTTCTCCATGAGAATTGCCTTGAAGCTGATGCTTATCATCTTCTATATCTACTCATTGACAAGCTTCTTTTCCTGTGGATTTTATCTCCTTTACTGTTACTCTGAATAATTCTTCTTGGTCCTAACAATGGCCAATCCCTTTACCAAGATGCCAGATTCTATTCCTTCCTGCTGACTCAATGATACAGATTTGGCTAATCTCTTCTTTCCCCCTGCATCATCAATGTTTCACCAGATCTCATCAAAGTTTCTCTTCCTACTCATTCTCATTTGCTTTCAAACATGCTTTTTATTTTCACCTATCTTAAGTAAATAAGCAAATAGATATCCTCTTCATACTTTCCCCTTAAGCTGCTGCTCCATTCCTTGGCTTTCCTTGACAGCAAGTACTGTATTCAATTACTCTCTGTCCTATTCTTTTGAACTTTTTTAAACAGGCTTTCATTCCTACTGCTCCAGTCAAACTGCTCAGTAATCATTGGCAAATGCAATAGGTAACACCTATCCTCATTTAGTCTAATAACACAATTTAACACAGTGGAGCATTTGCATTTGGTATTCTTTCTTCGTTGATCTATCATCCTCTGTACTTCTGGGATGCTTTCCTCCTATCTTATTGGCTAATTATTCTCAATCTTCTTTGCTGATTTCTCCTTGTCATCCTGATGCTGAAGAAACCCCAGGGTTCTGTTACTGTATCTCTTTTCTCTCTCTACATTGACTTCCTTCATAAACTCATTTAATCTCATAGCTCAAATCTCATCTGTATCATCTGATGGTGTATATGGCCTACCCAAAATCTCCACTTGTATGACTAATAGACCTCTTTCCACTGTAAACGTGCTACTATTTTGAAATAGCCAGAATGTTGGTTTTGCATCTCCATCAGTATCTTGAGACAATGAAACCAATTTTGAGGCCATAACTGGCTATGAAAGACAGGAATTCTTATAGTGGCACACTGCATCCTGAGAAGTATAGTTCTATAAGAAAAAGAAAAAAAAGGGAAATGGAGATTAGATGGGGAAGTGGGAAAAAGGCTTTGTTTTGAGCATATTTTGATATTATAAATAAAAATTTGTTCCATTATTTTTGAGTGTCATGTAGCTAAGTGGGGGAAGATGGTTGGGTGGAAGTTTCTATCTCCTTCAGCAGAACTCTAAGAATGAGTCTTGAAAAAGAGAACTTGAAGTTACTCTTCAAGTCATAAGAGATACTTTTAAGACCATCAACCAGAAACAATTCTCAGATCATTAGGAGTCCTTTATGAAGCCAACTACACATAATTGAACTGGCAAGCAAAATACATCTCTGAGAATGTGAAGGTGTTGGTATCTTTTTTTATAATAGTATATAAGTGAAATTAAAAAAAAATAGGAACTCTTGGTTATTAGCATGATCCTTTAATTTGACACAAGAAATATCTTTTGGGATGCTTTTCTTTTTGTTAGGTTTTACCGTAGAACTCACATGTGCATTCTTACTTAGGCCTAGAAAAAAGACTAAAGGAATTTTTGTATGGCTATGATGGCTAATAATATTGTTACTTTGGCTAGGCTGTAGTATCCAGTTATTTAATCAAATACTTAGGTCTAACTATTGCTGTGATGATATCTTAAAGATACAGATAATAGCTACAAGTTGACTTTAAGTAAAGGAGATTACCCCTGATAATGTAGGTGATTGTCATCCAATCAATTGCAGGGTTTATGAGCAAAAATAGAGGCTTCCTGGTGAGGGAATTCTGTCTGAAGACTGAAGCATAAATGCTTGCCTGAGTTTCCCACCTTCTGGCCTTCTGTATGGATTTTGGATTTGGTAACCCCCACATTTGTGGAAGGCAATTCCTTAAAATAAGTCTCATTATATATATATATATGTATATGTATGTATACATATATATATATACACACATGCACATATATAATTACATATATTTATGATAAAAAGTATTTTATTATATGTAACAAATATATCTATCTCCTATTATATCTTGACTGATATAGTATTTATCTTTGAGTTTGGAATTATGGGTGTCTTTTTCTTACTTTGTACTTTTCCATATACCACATGTCCTTAATAAACATATTTTACTGTTTCAGGGAAAGAACGTAAAGTGGGTTTGACCAGTCTCCCAAGTATTTAGGAACTTTTAAGAGAATTCTGTTTTCTGTGATGAGAAATTGTCACTTTTGGCTGTGCTAGAGATATATTTGCAATTTTTATGCCAAGTTGGGCTAACCCAAATTATGTATTTGGAGTTTCAAGCAAATTTTGATATATTTCTCTTAAAACTTGTTTTAAAATATCACCATGGGAATTGATGATTAGAAAGATTTTATGGCTATGGTAATAACTGGCATAGAGAGAGAAGAAAACAAAACCCAAACCAAAACAAAAAAGAAATCCTATAGCATGTCATAATCAAGTAATGTGACAGAATAAATCATATTACCATATTACTGGCTCATTTCCTTTACTAATGAGGTTTCTGAATTAGCAAGTTAGAAAAAAGTTAGACTTTGTGAATTCTGATTTTAGGATTTGATGAGATTTCTTTTGATGTCTAAAAAATATGAAGAACTTCTAGGCTAGATGATGCTTGATTTAGATGTTGAATTGATGAATCTGCCTGATACAGTCTATATATTTTCTCTGTGGATTATGAGCATGGCTATCAGCTAAGAGTAAGGGGATCAGAGGTGGGATTTAATAGAATGTTAAATGGAGATTTTTGACTAGTATATGTGGAGGAATGGAAGAGGAATTTGACCAGAAAGTATAACATGATTGCAAAGAGGGATTGAAATTTAGCTAAGGTAAAGTCAATGTGATGCATAAATGAACAGCTAGGTTGCATTAATAGAAATGGTATCTAGAATGTGAGGGAGGTGCCTGCCCCATTCCACTTTACACTAGAAGGCTGGACTTCTTCTGGACTATGATACTCTAACTAGAAAATATTTATGGGTGACCAGGCAGATGTTAGGAACTTGGCTCATTATCATGTCACATGTTGAATGATGGAAAGATTGGAGACAGTTAGCTGAGCGAAAAGCAGACTTCCAGAACAGGCCTCAGATAATTGAACTGGAATCGATAGTTGGAAGTTACAGGGAACCTTTTTACAACAGTTTAAGGAAGCATTTAAAAAAGCTGTTCAAATACACAAAGTATAGCTTTAATCGAGATATTTGATCACCCGCTAGAGATGTAAGTGCAGCAGAGCTAAGGTAAGGTCCAAGAATATGTAATTTTTAAAACTTCACAAGATAATCTGTAATATAGCTAGATTTGGGTTCCAGAGCTGGTTAATGTAGTGAATATTTGAACTAAATGATAGCTCAGATCCTTTCTAAACTGGGATTGCATGAATCTGCAATTGACCACATACTAGAGACCACCAGAAGTTGTTTTCAAATAAGTACTAATCCTTATGCAGACTTTTCTTGTAGCTTTAGGGAACAGTTGACTTCTGGATAATTAGTTTTCTGTGGCTACTCAACATAGCTTTGCCCATTGCTTAAGATATGACTCACTTAATGCAACCTATCTAGTTACTCATCAGTGCTGATGCTGATCTGTGTCTGAAATGCTTTAGTCAGAAGTACTAGCAGGAGTGCAGTTTAAGGCTGAGTTCTTGTACTCATGCATAAGGAAGTTACTTGGGATTTCCAATTTTGGAGGGCTTCAAGCCTGGCAGAAGATGAAGCATATCATGGATCCTGGTCTGCTGTTCTTCATTGTCTTTGTTGGCCGTTTGTCTGTATTCACAAATCTGGAAATGGTATCCAAAGCAGTGGCTGAGAAAATTCCCTCTACAATATCCATGGAAAGGAAAAGTTACTAATGATATTTCTACAAAGCACATTTTCAACAGTTCTAGGGACAATAGCTTCATAGAGAAGAGGTCAAGCACTTCCTCCCATGGTGTTCTGTCAGACATCAACTTTCTTGTAACCAAAAATATATTAGTCCCTGCTCCTCTGGGCATGATAGACTGAATTTTGCTTCTAACAACATTTTTTTAAAAAAATCTCTTTTAGTTATGTCATTCTCATGAAAGGATGTTACTCTCTTTGTAAGCCATGGTCACAGATTCTAAGTTTTTAGATACCCTCTTGGCCAAAGTTTCCCAAACATGTCCAATGATAAGAGTCATTTGGGGAACTTATTAAAAACACAACTTTGTAGGTCTTAGCACTGGAAATGCAGATTCAGTGGTTCTAGGATAGGCCTGACAATCTGTATTTTTAATGAAGTATTCAGATGGCTCTCTAGATTAGCAGTTCCCAAAGGTGGTTTCTAATTAGAATTATCTGGAGAGTGGTCACACATAGACATTCATAGGTCCCAGACATACATACTGATTAAAAATTTCTGGAAGAGGAACTTGAGAAATTTGTATTTTTAGTTTCTCCAAAGGATGCCCATGTGTAGCCCCTATGAAGCATAAATACCTCTGGATTTTACTTCCCATAAGAGAGAGTATTTGATTTGGGCCTTTAGGTATGGTTGCCTCATTAAATGTAGGAAGAACAATGATATCTTTAGAAAGAACCAAGATGAAATTCTGTACTGATTGCAGGGACAAAACATTCAGTTTGACTTAAATTGTATAACATCTCTAGAACAGGATTTCTCAACCTTAGGACTACTGATATTTGAGATGGGACAGTTGTTTGTTGTGTGAAGCTTCCCTGTGCATTGTAGGGCGTTACACAGCTGCTCTGGCCTCTCCTCACTAGATGCCAGTAGCAATCCTAATGTTGAAAAATGAAACTGAAAAATGTCACTAGACATGGCAAAATGTCCTTGGGGGAGAAAATTGCACTGAGTTGAATACCACTGTTCTATAGAAAAGGTAGAACAGTGATGGCAATTTAATCAAGCTCTAAAAATCTTTATACTATAAATAAAAGAGCTGCCCTAATCACCTTGTTTTTTATCCTATGGCCTCTCCACGATATGATATAGATTCTTAGGACTGATCTTGTGGGACATAAACGCTTTCCAAAAACTGAAAGTAGGCAGATAGGATATTGTTTATTGAATTAAAAAAAAAAAAAAAAACAACCTGTCAGGTATCACAGGACTCTGGACTGGATATTACAATTTGGACCAATTTATCATGATTTTATAGAAAAATAAAGCCTCAATTATAGTGTAACCCTTTCAATATGCAAAAATCTTAAATATTTGGTAAATCTTATGGATGTGGCCATCACACAAAATTAGGGAACCATATGTATCTTTAGCCAAACAAGCATTAAGTACTTGAAGATATTTTTTAAATTATGTAACTTCTTTGTCATAAAAATGTATGATTGGTAGAACAGTGATGCTTCAGAAGAGTTCAGTGATTTGCTTTTTTAATATTTTTTTGAACACTTTACCACAAATGGCAAACGTGGAGCCAGGAATTGTCATTTATATGAACTTAAATGATACAAAATCATTTTACTCCAGAGTTAGCGAACCATAAGGATTAAAGGCACTGCCCCTAAGACTGCTCTGACTTCTAACACCAATTGCAAGTTTGAGAGGGCTCTCAAAGCCACCCAGACTTTTTTTTTTTTTTTTTAAACTTAAGTAATAAAAATTTATTGACAATTCTTGGGATCGTTCTTATCACTTCCCAACCCGGAGAGAGGAACAAATACTGTAGGAAATCACTCAGAATTCACAGTGTCCTAATGCCTCTGGCCAACACAGGGATGAACAAAATTATTCTCCTGAAAATTGGTCAGTGTTTGTTCATCCAAGAAGAGTTGGGAAGATAGATGCAGAGGGGACTATCATATGATACTATGGGTGTGCCTGACCCTGAGCTGGCTCCTCAAACACCAGAAGGGAAAACATACCCATTTCTCTGGGAGTCAAAGCCACCCAGTTTTGATAATTGACTAGAAGGAGTCACAGAACTCACTGACAAGTATTATACTCTCTGTTATGGCTTATTGCTGGGAAGGGATACAACCAAAGGAAGAGACTTTTATAGGACAGAGTCTAAGTGGGTTCCAAATGTGAAGCCTTCTTTGTCCTCAGGATATACCCTTACAGAATCGATGTGTGACAATATGCGCTGAGTATTGCCAACCAGGGAAGCTCAACCTAACCTCAATGTTCAGAATTTGTAGGGGGCTCCATTATATAGTCATGATTGATTGATTGATTATGCTTGTATTTGAAACCAAATGCTAGGTTACAGATGCCATGTGATCCATATCTCACACCCTAAAATATGATTGGTCTTTTGGCATAGCCAGTCCCCACTGCAGACTGTTGAGTGTGACAAGTTTCACCCATTTGGGAGGCTAGCCTCTCCTTTAAACAAAGACATTTCTATTAGATATGACATAGATTGCATCTCAAAAATTGAGGGCAAAGCTAGACTTCTCTTTGGGCAAAACCAAGTTCTTTACAGCATATATTTTAAAGGTAGAAACTTATAGAGCCTGTCTGACATATATGTGTAAATTATTGAGGATCCATTATGCTTCAGATGTTTTCAAATAAATTATATCCTTAAATCCTCACATCAATTTATAATATAAGTAATAGTATCAGAAAGCCACAAGCACAATGATTAGACTTCATGTGTTACATTATTATTTTTATATTTTTTAAAATTTAAACTTAAATTTAAAGTCTTCCTGTTTAAATAGTGGTGGAATTTGCTTATTATTATGCAACATATGATTTGTCAGATCAATCTTTTCCTAAGATCAGTGTTTATCCATTCCTCCCTTAAACTATAGTTATGGTTTCTAAAAATATATTTAAACATAACTTTGGGGTGCCTGAGTGGTGCAGTTGGTCAAGTGATCTGCTCCTGGTTTTGGCTCAGGTTGTGATCTCAGGGTCATGAGATTGAGCCCCCCCCATCAGGCTCCAAGCTGATTAAGACTATCTCTTGCTCTAACCTCTGCTCCACCCCACCCCCACACATGTGCGCTCTCTCTCTAAAATAAATAAATCTTAAAAAATAAACATAACAAAATAAATTACTATAAAGAACCTAATCCTAATCGAACAGCTAATACCTAATAAGCCGGATTTTGAAGCTAGCTCTTTAGGTCCCATGGTTTCCTGTTATTTCAATGCTGTATGATATAATAGAAAGTAGTAGTATTCACAGGACTCTGGGATTGTCTTAGAACACATGAATAGCCTTTGGAAGATATTTCCATTGATCTGTGGGGACTCAATAGATGCTTAGAGGCTTCTGGTCATCTGATATGATAAAGGAAATTGAGAAACATGTTTTTTTTTTTTTTAAATTTTTTATTTATTTATGATAGTCACAGAGAGAGAGAGAGGCAGAGACACAGGCAGAGGGAGAAGCAGGCTCCATGCACCGGGAGCCCGATGTGGGATTCGATCCCGGGTCTCCAGGATCGCGCCCTGGGCCAAAGGCAGGCGCCAAACCGCTGCGCCACCCAGGGATCCCGAGAAACATGTTGTTTTTGTGACTAAAATGAAAGTCCACGTGGCAAACCAGAAAATTTGTTTCAATTAATGTCCAGGACCATGTAATTTTGGTTCATGACTTTTTTGTTTATTGAATAGGCTATTTGCCATCTCAGAGATTAAATCAAATTTGGGTCATGATGGTCCCCTTTACAAAAGATCATACTCTTACTTCTTCACTATGAGGAATATACTTTGTATTGCCATTGACTATTGGATACAATCACTTTAGGAAGATTATCCTAGTTTACATAAGTGTTACACAGTATCCCTTTTAAGTCTAAAATGCTACTAGGACTTAGAGAATTACTTGTGACTCTTTCTTAAAAACACTTGTTTCTACTGTTTAAATAATGATACAATTTGCTTATTACTTATCAGACGAAAATTGATTCCATTTTTCAAGAGAGAAGTAAACTATGATTAATACCTCCTTGTGCAGTTTTGTAGTTAAAATTATTAAAATTATTCTGGCCTATCAGCCCAAGTAGTTGTTGAATGAAATAGTTTTAAGACATTCACAAAAAAGGTTTATTAATGGGCAGATAACCCCACTAGATTAAGTTGAAAAGAAATAAAGCATATCACAGTAGTTCACAAGTATCAAAGAGCATAAGCAATATTGTTGAAAACCTTAGTGGTGACATGTGAACCAGGCCTCTTTGAAACATCTAATTCTGCAAGCATCATTTCATGTAGCTTCTTTAAGAAATAGCAGGGCTCATTGAACACTGCCACAGGCAAAAGGAGTACATTAGGCACTAAAATATTAAGATAGTAATAATAATACCTTATGTTGAATGATTTGCATTTTCCAGAATGTTTTCTAATATATATAATCAATGAGAAGGAAGAGTAAAGAACTGTCACTCAAACTTTTTAGTTGGCTGTCTTTGATGCCTTGCTCAGTGTCCTGCAGTTGTTACAATGTTGGGACACCTCAAAGGAAAATGTGTTTGGCTGCCTGAAGAGATATTTATTGTGGTTTCCCTACCAGAAAACTTGTATTTTGTACTCCAAATCACAAAATTTTCCTGAGGTTTATTTGTCTCTCATCAGTAAGGAAGAAATAAAGAAAACATATGTATAACTAACAATAGAAAGATAGGATAGAATCTTTCCATAGTGGTTTTGAATACTAGCTTAATGGTAAGATCCATTTGAATTATACTGAACACTTATTGAAAATACAGAATCACCAGCGATGGGACTTGGCAAACTTTTGTTGTAACAAGTGACTCCGGGTGATTGTCATGTCTATGCAGATTTCAGAACCACTGCCTTACTGAATCAAATAACTTGAGAATTCTTTTTAGGGAATAAGTATCCACAATAGTGAAGAGCTTAAGTTAGTTGGTATCTAGTATAGGAATGGGAAAAACTGATAGTAAGATTAGGAGGTGTAGTAAATGGAGGTCACCTCTGTTGAGATTATAGGTATCCACAAAGAACAATGTACTTCTACACAACAGAGAGGCATTGGCTAGAAGAAGAAATGGGTAGATCCACATGATATAATCAGATGTTTCTCTATTGCTTATCTAGATATGGAGCATAAGGGAAGAGCTTCAATCTTTTAGGGCCCATGATTGGCTGGAGATCTTGAAAAAATTGTTCCTGTGAGACACTGAGAAACTGTGGGACATCACTGAGCTTCCAGGGACTGTAAACTGTTATAGAAAAATGGTGTAGAAAATTTGAATAACACGCTGTGACTATTGCAGATCATATGATTTTCTATGATTCCCTCTTTCTTTTAATTTAAACTTACAGCATCAAAATGTATGTTTGAATGTTAAAAATGCTGGGTCTAATTGGTTATGTTTCCCTACATTTCTGGGTGAGGGCTTATGCTGATATATGACAATTACTCTTTGTCTTCATGTAACCGTGATTTATCATGCATCTGACTTAAGGATATATATACATTATATTATTTGATTCTCTTTTTTTTTCTTTTTTTAAATTTTATTTATTCATGAGAGACAGAGAGAGAGAGAGAAAGAGAGAGGCACAGACACAGGCAGAGGGAGAAGCAGGCTCCATGCAGGGAGCCTGACGTGGGACTCGATCCTGGGTCTCCAGGACCACACCCGGGACTGAAGGTGGCGCCAAGCCACTGAGCCACCCGGGCTGCCCTATTATTTGATTCTCTTGCTCTACAATTGTACCTCAGGGGAGACGACTTGATTACATGAACTTGGTCCCCTTATAGTGGGCATATAGAAATAAAAGATCAGTCTCTACTTTCAAAGATTTCTTACCAAAGTAGGAGAAAAAGAAATAAAACTATTACCATACATTATGATGGGGACTGTGAAAGAAATCAGTGTAAGTTTGTAGTATAGGTCACCAGGAGCACACAGATGAGAAGTTACCAGGTCATTTTGGGAACAGAATAGGAAAATATTTCATGATCAGTTAAGTCTTAGACAAAGGAATAGGCTAGGCATAAAGGTATGCTAAGCAGGGATGCCCGTGTGGCTCAGGGTGTGATCCTGGGGTCCTGGGATCAAGTCCCACACTGGACTCCCTGCATCAAGCCTACTTCTCCTTCTGCCTATGTCTCTGACTCCCTCTGTGTGTGTCTCTCATGAATAAATAAGTAAAATCTTAAAAAAAAAAAAAAGGCATGCTAAGTAAATGAAGTGGTGGTGATGGGCTTTCCAGCCAGAAGGGACAACATGACAGGAAATCTAGCAGGTGATAGAGGACTCATCACATCTTCAAAGAGTTCAATTTGTCCAGGGCATAGACCTTGAGGATTAGAACAGTAAGAGATGCTGCTCCTGGAGAGGCAGGCAGAGAATTGTGAAAGATTCTATTTGCCATCATAAGGAATTTGGATTTTTTAAAAAAGATTTTATTTATTTATTCATGAGAGACAGAGAGAGAGAGAGAGAGAGAGAAAGAGAGAGAGAGAGAAAGAGGTAGAGACACCGGCAGAGGGAGAAGCAGGCTCCACGAAGGGAGCCTGATGTGGGACTTGATCCCGGGACTCCGGGATCATGCTCTGGGCCAAAGGCAGGTGCTAAACTGCTGAGCCATCTGGAGATACCCAGGAATTTGGATTTTTCATGAAGGTAGTGGGTATTTGTTGAAGGCATGGAAACAGGAAGCTAAACAATGATTCAATGTGCAGCTTAGAAAGAATTTCTTATAGTGGTATGAAGGATGTACTTCAGTCAGAGGATTTGGGGTTATAGAGATACTTGTTGGATGGCTGCTAGAACAATCCAGATCAGAAATGAGGATGGAAGCAAAGTATTGACAGGAGTAAAATGATGCTAAAGAATGATTAGGGAGAGAAAAAAAATATGTGACTTGGTGATAGGTTGGATAGAGAGTGGCAGAAGAAGGAAGGTTCATGAATACTTTGTGGATAGTGGTGTCATTTATAAAAATGGCAATTCATAGTGGAATTAGATTTGGAGTAAGATTATAAACAGAGTTTGGGGTGTGTTGAGTTGTAAATGCTTTTGATATTGATGAAGAATTGCAAGTTACCACAAAATGCACATAATTGCTTTGCTTCACCAATTTGTAGCTCCCTTAATGTACCACTATGTTCTTTCTGTGTCTGGCAAACATAAAATGTTTTCTTATCCAAAAAGTTGTAATATTTGCCATGGGTTGGTGAAAGAAGGTTTTGTTTTTGTATTTGTTTTTAATAACTGAGTGGAACATTATATACAGTTTAAAAAAAAAAAAAAGAAGAGAGGTGAGAGTAGAAGACTTGGAACAAGTTAAAAAGAAAAAGCAAACAGATATTGCTCCAAGCAGTATTTGAAGAGATAGAAGAACCAGGAAAGCATATTGTAAAAAAATCTAAGAGGAGAACATATCAAAGAGATATTAGTCTACAGCAACAGACAAAACCAAAGAAAATAAAAATTATAAAAATTATTATAAAAAATAAATAAAATAAATAAATAAATAAATAAATAAATAAAAATTATTATATTGAGATTAGATTTAGCATGTGAAGAGACTTTAGTAAAAGTAGGTTCATTTAGTATATGAGCAAAGAGATCAAATTGCTTGGATAAAGAAGTGGTTTATGAAGAACTGACCATGATGTACTTAATGTTCTCCTCAGCTTGACTAAATTTTGGACAGGTTTCTTCTTCTGGCCATCATTTTCTTTCAACATTTACAAAAAGTGTTTGGAATTGTAAATCCTTTCTCTGCTTCTTCTAGATGTAATTCTCCCAGCCTCTTAAGAGTTTTATAAACTCTCAGGATTGTCTTTCTCAAAGACTTGCAGTCACTCCTTTGCAATATAATTGGGGAAGACAAGTCTCTATCTCCTGGTCTCTATGGGAAGATAAAGTTATCCTTTTATTGGTGCCAATTAGTAGACACAAATGGCTTAATCAGATTGACCAACCTCCTTTCTCCCCAATGTCTTCCAGTACTCTTACACTCACTCCAATGCTAAAAAAAATCCTCTGCTTTTTATTTCACTAGACTTCATTTTCTTTGCTTTATTGCAATAGCCTTGATCCCAATTGTAATTGTCTTGAAAAAAAAATCTTCCTTGAATGTTTAACTGCCTGGTACAAGTTTTCTTTGATAGAAATGACAGATAAGGTAGATTTTTCTTTCAAGAAGCATAGCAATGAGGGGAAGAGAGAGGGTAGAGTTTAGAAGGACTTAGTGTCAAAGATTTGTTGTTTATAAAGATAGGAAAGATATGGACATGTTTATATGTCCAAATGATAGTGCCATGACTCTAAAGCTATATTTTCTAATCCCTATCTTGGTTCTTTATGCTTGACTCAATGTCTTAGAGCTCTTGACCTTTACTTCTGACTTGAGATTTGGATTCCATCTCTTGGCTGATAGATGGAAGTTCACTGATGGTGTTTGTATCACCTCTTCCTCTTACCCCTGAGTTAACTATACTTTTAAAATATACTTGTATTTCTTGTTTCTAACTTCAGATCAGTTCTTTTTTTCTTTAACACTGTAGACTTGTTAGTTTCCTCTCAAACACGTCATCTTTCTCTGAGTTTCTTATACTCCACAAATAAAGTATTTATAATAACTTTAACACTAAAGGGCATGTAATTAACATGAAAATGTATAGTGTGTGAGTTTAAAGTGATTGCTATATCTTACTTGATATTGTATCTATTTTTTCACCCATCCAACCATCCATTCATCCATCCATATAACTAACAAACATTTATTGTGCCAGGTACAATGTTTATCCTTGGAAATATAGAAATTATTAATAGTACTATATAAAATCCAGTGACATTTATTTTTTTAAATTTTTTTATTTTTTTCTAGTGACATTTATTATGTCCCAGATTATACACTAAGCATTTTACACACATTAATTCATTTATTTCACAAATCTCTAGTAATCAAAAATTACATTAAGGAATTGGCCTATGTGACTGTGGAAGCTGGCAAGTCCAAAAACTGGAGGTTGGGACAATTGGTTGGAGACCCAGGAAGAGCTAATGTTGCAGCTCAAGTCTGAAGGCAGTCTGGTAGCAGGTTCTCTCTTTTTGGGGAGATACCAATATTTTTCTCCTAAGGCTTTCAATAGATAGGAAGAAGTTTGCCCACATTATGGAGAGTAATCTGATTTACTCAAAGTATGATTTTAATGTTAATGTCATCTAAAAAATAAACTCCACAGTGATATCTAGATTGTTGTTTGATCAAATACATGGGTACTAAGGCCTAAGCCAAGTTGACATATACAATTAATCATTACCTACCTTACATATATTTTATCTTTATAGCTCTCAACAACTCTATGAGGTATTATTATCAATGCTGTTTTATAGATGAGGGATTGGGAGAAAGAGGACAGTGGTTTGCCTTAGACGACAGCGTTGGTAAACTGTAGAATAAGAATTCAAATAGGCCATCTAATTCAAAGCCAGTGTGCAAAAATACAATGTTTATAATTACAGATGAAGAAACAAAGGCATAGAGAAGTTAAGTAACTAGCCTATGTCACTCAGCTAGTAAGTGATAGATTCAGAATTTGAACCCAGATCTGATTTTAACATCTCTACTATTAATAACCAGAGGGTAAACATTTTCAATTTCTGTGCCTAGGCAGCTCTTAGTCTATTAAGGAAGTCATATATGGAAACAAATAGTTTGCATTGATAGAGAGGAAATGATTAACTGTTTAGAAAGGCCAAAATAATCCTGGAAAATAGGACCCAGAACTTGGGTTTGAAATGAATAAAGCTTTATTAGTTGGACAAAAGCACATTATAGGAATATTTTATAGCATGTGGAAGGTAAAAGTAAAGCTAGGTGTTGAGAGAGAGTAAGCATTTTGTGTAGTTAGCTTCCAGTGGTATAAAGTGTTTGTGGTTGTGAGGGTTGAATGAGTTGGAGATCAGGAGATGATGATGGCTATTCCACTTAGTTGGAGTGGGACTGGATTTTATTTTGTGGTTGGGGGAGCCAGTGAGGAATTTTGAAAAGGGGAGAGAAATTATTAGACTTTAGTTTTAGTAAAGATACTGTAGTCTGTCAGAAAAATTTGTGGAAGACTTTGAAATAGGACAAAAACATTAGAGGAGGTCTTTAATCAAAATGTGTGTGGTATCTAGAGCGCACCCTGCTGGGTTATTTGATTCCATGGAGTTTGCATCTTTCTCTGTCTGAACTTTTAAAAACTATAAATTGTCGATCATGGCAATGCAAATGACTCTTGTCCATAGATGTGCAAATTAATTCTGTTTGGTGGAAGGAAAATCAGTTTCCCTCCTGCTGTGGAAAAAGTTTTGCAACAATTTATAAATTCAGTTCAGCGTTCCTGGTTAGCTATATAAATTTGGTATTTTTTTTAAAGATTTTATTTATTTATTCATGAGAGACAGAGAGAGAGAGAGAGAGAGAGAGAGGCAGAGACATAGGCAGAGGGAGAAGCAGGCTCCACACAGGAAGCCTGATGCAGGATTTGATCCTGGGACTCTGGGATCACACCGGCAAAGGCAGATGCTCAACCACTGAACCAGTGGTTCAGAAGTGTGATATTTCTAATTGTCCTTTCACCATATTACAACATCTTATTGGTTTCCTCATTAATTAATTAGTTAAATAAAATCATTGATAAATGTTCATTTTATATTTGTATTAAATTCATCATTTTACTCTAAAATGTTTTTTCTTTAACAGGTTTGTCTTAAAGGAAGAGATGATATAATATGTACTAAGGGAATGTTAGCTATGGGGATAGAATGAAGTTAATAGGTTACAGATGGCTTTGGGATATAGACTGACAGGACACAGTGCTCTGATGGGATATGGGGAGTAAGAAAGTATGAAGGTTCAAAAGTGATTCCCAGATTTCTGGCATGCTTGATTACATAAATAGTATTTTATCACTAAATGTCCTGCAGAAAAAATAGACATTTGGTAGACATTACAGTGAGCTTATTAGATACTTGGTGGTGGAGTTCAGAAGTATTGAGACTAGAAGTTCTGGTTTGGGACTCAAGTTTATATATTTAAATTTATAAGAATAAAAAAAAGTAAATTAATGGGAATAGGTTGGAACAAGAAGAAAGGAAATGTAAGGTGAAAATACAAGTGGGTCCAATGTAAAGCATTTTAAGGATAAGCAGAATGAAAATATCCAATAAAAGAGATTAAAGAATAAATCTCTTTTATTTAGGATGGCATTATGGAAGCCAAGGAAGGACAGAGTTCTAAGAAGGAAAGGCTAATCAATAATGTCAACTGCTACAAATTTGTCCATGGGATTTGGCAATGTCGAAGTCAGTGGTGGCCATAACCATTAAAGTTTAAATGTCCAGATGGGAAGATAGAAGCAAATTGTTGAGAATTAGAAAATTGGATAGAAAACAAAGGAAACTGTGGGAAGGGAGGTAGGGATGAATGCAGAGTTAAGGAAGAAATTTTTAAGACTGAACATAGCATAAGAAGAAAGCCATTTGAAGGCAATGATAAAAAGAAAGCTTCAAGTTAGATGGATGTATATAGGACTCAGAATCTAAGTATAGATATCAACTTTCAAAAAGAGGAAGATATTGTTTTACCCTGATACTCAGGAGCACAGGTAGCTTTTCAAGTTAGAAAGGAGGAAGGTGAGAGAAATTTTATTCGATGACTTTCATTTTCATGTACTCAGAGTCAAGGAGTGAAATTCAAGAGGAAAGGTAAAATTATGACTAACCATTGGGTTGAATGGGAGTGGGAGCCAATGAAAGATAAAGTCTGAATGGTAAAATTAGTCTATTAAAAGTACCTTTGGTCTTGGTGTATTGCTTTTTCCAAGGTTTTCTTTTCCAGTTGTGGAACAATAAGGTGGTCCTGAATGGTTGTTAAGAGATTTGCCTACTCTTAAACATCTTTTTCATCCTCTTATACTTTTTACCATTACTCTTCATAGTATGGTATAAGAAAACTATAGGGACATGGATTAGTCTCCCCAAATCTCAGCTAGATATGGGTAACTGCAACAGTCCTTCAAAACTGCTGCCCATCAGTTTAGATCCATTATAGGGAACACTGGGTCATGGGATGATATAATATAGAACAGATAATTTCCAGTGGGGTAAAATTGTAACAGCAAGCTATGTGGGTAGATAAGAACAAAAAAATATTATCTTGATTAGGAAGGGCAGATGGAGAAGGCATCAGAAGTGAAATATATCAAAAGGGAAAATACGATGTTATGGCTAAACTACATCTCACAATTTTGCTTAGAAACAGCCCAGGGATATGGCTAATGATGGTTATTTATCCGTTAGCAGTGCAGTATTTATAGATAAGGACCCAGTAGTTTTAGATTGACTCTTTTCTATTAGAGCTTATCTCAGATCACTTCAGTGTTTTCCACAGAAAAAGTAAACAATAAAAAGTACTGGAAATCCTGTGGCAACATCTTTTGTCATAAGCCTTCTGACTGTGAAATGAATATTAAAAAAAAATCTAAGCTATGACTGTGATGAAGCATTGGGAAAATGATTTCAGAAACCTATCCAGTGGAAATAAAGCTTGATTAATTCCACCTGGTGATCAAATTTTCATGGGAAAATTCTATCTCATGGAGATATCTTAGGAGAAATTTTGTTTAGCAGCTGAGCCAAACATGGTAAAATAGTAATTTCACAGAGTTGACTTTTTAGGAGAAAAGAATATGAATTGCTTTTATTTAATGAATCATTAAGAATAGCATATATAATATCCATGTGGCACTTTATGTGTAAAATACTGTATTTTCATTACATAGTTTCACAGAACTGGGTAATAATCATTTTCAAAGTTGATGCAATGATTTTTATCTCTTGAGAGAGCTGCTTTGTGATCAGTAACCCTAATATATATTGGGAACTCATGCATTGAATGTTGCTCTGAGTGGTCTATATGTGTTAAAATGTTTGCTCCTCATAAACACTCTATGATTTAGAGTATTATTATTATTATTATTTTTTTTAGAGTATTATTATTATTATTTTACATGCAAAAACTGAGCCATAGAGTTAAAAAACTTGGCAATTGACAAAGTAAGCATTTAGTGAAGCTTTAAACCCAAGTGAATTGATGCACTTGTGGAGGATACCTACCTCATCTTGCCAACTGTCTGCTTGGACTGAGTTTCCACATTTTTTTGCATATTCTTCATTGCCTGTTACAAGGAACATACCTACTTGTAGCTCAGAGTGTTTTTCACCTGCTTTCTTCTGTTGCTGTGATTCTCAGACTTACATGCACTTAAAATCAAGGCATCTTAGAAAAAAAAAATCATATTCCAGAGCTCTAATCCCAGAAATTCTAATTCTAGAAGTCTGAAGTGGGTTCCTTGAATTTGCATTCTGAACTGACTTCCTAGGTAATTATAAAGCAGGTGGTCTACGGAACACATTTTAAGAACTACCTCAGGTAATGGAACTAATTTTAGATTCTAGTCCTTTCTGGTGTGTCCTACTATAAATAACGGATTCTGATGGATTATATTCTATGGTTAACATTGTGTAAGTATGTGTGAGTTTTCTGACTAAAAATAAAATGTTGGGGGATCCCTGGGTGGCGCAGCGGTTTGGCGCCTGCCTTTGGCCCAGCGCGCGATCCTGGAGACCCGGGATCGAATCCCACGTCAGGCTCCCGGTGCATGGAGCCTGCTTCTCCCTCTGCCTGTGTCTCTGCCTCTCTCTCTCTCTGTGACTATCATAAATAAATAAAAAAATAGAAAAAAAAATTAAAAAAAAATGTTGGGTAATTTTTTTTTAATGTTGAGTAATTTTTATAGTTAGATTAGTAATATCTTTGAGAAGTCCTTTTTATTTTTACTAGACATTTTATTTCACAAATATCCATACTGAACCTGACTCTTTGTTGTGAAATCTTAAAAGTTTTACATATTATAGTCTTGGTCAAAATCATGGCATTAAAGCTTACTCAAAAGTTCGTGGGAAAACCATTACGAGAATGTGAGAAATGAGAACAGTAAATTTACTATTCTTTCCTCTGTTATGCTTTTTAAAGTTAAAACTATGTATCTAGGGCATTAAGTATATGTGTGTGTGTGTGTGTATAACCTTTTTCTACTTCAACACTTTTCACTTTTCAATTTCAGTTTTCTAATAAAGGTGTCTTTCTTTTTTTGTTTTAAATATTTTATTTATTTATTCCCGAGGGATACACAGAGAGAGAGAGACAGAGACATAGGGAAAGGAAGGAGAAGCAGGCTCCATGCAGGGAGCCCAATGTGGACTCTAAGACCACGCCCTGAGCTGAAGGGAGATGCTCAAACACTGAGCCACCCAGGCATCCCTAAAGGTGTATCTTTCTATCAAGTTCAGGAATCCAATCTCTATCTAGTGTTGAAATAACCTTTAGGAGAGCCACAGGCAATTTCTTAGTATTAATTACTTTTTCTAAATAGAGCTCTGTGGCAGTCAATATCATATTTTTGAATTTCTGTGGTAACAGTGGTGGTTAGGTGCTCAGCATTTAGGGGTTTCAATCCAGTGTGGAAGGATAGATCAGGAACCAGCTAAGGTAGGTGATAAAGAAATTAATTGGCCTCTACAAGCTGTTTCTCTCAAGGCAATAGGGCAGATAAATGCATAGTCTAAAAAAAACCTGTGAGGCAAGGCCACATGTAGATGGGACTCATCCACAGGACCAGCCTGATAACTAATTTGTATAGGCTGATACTGGTATGGCAACAGAAAATGTTCAGTAAGCAGTAATATTTGAAATCAGGTAAATGATGACATTACTGATTTAGATGATGTGACCAAGATAGAACCCCAAGTAGCAACACTTATATCAAACAAAATAGACTTAAACCACAAAAACCATAATAAGAGACAAAGAAGGACATTACATAATGATAAAGGGACCAATACAACAAGAGGATATAACTATTGTAAATACACACCCGACATTGGAGGACCTAAATATATGAAGCAAATATTAATAAACAAACCAGACAAAAACAGAAAAACAACTGGAGAAAGCAAACATGTGGAAGCTAAACAACATGGTACTAAACAATAAATGGATCAACAAAGCAATCAAAGAAGAAATAAATAATTACACATAGCCAAAGAAAATATAACAGTCCAATCTTTGGAACACAGTGAAAGCATTTCTAAGAGAGAAATAGAGGTCTACCTAAAGAAACAAACAAACAAAAAAAAATCAAATAATCTTACACCTAAGTAGCTAAAGGAACTAGAAAAAGAAGGAAAACAAAACCCAAGCTAAGTGGAAGGAGGAAATAATAAAGATCAGATTAGAAAAAATGAAATAGGGGCTACAAAAACAATAGAAAAAAATCAATGAAACCAAGAGCTGGTTCTTTGAAAAGAAACACAATGGATAAACCCTTAGCCAGACTCATTGAGAAAAAAATAGAAAGGACCTAAATAACATCAGAAATGGTAGAGAAATAACAACTGACACTGCAGAAATACAAAAAAAATTATGAGAATATTATGAAAAACTATATGCCAACAAATTGGACAACTGGGAAGAAATGGATTAATTCCTAGAAACATACAATCTTACAAAGCTGAATCAGGAAGAAATAGAAAATCTCAACAGATCAATTATTAGTAACAAAATTGAATCAGTAATAAAAAAATTCCAAAAAATCAAAGTCCAGGACCAGATGGATTTACAGGTGAATTGTACCAGATATTTCTCTTCAAATTATTTCAAAAATAAGAGAGGAAGGAAAGCTTTCAAATACATCCTACAAGGCCAGTAGTACCCTGATACCAAATAATACCCAGTATTACCCTGATACCAAAACCAGACAAAGGCATTTCAGAAGAAAATTATAATATCCTTGAACATGGATGCAAAAGTCTTCAACAGAATATTAGCAAAAACACATTCAACAATATATTAAAAGGATCATTCACCACAATTAAGTAGAATTTGTTCTGGGGGTGCAAGCATAGCTCAATATTTGCATTTCAATGAAAGTAATGTACCACAGAATAAAAGAAAGGATAAAAATCATATAATATCAATAGATGTGGAAAAAGTATTTGACAAAATTTAACAACATGACAACAAAGTGGGTTTAGAGGTAACATACTTTAATATAATACAGGCCATATATGGAAAACCTATAGCTAACATCATACTCAATGGTGAAAAACAGAGAGCTTTTCCTTTAAGATTAGGAATAAGACAAAGATGTCCACTCTCACCACTTTTATTCAACACAGTACTGGAAGTCCTAGCCACAGTAATCAGACAAGAAAAAGAAAGAAAAAATATTCAAATTGGTAAGAAAGAAGAGAGATGACATGATACTATGTATATAGAGAGAAAACCCTAAAGACTTCATGAAAAATCTACTAGAACTGTTAAATGAATTCAGTAATTCATATAAAATTAATACTCAGAAATGGGTAGCATTTCTATATACTAGTAATGAAGTAGCAGAAAGAGACATTTAGAAAATAATTCCATTTACAATTAAACCAAAAAGAACAAAATACTTAACCAAGGAGGTGAGAGACTATACACTAAAAACTTAAAAAAAAATTGATGAAAGAAGTTGAAAGATGACACAAAAAAATGGAAAGATATTCCATGCTCATGGATTGGAAGAACTAATACTGTTCAAATGTTTTTTCTACACAAAGCTATCTACAGATTCTATGTAATCCCTATCAAAATACCAACAGCATTTTTTACAGAAGTAAAGCAAAAAGTACTAAGAATTGTAGAGAACCCCAAAAGACCCCAAATAGTCTAAGGAGTCTTGAGAAAGAACAAAGTTGGAGGGATCACAATTCCATATTTCAAAATATACTACGTAGCTATAGTAATCAAAACAGTTTGGTATTAGCACAAAAATGGACATATAAATTAATGGAATTGCATAGAAAGCCTAGCAATAAACCAATACTTATATGCTCAATTAATCTATGACAAAGGAGGCAAGAATAAACAACGGGAAAAAAGACAGTCTTTTCAATAAATTATGCTGGAAAAACTAGACGGCTACATGCAAAAGAATGAAACTAGACCATTTTCTAACACCATACAAAAATAAACTCAAAATAGATTAAAGACCTAAATGTGAGACCTGAAACAATAAAAATCCTAGAAGAGAAGAGAGGTAGTAATTTCTCTGATATTGAGTATACCAATATTTTTTAGATATGTCTTCTAGGGCATGTGAAACAAACGTGAAAATAAACTATTGGGACTACATCAAAATAAAAAGCTTTTGCACAGCATAGGAAACCATTAACAAAACAAAAAGGCAATCTGTTGATGGGAGAAGATATTTGCAAATGCTATATCCAACAAGGAGTTGATTATTCCAAATATAAAAAGAATTTATACAGCTCAACACCAAAAATACCCAAATAATCCAATTAAAATATGAGCAGAAGACCTGAACAGACATTTTTCCAAAGACATACAGATGGCCCACAGACACATGAAAAGTTGCTCAACATCACTAATCATCAGGGAAATCAAAACTATGATGAGATATCATCTTACACCTGTAAGAAAAGACAAAAAGTAAGTATTGACAAGGATGTGGAGAGTAAAGAACTCTTATGCACTGTTGGGAGTGGAGAATGTAAAATGAGGCAGCCACTGTAGAATACAGTATGGAGGTTCCTCAAAAAATTAGAAGAAATACCATATGATCCAATAATTCCATTACTGGGAAATGAAAACACTAACTTGAAAAAAATATATGGGTTCCTATGGTTATTGCAGCATTATTTACAATAGCCAAGACATGGAAACAACCTGTGTGTCCATCAACAGATAAATGGGTAAGAAAGGTGTGATTACACACACACACACACACACACACACACACAAACACACACACACAGGAATATTACTTGACCATACAAAAACAAGAGATCTTGCCATGCAACAAAATAGTTAAACCCAGAAGGCATGATGCTAAGTGAAATAAGTCAGATTGAAAAAGACCAATACCATATGATTTTATTCATATGTGGAATCTAAAAAATAAAACAAACAAAAAGTAGAATCAAACCTATAAATACAAAGAGCAAATTGATATTTGCTGGAGGAAAGGAGTTTGGAGGATGGGTGAAATGGATGAAGGGGAGTGGTAGACACAGGCTTCTCGTTATGGAATGAGTAAGTCATGGGGATAAAAAGTACATCATAGGGATTATAGTGAATGGTATTGTAATTGCCATTTACATGAGGACGGATGGTAGCTACATTTGTGGTGAGCATAACATACCATATAGAGAAGTTGAATCACTATGTTGTATACGTGAAACTAATTTGACATCATCAATTATACTCAAAAAATTAACTAAAAAAAAAAAAAAGACAGCACACTCCAGTTGCATCATGATAGGAATGGCAAGTGCTTGGTCATCATGATGATGGTGAAAAAAGTTTAGAGGCTATAAGTACAATAAGTTAACCTAGAACTCCTATCTGATATAATTCTGAGTATATATGGATCTATTTACTTTGGTAAAAATTATTTAGGTATTAGGGCTAGTGGTCTGGATTGGCAGATATATGTGAGAATCTGGGAAACGAATCTCATGATGATAGAATCTCTCTTTGTTACCAGTAAATTAATGACACAGCTTAAAAAAATCTAAGGCATGCCTGAAAATTCCTCTCCTAAATTCTAAGGGGACAAGCAAATTATAGTACAATGACATAAGAACTGAAAAAAAAAATATAAAAGACAAAGTGAAAGGAAATAAGGAAGAATAATAAAACGAGATTACAAGAAATGTAGGAATACATGGTATGAACATCTCACAGTGTCTAAAGGTGGGACACCAAGTCATTTCTAAGTTTCCTAATGAGTCAAAACATTAAATTAGGACAAATTGAATGATTCACACTGTCCATATATGATAAAATACATCTAAAAAGCCACAACACAACTGCTTGAAGTTTTGGGAAAATATTTCCTGTGCTTGTTACAAAGGAGACATAAAGTGAAAAAAGTGAATAATCTAGAATAGATAATTAAACTATGTAGAGTAGATACAATGTAGAATAGATGTAGAATGTATATGTAGAATAGATAACTTAAACTAAAGCATAGTTTAACAAAAGTAATTCTATGGAAGGCCCAGATAGTATAGTCTGAATTGATCCTTGCATAGCACATAAAGGAGCAAAAGAATAGAATTGCACCTTTTGTAGACCATGCTCCATAAAGGCTTTTGAGGAATAGTACTGATAACTTCTGGCAAAATCCTTAGTTGGGGTTATTCCATGTTTGTGATGAAAGGAAGATTCCTATGTCTTAATATCTACTGAATGGAGTATAGAGTTCTCATACTTTTATTAAAATTAAGGAATTAAAAACTGTATTGAAGAGGTAGGTACTCTATAGGGTTAGCCATAGGCAAAGTAAAAAATGTCCAAGACTAGATTCAGTTTTGCTTTGGCTCCAGCCCTTGAACAAATGAAAGATCAAGTGCTCCAAGTTCCAAATTATGGAACATCTGTGAGACTATCATAGTTTGGAAATTTTCTCATAAATAAATAAATAAATAAATAAATAAATAAATAAATAAATAAATAAATACAAACACTCCTTAGTAAGAAAAGGAGATTATATATCTATTCATATGATATGTGTCTGTCAGAATTTATGAGCTAGCATTATTTCTGCTTTTAGCTGGCTCACAAGGCCCTTTGTTGAGGTCAGTCTAGGTTTATTATATTATATCCCTAGCATTGAGGAGAGAACTTAATTGTTCTCCTTGATGTGAGGTAGGGATGGAGAGCATATGTTAGGTTATTTACCATGTGTAGGTGGGCGAATGTGCTCTGTACCATAATGATGATATAATAATGGTAAGTGTTTATTAGTATTTACTATATGTTTGGTACCTACTGAGCACATCATGTATTTTTATTTCACTTGATTTTGAGCAACCACTTAGTTGTTATTAAGTATAATTGTTCTCAATTTACAGCTATGGAAATTGAAGGTTAGAGTTTAAATAGGTAACCTGCATTTGAACAACTACAAGGTGGAATGTGTAACCAAACGGACTTATTCCAAAGCCTGTGTTCTTTCATGTTTACCAGCACTATTTGGCTTTGTATATTTGCTTTTCAGTTTTAGCATCTATAGATTGTACATGGATCAGAGACCAGATCAAGGGCCTTTGGCCACTCAGTATAAGGGAAGTGTGTTGCCAGACTGAAAGCTTAGTTATGATCCTAGGATGGGGGGTATGCCCCACTAATTTTTAGAAAAATAACTGTTAACTGTTTATTATAACCAGCCTGGCATATTTGATTAAAATTTTTTTTATGTCCTCTCAGAACCCTTGAAAATTAGTATATGATCTAGGTCTTTTAAAAAATTTCATAGAAAATGAGTTGTACTTTATTGTTAAAATTAAAACTTTTGTTTTAAAGATTTTATTTATTCATTCATGAAAGACAGAGAGAGAGAGAGACAGAGACACAGGCAGAGGGAGAAGCAGGCTCCATGCAGGAAGCCTGATGTGGGACTCGATTCTGGGACTCCAGGATCACACCCTGAGCCAAAGGCAGACACTCAAGGGCTGAGCCACCCAGGGAGTCCCTGAAAGTAAAACTTTTTTGAATTATTAAATAGTCTTATATTTTAATATGTCTTAAAATACTATTAGTCATATCTGTGAGTAATTTGATTCTGGATTCTTTGTCAGAATTCATTACTGGTGCTGTAGTCTTTCAAAGAACAATTTTGATTCACATTATGGCAATCTAATTTACAAAATGATTTCCAGAAAGACATTATGATAAATAACGAAGAATGTATGCACATATTGTCTTCATAGTGTAAACCTTAGCAAAGTGCAAAAATCTCTACTTCAAGAAATACTATTCACATTCATAAAAACGTAAGGATGAAAAATGTGTATATATACTGTTAAAAAAATATACGCTCTATAGTCATTAGTTTTATACTTTACAAACAAACCCTGAAGGATATGGATAAACTGTCTTAAGGTAGTTTTGCTTTTAGGTAGTATATCCTAATGTAGTTCTAGTATAGAGTCATACATTCTCCTTCATTTCGTAAGGATACTGTTCTGGTGTCTGTGAGCTTAGGGTTTGCAAAGAAGTATATGAAAGAGTTAATCAGATAAGGCTTCTTAGGAGAGCAAACTTTTAAGCTAGATTTTGAAATGATTGACAAAGAAGGATATTTCATGAGGTGCAAAAGATATGGGAAAATAGAGATTGGATTTTAAAATATCCTCCAGGATGATAAGAAGGAGGAACACTGAGTAAGTAATATGTAAGGAGTTAAGAAAGATGAGAGGGAGCAATGGATAACAATGCAGAGTTTTTAGTAAAGGACTGAAGCATTTAAATTGGGTTCATTGGCAGTGGAAAATTATATCCTAATACAGCCTTGTGTAGCAGATATGGTAAAAACAAATAAAAGACTAGTTTGTGTGAGACAAATGACTAAGAGTAACTGAGAGTTGTTCAGTAAATTTTTTTTTCTTTTTTGTTCAGTAAATTTTATGTTCAAGTACCTCTATTTGGCACTAAGATATGCAGTGAATTAGAAATAATTCCTTCCTTCAACCCAATTTGGTCATAGTCTTAGAGAGAATACTGGAGTATATGTAATATAAATAGAGGTGCTTTAAGAACAAAAATAAATTTCAAAAGTTTACTTTTAATTTGAAAAAAATTGAGGAATATGTAATAAAGAAATGACTTATAAGCTGGTTTTGAAGGATTAATAGGATTTCACTGGGCATGGGGAAAGGAAACCATTTCAGGTGGAAGTAGTAGAGTTGGCCAGAGGTAGGGGTAGCAGAGACAAGACTGCTGGTTGGTGCATTGGAAGGAATATGTAAGATATTGATAGGTGTTCGAAGCCTGTTGTAAAATTAGTGTCAAAATCTACATGTAGATCAAGGCTCGGTAAATAGGAAGAACTGTTAAGTTAGCAAATGACTTTTTCCTCCAGTTGTTTCATATGTGAGAATTATGATATGACTGAAGCAAAAAATTCTGATATAAAGTGTTAACAAAGCTCAATAGGCTGGCATCATAATATCTTATACAGATAAAGCAACTTGAAATGTATATTGCTTTCACTTATATTTTCTAATTCCATCCTCTCAAAAACTTCATGAGTCGTGGGGAAAATGTTATTCTCCTATCCCATCTGAGATAATTTAGATTTAGAGACACTTGCTCCAGGTCACTCAATTAGGAAGTGGTAGAGAAGGGTTTCAACCCAGGTTTCCTGACGTCAGGTTTAGTCTTATTATACCACACATGCAAAATGACAAAAGAAACAAACATTGGAACTGACTGATGAATAGTAATACAAAGGGAGAATCACCATAGAGGAAAGTAGAAATAGGTCTGAAAATCTCAAATTTCCTAGTTAGAGAGCTTTCTATTCCATTATTTTAAGAGACAACATTTCTTCTACTGGTTGATGGTATAGCTATGAAATGGCCAACTGCTGAGACACACTATTAAATTGCTATATCTGAATTTGAAATCAGTTGGTCTGGTCATGCCTCATTTAGTTGTTATTTGAATGGACAATGGTGAACCTATCCTTTGTAACAGATAGAAATGAATGAGCTCCTACTAACAGGGTTCCATGTTCTATGAAATTCATGTTTACTCATAATTTTTATCTTAAGGGCAAAAGGGAGAAAATAATTCTTTAAAGAATTATTGTAGGATGTCTAGAAAAACAGAAAAATAAATACAATCTCCTATTATACAATCTTTTTCTTTTTGGTCTTTTTAAACAGAAACAAGAAATTTTAAGTGCTTTAGTAATCAATCTTCACAATGTTCCTATAAGTCAAGTAGGTGGTAAGAATTACTATTAAGAAGAGAAGTTTAATTCATTTATTTGTTGCAATAAAAAGACATGTGGAGACCAGAAACTTGCAGTAAGAACACTTTAGTTTGAAATATTACACATAATAACAGAGAATAAAGAATTATCCAAGGGAGGAAAAAATTAAATCTAACTACTGTATTGGAATATGGAAATGTTTTCTCATAATGAGTGAAAATAGAAAATAAATCATAATGAAGATTAAAAATAGAAAAATTCATGACACTTCAGCTAAATTCAATAAACATTTATTGAGTGCCTAATGAATTTAAACTTTAATCATTTTCTGTTTCTAGTTATGTTGAAAAATGCTGTTTCTTAAGGGCCAAATATTAAAAATATTTTTTAAATGCTAAAGAAGTTTCCCTGAAAATATAAGCAGTATATGAAAATGAGCTTTAATAATGATTCTAGTTGTGAGCAGTTGTAAGGAAGGGGAAGCAATAAAAATTCTTAGTAGGACCTCTGCGAAGGATTGCATAAATTATAAAAGAGAAAACAGACACAAGGATAGCCTCTGTATTTAAGTACAGATTATGGAAAAGTGTTAAATAAAGGGTCATGATTAGTTATTCATTTTCAGTGTGCACAAAATAAAAGGAAAAAAATATGCCATAACATGAAGTTTTAGTAGATATTTGGAAAGATTTCCCAGCAATGATCATTGCCTAATGCAATGATAGATTGAGTTTTTATTAAGGTAGTTTGTAGAACATTTTTAGGCAAGAAAGGAGGTAGAGATACTGAGTTATATGATTCTTAAGGTCCTGTGTGTTTGTGTGTGTGTGTGTGTGTGTGTGTGTGTATTAAGGCTATTTTTTCAAAAGATTGCTAAATTCATTGTTAAATTCCATTAAATGATAGATTACTGTTCTCTTCAGATTGTCTCTTGAATGTGTATGAGTCTACATGTCTTAAAAAAAATCCAAGGAAATGCTTTCCTGCTGAACTTTGCTATTCCCAGCAATCAAAAGTTTGTCCAAAACAATTAATTGAAGATGAAAAATCAATTCCTCAATTAATATTGTGTATGTATTGTGAGAGTTCTCCAGATTTTAGAGTAGGTCAAGATGCCTTCCCTGTCAGTTAGATGCCCAACGCCATGACCACTGGTCCCTGTCAGGGAGGAAGGCCTTCTAGCTAGTAGTGAGTTTATCTTCCAGAAGGTATATATCCCTTCCAGGAGCATACAGATTTTTAAAAGAGAAATTGATGGGTAAGGCAATACTTACTCTAAAGGAAAAAAGCTCTAAAATTTCAGCCAGAGGGAATGGGGCAGCCATGATATTGACAGAAGTCCATTTAATCACACTATAAAAGTGACTGTGCTTAAGGTTGGTGTAGGAACATGATATAATAAAATAGCAAATTGATAAAGTCACCAGGAAGAAATCACTGGAGAGAGAAAAAGATATCAGAAAGGAGAAGAAAACTAAGAGAGGGAAGGTGATGATGGGGAAGGGAGATAGACATGGAGGGATGATTAAAAGTAGATAGATCCTGAAGGACTATATCCTGTTCTGAAGTAGCTAAAGGAAGTATGTCTATATGGTACTAAACATAACCATATGTTGCTAAACGACTGATCAATTTAATGTAAAAATTAAGATTGTTTTTACTTATGTAGATCTAATCTTAGCTGCCTTTTTATTTTTTTTTATTTTTTATTTTTAGCTGCCTTTTAAAAAAAATTTATCTTTTTCTCTCTTCATCTCCTTTTCTCACTTCCCACTTGTCCTTGAATTTCTTCCCATTAGATCTGTCATCTATCTAATCTATCTATCTATCTATCTATCTCTCTATCTATCTATCTATCTATCTATCATCTATCATCTATCATCATCATTTCTCTGTGTTTATTTTGATTCTTCTAACAATACCTTCAAGACACCAGAGATGAAAATGGATTGTAGTCTTCCTAACAAGAGCTTCTTGATAACTTACATGTGAACCTCAAAATTAGATCAGTGTTTTTCTTAATGTAGTTCAAGCCTTGACAAAGATATACATTTCTTAAGATGTAGATCTATTGCTTAAGAATCATCAGTGAAGATTGCAGTGATGATTTATGTGCTGGATTCTGTATTTTTAACAAGTTTTATGAATTTTATCCACTACAATATTTGAGATGTATTACTGTAAAGATATAGAAACTTAAAAGTAATAAATGTTTCTGATTTTAGGTATATACTCTTTTTGAAATATCAGTGCAAGTAGAGAGGCCAGAAAAATGAAGTTGGATGGTGTTGGAGGAAGACTTCCAAGGACTGCTCTCAGAAGGCTAACAACAGGTTAAGGTGAATGTGTCACTGTTCTCTACATTCTTCTTACTGCTGTTAAAAAAAAAAAAAAAAAAAAAAAAAAGAATCATTGAAATGCTGAGTGCTTAACTTCTTTCAGCAGTAAGCCTCATAAGAACATCAATAAAAATTTAAGATTTCTTTTTTCTTTCCTCTTATTTTTCTAGCTTGCATGAATGTCTCTCATCACCCTGCCTAACCTCTTCCCTACAACATTTTTCTTTTTGAAACTTGAGCTCTGCTTTCAATACTTTTGCTATTATGCAAAAGGTGATTTGGGGAAAGAGTCTTTGAGAAAAGTTTTACACATTTATGTTAAAGTTTTGACAATAGTTAAGAAAAATGGAATTTGTTACTGCTACCTCAATGAAATTATTCTTCTGTAAATACTTCAAAGATGATTTCTAGGCAATTAGCACTGTGAACAAGTTTGATTGTTTATTGATTTCTGAGTATAACCATTTTTTTGGAGGAAATGTTTAAATTTGCCTGAAATTAGGTTGCTTTTTACCTGAAACTTTATTTTTTTATTTTCTATTTTTTTACCTGAAACTTTAAAGTTGTTGAAATTAATCACATTTTGAAAGTTCAGGGTCTAGCCAGCTGATGAAGATATAGCCAACGAATTTCTCCATAAGTCTGTTAATAAATAAAAAGGGCATCTTTTTTTTTTAAATTAATTTTTATTGGTGTTCAATTTACAAACATACAGAAAAACACCCAGTGCTCATCCCGTCAAGTGTCCACCTCAGTGCCCGTCACCCATTCCCCTCCAACACCCGCCCTCCTCCCCTTCCACCACCCTTAGTTCGTTTCCCCGAGTTAGGAGTCTTTATGTTCTGTCTCCCTTCCTGATATTTCCCAACATTTCTTTTCCCTTCCTTTATATTCCCTTTCACTATTATTTATATTCAAAAGGGCATCTTTTATAAGCCATATAATCTCTTGCATTAGATTTTATGATTATATTTTTCTTCTCCTTAATTCTTTCAAGATGATAATTGGCTAAAGAAAGACTACTGAGGAATAAATTTTTATGCAAAGTGATTCTAGTGGTTTCATAATTATTCTAGATAAATGTGGAAAACTTTTCAAGCATTTTTGGAGTTTTGTGTAATATGATATGTATGAATATTATATTTTAGCTCTAGTGTAATATGATAAAGTTATTACTTTGGAAGAAAAATTTCATATCCTTATGGGTCCCCCAAGATAGTCTTTTCTACGAAAGAAAAAACATAAGACATTAGCTCAGCCTCTTGGTTTATAAACTGTGCAGCTTTGAGTATATTGTTAGAGTTTTAAAAACAAGGTAATACAAATTATAAAGAAGCCTTATGAGTTATGGTCGAATGCGAAATTTAGTTAATTTTTGGAAGTGTATCCTGTAAGCTAATTATCCAGATCTTATTAAGATTAGATGTATTTCTATCCTAGATTTTTTTCTTGCTATTTAGCTCAGAACAGTTCCACACTAGTAGAGGGAAACAGAGAATTAAAGTAATTACCTGAAGATTTCAAGTGAGAAAGTGATTCTCTTTAAATATTAAGTTTAATGAGGCTTTAAAAAGTTGTTTTAGTTGACCTGAGTTGGACTTCCCAACCCACCCTCAATTGCCAATTGAATTTAATACTAAATACAAATAGTTTTTGGGAAAAAAAGAGGCTTCTTTATGGAGGATATATGGTCAAAGAATTAGAGAGAAGTAGACCTTCTAGTTAGGGGGCCCGCTCACTCTACCCCTCAATTCTCCACAGAAGGCTCTAAGGCAGGTTACTCACAAATTTCAAGACTTCTGTATGAATAGGGTTGCTAGGATTTCAGGGATCTCCTTAGGACCATGTGATAATTTTCTGAAACCAGGGTTCAGCCCTGGGCTTTGCCTGTTCTCTCCCATCCTTTCATTTATTAAAATCCTAATGTTCTCACTATTGCAACCCCCCAAAGCTTTTACCTAAGACATGGGGCTTATTTTCCATTGGCTTTTAAATGTAAAAGGAAATTAAATTGGAGGTTTTAACTGAGACAGTACTATATTTGCAAGATACTAAAGTGAGTCATGAAACATGATGCTGTAGGAAGTTTAAAATGGAATGAAAAAAACCCTATGATTTTCTCTTTCCATCGGGCGTGTCCCCCTTCCCCTTATGTTAAGAGGGAGGGAGTCAAGGAGATTACTCAGAAAGCTTGATTGGAGATCTACTGGTAAATGAACCAAAGGAGACATTGGGTTTACCCTATAGTTCTGGAGGTTGTGGAGGCCAAGACTGAGGAAGTGGTATTCTAGACTAGAGTGGACTAGAGGCTCAGGGGAGCTGGAATGCAGGCTGTCCTAATGCTGCCCAGTAGGATAGCCTAGAAGGAATTTAAAGAGAAGTTAGAGGTGACTGCCAGAGTAGTAGACACTAGGAAGGGTATAACAAACCCTGAAAGAGAATGGATTTGCTAGATCAAGGAACCATATCTAAGAGCCCCCTCTAATCCTGGACATCTCTGAAGAATCTACAAATTTGCCTCATCAGAGAAAGGAAGGTGTAAATATCTGTTATGCCAAGAGAGTGTGAAGGTAGCTTAGGACTGTGCGCTCAACAAATGCCAGGGAAAACACTATACTTTTGAGTTTAGGGCCAAAGGCAGAGGATACAGTAACCTCATTAATTGTATTTAAAGGGTGATGGGAGGTGGAAGCATAACAGTGCATTTTGACTATATTTCATGAACCATGTGCATAAGTCCTAAGACTTGCTTAAACAATTAATACTGGCTCATGTGGTTTAAACTTAATAAAGAAGCAATGTTTAATAAAATTAGGAATCAAAGGTTTATAATTTCCAGCCAGTATAAATTTTTATTTACTTCATATAATAAAGCAAAATAATAATCTAAACAAAACTACTTATGGTTTGCCTTTTTTCCCCCAGGATGGGATAATAACAAGTCACTAGGATATTGCTACATGTACTTTCTTATTTAATTGTGGATTATTTTTTCCATTTTATTTTATTATTGTGTAGGTTAGCATCTCATTTGTAAGTGTAAGACTTTAAAAAAAAATTTACCCAAAGACTTACAGTGACAGCAGGTAAGAAGCCAATAGACCAAGAAATCCTGCCAAGTTTCCCTCCATGTGATTGTTGCATTCCAGATAGATTGCTTAATTATTGGGCCATGCTCTCTACAATTGGCATCTTCCCAAGGACAAGATAATAATGACCATCCTTGCTTCTGGTGTAGATTTTTTTTTTTTGCTTTAGTTTATACAGATAGTTTTAGAAAACAAAAGAAAACAATGCAAGATATGTGTAATTTAAAAATATATATATATATTTATATTCTATTTAGAGTAATGATCTGAGGACCTGACAATGAGATATCTACGGAGAATTATTTTGAACTGTTCCATTCTGCGATATTTGCAATAGTGTGGTATTGGTTATAATATTGAGACGCACCTAGTATGACTGCTACCTACTATTACCATTCTCTTTTGCTTATTTTCATTTTTCTTAGACTTCTTGTTGGCCTCCCTCAAAGGTCTTCTTCCTCTATTCTGATTCCCCAGGGGTTCATTCTTTGATATTGAACTGTACCCATTCAGAACCCTTTTACCTGCCAGCACACCCAACTCCTCAGAGGCTCTCAGTGTTTTAGCAGTTCAAAATTGACCCCCTTCTCTGAAGAACTGCCTAAATAAAGAGCCACTTCTAGAAGTCATGCTCAGCTCCCTTCCCAAGGTAGTCTGCAGGTAACCACTCTCTGATGGGAGAAGGGCTATAAAAAGCTAGCTTCCTTGCCTCAAGGTGAGGCCAACTCTGGTACAGTGCTGACTCAGGCCTCTCTATGAGATTAATTTGAAGCTAGGCTCTATCTGAGACCACATCCTTGCTTAGCTTTTTCCCTCTGCACTATCCTTACTTCTTCTACTCTCCTCCTCTTGAATAAATCAGTAAGTGATTTGAACAAAAATTTCCCATCTTAGACCGTTTCTAAGGAATCAAACCTAAGACAATCATTTGTTCTTTTCTTACAGTCCCTTTCTGTGTAATCCCATGACTTCAACAGAAGCTAACATACTGACTTTCAAACCAATATTCTCTAGCTCATATCTCCTATCTAAATTTCAGACTGAGAAGTGCAATTTCCTTTTTTAGATTCCTATCTCTGGGCAAGGTTGTATTTTTATTCTTTTTAATTGCATTGAATTAGAAATTTCAGGATCATAAAAGTCTAAGGCCAGCTGAAAGCTTTATATGCCCTTTATTCCACATCAAATACAATAGTCTTGTGAATATAACATATTCCTATGGGTACATCAAGATTATGGCAGCAGCATAAATCATACACACTTGGGTTATGTGTAGTTCCTGAAGTTTTTGCCCTTTAATGAAAGCCTATCAGCATTTAAGAACATAAAAGTGATATTATAGAGAATACCTTAACTGCTCTGAAATTCACAAAAATTATGCAAACCTCAACATATTAATCATTTTTAGTAATAAATTACTTGCTATAAACTTCACAACACTGCTGTGCTACAACATAGTGAAGTTAATCTGCCTAATGGAAGCCCTCTTGAGTTCCACAGGCAAAGCTTAATTTGGTGAACACATCTCTGTTAGAGTCCCATCATATTGCATTTCAATTGTTTCCTTGTTCACATCTGCTCTGGCCCCTTGGAGACATGGATTGTATTTTTTAAAAATCTTTTCTTGTTAGTAGGTACTCAATAAATGTTAGTTTCTGAAGGAATGTGAGCAGGGAGGAGAGGTTGAGGGAGAGGGAAAGAGAATCCCAAGCAGGCTTTATGCTCAGCACAGAGCTCCACGTGGGGCTGATCTCATCATCCTGAGATCATGCCCTGAGTCGAAATCAAGAGTCAGATGCTTAACCAACTGAGCCACTCAAGTGCCCCCAAGTATTTCTCCAGTAAAGTGAATAACATGTTCTTCCAGGAGAGGACACTGAATGGATATTGCAGGAGGAAGAAGCTCTTTTCCAGTCACTTGTGTGGAACTAGGGATTGGTAGTGTGGTTGGCAGGACATTGGGTGGCTCCTGCCATAGCCACAGGCCCAAAATAGTTCTTCCAAGGTCTTGCAGCCTCATCCTGGCTATTAGCTTCCCATGGCTATTTTGGCACGGTAGCCAGAGCTATAGTGTGCTCCTATGCTCTGAAGACCTCTTGTCTGACAGCAGTACCTAGACTCACAGTTTACCCCCATGTTACTGGTTGCTGTTCTTCGACTTTCCCACTTGTACTGTGGAGTTGCCTATTTCTTAAGCAGCAACTCTAGACCAGCTCAGGCCTGATTGAACCAGTGAAATTCTCTGCTATACAATAACCAAACCACACCTCCAATAATCTGATTACTTCTAAATTTGTTCTTCCTTGGGTGTCATATTGAGTTTCCCTATATCCCATAGTTACTTATAGTATATGTAATAATTCTTTATATTAACCATCCCCTTTTAACCTACTATGTAGTTTTTTTTTCCTGATTGCACTCATACTACAGTGTCTGTGCTAAGTATGCCTTTTACAAGTTAGCATAGTGACATACCTAAAACTAGACATTTGCATTAGTTTGTTTATCAAAATATGTTGGAGCTTAAAGAAAAGTCACAAAGATCTCTCACTATTTCATTTTATTTTTGTATTTATTTTTGATCTGATTCGTATTCTAGAATAGATAATTAGAGTTTGTTTTATTTCATTTTT
Organism: Vulpes vulpes; assembly: GCF_048418805.1. Taxonomy (NCBI): domain Eukaryota; kingdom Metazoa; phylum Chordata; class Mammalia; order Carnivora; family Canidae; genus Vulpes; species Vulpes vulpes. The sequence continues at coordinate 83,080,396 of NC_132785.1, read as the reverse complement.
TGCTTAAGACTTGTCATAAAATAACAATTTTGATCTGTGCAGCTTATAGACATACTTAAAAGTAATGGAGACTTGATATCCATATATATAAAACTAAAAATATTTGGGAAAGATTATTTACGGATATTTAGGAAAAATATCAAACACTATCAAAATTATATTTCAGGATTTCTTTTCCTTTCGTGCCTGATGTTCTTGGTCATGCCAGTTTGAAGAATGAAGAGGTAGACCAGATGAAGAGTGGTGGGCAGCAAAGTAAAGTTTGTTGAGTCCTAGTACAAATATCCTGAAGAGGACGAGGACTCAAGAGGGTTGCCATCAAAGTTTCTAAATTGAGGAGTTTTTATGAGATTGTTTGCAGGTTGTTTTAATCTGATTAACCTTCCATGCACCTGTCACTCAGTCAGATTTTGGTCCACATGCTCATCTACCTATCAGGTGGTTGTTCATGTAGGAAAAGATGGAGGGCTCCTTCCCAGGTGGTGTTTTGTAGCCTCTAGGATAAGAGGATGGTGGCGACCACTGCCCTAAGGCATACTGACCAGCCACAGGCCACCACATCAAGTTCTTTACTTACATATCTCATTGGCTGTTCAGCTGCCCTCCCAGGGCCTGAGTTAGAATGCCTAGGCCCATTCCCTTGCTTTCAGTCATATACGTGTAAGTTCTTCCAGTAGTAAGACTTAAAGCTGGGGCACTGAGTAAAGCTGAAATAACAGGATGGGTTTTTTTTCCTTTTAAGGGTAGTTTTCTCTTACAGTGGGGCCCCTTTGCCCCTGTCTGCCTTTCTTCTGACTATCCTCCATTAATTAGATGTGCATTAGTTACAAACATGAGTAAGAATAGGCAAAGATCCAATCAAAGACATCAAAGAGTGCCATATAGCATGCTCTATGAGTCTGCCAGATTTGACTCTTCCAGTTTTCGTTGGCTACAGAAATGATGCCTTCAACCATCAGGATTCTTTTTGTTGAATAGAACAAAAAACCAATCCTAGCTGGCTTAGACAAAAAAAAAAAAAAAAAAAAAAAAAAAAAAAAGGAAAATTTTTTGGCTCAAATAGCTTGAAAATCCAGAAGATGGTCTCATTTTAAGTGTAGCTTACTCAGAGGCTCAAACCAAGATTTTATCCCTCTTTTTACTCCTTATCTCTTTTTCTGTTGTCTTTATTCTCAGTTTCTAGAAGAAGAAGAAGAAAAAAATCACCCAGAAGTCCTAGGCCACATCTTCCTAGGTTAAAAAATACAGTAGATGTGAAAGCAGTTTTCTTCTGGGAACTCCCTTCAAGTACTGGCATCCACTCTGACTAGATCCTCTTGGGTTACATCCCTGATCTTAAACCAAAGGAGAGGGCAAAGGGGTTGCATGGCCCCTTTTGAGGTTGGGTCACCACTGGAGCCAGACAAGGTCAGTAAGGGATGATTCTCTATAGAAATTTAGAGAAATCTTCAGGGCAGGGTACCCTGAAGAACAGAAAAATGGTCAGTAGGTAAAATAACAAGTATGCACAGAACTAAGCAAATCCTGAACAGGACTGCCTGGCTTTCCATAGCCCCACTGCACTTTACTTGGACAAATCTTGCCAGCATCACATTCTCTTAAGAATTAGCTGGGTTCTTCCATTAAGAAGGTAGATCATTTGTCAGGCCAGCCAACTTTGAGTAAAGATACCTAATGTGACTAGCAGCCTTTCTATACTTATCCCACATGCAAAAGTAACTTGTGTGTTTTTTAAACCAGCCTATGTTGTCTTTGATCATTCTATATGCCATTCAGCACTGCATACCTGCCAGTCTAAGATGATAAGAGCAGAGGGTGGATACATATCTTAACTCCATTTCACCTGTTGATGGTAAAAGTAACTTATTGAGTGTTCACTAAATAATAAGCATGCTTATTAGCACCTTATGTATATTAACCTATTTTATCTTCACAATAAGCCTGTGAGATAGATATTATTATTATTATTATTATTATTATTTCATAAATGAGGAAATTAGGGCAGAGAGAGACTAGGAAATTTGCCCAGGGTCACACACCTAAAAAGAGGTGGACCAGGGATTCTCCTTCAGGTAGTCTGCATTCACAAGTGCTATATAATGTTGCCTCTAGTGGACACCAAGAGTCATCTTTGGTTCATATCTAGTAGCCTCGTGCCAGAGATGTGTTGACCACATTAAGGAATTTGCTTCTTTCAGAAGGAACATAGTGGTATAGCTTTCTTGTGTCTTTGGCATTTTTGCATAGTTGCTTAAATTTCTAATGCACCTTCTAGGTATAGAAATAGGCTCAGAAACAGTAAGATCTTGTTTAACATAACTCATTTTCCAAAACTTTGAATTTAAAAAACTAGCTTCTGCATAGAAATATAGACTGCTAACCCCTTGACATTTCTTGCTCATATAGACCTTATCATTGCCTCAGTGGTTCGATCAGCACTTGAGAAAGGCAGAATAGTATAGCAAGTCTGAGCAGGGCAATGGGAGTCAGCAGACCTGGGTTCAAGTTCTGATTTGCCAATTCAGATGTGTGTGAACCTCGGTATATTCACCTTCCCTAAGCTTCAGTTTTCTCAGATGTAAAATGGTGAGGAAATAGAATTTATAAGACAGAAAACGTGATTTAGCTTTGAAAAGAACCCACGTTGCACGAAACAATGGTAATGGATTAAGTTTAGAAGGAAAAAAATGCCAAGAATGAGCTGGTAAGGTAAAGCTATTTATATTTTGTGGCCAGAGGTACAATGGTCAACAAAGACTATTCTGTGAGCACTGACAAATGGGGAAAAGGCCCTACTTAAGTTCAAATCTAGACAGACTTTATCTTGTTTTAACAGTGAGAAGAACAAAAAGCTTTCTTCATAAGAAGATAGGTTTTTAGGATGTTTAAAAATTCATGTTTAATTTCCCTGGAACCTAATTTCTGGGGACAAGCATCTGGAAGCATTATATTTTCATTTAACTTATATAATAGATTTAGTATAGGAAATGGAAGTTCTTTCTTTAAAAGAAAGAAGAAGTCCCTTTCTTTAAATGGTAAAGGAACTTGCCAGTTTTCATGTTTCCCTGTGTGACTAGTATAAGTTCCAGCTCAGGTGTCCCTGGTCTGCCAGGCAAGTCAGGCCCAACTGAAGGTCATCTACATATCTTGATGGAAGAACCCAGCCAATCTCTACGAGTGTGTGTTGTTGACAAGGATGGCTCAGTGGACACATATGTGCTTGAGGGCATTCAAGCAAGCCATCACTACCACCACCACCATCACCACCACAATCAGTACTTCCAATCCAAACAGGATGGGAGTTTGTTTTTTTTGGCAATGGTTAATAGTGCCTTTTTCATAGTATATCCATTATGAAGATTTCATGAGACGATGCATGCCCAACAAATACATTTAATCAGTGATACTGATTCTCACCTTGGTGCATGTGGGGACTTACCTAGGAGCCCATCCTTGTGCTACTTTGCACATACTCCCACTCTTCTCATTCCCTTGAAAACTGGGTTCTCACCTTCTACTTCATTCTGCAAAAATACCTGCAGCATAAATTGTGCATACTAGTGGTTGAGATTTGACTCAAGATTTAGCACTTTTGTGTGTGTGTGTCTCAGTAGGATTTGGCCTTAATCCTTACGGTCCTACCAGTGTTTCCTTGCTAGGGGTCTGAAAAGCATCTTAATTGCTCTCTAATTTCTATCCCTGAGCAATGGGCTCTGTGCTTGCTTTCTTTCCTTTCCTTTTCTTTCTTTCTTTCTTTCTTTCTTTCTTTCTTTCTTTCTTTCTTTCTTTTCTTCTTTCTTTCTTTCTTTTTTTCTTTCTTTCTTTCTTTCTTTCTTTCTTTCTTTCTTTCTTTCTTTCTTTCTTTCTTTCTTTTCTTTCCTCTTTTCTTTCTTTCTTTCTTTCTTTCTTTCTTTCTTTCTTTCTTCTCTTTCTTCTCTTTCTTCTCTCTTCTTTCTTCTCCAGCCTAAAAATGTAACAGGATGCCTTGGTAGCCCATGTATCTTGTAAACTGGAAAGACTGGTTTCAGTTCTCCCAACTCATTTTGGGGATGTCAGAGCTTAGAATCTTTGCTCTAGCTAAGCAGAGTTGCTTGTGGTTATTTCTGGTTTCTCAGCAACAAAACTACTGAGTTACTGGAGCCACAGTTTGATATTCATTTCTCTACAGTGTCTCTAAAGCCTATGTGGATCCATAATTGTGTAGAATAAATAAATTTCTGAAATATCTATCAGTGCAAAATAAGGAAGATCTATATATGAAATAGATTGCCCATGAACAAACACAAATGTGGCTTTCTGATATTTAAGTAGTAGCTCAATTTTTGACCTGGGGTGCTTAACAAGGATTTCTATTTTACCTGCAGTATTCTATTCTCAGTTATTAATGGATTGGTATTCTCCTCCAGAGTACTCACCTGTTCTTTATATAACCTTGAACTTGTACTTAGTTTCTCTGTGTTAGTTGAGCCTACAAATGCTCTGCAGTTTCTCAGTTTCTGAAGACAATATAATACAACTTAAATCCTCCTGTTGTAGATGAAATAAGATTTTGTGATAAGAACCTTGTCAGGAGCAGGAGGAAGATTAGTGGGAAATTAAAGTATATATATATATATATATATATATATATATATATATATATCTTCTGAAATGAGATAAAAGAGACATGAGATAGGAGACATGAATATTCCAAATCATTTAGACCACATTCAAAATCAAGACAGAAATGTCCCTTCTCTGGCTTTAAAAAATTTTTCTTTTACATTTTTACATTTTTATTCACTTCTATTCTTTACTTTGCCTTAATTAAGACCTCAAATTTAGGCTGATTCAAAGTTTGTTTTCCCTAGTCTCACTTTACTTCATTTCCTTCTGCCATCATCTTTATTAAATCTTCAAGTTTTTCTACAAGGGCTTCATTAATAACTTATAATCCATAATTTAATGCAACCTAAAAGGAATCTTTTCTGATATATGCATTTTCTGTGTATTATACTTTCCTAAAAGTCAGGCTTTAAAATGAAATTTATATGTTAAATTTCTTACTAGCATTTGGAAAATGCTGAATTTTTTGGAGAATAAAATATTAACAATTTGTAAATTATTTGACTAATTCCTGTGATCTAATTCTCTAATCACTCCCTGACATCTAATACATCTGCCACTGGCTGTACATGACAAGTGGGGCTGGATCTTGATCACAGAGCTGCCTCATGTTCTGCAGTTGGACCAAAGTCAGTGGTCCTGCTTTTGTCGGGCACACAGAAGAGTTTTTCTCCCACTAAGTCTCTGTGCAGGCAGAACTGCCTCTGAACTATGGCTAGGCATGGTTGGGGCTGAGTCACACAGGACCACTTCAGGATCTATAGTCAAATTAAGGTCAGCAGGCTAGCCTTTGGGGCAGACAGGAGTGTCTCCTTCTGGGTCCCCCAGTTGCCAGGACTGTTCTCCGTTGCAGCTGCAAAAGTCTAGAGCCAGGTTTGGGGGCTTCTCCAAGATTCGCTGTTAGACCAAGGTCAGTGGGTCTCTACCTCTGGGAGCATGAAGGTGTGCGTATCCCATTAGATCACTGGGTTGGTAGAAATGGTCCTCAGTCTGTGGTTGAGAGGGGCCATGCAAAGCCATTTCAGATCTGCAGTTGGACTGAGGCCAGAGAATCTGAGGTCAGAGGAACAAACATGTCTCCCCCTAGCCCCTGTGTGGGTAGGACTGTCAGCTAAGAGGAGCTGCAGCCAAGTCTTGGGCTACTTCTGGGTTCACAGCTGGGATTGAGATTGGCAGGCCTGTTACTGGGAACACAGGTGGATGTGTTAACCTTGACCATTGGTGGATGGTACTGTGGCAGAGCCAAGGCCAAACAAAGCTGTAAGTTGAGTCCATGAGGGGTTGGGGCTATTTCTGAGTCTGTAGCCAGGAGTCTGCCTCCTGGGAGCAGGCCTGCCTTCTCAAAATGGCACTCCTTGGTCTTTGGCTCTATTAGGTTTCACCTAATGTTTTGTTATTTTAGATATAGAAGCCAGCTTAAGCAGGGCTCCACTGATCTCATTTGGGACATGTTTTAAAAAAGATTTTATTTTTATTCATTTTAGAGACAGAGAGAGAGTAGGCAAGTAGGAGGGAAGGGTAGAGGGGAGGGAGAGAAACTCAAGTAGCCTCCATCCTCAGCAGGAGCATCACAGGGCAGGGCTTGATCCCACAACCCCAAGACCATGATCTTGCTAAAACTAAGAGTTGAACACTCAACCAACTGAGCCTCCCAGGCACCTCTAGGTTCATAGTTCTTTTACCTGGATCCCAAAGACACTTTTTACCATGGATGGTTACCAAATTATTGTTTCTGGGGGTAGATATGAATGGAGGTGGTACCCTCCTATTCTGCCATCTTGCTCACAAGTCTCATTTAAAATTTTTGAGAAGCCTAATTCTCCTTTCTTAGTCTTAGCTTGAGGGTGAGTTGCCTTCCTCCTTTGTGTTAGTTAGTAGTTGAAAAAAATGTATTCTTGTTATAATCACATGACTCACTGCCCATCATGCCCCAGTTACTGCTCTGCTATGAAGTTTTGGTCTTTGAGAGTGAGTGTACTTCCCATTTTGTTCCTCTGGGCTGTCACTCTAACAGGTAAGTTAGGTCAGAATTCCATAGATGTAAATTTAACTTTATATAATGGAATTAACTTTTATTTTGCAAGTAGGAGAACTAAAAATTTTTAGTTTATCTTGGATGGAAAATTGTATATATGGGTGTCAGACTAATCTCAGCTCTAGCCACTTAAGAACTTTATGCATTTTCTTGTCTATGGAAGATGGGATAATAATAGCTATTTTGTAGGGTTATTGAGGATTAGATTTGCTATTTTGAACAACTTATAATTCCCAGTATATAATTCCCAATTCTCTTTATAATTCCCAATAATTCCCAAGTACTGTTACTTGTAGCTATCATCGTAATCATCATTATCAGCATCACCATAATTAAGATTATATAAAAGAGATGTGTGTATATGTGTGTGTGTGTAGCTTCTTTTTCTTTATTCTGTTCAGTAGTATGGTGGGATCATGTTAAATATATAATTCTGCTTATACTGCAGAATTGGCTATCTCCTTATAACTAAAAATTTTTTAGCAATATTAACTAGTATAGTTGCAGTAAACTTTGGTAGGCTTCCCCCAGGTTGCCCTTCCCTCCCTCCAAATTTTAAGGCAGGTGACATTATGTATAAATACTCAGCCTACTGACTTTTTGTAGTGGTGATGATTCTTCATAGATACAGCTTACTTTGACCTTAATTAATTCATCTAACTATTGCTCATTTGGATAACATTAAGTACAATCTAAGAAATATACCAAAGATAACACTTAAGTATAAACTATAATGCAACAACTCTTTGTGCCACTCTTCTCCCTTTGTTGTTTTCACTTGGGTCAGGTAACATTCTTTCTTACTATGTAAGATAATGCTGGTGTCCAATTTCTGAGAGCCGTTTACTTGCCTCTGAATCAGAGGATGGCAAATTGGGGTCCATGGGCTACTCTTGTCTTATCCTGCTATCTGATTTTGCAAATAAAACTTTTTGGAGCACAGACACTCCCATTTGTTTATGTATTACTGTCTGTGGCTGCTTTGATGCTGCAAGGGCAGAGTTGAGTAGTTGCAACAGAGACTGCATGACTCGTAAAGCCTAAAATATTTATTATCTGGCCTTTTACAGAAGAAGTTTGCCAACTCCTTCTCTAACTCAACAAAACCCAGATTTTGGAACTGTGATTCTTCTTGTGGGCCATGCGCTAGCCTGCCTTATCTTGACCAATTTAATTTGGGAGTGTTTTTCTGAAAGAATATTGAAAGAGTTTAAAATTTCATTTTGAAATGAATATTGGCATCAGAAGGTATTTTGATCATGAAAAACTAACATTTAAAAATAATCATGAGTAACATTGCTGTTTTACAGCTTGCCAGAGAGGCACTCTTAACAAATGGCTACCAAGGATTGGAAGAAGTGTGGAGGTTAGGGGAGAGAGAGAGGGAAAGAGAGAGCGAGAGTGAGAGCGAGAGAGAGAGAGAGAGAGAGAGAATGAATGGGCCTGTATTTTGGCAATAAGGATATGAAGAATCTACACTTTACTTATAATTTTACTTGCAGTTTTTCTTATCCTACATAATTTTCAAAGCAGAGAAAAGGCTACTCTTTTCCAGAAAAGACTCAATTCCTGCAATTAGTAGCCTGTGCTTACTGTGGAGTGATAAGAAGATCATTCTATAAAGTTCTTGGAGATGTGTGCTGTACTTGTCATGTAATGATGGAAGAAAAACCCTCTAAGCATTGTTGACAACTTACCTGGCTACTGCAATTTTATCTCTTCCGAGAACAGTTTACTATTACTGCATGGTGCTAGTTATATCTACTACTTTTGAACTTGTAGGATGAAAGTGAGAAAGCAATCATTGCTGGGGAGTTGGGTGGGCGCAGACCAGAATGTTTAGTTTCATATTCACTTAGTCATGGGGGAACTAAAGCGGTGTATTTTTTTTTTAAGATTTATTTTTGAGAAAGAGAGAGAGGAGAGAGGACTCAAGTGCATCATTGAGCACGAGTGGGGCGAGGAGCAGGAGAACATCCTCAAGCAGACTCCCGCTGATCATGGATCCCAGCCGACTGGGGCCGGCTCTCAGGACATTGAGTTTATGACCTGAGCCAAAATCAAGAAGCAGAGGCTTAACCAACCGAGCCACACAGGTGCCCCATAAAATAGTATAATTTTATACAGGCAAGTTTCTCTTTCTCTCTTGCTCTTTCTCTCTTTCTTGCTCTCTCACTCTCTTAAATTTATTTTGAAAAGAGGAGACTCAATTCAGGCAGCTAGAAAACACATGCAAACTCTTGATTGTAGTAATTCACTTAAGAGCAGACAGGTGCATGCATGATACAGCAGGTGGCTCTAAAATGTGAAACTACAACAGCAGAGATTTCGAGAGAAATCCTCTCCCAAAGCCAGACTCCAGTTTGAGTTTGTGCCAGGGGTTAGAGCTTAAAAGCTTTATAGAAAGTCATTTATTTCCAGTGCAACTTTACATTTTTAAAGCTCAGTCTCTTTTGTATCCATTTGAAATGAATTTTCCATTCTCAGATTCATTTTCCATCTCGTAGGGACACTTTTCTTTCTAAATTGTAAAACTTTCTTTACCTTGATCTTTTCAAAATTATTAATATTTTTTATTTCTTTGCTATATACCATTTTGATGAGTTTGGTTAAAATAAACTTCTCCATCGTCCCTTTAGTTCCTTTCAGAAGCTTTTGGAGAAAAGACTTCCTTCCAGGAAATTTTTAATGACAGATTTAATTTCAACATGTATTTATTAGATGATTTTATTGTTAACATACTGTTCCAGGAGTTTAGGGAGATACCAAAAAGAATAAAACATGGACTCCTTCTTCAAATTTCTTAGAATTTAGTGATATGTGAGTTCTTACTAGCTTTAAAATTCAGGAAGAAAGATAGATGGATGGATAATAATAGAATAAATATTGGAGTTACGATGTATGAACAGGTCCTAATAATGGTGCAGACAAAATATACTGCTGTGGAGACTTTGTGTAGTTTTGAAAGGCAGTAATCCTTCACATGTGACTTTGCTCTGTCTCCCTTGTCATATCACCACATCAGAAAAGGTCTACGTATCTTGTATATATCTTATATGTTTAGGTATTATTTTGTATCTGTCTGTCTTGGGTTACAGTTCTTTTGTTTAGTTATCTTAAATTTATAACCTCAGAATGGATCTACCTCATCTGGCTTTTAGCCTTTCTTCAGTAGGCCCATGTGGAGACTGGCTCTAGCACATAATCTGTGGGGCAATAATGGCTAATCTCCTGGCAACACCTCCTCCTTGTTCCCTATATTTCCTGCCTTGTTTCCTGTAAGCAGTAGTAGTTAACAAATCAGTCACCTTGTTTGTGCACTCATATGAGTCATAACAGTAAAACCTGTCATATACTGGAGAGGAAGTAAAGAGTAGTGGATGAGTAACACACAGTCTTTGAACTCATGTTGCCTGGTTTCAAACTCCAGCTCTGTGGCTTATGAAATGAATAGTCTGGGACAAGTTACTTACCTCACTTTCCTATATCAAATGGTGGTATTGATAGTATTTGACTATACTCAAGTTGTTAGGATTAAATGAAGTTATCCCTATAAAGTATATAGAAAGGTATTAGTTATAGAAGGAAAGCTCAGTGAATGTTAAGGTTTATTATTACTAGAAATAAGTAGGCTTGTAAAAATATTTCCTTCTACTTTTGCTTTTGAGAATTTTTTTTTCTATCCACATTTTCAGGATTTCACATTTCTGTGGTCAGGATTTGCTATTGAAGGCCATGAATCAATGTGATGAATTGAGAGAAATTTCTGATGAGTGAAGAGTTTGGCTTGTGATTTAAGAAAAACCACAATAGAAGAGAAAAAAAACTGGGGATATTTTATACCTGTGGCATGGGGGAGAGACCAGTATTAGAGAGTGAGGATCAAGTGTAAGATGCCTCAAAAATTAAATGCTGTACAGTTTATGAGGATGCCAGCAGTTTGATATCTCAGGCAGTCATGCTACAAAGGGAAGGTCACTTGGTTACTGCTGTGGAGCAACCTGGGTGTCCACTGATGTGGGGCCCAGCTGTTCTGGCAGTTATTGTTCCAATGTGCAGAGCTTCAAAACCTTTGTGGACAAGGCTACACTGAAGAACTTTCAAAGTGGGGACAACAGAGCCCAATTTTCATAAAGCTATGTGAGTATAGCTTAGAAAGATCTATCCAGAGTTGAAAATTCTGGAGTAGATCCAACTGGAAGTCAAGATTATTACATGGTTTCATCCTTCGTAGTAAGCTTGCTCAGTCCTCTGTCAGACATCTCTAATGATCAGCAGGAGATTTAAATATTGAGCTATGAAATCTCCTAATAATTTATTCTCATGGTTGTAGAGTCCCTTCTTTTGGCTCCCACAGCAGCTTGCATGTATGTCAGGATATGTCTATCCTGACAATTACAATGCAATGTAACTGTAACTGTTTACCTGCTTCTCTTTCCTGTTGGACTCTGAGCGCCTTGGGGACAAGTGACATGTTTCTCTAGCCCCTAGCATGATTCTGATCAGGTGAAGGTGCCTAGGAAACATTCATATCCTAGGGTTATACTAAGCAAGGCTAATACCTCTCAACATCTAATAAGCCATCAAAACTTTGAGAATGACTATGACGGCAAACAAGTCTCAAGTAATATCTGTACATCTGCAAAAAATATTATTTGTAAAAATACAGGTTGGTATATGATTCTAAACATTCAGTTTTCCTGTCCTTGTAAATGTTTATATTTTGTGCTTATTGCAGTTTGTACAAGTCCTGAGGGAGTTGTAACAGTGTCAGTGGAAAGTACCGGTTACCTTTTTAAATCACACTTCTACAGGTTTCTGGTGTTTATGGTTCACCACAGGAAGTTGGGGTATTCACTCCAAGCAGACTATGATTTCTGTATCTTCAGGGATGTGTCTTCCTTCTTAGCATAGTTCTTGTGGCTGGCACAGTGCCTGGTACTTTGTAAATTTTCAGTATATACCCATCAATGCATAATTAAATGAACATTTCTACTAAGTTGTTAAATTCAGTTATTTTACTTAGAAAAAAAGAGATTTCATGTTACGTTCACCTTTTCCAAAATGTTTAGGAGGCATCCTGATTCCTCTGGGAATTTAACATTAGTTGAAACCATTATGTCTTTAGTATTTTTGCTTATGATTATTTCTTTCCTTTCATTTCTTGAGTGCATTTTTAGAATTAGTTTCAGAAACTGAGTTTTGAAACCTCTGAGCCATACCATTAACCAAGTCATTTAACAGTATGAAAGTGCTTTCAGAGAAATAGATTCAGGGTTTCCAGAGGAAATAATTTCCCTTCTCACCACTGGCTAGGACTTTCGAAACTGCCTTTTTGCCTCCTGAAGTTAGTGATAGCAGCAAGTGGCTTCTGTATCTATTCTAAATGCAACCTTCCATAGCAGCATTATAAAGCTTGCACTGGCATCCCTGAACATCCCGTTAATTAAGAATTCACAGCCCTGTTTCTCCTTCATTCTCCTCCACGGCCTGTGCTGTCAGCTTTTGCTCCTCTTCCTTAGTAACGGAAACTGAAATTAGAATTCCGAGTGGAGGCGTCACTCCCTGAGGAGACTGAGAACACCACACTCTTCTGAACTTGTTCTCTTTCAGAGCATCTGTCAGTAGTAGCTCACTCATTAAAACATGGACATTTCATCATTCTGTCACTCACTTAGTGTCTACCCCTTGGGCAAGTAATGCCTTTGTAGAAGGAGGCGTACTGGAAACACTCATAGTTAATAAACCATCATTCTAACCATGCACTCATGAACATAAACAAACATTTTTCTCAGGTGTCCTATTGGTAGATAACTCCAATTTAAAGCCTTTTAAGGGTAAGTCAGGATATTAAAATCTACCTCATAGGGTTGTTATGACTAGTGCATGAATAAATGTGCTTAAATTGGTTTGTGCAATGGCTGAGAGATAACAAGCAGTCAATAAAATTTAGCACCTATTATTACCATTTTTATAATAATAAGTATGTATGTAACATAAATAAAATAAAGTCTTAATTCCTTGACTAAATTTCTAGGCGTCCTAGCCTAAGAGCACCAATATTATTATAATTCAACCCAAAGACTTTAGTTGTAAAAGTGGAGATTTAACATGCATTTTATTAAATTTTATGTATTTTAAATAAATTAAATTGAAAACATAATAGACAAAATAAAGGATCTAACAGATTATTTTTAATGAATGTATGAACGTAAAAGGAGTTTGATGCATTTTGGTGAAGATGTAAGCTGATACAACCTTGCATCTTCTTGGATGTAGTACTTTTATTTTGTTTTAAAATCTAATGAGCACTGAGTGGTAGCTGATTTTTAAAGGCGATTTCCTTTCTTGACCTCAGTTTAAAGCTTAATAAACATACAAAGAGCCATTAAGTGTACATTTAATGTGACATGCAGAATATACTTAGACCATTGATTATTTTTCTAAATAATATTAATGTTGCTTCTATTTTATTTTATTTTAAAAAATATTTATTTATTTATTTTAGAGAAAGAGTGAGAGCAGGATACGAGAGGGGCCGAGGGAGAGGGAGACAGAAACTCAAGCCCACTGTGCACTGAGTGCAGCGCCCTATGTGGGGCTTGCTCTCATGACCCTGGGATCATGACCCTGAGATCACAGCCCAAGCCGAAACCAAGAGTCGGACACTTACCAACTGCGTTGCCCAGGTGCCCTTGCTTTTATTTTATATAACACCAATTTAATGTGCCATTGAAATAACTGTTTCTTATGAAGATATTAACTGATTATTTTACTCACATTTCTGTTGAAAAAGTTAGAGCAACTTGTTTTCCAAAAATAGACAATGAGGAAGGTGAGAAAGACTTTTAAGTTTGTGGTATTGCTTTAGAAAGGGTAGCACAGCCCAGTTTGTAAACTTGCTAATTATTTTGGCATTTTCTGGGCCTGGAACAGTTTCAAAATATATCCACACATTTTTACTGTCATAGTCAGAATTTCTTTGCCAGAACTGACTCAAACAGGCAAAGCTTAGCATGGTTTACAAAAGAAGATTATTTAAATTTATTTTTAGTAATCTGCCTCCCATTCCTCATTTACCACTACAAACTTGCTGGGGCAGACATGTAATTTTTCTGGGCCCTTTCAAATCTTTGTGTGAAACTAGAAGTATATAATTGAAGGCAGTCCCCAATTTCTCACCTGTATTGATGTATTTATTTTAAAAAAAAGAGGGGTAACAAATAGGGACAGGAATATCATTCACGAAGCAGAATTGTATGTAATTTTTACTGCAAGTATTAAAACAAGGGAACATTCATATGCATATGTAGATGAATCTTTAGAGATGTTTCACAAAAATTGATAACTGAAATATTTATACAATATTACCTTTTTTGTGTTGTAGTTTTTCAATCAAGAGATAATGGTCTTGCAAAAGTGCTGAGATGTGGTAGGTAAGATTCTGGATATATTTCAAATATAGAAACAATAGAATTTCCTGACAGAATAGCTTGTGGGTTTTTGAGAAATAGAGGATTCAAGAATGACCCTAAAAGTTTTAGTATAAGCAACCAGAAGGATAGAGTCACATCCTATGAGAGAGGAAGGCTAAAGATAGAGCAGTTTTGGAGGGAAAACGTTCAGTTTTAGAAATGTTAATTTTGACATGCCTATTACACATGATTGTAGAATATCTTCCTTTTGTTCTCCGACACCCTTTCTCTCCTTTTCTTTGTTTTGTTCTCTACCCCAGGAAATTGATCTATGTCCATTTCATCAGTGGGATCCCTTTACCCTTTGGCTTCTGATTGTGTTCAACCAATGGTGAACTCACAGGCTGGAGGGAGGAAAGAAAATGGGATCATGAATCTATAATCCTGGCTTCCCACAGCAAGATTTTCCACAAGTTCTTTGTGTTACCTGACTGAATGTTATTACTATTCTCTTGGTGGTCTTATCTACACAATTTTCTCCTTCCAGTTGCTGTTGACTGCTCCTTCCCCTCATCACTTTGGCCTTATGGGGTCTTAACAGCTCTGGTGCTATTGATGCAGAGACACTGCACTACCTACCATGGTTCCCCTACACTCTGCTCACATCTTTTTGAATAGTCACTTTGTTAATTAAGTCTCCTCAAATTTCCTAACTTAGAATGACCTCTGTTTCTTATCTGGACCCTCTATGATGTAATATCCATTTAGAGCTGAAGAGTAATAGTGACTATACAGGTTTGTAGTGCAGGGAAGAGGTCTGCCTTAGATAGATACATTGGAAGTTATTAGCATATATATGGTATTTAAAGTCTTGAATCTGAAAAAGATTATCAAGGGAATAAATATGGATAAAATAGAAAAGGAATAAGTCCTGGGCTTCTTATGGAAAAAATAGGAATCTTCAAAGGAATCCAAGAAGGAGTAACTAGTGAGGGTAAAGGAAAACTGAGTGTGG
Organism: Vulpes vulpes; assembly: GCF_048418805.1. Taxonomy (NCBI): domain Eukaryota; kingdom Metazoa; phylum Chordata; class Mammalia; order Carnivora; family Canidae; genus Vulpes; species Vulpes vulpes. The sequence continues at coordinate 83,065,326 of NC_132785.1, read as the reverse complement.
TCCTGGCCAAATAAGGAAAGCACAGCAAAGAGAATGGGAGTGATCAGCTATGTCAAATACTCCTGACAGCCAAGTATTATCAGGGCATAGAAGTGATCATTGAATTGAATAACACAATAGGAATAAAACCTTGATTAAAGTAGTTTTAAGAGAGAAGGTGAGAGGTTAGGAAACAGAATACAGATAATTTTTTGAAGAATTTTGCTGAAGTGGGATGCAAAACAATGGGGTGGTATCTGGTGACAGAAGTGGAGTCAAAATAAGAATGGAGAACTTTCTATACTTATTCTCTTGGTAATCTCTTATAGACACAAAGCTTTATACACTATGTAATGCACACACTTTATTGTAAGTGACATTCCAAGGAAAGGAAACAGAATGTGCCAAGGTCTAGGTCCAAGAGGAATCATGGTGCATTTCGGAAACTAAATGGTCGCAAGTAGTTAAACATGGCTATAGGATAGAGTGAAGAGGAGATGAAACCCTTAGTTTGGTAGCCTAAGAGGTACTGAGTCCTTAATAGGCACATGAATGAGCTTGCCAGCAGATTCTTCCTCAGCTCAGTCTTGGATTTTCTGTAGCCCTTGATTGTAGTCTTATGGGAGACTCTGAGCCAGAAGACCAAGCAACCTCACCCAGATTCATGACCTACAGAAATGGGGAGATAATAAAATTGAAATCATTTGGTTTTGGACTAATAGTTATGTAGCAGTAGTTAAAAAATACCATTTTTCCTTTTTTTTAAAAAAAGATTTTATTTATTCATGAGAGGCACAGAGAGAGGGACAGAAACATAGGCAGAGGGAGAAGCAAGCTCCCTGCTAGGACCCTGATGTGGGACTTTATCCCAGGACCCCGGGATCATGACCTGAGCCACAGGTAGATGCTCAACCACTGAACTACCCAAGTGCCCCCCAAAATACCATATTTCAGGAACTTCACTCCAGATGACACTTGACTTCTTAAAAGATTAAGGAGGGGCAAAACTGGAAGCAGTCACTCCAATAAGGAGGATACTTACAGAAATGCAGGTGAGAAGTAAAAGTTGCAAGTTAATGTACTCTCCTTAGACCACCTGGAATGATCTTCCTTCTACTTTTCCCTGCAGATGTTAGTCCTCAGAGTATTTAGCTTGTTTCTGTAGGACAGCCAACTTTAGTCCTGGTGTCTCTTTTATATTGACCTATTACACGGTAGTTAAGTTTTCTGTTTGGACCTGTATTTTAAGGAATACCCTGTAATCCCCCAAAATTCTAAGAAGGAATATTTCAGCTTAATTACTTGGCCATTAAAATTGAGCACATCAATATCTTAGCATTTACCCATGCTTATCAAAACAATAGGAACAGGACCCTGAGAGAATAGAACACAGAACAGATGACTATTTTCATGCATCACGAAAGAAGGGGAGGGAAAGGCATACTTACTGCAGTGTCTAGTGTCTGGTACATAGTTGGTGCTCAATAAATATTGAATGAATTAACAAATTGGTATATAAAAGCTGGGCCAAGGAGACTCTTACATTCAGGGAAGAATATTAGGGCACAGAAGGTTTGGAGGAGGCTAGGGTATTAGTGGAAGGAGAAAGTGAGGCATGAGGAGGAATTTGGGAAGAGGCACTATAAATAAAGTACCAATTTCACAGTTTTATCTAGACCTATCTATGCTTAACTCTTAAGAAAAAAAAAGAGACCTGACAAAGCTGAAGATTAGCACATAGTTTAGAGGATCTGAGGCAGTGCATTCTATTGCATAGGGAGGGGGAAATGGACTGTTTTGTTCCTTAGATATTCTTGCAGTCGCTACAGGTATAGTTTCTGGAGAAATATCCCTCAACTTACTCTGTCATTTTCAGGGAAAAGTCAATTGAAAGGGGTTTCCAGCATGTTCTGTGATTGTGAGCAAAAAAATCTATAAAAATTTCAAGTCTGTGGAATGAAAAGAAATCCTTATTCCTACCTCTTTGATAGAACTGGAGAGTTTTGGTATTGGGGTTTTATTGAGCTGTATCTAATGATACAATAGATAGGCTGTGTTTATAGGGACTAGAATGGATTGTAGAATTATTACAATGGAAAATATTCAGTTAATAATGGAATGCATTAAGTAACAATGCCAAGAAGGATTAAATATTTCCTGTTTTCTGTTTCTAATTATACAGTTGTCACTTGTTGCTTAATTTTAGAATGCTCACAGCATGATTTAACTATGAGTTTAATTTTTCTACTATCATATTCTGAGGATAAAGATTAAAGATTTTGTCTACATTTTCTCCAAATCTTATTGTTTTTAACGAGCTTTTCACTTAAATGTGCAAAATGGTGATATCATTTATTTTAATCTTAAGATTAAACAAACAAGTTGAGCATCATATTGATGATATTAGAAGTTAATGTGCTTTTTGTCCTGTTTCTAAATAAATGGAGAATTTAAATGTACTAGGATCACACTTTGTAGTGTATAAAGTTTTTATACAGTATGTATAAAATACATATGTGCTTTGTTTAGAATGTAGCTTTTAGTAATTTATAAAAAAAAGAATGTAGCTTTTAGTAATTTATGCTTGGGGAAACAAATGAATATGTTAAAATTCCACCCTTTACACCACATGCAGTAGTTATTAGTGAAGTCAAAATATTGCTTGACTCTCTTCATTATTACTTTATGACTACTTGTGTTTAACTAATAGCTTTTTTTTTGTTTTATCCTTCCAATGTACTGAAACTTCCTGAATACTCAATACAGCTGTTCCATATAGTGACACTGCCTCATTAGTTTGATGCATTTGAACATACATACTAATAAGGACAGTCACAAGGAAAACTACTTTATTTTGTTCTTCCCTGGTGTTTCTTTTTGAAATAAGAACATTTGCTACTAGTGGATGTTGCAGCTCAAATGTAACCAAAGGAAAAATCTCAGGAAAAGACACAGATGGTCTCATTGGACTCTAGAGAAACTACTTGTCTGTATCAGTGGCACTTTCTCCCTGGTTTATCTACCTGTTTGCACAACATAAAAATTAATTTTTCAAGTAATACTTCCATAGCTATAGTTAACATCAAGCCTGTAATTTCCTAGTGTGGGTGGATGAAGAGTTGCTTAGCTAAAAGTAGTCATGCCTAATAGTCTCTAGATAACCGTGTGGCTCTTTTCTATTAAGAGATTTTCCTGCAACGTGTGGCAGCATACACAGGTGTGCATTACTTATATGCATTCCTGCTTCAGCCATTGTTATGCATCATGAATTATACCATGGGGTCTGCCTTTCCTGAGGAGGAGGTGGAGGTATGTTCCTCCTCAGACAAATCCTAAATTGGATTTTCTGGACCATAGCTGACATTGATGGTTTTGTCTGTAACAGACTTGAAAAATAGTTTTCTTTTTTCTATTGTGGAATATTCTATTTGTTAGGAAGCTGTGTCAATAGAAAAGTAGAAATTCATGCTATTATATTTGAAATTTAATGTCCATTCAATTTCACTGAAATGCTTTCTAAAAGACAGTCCCTATATAGATTACAACATCTAGGAAGAGGGAAATTTTAAGCTGCCAAACTACAGTTGTAACCAAACATGAATCTTTTCCTAATAGATTTCCAATGGCTGGGTAGAGAGTTGGAAACTGGAGATTTGTTTTCAGGGCTCTGTATCTTGATTCACTAGTGGACTCTACTTAATTTGATTTCTTTTTACTCTTATACTACTAATTCTGTTTTATCTAATTCTACTGAAAAATGAGCACTCAAAGCTTTTAGATATGTCCACTACAAAGAAAGAAATGCAAGACTTGGGTAATGACAGTGTGCCAAGAGATTGCAAATCAACAATATTTAGTTCATTTATATGCTTCTTTTGCCCTAAAAGGATTTAATGAAAGTTTTAAAAATGTATACAATATATTAAAATTAATAATTAGAGGAGAAGCACATAGAAGTAGATAGATATGATTTCTTTGTTCCTGGAATCTTTTGGAAGCTCAATGTAACCTATGTTTAAGAGATATGATTATAAAGGAGGTGAAAGAGGAGACTGGTTAATGGAATATTTGTGTCAGCTAGCAGGCTGCTGCAGACAAATGGCAAGGCAAATCCTAACATCCATAGTCTCTTCTAATCTAGCAAGTTTTAGAAGGCTCATTCCCCTTTCTGACTTTACCTAAAATCCATCTGGAAATGTTCTTGTAGTTTTAATTGGCTTTGTGGAATCCCTGCCCTACTGCCCATGGCTCAGTGCCTGGCATATATTAAATACTTAGTAAATGTTAAATGTTCTATTACTAGAATGTTTCATTCAAATTGTATGGAGCTGTATGATTTCAGCAGAGGATGTTATATTCATGAATATTCTGGATTTGATGTGCACTAAATACATCTATAGAGCATTTTATTCTATCCCTGAGGGAAAAATTAGAAAAAAAATAGTTCTTATTTCATTATGGATACAATTTTTGGTCAATTAAATAACCTTCAAAATGTTTTCTAAATGAGTAAGGAATTGTCCTTTAAATTTAATACCTCTGAATCTGACTAATTACAAGTTTAAAAATAAGATTTAGAAGCAAGATATAATATGTAAACAAAGGAAAAGATGATTTGGTTTTTAAACCAGAAGGTACTGGGCCTAATTCCAAAGGGTATATTGAATTTAGTTCTTAGTTAAAAGGCTACTATAAAGCCTTTCATAAGCATTCTGGGAGAGAAAAAGTATCCACATTACAAAGACCTTTAAAACCAAACAGATTTTTAGAAACTAGTTCCTCATCCTCCTGTACTGGTCATACCAGGCACTTTGTCCTAAGGGTCTGTTCCTTTGTAGTCATTAAAATATTGGCGAGACATGTAAACTGTAAGTAAATGCAAAATAAAGAGTAAAGGGTGGTCCAGATGGCTGTAGAGTGATTACTCACTAGGGATAATGAAGAGTGAGATTTAAAAAAGATCCCTTGGATCAGGAGAGATATTAAAAGCAGGGAGGCAGTTAAGGAACTTGGAAGAGAAAATAAGGGAAGTTGATCACCTGTCCAGAGAGGTTGAGAAAAGTGGCCATAATTAGACAAGACTGTTTTTCATATTTTATTTATTCATATGGACAGACATATAATGGTGTTATAGTTTTCATCAAAATTTGGGGTAACAGCAGCACTTAATTCTAGTTAAGAATTCTGCCTAATTTTGTCATCCTGTGTTTTCAGCCTGATGTGTATGTTTACAGTTTCTTTTTCTTCCTTCTTTCTCTCCTTCCTGTTTATCTCTATATGTTTATTTAATATATACATATTTATTTTATTTATTTTCACTTCTACAAATGATATAAGAATAAATATAATAAAAAAAGCTCCATGTGATAGTGATCAATCAAGAGTCCCCTTTGGAGCAACCTTACTTCAACTCCCTACCTCCAACCTTACTACTCTGTCACCAGAGTTAATCCCTGTGACTAGTCTATGTTGATTACTCTGTGTAACTATTCTGTGTTTAGATTTTTTTTCCAGCATATTTTTTTGAAGAAAGTAAAGTTCTTCCTTGGGAGCATCAGGAAAAACAAAGTTGATGAAGTTAGATGAATTCTCCCAACACTATGATCCTTATGGATTTATAGAAATCTGACCTGGCTGATTATGTACTGATATTTAATAGACATAAAATGTTAGAATACCTTTAGTTCTGGTGTGAGAAAAACTTCCTCATACCATATTCTTATACATGACATAAATCTTGAATAAAATATTAAAATATTCTAATTAGTAGTGTTAGCCATTTATATTTATAAAATGTGAATAAAATTTAACCAAGTTTGATTTCATCCACTGCATATTGAGTTTTGTGGGGTTTTTTGACAGGAGGGAGGAAGTTCCCCATGACATGCATTTTTAGTGAAGCTACTTTAATTTTTATGAATGCTTTATAATAGTTATAGTGAATAACTGAATGAATAATGGGCAAGAAGATTCCTGCAGTAAAAAAGTTTCCTTCTTCTGTGTGGTTTTGGAGCATTGAATGTTGAGCCTTTTAGTTGGTAGTGGGTGCACACTGTAATGGAATTTTCTCATATGTTCCAGTTAAGTGGAGATGCTTCCAAGACATTAAGTCATTGTGTTCTACCAATCAAGTAAGCTTCATTTGGAACACAGTTGCACCTCTTCCTCTTTCATTGTACATAAGCAATATGCTCTGTAACAGAACTTATTTCCATGTGCTTTTTCTTCTGGTCAATCAACTCCTTCAAATAAAGTTAAAGATACATGGCAGATGCTCAAAATTCCTTTTCTAAGTTCTCCAAAATTTAGTAATTTGTGCCAATAGCATGCTAAGAGCCAGGACAGGAATGGTGCACAGTGGTCTTTCCTAGGAGGGATACTTTGTACAGTTCTGATCTGAACTTAGTTTGAAGTCTTCAAATAAGTGATGTAATGTTATTCCTGTAAACTCGCTTTTACTTGCATTCCAAATTGTTTCTTGAATGGTAAATAAATGAGTGGATTGAAAGCAGAGATTCGTATATTCTGCATGCTCCACAGCGTAGCTTACCATGAGAAAGCCTAACTTTGGCATGAGGTAGCTGACTGTAGCTGTCACTGGTGAAGTGGATTGCAAATTATTCTTTTGCTTGTGAGCTGAACATTTGTAGCTGTGTCTCTGTTATTTTAAATTTTTACCCAGGGATCAAATTTTCTAGTAACTTAGAAAATGAGATGAAGAGATGCGTGACATATTCCTATACAAACGAAAAAGAAGGATAGTATGAACATTTGATAGATGTTGATGACCAAATCAAAAGCTAACAGAATATGTTGCTAATATATATATATTACATATATATGTTACTTATATATATTTTAAAGTTTTTGTTTATTTATTCATGAGAGAGAGAGAGAGAGAGAGAAGAGACACAGGCAGAGGGAGAAGAAGGCTCCATGCAGGGAGCCGGACGTGGGACTCGATCGATCCCAGATCTCCATGATCACTCCCTGGACTGAAGGTGGCGCTAAACCTCCGAGCCCCCCCGGGCTGCCCTATATGTTACTTATAGATACTTATACACCACATGTAATATAGATATATATATATATATTTATTTATAAACTTATGTAAATCTGCAGGTTTTCTTAGAACATAGAAGAAGACCGTCCCATACCATAGTGCCTTGTGTGTGGATTCACTTTGTGAGAAATCTCAACTGTGGTAGTATAGCTATGTGTAAGTTTTTTCCTTTTTCTGTCCCATGAAGTGTGCTTTCAGGTACCCTTTTAACTAGGGATTGATGTCACTGTTTCTCTAGCCCAGCCCCTGATCTGTAATATTCCTGTCCATGAGCAGAGCTTTCTCCTACATGTTTCAATTAACGTGTTCCACCAAACTGAATATACTCCATGGCCCAAGAAAATTTTTACTGGAGATTTTAGGTAGTGGTTCTGAAGCCCTGGAAAATTGGAGGCCAGGATGAACTTTGTAAAACTGCTTTGGGTATTGAGAAATGAAGATTTTTATTTCTGTCTTTAATGACAAATTGTCATTAAGGATAAGCAAATTCTTTCCATCCTCTGCCTTAGAATATTTGGAATTTGGCTCCCTCATCTCTAGGTTGATAAAGAGTATATATCAAAATAAAATAAACATAAACAATAACAACAATGCACAAAATACCCAGTAAAGCCAGGGTTGATCAGTGTGGTGATACATGAAATTAAATTTAAAAAAAGAAATCAAAAGTATTTTTAGACTCAATTTTAAATCCCATTGTAAAATATTAAAAATAATTAGAGATAATAGGTACATATGTTAACATTAAATATCACTTAAAAATAAACATCACTTATGGTTTCCTTTATTGGCACCATTTTCTTGTATATCTTTCCAGAAATATTAGATTCTGTATGTATATACATCTGTTCCTCTCTCCTAAATTATAAATTCTTATAATACTTGCATATAATAAGTTTATATGTGAAAACCTGAGTCTAACTGTTAGAAATGGAATTGGAGACAAAATCTAGAACAGGACTTTCAAATTTATGAGTTTCCTGGGGGATTCTAAAACGTATTTGTAAAAAAAATGAATAACTTCTTCCCCATCACTTTTCCAACCAATTAAACTGCCCCCAAATGTATAGACTTAAAATAACTTTCTGGTTGGATCTTGGTAATACTTCTTCATGTTGTATAAATAATTTAAAATTCAAGCTAAATACAATCTACAGTGGAGTGGAGGTTTTTCTGCCCAAGTTATCATGGACCCTAATGCTCTTGCCAATTAACGTAATTTTATCAACTTTCTGATGGGATTTGGTCTCTTTTCTGCCCCTGTGTTTTTATGAATGGTAATTATGCTCCCCTCAAATTATAGATAATTATCTCTCAGATCTATTTAAAATTTGTCTAACATCTTTCTTGATACATTATTTCAAACTTGCATTTTTCCAAAGAACAACAAATCCAGGGCATTGTTGTTTCACTATTGACCACTGTCCAATATTATGATTATGTTTTTCTGTATATCTATATAGATTGCCTTTGATCAGGGTCCCTTAAAGGCCTCAGTGGGCAATTAATATGTGAAGGGCTAGTCCAGAGCAAAGGCTTTTGTCCCAAATTCCTACATGGAATTTGGTGATTTAGGTTGTAGGTTGAACCAGTGGTTAGCTCCTTTTGGCCATTTTGGTGAGAGCAAAATACTTTTTCCTTAAAGTGAGAGAAGAGCCAGCATAACCTGCCTGTCTCAAATTTTTTATGGAGGCAAAGGTTCTTACCAGCACTCTTTTAGACCATCTTATCAAGTATGGGAGGAAGAGTTAGAAAGGAGGAAAGGAGAGAAGAATGGCTGCAGTTTTTCCCAGAAGGGTAACATCCAACCCTATCCTTACTTTTCATTCTTTTACAAGCAAGCATGTATAAGACAGAAAGTCAGCCATTTTTCTGGCCTTTAATTTCCTCACTGCAATGAATACCAACCCATTCGCAAAATAGACAAAAAATATCTGGTTTTGAGTAGCACTCTCCTTCCTTTGGGATAGATTGAAATGAAATATGCTTAGAGGCAGGTGGTGGTAACAGGTTGGAACAAAATTTGGTTCCTACAAGTGGACACGATGTTTTGTTAAAAGGTCAAAATTAACATAATCTAAAATTGTTGTGTTCTTATTGTGCAGCACTGATCTTTGGCACTTTGATCATCCTTTTATTTCTGAGGCGAGTAATTACTTTTAAGAAGAATCTTGGCGCTACCAGTGGATACCCGTTTATTTATCTCCACGTGCAGATGGAGTGGCTTTCTCTTCAAGCATTTGTTCTTGTCAGACTCATCAGCTCTCATAAGAAAATGTCAATATGGCCTCTGGGTTGAGGAGCTGTTAAAACATATAGCTTTGCATTTAACTAGAAAAACAGAATAGCTTCACTCCAGGTACTTGTCAGGGAATATAATCTTCAAGTCACTGCCATTCAACACTTATCAGAAGCTCAGCTGGGAGGAACAATATTTATGAAAGATTGTCTGAAGGACATGCAGTTTGTCCATTCACTTGGTTACTCTTAAATCTACTCCATCTAAGCCAGACAAGCAGAAATTCTGGAACACTGTCTGGTCCCCATGGAAATACTTTTACTAAATTGTGGTGTGGCATTTTGCCATAAGCTTATTCTGAGTGATGCTAGAAGGAACAGTTCTTTGAAATGCACTGTGTTTACTATGAGGCTATTGTTAATGATTCTTTACTACATTACACAGTTTTCTCTTTATGAGGGCCCACAGGAGAAATTTCTCTCTCATGTCAGTACCAGCCATGGAAGTTTCTATTTTGCAACTGGTTTGCCTATAAGCATGTAAACACTGAACCATAACTGGGTTGTGCTTCTGGCTTTGAGTAATTTGCTAGCAAGTATAAAGCTCAAGTTGTAACCCATTTCTGGAAAGCTTATAGGAGTTCCCAACATATATTTTGAGGCCTAATTTTATGTCTGGTTTCACCTTATTTGACTTCATCTAATTTACCTTTTGTTCTGGGTAGGATGGGGAAGGGCAAAGAAAGTCTTCAAAGAAGGCCTGATTGGTGGAGTCTAGAGGGGCAGTAGTTCCTGGATGAAGAAGAGGGATTCACTTCACCAGTAGGACAGAATACTTTGGTCTACAGATAAATCCATGCATAAATAACATTTCACAGAAATCCAGGTCATATTATTATATCTCGATGGTATGTCACTGTCTGTCTGGCACTCAAACATTCTGCCTCCAGTGACCCACTTTTTATTTCCTCTGGTCCTCCACTGAGGAAAAAAGCCTTTCTGCAGAATTGGAAAGAAAAGCCTCTCACAATGGGGTGAGTGGGGAGGAGATGGAGTTTAGAGATAAGAAGATAGAATCCATAGGGATTACATTGCTTTCAGAGTCCCATTCAGGAATTGTTTAAGTAGAAACATCTGAGTCGGAAGCGAACCATCCGGAGAAAACACTGGCACTCAGCCACCAAGTGAATGTGTGCGCCAGGCCATTAGTCACACAGATGCCTCTTTCACAGCTTGTGACAAAATCTGTCACTGATTTTGGCAGCGGCAGGTAAGTCATTCTTTCAAGGATGTAACTGCATGCTACAGAAATGATAAACCTTAATTTTCATCAACTATTAAAAGGCCTTTTTGCTTTTTCTAAAGTATCACTTAAAGCGGTATTTTCCAAACTCTGATCTATGGAGGAGGATGTTTTCTTTCATCAGCCTGGGATGTAAGGGGAATGTGATATGATGGTAATGCAAAGAGCTTTTCATGAAGCTAAAGTTATTTCATTTAAAATCCTGCGTTACATTCTGAGGTTATGTGCTTCCTGCTTTTGGGTGTCCATATGTTCTTTCCTTTATGATACTGTGATAGTAGATTTTTAAAAAATGCCTCCTATTGTTAAGAAATAATAACTGAAGTGAGTCTGTTGGACTGGCAAGTATGGTGGTTCAGGTTTTCTACTGCATAAGGCGGTAAAATTCCATGTGAATTACATGTTTGGTGTTTATCTAAATTCCACTAAAACTAAAAACCACTGAGTGAGAGAGGATGTGCGCTTTTCTTGTGCCAGATATACCCTTTTTTTCCCCTTAGCGAGTTTAGCTCTTGCTTCCCACTAAACATCACCACTTCATAAATGATTCCTATGAAAACATTGTGGAGATGAGAAGATAATTACCACAGCTTTGTCAAACAATATGGAACAGATTAATATGCTTCACTGATGTGAATAAGATGACAGCTGGAACCCTTTAAAAGAGCTTCTGCACTCAGGACCCTGAAGTCTTGAGTTGTCAAGAGCAACGCCTCTTTCTTATGTTGTTGATTGGCACTGACAGGCACTTGTCAGTCCCTCACTTATCTGATATGCTGTAACACAGCGAAATTCAGGAGGGTTTATATGCATTGTTTGCTGCCCTACTATGCCTTCAGGAAGCAAGTTTAAAATGGTGATTTTCTATTAGGTTTCTTAGTCTTCCTTTTATAAAGTAAGATAGGTAGCGCAGATGGCCTCCAGGCACATGTGTGCTCTCACACAGTCTTTGCTATATTCCACATCCATGATGAACAACTGAAATGGAATGGGATCAGAGTTATTGAAGGGTGAGGACTACCTGTTATTATGAACTAAGTACACTGGACACAAAGCCAGTACTTCACCAATTTTAGAAATTAGATTCTCAAGGTCATACAAACAACACCACTGCATGTCACTGCGTGACTGCTACAAAGATGAGGAAACAGTTTTTTTTTATGTCATTGAAGTTTCTGTAGAACTCTTAATCCTAACTCGCAATACACTGAAAAGCTGAATAAACACATCTCATCCAGCAAAGGGTTTTGCAAGGTTGAATGACTGCAGGTGATATTTTAAGCAAAAGGATTTTTCATTTCCTCTCTACTAGAAAAGCAAAAATATACCCAGTGTGGGCAAAATATGCTGTCGAATTTGTCTTACTTACAGAATGCAGTTTCCTTGTCATATTTTTGTAAGAGATTATTTCCAGAATACAGCAAAAAGTTTTCTGGATGATTCCTCTACTGTTGGATTTGTGGTTAATTTCTAATGTGTGAGATTGAAAAACTACCTTGCAGCAACTAATTTATTTATTTTATTTTATTTTATTTTATTTTTTTCCTTTTTTCTTTTTTTCTTTTTGCAGCAACTAATTTAGTTAAGACTATCACTTTAATAATGTAGTAAGCTTTGGCTCACTTTTCTCCAAGAACATCACATGGTAAGCTACTTCTTTACCCATGTGCATGAGTCTCAAAACAATGTAGATATTTTATAAAAGGTGCACCTTATCATGATTTTGGAAAAAAGGTTTCTAGACGTGAGTAGAATGTAAGTCTAGTCTTATTTGAAATGTCAGTAATTACCTCAATAGGCTTTTTATTTTCCCGAAAAAAGAAGTTAAACATTTGATAGTACTAAATATTCTTGTTCTATTAACACACTCAAGAAAAGGATGGGATATAAAATAAATATTAAAATGAGATTCTCTTAGTTTTTATCACAATACATGAATGTTTTTTTTTCCATATGCTCTCTCTCTTTCTCTTCTTCCATCTCTTTGCTTTAAATTTTTAACCACCTACTATTCCTTTCACTTTTCTCTCCTCTTGGAATATTTTTTTCGTCTAGTCACTAAGATCTGTTTGACCATACAGTCTGTGTTCTTTCCCTGTGCACTACTGATTGCAAGGGAGTTTGTTGCTAAGGTGAAATATCTATATCTGGAAACATTTGAGCCTAACTTTTAAGGAAATCTAAAAAAAAAAGATACTACCAGGAAGCAAAGAGATAACTAATTCCCTCATGGGGACTCTTCTAATATGATGACTTCACTTTCCATCAAGAAAAGTCTCATTCATGAGCACATCCATAGAATCCATATAATTTCTGAACAAATGAGAAACTTACTGGTAGCAAGCAAAGTAAAATTAAAATGAATTATAAACCTTTCTTCTTTCCAAAAATAAAAAGAAGGGATTGTACTATCATCTTTGACAAATCTTTTACTAATTCTTTTTTATTATTTTTTACTTTGTAATAACATTTGAATTAAATTTCCTCTAGAGCATTTTAGAATCTTAAAGACCGGTAAAATAGGCAGCCGTATCATATTTTTAGTAGGCTGAGAAATGGAAATTTACATGTTTTATATTTATTATATTATATCTACATGTTACATTTCATGAGGGATGTAGCCCAGCCTTCTGTAATGTTTGTTTCCTCATCTCACTTTTATGTTCATAATTTTTTAGAGCAGACTCTTAAAAAACAATGGTCTGTTTAGAATTGATTCTTAGAATTGACCAGTTCAAAATGAAAAGAAAAAAAAAGCAATATCTGAGGGCACCTGGGTAGCTCAGTAGGTTAAGTTTCTGGCTCTTGATCTGGGCTCCGGTCATAATCTCTTAGGGTCCTGAGGTGGAGCCCTGATCCTGCTCCACGCTTAGCAGCAGTCTGCTTGAGATTCTTTTTCTCCCTCTTCCTCTGCCCCTACCCCTGCTTGGCATGCACACTTCCCTAAGCACATTGCTCTCTCTCTAAAAGTAAATATATAAGCCTTCAAAAACAAAACAAAACAATATCTCAACATGACAAATAAAATCACTTTAAAAATGACTACGATATGTTAAATATAAACGATAGTGGTAAACACTACTTTCCATCACAGCAACTGAAATGTTTTCTTTTACTTAAGTTGCCAAAAGGCAAAGTTAACACAGCCTGCTCAATAATGCTGTTTTAAAATAGGAAAACCTTGCAACAGACTTTATAGACAGATAAATGTTTTTTCCTCAGCACTTTTCATTACTATTAATTTTTCCCTCTCTTTTCAGCTCTGGTTGATTAAAATAGCCAATAGCAAAACCATTATTTTTTTTTCTTGCTTTAAAACTTGCTTACCTGGGTTAATACGCTAACATCAATCAACGTAATGCTCAGAAGGAAATAAATAGCTGTAAACTTTCCCACATGTTTACTCCTTAATGCAGCATAGAAAATGTGAGCTTCATTCTGTACCATGGTTCAGAGTTATGACCTGGTTTATAATTAATCTGTTGATGAAGGTATTTTTACATTCATATACTTACATGCACTCTAGTTCCAATGCAATTAATCACCATTCAGTATCACTCTATCACAAAAACTTTTGATACAGCGTTCATGAACAACAAGATCCCCTTAGACTTTCAATAGAATGGTCTAAAATGCAAAGATCAGCCAGTATCATTTTGAAGTTCCCAGTCAAGATGGACAGAAAGATTTTGACCTCATTACAGTGGTTGATTGTCCTCACATTCCCTAGACCTCATAGCTCTTCCACACCACATACTGGTCAGTCATCTCCCTTCTCCATTAAATGCAAATGACAAAGAATGAGAGTGCTCTTGCTGTCTTACCTATTTTAAAGGATCAACATTGTAAAAACTTTTTTCCTAATGCACAGGCTGGGGCATCCTGGAGAAATTTGTATTCTAAAAGTGACATCTACTGATGGAGTTAACTCATATTGGAATTGAAACTATGTGAGAGTATTCTGTAGAATGTAAGGTACCATTTACATTACATTACCTTACATTATAAGGTATTAGTTGTTTACTTGACACTAGAATAATTTGATTAATAAATATTACATATATCCATCAGCTGCTTATTTACTCATTAGTTTGGCTGGTTGCTTCAGTTTCAACACTACATTAAAGTAACTTCTGTGCACTCTCCTCACATTTCATTGAGGAGAGTAAAATTTTATAGTTTTGTGCCATATTTAGTAGTACCACATTTTCTTCTCATTTAAACGAACCTTGGGACACTCAGGCATTGTCAATAGGAGATTAGTAGTCATTATCCATTGTTCAAAGACATTATGAATTTCTAATGAATATTAAATGCCATACTATTAATATAAACCAAGAAAATGTTGACAACTCAAGTCAAACCCAAACTGGACACTTATTTAAATAACCACACATTTAAAGAACTTTTTCCCTTTTTTTTTTTGATTGTAAAAGATAGTGACTCATAGCATAGGTAGTTAAGATGTATATATATATATATATATATATATGAATTCCAACATGGTAAAGAAACCAAGAAACCAAGAAAATGTTGACAACTCAAGTCAAACCGAAACTGGACACTTATTTAAATAACCACACATTTAAAGAACTTTTTCCCTTTTTTTTTTTTTGATTGTAAAAGATAGTGACTCATAGCATAGGTAGTTAAGATGTATATATATATATATATATATATATATATATATATATATATATATATATGAATTCCAACATGGTAAAGATGGGAGGTTCAAGATAAAATGGAAGATAAAGAGAGCAGACAGCTGAGACTCAGTTTCTTCCTGAATCAGATCTTATTCTAGAATATGAATAAAGAAGGAACTTTATATAATAAATGAGAAAATAGACATTAATTACAAACATGGTGATATTTTTGTAAGCAATTAATGTGATAACATTGTTGGATAATTATATCATTTTATAGGTATAGATTATGTCTCTTAAAGAGTAAGCATGCATCTAAAATATTATAGTTTTAATTGAATAATTTTACATTTAATTAATTTGTAACATATTTGAAGAGTTTTATTTCAATTGTGATTTGGTTTTTTGATTGTGTCCTCTTTCCCATTTCCACTTTCTGTTCTGGTTATGATGTGCTTATTTAACAGTATCATTGGGATGTTTGTGCATTTGTTTATTCATCATTCAATAAATATTTGTTGAGAACTTGCTAAGTGCCAGGCACAAACCTTAGGCACATAGATATGAAAAAAAGGGATATATATATAGATATATATATAGATATATTTATATATCTATATAATATATTTACTGTTATATAGTTTGTATTCTAGTGAAAGAGATAGAACATATATAAATAAACAAGCAAACATAAAAACACCAAGTGATAAGTGTTACCAAAAAAATAAAGGGGATAGAAAGCGATGAAGTATGCTTTTTTAAGAGAGGGGGTAGGGGTGTTTTAAACAAAATCCTAGAAGGAACTGAGGGATTGAGCCAAGTAACTATTTAAGGAAAGAGTGTAAATGAAGAATTAGAGGTACAACCAGGAAAAAGTGCTCCAGATAGCTATTAGGAAGATAGCACTGAAGTTCTAAGTCACTAATTCAATTCTAAGATAAGCCACGTTTTTTTTTCAAAAGCATGTAGCTTCTTTTTACATGATCAAAACAACTGCAGTCCTGTGAGCTAGAAATGTATTTTTCATTGAAAAACATTCTTTATTCATCACTTAGGCAATTTCAGGTTGACTTCCTAAAATGAACTAAGATTTAATTTTATCATGATTATATTAAATATGCTAAACTTTGCAGCTCATTTAGATTTATGAAGAAAAAAACCACATAATGAATTTTGATATGATTTTAGCTAAATTTGGAAGTCAATTTCTCAAGAAATGAAGAAATGTGTTACATTCCTTAACAGGGATCACTAAGAGTCAGTCTGCTTTCTCCAAGAACAAGTGATGCCAAACTAGTACCATTTCCCTTTTCTTTTTTTTTGACAGAATTGCTAGACTGGTAGATCAGAGGAAGGGTAGATATAAAGCTTATCTGGATTTTATTAAAGTAATTGGAAGTTTCTTGAAACCTGTGAAGAGATATGGGCTTGGTGTTAGTACAGCTATGTTTCCTGGTAACTGATTGATAAGGTATATCCCATTTTGCTATTTAACAGATAAATGCTGGCTTGGAGAAAGTTTCTGTAACATGACTTAAGGAATCTGCCCTTGCCCTACATTTCAACTCTTTGCCAGCGACTTGATTGAATTAGGTTCCAAGTCAAACTCAGTATGCTAGAATGATGGGACAGAGCAACAAAATGAGGGTTCACAGGAATAAACATTAAAGTTTTATTCATGGACTCCCTCACCCCCCCAAAAAAGCTTCAGTGTCAACAAGGACAAAATACAGAAGACATGCCTTAGGAGAAGTATGTGTGGAAACTAAGATTTTCATTTAATGTGGGTAAACAGATTAACGTGGTTGCCAAAATTGCCACCTTGGGCTGTGTCACTTGAAAGAATCGTGTCTGGAACAAGGGTGATTCATTCTTTGCTCTACTTTGCATTAGCCAGACCATATGCCATTTTCAGTTTTAGGCACCAGACTAAATTTAGGGATACATTAGGAGGAGAGAGCCCAGGGTAGTGAAAGAGCTTGAAAGGATATCATATGAAGAAATAAGAGAATATTTTGCCTATTAAATATGAAAAGTAGAAAAGGACAAGTAGAAATCAGATGGAATCAGATTTTAGCTTACCATGACTCTATCCTAAGGATAAACTGGTTCAAAGAGCAACGTTTAGTTTCCTTGTGCTGCCATAACAAAGTACCACAAAGCAGGTGGCTTGAACAACAGAACTTTGTTGTTTCACAGTTTGGGAGACTAGAAGTCTGAGATCAAGGAATTTACATGACTGGTTTCTGAGGACTATATGGGAGAATCTGTCCCATGTTTCTCTTCTAACCTGTAGTGGTTTTCTGGCATTTTCTGGCATCTGTCATTCTTTGTCTTGGAGATGCAACATCTCCCTCGCAGTTTCATGTTCACATGGTATTCTCCCTGTGGGTGTTTCTGTCTTCACATTTACCCCTTTTTTATAAGGACACCATTCATATTGGATTAGGGGACCACCCTACATAAGCCTGACTTCATCTTAACTAATTACATCTGCGATGACCTCATTTCCAAATAAGGTCATATTCTAGGGTGCCAGGTTAGAACTTCAACATGAGTTTTTAGGGAATGAAATTCAGCCCATCAGAGTAACTAATAGCTGAGGATCCTCTTAGAAATAAAGACATGAGATTTTGTCTTAGGGATATTTTTTTTTTCCTTTAAACACCAACAACAGAGAGATAAGACAGGCTGAGAAATTCATAATTAAAAAAAAAACTCTGTGATTGAGAAGAGATGGCAAATATTTCTTATGGTAAAATCTCTAATATCCAAACTCTACTTAATCACTTGTTAGATAAAACTAAATTCTCCATTCTCTCTCAAATGTTTTAATACTGAATAGGTGTGCTGAGTCACCATAGATCACCATAGTTATGAGGCTTGAATCAAATTAGGCTGTTCACTAAATTAGGCTTGAATCAAATTAGGCTTGTCCCTTTATTTATTTATTTATATTATTTTTGTTATTTTTTTTAAAAGATTTTATTTATTTATTCATGAGAAACACGGAGAGGAGAGAGAGAGAGTCAGAGACACAGGCAGAGGGAGGATGCAGGCTCCATGCAGGGAGCCCGACAGGGGACTCAATCCAGGGTCTCCAGGATCATACCCTGGGCTGAAGGTAGCACTAAACCCCTGAGCCACCCGGGCTACCCCTTTTGGTCCCTTTAATTGAGATTTTTTTTATAAGATTAGGTTTAATTTGCTTCCATACTTATATATTCATGACATGTCGATATATCATTTAACTAAACTCATAATAAATATTTAAGTGGGGAGAAATAAAGTCTTTGTTTTTATGAAAATAAAGTTCACACTTCGGAAATCCATCATGAAGGCAAATTTTATTAAAAAAATACTGTCATATTAGATGTAGGGATATAATTGTAAAAGCCTAGAAAAAAAGTTGTCAAACTGTGAAAAGGGGGTACATTTATTGTTTCCCAAATGTCTTCTTTCCTCTTGAAAGAAGCTGAACCTGGAGATTTTAGAAGATGAATTATGAGTGTGGTTTATGCAAGAAGGATAATGGAGGATTACAATCAACAGACATTCAAAGAAAGGACTTTGGCACTGTATCAAAAGATAGGAGAGGAAGTCTGCCCTTACACATTTTAAATTAAAATAAAATGTTGATAATACATACTTGATGTTTTTAAAGCCGGCATTCAGTTACTAAGGCAGGAGGGGAGAATGGATGTTGGATAAAGAACTAGCAAGTCTGTTATTGTTAGTGTTTTCCTTTTGTGAATATTGAGCCTCTCAGCTTCAGCAGTTAGAGGCAAGAAGCACTGAATCATGAAGCATAAACTACGTATGCAGCATTCCTATCTTGTTCTCTAAAAGAAATGGCAAAACTCTAGCAAACTGTCTTTGGTGCTTGCTTTTTGGAATGATGGAGATGGGATCTGAATCTTAATTGCCTTCAACTTTGATGACTGCTTTTTTACTGCATCAACTGTTTGACCGGTAAAGTACATTTCAGGGGACAACTACACTCCTTTTTATTTGTTTATTTAATTTTATTTTTTAAAAAGATTTTATTTATTTATTCATGAGAGATACAGAGA
This sequence comes from Vulpes vulpes, assembly GCF_048418805.1. Classification (NCBI taxonomy): domain Eukaryota; kingdom Metazoa; phylum Chordata; class Mammalia; order Carnivora; family Canidae; genus Vulpes; species Vulpes vulpes. The sequence goes on along the minus strand of NC_132785.1, from coordinate 83,046,021 downwards.
AGAGAGAGAGAGAGGCAGAGACACAGACAGAGGGAGAAGCAGGCTCCACACAGGAAGCCTGATGCAGACTCAATCCCAGAACCCCAGGATCACGCCCTGAGCCAAAGGCAAATGCTCAACCGCTGAGCCACCCAGGGATCCCTACGCTCCCTTTTAAAGTCCAAATGAAACTCCTCAGTAAGTGAGCTGAGATCCTGGTGTTCATTTTGGACAAGGCAGCATACTCTGTCTTTAGGCCAGCTCACTTTGACATTTCTGGGTTAGGGTATCACCCTTAAAAGTTATGCAATGAATTGGAATCCAACTGTCCTGCTTGCTTTTATAAAATAGGTCAAAAAAGCAATAAGAGTAATCACTACTTAGAATCCTATGTAACAAATGCTTTCCATTTATCTAATCTCTAAGAATTTAGGCCATTTGTCTAGTGAAATCCATTTGGTATCAGGATTTGTTAGTCATTCTGTAATCAATCAAGTGCTCCTAAAACAACGAATGAGATGAAATAATAATAATACTAAAACTTATATGGTGCCTACTACTTCCAGAAACTGTTACAGTACTTTATTAACCAACTTAATCTTCCTTACCCTAAGAGGTATAACCAACATTATTCCTATTTTTGCAGATGATAGAATTGAGGCACAAAGAGATTAAATAATTCGTCTGAGGTTATACTGCTAGCAAGTAATGGAACTGGGATTATTAATATCAAAATTTTATGGATTATATTTCATGATATGTGGAACTAGAAAAAGTCTCACAATATAGTTTGGTTAGAAATGACTACTACTTTATTATGGAATTGTATAAATCAATATCCCTGATTAGTTCCTTTTCAAACTCACTAAGCATCATTCACTATGGATAAGGAAGCATGTGAATATACTTTAATTTCTGTTAAATATTTCAGTAATGATTGACAGATGGAAGAGATGATCACAAATGGTCTGGGGGGCTTTTCAAGATAAAATTCTTGCTGCTGCCAGTTCACCCTTATTCTGTATGCTTCTTTCCTCATATGCAGTTTTTATTAGAGTAGTGATTAGATGCAAATGATAGTGTATTTCAGCTGAGAAAGGTTGAAAGCCACTGAAATTTAATGTTCTACGTTATTTTTCTATATACTCTTTATGACTGTCTCTTTACATATGCCTAGTAGCATTATATTTAGGGCATTGCTTGGGAAGTTGCATTTTTAAATCTTTTTTAAAAGATTTTTTAATATATTTATTTGAGAGAGAGAGAGAGAGACAGACAGACAGAGGAAGAAGCAGGCTCCATGCAGGGAGCCGGATGTGGGACTCGATCCCGGGTCTCCAGGATCACACCCCAGCCGAAGGCAGTGCTAAACTGCTGGGCCACCGGGGCTGCCCGCATTTTTAAATCTTTTAATCCATATGTATACAATGAAGTCTTGTAGAAGCTGTCGTTGAAGATTTTATAAAACCTTGGATTCATGAATATTGCAGGTCAGGTTATCTATGTAAAAATCACCCTGCAAATAGAGATTTAAAACAATTTATTACTGTTTCCCATGATTCTGTGGTTGACAGGGCTCAAATGTTAACTTTTCTCACTTAGACTATAGGGTGGTTGCATGCAGATAGCAGCTGGTACCTGAGTCATCTGAAAGTCCCACTGGGTGCAGCTGTTCCGGGTGACTTTTTTCTTGTGCATATCTAGTGCTTTTGAGCTGCCTGGTTTCTCTCTTTCTTTCTGTCACATCTTCCAACCTTTCCACATGGCTTGGGGTTCTCATTACATGATAGGATGAGTTGCTCATGTTTCTCACATAGTAACTGACCTTCAAGATACTTAAAGTGAACTTTTCTAGGCCAATTCAAGACTATGCTAAGACTGGCATAATATCACTTTTACTGTATTCTATTGGTTAAACTAGTTTTGGGCCTGATCAAATTTAAGGGGGTTGATAAATAGATTCCATATCTTAATGGAGGAATACCAAGGCCACATTTCACAAGAGCATGTAGAATCAGGGCTATTGTTATAGACATCTTTAGAAAATATAGTCTGCCTCAGAACTATGGTACCCAATCCGACATACTTTGTACATGATGTCAGGGAGAGAATAACGTAAATACGTTTAGATGTGCCTGCTAAACACTGCCTAGACTTTATTTATCATCCAAGTGACTTGTTTACATTCAAAGTCATAGATCTTGGGAGTCTAACAAGAGTGGTAAAAAGTTCCTGATTTCTCTTCTAGTCAATCTTTCCTCCTCAGAGAAGTCTAGGCAAAGGAGCTGGAATGGGTAGCTTTGGGAGTCTACCAAAAATGGATCAAAGTTTCTAATTAGTCTGCTTCCCTTATTATCCTTCCCTCTTAGAGGAAGCTCAACATAGGAGCCTAAGATGGGTATATAGTAAAGAGTCAATGTCTAGGCATGGAATCCAAACCAAGCCTATAGCATCCCGGTTAACCAAATGGATAGAAACACGGGAAACCATGCAGGACAAGAAGGACTAAAATTTGAGTGTAGGAAGGAAAGCCTAAACAATTCTGATTTGAAGTATTAATATTACCAGTAATCTTATACTAAATTGCAGAATGGTACAATTAACCTTATTCTGCTTAAGGTCACAACTGGTTTAATATGCTGGATTGAGGCTGAGATAGAAGGTGGGTGATCTGTAGTCCTAGCTATAAGAAGAGGCCAGACAGGATACTAAGGAGGAATTGATGTCTTTCAAATACTGATTTTTCTACTTTGTGACTTCTAAAGCCCTGGATGACTGATTTGTTAGAAGTCAGAAAAAGACTCAAAATGACTACTAATAATTTTGTTTAGTGGCTAAAATATTTATTCATAGGATGTCTTAATAGATGCTACAATATATTTTTGATAGGCTAAACAGTAGGATGTAAAAGCATAAATCAGTCTTATTGTTTATACATTTTTTAGTTTCTAGTATCTGAATTTTCTAAACTAAGTTTTACATGTGAAGATAATGTGAGCAATGTATACATTTGGGAATATCTTGATTGCATTATTTTGTCCTACTATTGCTTATAACAGCACCAATCTGCATTACCTAAAAAATGTAACCTAGGTATAGCTGATTTAGCTCTGATGATTTTATCATCTTGATAAATGATGAAATCAGGTCATTGTGTAGTCTAGCTGATTTTTATACAATTGTTTGTGAGGCTAATCAGAAGAAATACAAGGGCAATTTAGTTTTTGAGTTTAAACCCAAACCAAAGTTTCAAATTCCTACAGATAAAATGTTTTCTGAGCTTGCCTGAATAGGACTGGAATTGTTCTAGCCAAAGAGAAGTGTTGAATAATGATGAGTTTTTCTTAAACTCAGCTAATCTATTTTTAGGGAAAACATAGTGAATAAGAATCAGATCAGGTCTTCTGAAAAAAAAAATGGCAATAGCAATAAGTGGCTATTAAAAAGACTTCTAAAGAGTAGCAGTTGCATTTGGATAGAGCTTTTTCCCAGTCATGTGAATCATTAGCTAATGTTTCATTTACTTAATTAGAAAATTGTGATTAAAGCTCTGGTTTAAAAAACTAAAGACAAAAATCCAAATCCAATCTTTTCCCTACAAAAGTTTTTATGTAAGAAACAGCACAAAGTAATTAAAGATAAAATGATTCACAAAATAATTACAGAATCTTTCTTACCTTAGAGAAAAACAATAAAAGAACTGATTGAGGTATTGAGGCTATTAAGAGTGTACGTGCCAGAGAAATAAACCCAAGCATAGGTAACTCAATTATAAAAAATGATCCTCAAAAATAAAGAGAATATATGTGTGTTTATTTAAAGAGAATATATGTATGTGTATATATGTATATATAATAGAATTACATATACCATATGTAATAGAATTAATATACTTTAATATAATCTTTGTTTTTAAAAATAATATGTGGACTTTATTATGACTTTGAAAAAGTATTTGAAACTATTACATTGATGTTGCTTATTATTTATAATCTTTTTACTAATGAATATGTAACTATACATGAGCACTCTTACTATTTTTCATTTTGTGGGGGTTTTTTTTTTTTTAGATTTATTTTATTAGTGAGAAACAGAGAGAGAGAGACAGAGAGGGAGAGGGAGAGACACAGGCAGAGGGAGAAGCAGGCTCCATGCAGGGAGCCCGACGTGGGACTGGATCCCCGGTGTCCAGGATCATGCCCTGGGCTGAAGGCGGCGCTAAACCGCTGAGCCACCCAGGCTGCCCAATTTTTTCTTTTTTTAACAGACTTTATTTTTAAAGGCAGTTTTGTATTTTGTGGTTTTTATATAAAATTTCTCGATTTTATAAATTTTAAACCAAAAGGCTACATTTAGGTCACCAGAGAGGTTCTTAAAAGTTTCTCAAATTTTAAACCTTTTTGTTTTATCTTCTTTCCTTAGAATTTACATCCTGCCTATTTCTGAAAAGATTTGAAGTGGCTTATGAGATTAGGCATAATGCAAAATAAGGCCATTAGGAATAGAAGGAAAATATCTCCAAATATAGCAGAGGGAATGAGGTGAACAGACACACCCAGGGTGAGGTGATTGGTAGAATTGGGGCACTGATCTTGGCTGTAGCTTTCCTGTCAGCTAAAACAAAGAGGAAAAGCTCATGTAGTATAGAATTTTAATTTCTGACTAGAGAAAGCATTTAGATATTAAGATTTTTTAAAAATCAAGCCTAAACTTTGGTTGTATTTTGATGACTTATTTAAGAGACGTTGTAAAGGTACGGAACAGTATTATTGCTTCATTTAAGACAAACACATTCATCCTGTTCAAATCTGATCATAAAATATACCAATTTAATGCTTTAAGTTCTTTTGCTTGAAAAATAATACTTATGCATGGAAATAAAGTTGTAAATTTTCCAAAATGGCATGAAATTGAAAGTTGAAGTATTTTTTTTTAAGATTTATTTATTTTAGAGGGGGGGAGGGGCAGAGGAAGAAGGAGAAACTTAGGTAGACCCTGCAGACTTGATCTTATAACCCCTGAGATCACAGCCTGAGCCAAAACCAACAGACTGTTGCTTAACCAGCTGTGCCACCCAGGCACCCCAAAGTTGAAGTACCTTTAGGATCTTTACTTTCTCTCACCTAGTCCAACCTTCCTCAGAAATAGTAACTGTTGACATCCTATTAGAAGTTCTTGCAATGGGGGATCCCTGGGTGGCGCAGCGGTTTGGCGCTGGAGACCCAGGATCGAATCCCACATCGGGCTCCCGGTGCATGGAGCCTGCTTCTCCCTCTGCCTGTGTCTCTGCCTCTCTCTCTCTCTCTCTGTGACTATCATAAGTAAATTTAAAAAATAATAATAAAAGAGTTGTGTTAGAAGTTCTTGCAATGGTTATCTCCATAACTCTAAATGATATGGGTACACTTTCTCCCTTTCTCTTTTTTTTTTAAAGAAAAAGATATATTTAAAAGAAAAACACAATTTTTAAAAATCAAAATATGTGATCTTCACTTAAAAAATTTTATGTTCAAATTTTGAGGACATAATAATTATACTATAGGCAGTGTTTTCACATTTCTTGGAAATACACAAGCATAAAAGGTATGCTTTATTTCTTGATCAAATTGAGCCTATGGATGGTATTGACTTTTACTACTGATAAGGAACAGAGTTCATTATCTCTGCTAACATTTTCTCCTCACTCTTTCTCACATTTTTATTAGCCGTATTATTATATTTTAATCATTTTACTGAATAAACTTAACAGCTTAAATTGTACTTAAATTTGTATTTGCTAATCCACAGATTTGAGATAGTATCTCTTGAGTTTTCTGGAGTAGTAGGAGGAAATTAGTGCTCTTACACTTCTCTTTTTCTCTCTCTTTCCCTCTCAATATTGGCAGCTCTAGGCTACTTCCCATAATCAGTGTTTAAATTATACAAGTTGAAAACTGTTGGCTGGAGGGCCAAATCTAATTATTCAGAGGTATTAGCTTTTACCCACGTGGTGACTATTTTTAAAGGAAATCAAACTAATAGCCAATAAGTGAAAATGGAGATATTTCATATATTCTGCTTTGTTTTTCTTTTCTAGAAAAATGGGAGGGCTGCTAGTATGGAGCCCACATTTCTATGTGGTTATAATTGGTAGGAAGAGGAATAACTTCTCCCTTTTGATGAGGCTTATGCTCATTTCTTCCCAGTCACTTTGATACATTCGCAATTACTTTGCCCTACTCCCTCTCATGACTGTAAGCATCTAAGTATGTGTGTGTGGTCCTTAGTCTGTGGTATTCAGTTTTATTCTATTGTTATTGTTAAATGACCCATGCTTTGTCTATGGAATGATTCTATTCTGTGTTCTGAGATATTTCCTTATCTTTTTGAAAGGTTATTTCTAAATACCTCATCCAAGATGGCTTCTAAGTCCCTTGCACTCACACGGTAATTCTCTATGTGGCACCTTTGGTGATTCTGATATTTTCCCAGTTCATTTTTAAATGTATTTGTAACTTTCACACCTGAATAAAAGCTCTGTGAGAGCAAAGCCCTGGTACAAATCCACAGATGTTAGAAAAGGTTTTGAATTTATGGTAGGTATTCCACAAATAATAAGTTCTTCCTCCAGTTTTCAATACATTTGTATATTCTTTTCTTGTGCATTGTTATTATAATAAGGTTTGGGCAATAGGAGAGAAACAAATCTGTTTGCTGAGGATGCCATCATGAACCAGAGGAGCCATTGAGTGATATTTGTAATTCTTTTAGAAAGTGACCAAAGAAATAATGAATTTGGAAGAAAAATTCCTTGAAAGATTGTTTTTCATTATCATATAATATTTTTCTGCAAATCATGAGCCTGCCTTTTGGTACCTTGGTAGTGTAGAAGATAAACGATGGTATAGGTAGCTTTTAAGGTTAAGTTTACAGTACAATTTTTCTTTCATAGGAAAAAGTTCAGGAAAGATAACTTTGAAACGATATGTAAAAATGTTTATTTTTCTGGGCAGAAGGGGAAAATTTTACTCTCAGATTCTCCAAAGTGATTTTATGGAAGGTATCTTTTTGATAATTAAATCTAATTTTATTTTCTCAGGTTTCTCTTCAGTAAAGTATGAAAATCAGTAAGGAAACAATTTTTCCCAAACTTCCAAAAGGGATTTTGAATTCATCCAATTTACATGGTATTTGATATTTTTCTTTGAATTCATTTTGCAAGCTCTTATACTGTAAGAGTTTCATTAAGTCAAGTGAAGAGAATCTTTTTTAGCATTAATCTGCTGTATACATAACTGACTTCGATGATGAACACTTGAAGTACATTATATTGTGCAATGATGCTGGCAGTTATTCTTTAAAGTAGATTCACTAAGTATATCCATTCAGTTTCTTCTTGGTATTTTAAACACTGGGCAAATCTCTCTTACAATTCTCCAATTCAATGAAGGGAATTTTCCTTTAGCAACTATGGAAGTTCAGTATAAAAATTGAGTAGAATTTTATTGTTGATATTAAAATCTTTATTAAAAAAACAAAAAAGTACTTATGCTGGTTTTCTTTCTTTTTTTTTTTTAAGATTTTATTTATTCATGAGAAACACACAGAGAGAGGCAGAGACACAGGCAGAGGGAGAAGGAGGGTCCCTGTGAAGAGCCAGATGCTGGACTCTATCCTTGGACTCCATCCTGGGACTCCAGGATCACGCCCTGAGCTGAAGGCAGACGCCCAAACCCTGAGCCACACAGACACCCTTTATGTTGGTTTTAAACTGAAAGTAAAGTTGGTGTCTTCTTGTAGATTTCTGAGGAGGGCTTTCAAAGTCAGTATTTTTTCTATGGGGTGTTATCTCCGAACTAATTTTAAATTTGATTGTTTTCATATATATATGATTTATTCATTTGTCCAAAATTTTGATTTTGCAGGCTAACAGGCTGGAATTTCATAGTAAGCGATTCATTCTATATTATTCTTCCCTACCATTAATTGAGCTCATTTTCAATTCCCTTTTTCTCTTTCTTTCTTTTTCTTTCTTTCTTTCTTTTTCTTTCTTTCTTTCTTTCTTTCTTTCTTTCTTTCTTTCTTTCTTTCTTTCTTTCTTTCTTCTTTTCTTTCTTCTTTCTTTCGTTCTTCTTTCCTTCCTTCCTGCCTTCCTTCCTTCCCTTCCTTCCTTTTAAAGATTTTATTTATTTGGGAGTCTGCAGATAAGTAAGGGGAGGGGCAAAGCGTGAGGAAGAAGCAGACTCCCTGCTGAGCTGAGCAGGGAGCCCGACTCCTGACTTGATCCCAGGACCCAGAGATTATGACCTGAGTCAAAGACAGAGGCTTAACCAACTGAGCCACCCAGGTACCCCAGTTTTGACTAATTTTCCAAAGAACTTAGTGTAATGATCTTTAAGGCTTGAGAGAGTGACTTTTTTTTTCCAGTTTGTTTGTAGCTTGTTTCTTTTGCATACTTTTTTTCTTGTATATTGTGTACATTTTTATTTTTTATTTTAATATTTTTGTCTCTACTTCTGTTCCCATTGATGTTATGCTTTCTGATAGATGTCATAGGCAAGAGCTTAGTTCTTTTATTTTGAGTATCCTTTTACTTAATAGTAAAGTACTGGCACTACAGTAGAGGGGAAACAGGAAAATCATCTCCTGAAGAAAGAAAACAGTAATTTCATTCTATGGTGATACTTCTTTTTCTCTGTTAAATTTCTCTCCAAATTAAGCAAATTTGTTTTACTTTAAAAGGTATTGGTTTCCTATTCCTTAGATTATGTGCTGGCCACAGGACTTTTGCTTTTGAGTCCTTTATTGCTTTCTATGTGTGGCAGATGAACAGATATGGTATTCCAGAGCAGAAGCTCTAAGAGATGGCACACGTTTTTGGCAAGTTCTCTTGCTCTCATCCTCTATAGTGAAAGTGGAATATCTAAAAGATGGTATAGGAATGAGGAGACCTATTTAGCAGAGCCACAGCTGAATACAACTTATGTGAGATGTGGGTGAAAAAGAAATATTGTCATAAACCACTGAGATTTGGGGATTTTATCTGCTACTTCAGAAAAGCTAAAACATCACTCATATTGAGACCTCAGCCTTTGAAAATATTTGGGCAAGGAGGATATATTCAGAGCTCTAAATCATATTTATTGATGACAGATGCCCAGTTATTGCACAAGTTTCTTAACTGTTGTCTTTGAATATCTGAGTAAGAAGGAAAAAGCCTTAAAGAGATCCCACTAAAAATAATTCATCACATTGTATTTTTCTGATGTAACCATAATTTTCATTGCATACAGCAGTTTGATATTCTTCATTGCAAGAGATAATTATGAATTTTGTTTTCCTGATTAAGCGAATTTTTCCAATTTTACTTTGTAAAATTTGTTTTAAATTAAAACTTTGTTTTTAATTAGGCCATTTTCACTTTTTGATTTTCTAATCTGGAACTAAAACTAACCAACAATATTTTAAGTTTTGATTCCACTTTATGAAAGAGTAAAATTCATAGCAAAATTAGAATGTCAAAGCAATATCAAGATAAAATTTCTCCAGGTTTTTAAAAAAAATAATTTTGGCAGCGTTTACAAGTATTTACAATTTAGGATTGTATAAATCATTTTACTGTGTGAGGAAAACGGAATATTTATGTTTCTATAAGACAACATTTTCAATAAGAATTTTGTTCCTTTAATTTTCATAGTTTAATTTTAGACTGTAACACTAACAATTTCAAAGTTGTTCTATTTCTCCTTGTTTGTTTATCTAAATATTAGTCCATTGACCTTAGCTGAAATATTTGTCTCAGGTTTAATCTGTAAATAAAATATATTTTGTTTTCTCTTTTAAAATATATATTACCATAAAGTTATAGTTATAGTTATGATAGTTTGTTGCCAATAACAAGGAATGTGAAATTTGAGTTTTAATAGAAATGAAATTTAAGCTAGTAGCAATACCTTACCAGAAAACATGCCGAATATAAAATAAATAAAAAAATAGTTACTGTGAGCTTCTGTACACTTACACCTCAAATTCTTATATTAATACTTTACTAATACTTCATCTTATATTGGCCTATCTGTATATCACTGTAAATATTCACCAATCCATCTCCATTTGTTGGGTACATTTTAAAATAAATTGCAGGCACCAGTACACTTTTTCTTAAATAAGTCATACATAACATGAAAGAGTTTCCTATTTGTTTAATAGTCTTTCTTTTGATGAAATGTTACATAAAATGTAATGCACAAGTCTTAATTGCACGTCAGAAAAGGTTTAACAAATGTATATACGTATGTAATCCAAAACTCTAACAAAATGTAAACCATTTCCTTTGCCCCAGAAAGTTTCCTCATGTCCTTTCTCAATGAATCTCCACCTTACTGCCTGGAAAGTTAACAGATGCTCTGGTTTTTGTTTTCCCCATCGAATAATGTTTTGTTTCTTCTAGAATGTGTTATAAATGAAATCATAAACTCTGTACTTTTTTGTGTAATGCTTCCTTCACACTGCATTATGTTTTGAGACTCACTCATGGGAGATTGCTTCTTTTTACTGTTGAATAGTATTCCACTGTATGAATATATAGCAATTTGTTCATTCCTTCCTTTATGGATGAGATAGATATCTGGGCTGTTTAAATCTCTGTATATCATGGTAAAGTTATTATGAACATTTTGGTATACATTTTCTTTTGTAAATACATATATTTTTTAGCATTTTTATTAGGTAAATACTTGGGACTGAAATTTCTGGCTCATAGGAATATTTTCACTTTTGTTAGAAATTGCCAGATCTTTCTCAAAGTGTTTGGATCATTTTACATTCCCACCAGCAAAGTATAAAATTTCTGGTTACTTTGTATCCTCACTAACATTTGGTGTTATCAGTCTTTTTAAATTTTATTTTAGCCCTTTTGATATGTTATATAGAAACATCTTCTTGTAGTTTTAATTTGAATTTACCTAATTATTTATGATGTTGAACACCTCTCTCCATGTGTTATGGTCCATTTGCAAATCTTTTGTGAAGTATACACTTAAATCATTGCCCACTGCCCATATTTAATTTTTTCTAGAACTGTTTCAGTCCCATTTTATTGCCTGATTTCAAATATCTGTGTTTTATCTCTTATTTTAAGAAGAAACTTAGGACCACCCGTTTTAAGATTGTGAGTCATATCTGTGGAGCTTCTCATGATTTTAGAGATCCTTTAAATTTCACATATAGTTTCCAAAACTATTGCACTATCCTTTTGACCATGGTGGTAATTTGGATACATATTTTCCACAATTTTACTGTTGAAGGCATGTTTTTAGACCTTTGCATAGGCTTATTTTAATTAGAAAAGACAGAATTATATGTTCCTTAAGAAACAAATTCTCTATATTCAGAAAAATGAGTTATTGCTGAATCTAAAAAGAAGGTACTTATGCCAATAAGTTTTGTACCACTAATTTTTCTCATATCAATGTATGTTGATACCCACAAGTTTTTCTGATGGAATGCCAGTGGAAGACTTCTATAGTTATTAAACCTGTTCTACTTAAAAAAGACTCTTTGCCTCTTCAAAATGTAATATGGGCATTTTTCTCCTCTTTTTTCTTCCTTTTCTAATAATGATGATGATGGAATTCATAGAAACTGAGTTGTTGCTTGATTACTATGTGTTATATTACATTATTGGATTATATGAGACAAAAATTAATTTGCCCTGATTTTATAAATGAGGTACCTAAAACAAGGGTATATTGTTATTTGTCTGAAGTCATGGGGCTGATATGTAATGGAATTGGAACCCAAATCTAACTTTTTCTGCCTCTTATCACCTATGATGTGCTGCTTTGGAGATCACAGACTCGTGAACTTTGGAACATGAAACATGATTGATTGTACTATTATACTTGTGTAAGTCACTCTGATGGGTATCTGGAGTGTTCTATAAGACATTTTATAGGAGTGTTCTTGTTTGGTTTGTCTTTTATAGGCGCCTGAATTTTAACTCCATTGTCAATTTCAGTCTATCTGATCCAGACATGTGATGATATCTAGAAGAATCCTTCAGTTCAAGCACTTGTAAATTCAACAAATAGATTACCTAAGAGTGAGCACTCTACACAGCATATGGAATATACAACAGTATGGGGCACCTACAATGTGCTTGACATTCTGCTAGGCAAAGCTGAATAAGTTATGGATCCTTGCCCAAATGAGCTTATCATCTAATGAGAGTTACTAAGATGTACACAATCTTTATTATATGGTTAAGCACTATGATAGAGTTACGCAATGGAATATATATCCTATACTTTCAGATAGTATAGGGAGGTGTTTCAGATAGTATCCTTTAGTTTCTGCTTGCTAAGACATTAGCAAAACTTACTAGGATTTCTTTTCTTGTTTTTTTTGTTTTGTTTTGTTTTTTTTTTTTTAAGATTTCTTTATTTTAGAGAGACACAGTGGGGTGGACAGAGGGAGAGAGAATCCCAAGCAGATTCTACATAGAGCAAAAGCCCGACAGGAGGCTCTGATTCCACAACCTTGGGATCATACCCTGGGCCAAAACCAAAGGTCGATGCCACCCAGGTGCCTCTGTGGTTAGGATTACTGAAGGAAGTGTTTACGGACTTTAAGTTTGCATTTTATGCTCTTCTTGCCTAACCTCATTTTGTACTATAATTGGCTAATACTAATTTCAGAAACTTCTTTTTTAACCACTGTGCAAAATTCATAATTTTTAAAATACTGAATCTTTAACATTAAAATTGTCTCTTAAGGAAAAAGGCACAAAATCCTGATCCTATTTCTCCACAGCCCTTCAGGCCCTAGCCTAACTGAGGGTTGGTCGTTCTGTTTCTTCTAGGCTGCTGAGAAATTTATATCCTTACATGAGCAGAGACTAAGGCAGAGAATGATGCTGGGGAGTAAGGGACATAGAGAATATGAAATACGTGGATTTGTTATTGGATTTCATCAGGATAAATGGCAATGTAACACCCCTTTATATCTGAAAATTGGACACTAACAATCTGTATGTTGCCTATGGTTTATTTAGGGTGCTTGGGAATGTACTATCGTAGACTTTTTTAAAGGGATGGAAAATGTAAGGACGGTGGAGTTTAATGCTTGTTTTTGGAGCATTAGTGACTTACAGCATGAAAAGGACAAACTTGTCTCCCAAAATTATCTGGCTTGGGAAACAAAAAGAAACACAGTATGTAATTATGTTGCAGAAATTCTCTTCTGCCTGCAGTTGGTGCACTGAGACTGCTAAAAAGAAATTGCAGAAATTGATGTTTAAGAAGTACATTTTAGGCATACAGCCTCTCCTCTGCTGTCTTGCCTACAGCTCCCTTGCAGTATACTTGATAAACTTCTATCTTCTTTAAGAAAAAAAAGAAGTACAGTTTCCATCATGTTTTAGCAGATAGGTATGTATGGTGTGTGTGAGTAAACAGAAACAAAAGTTTCCAGAAACAATACTAACCTTTGTAATGTTTCATTGATTGTGATATTTTCTCTTCTATTATCCTATTCTATTCTTTCTATTCTATTCTATTCTATTCTATTCTATTCTATTCTATTCTATTCTATTCTATTCTATCCCATCCCATCCCATCCCATCCCATCCCATCTCATCCTATTTCACTCTATTCTTCTATTAATGGAAGAGTCTTTTCAATTAAGGTGTAGTCATAAGATCATTTAAGGAAGACAATTACTGAAAATTTGGAAGAGGCATATGAAAGCAAGCATAGGGGGTTGAATGTACTAGATGAATAGAACGTAGTGTTCTCTTTCATTCTCTTTCTAATAAATCCACTCTTCCTCCACCTCCATCTTCCTTCCTTCCTTCCTTAGCATTCTTATTGATACTGCATAACTGCCTGCCCTGTCCACAACTGATTGGACTAAATACCTGGCTCCAAAGAAATCAATCTGTAGCCTCAGTTGTACTAACCAGATACCTGGATTATTCAGATTTTTCTGATTCTGATAGATCTTTATCTCTTCATAAGTTCATTTCTGGAATCAATTTGAGATTTCTTTTCCTTTTATTCAAATATTACTTGACAGAAGTGTAGGTTGTCAGTTGTCATTTAAATCTCAATCCATCCACAGATGGAACATGCTGTCTTGTAGCCTATATTATTATTTATTGACTGGTCAATATACTATGGCTATGCCACTACTTTTTATAACATTGGCCAACAAGTTTTATTCACAATTAAATTTAGTAAATTTTTATTTTTCTAGGTGCTTCATCACCTCTTCAGACACTTAGGCTAATAAATACGTATTTTCTCAGACTACTTTTTGTTGGCTAAGTAGTCAGTAGTTTCTACAGAATGATTGGAAGATTATAGCCTCTATTTCTTTTGATTGTCTTGTCTTTTCTTCTTCTATTTCTTTGGTTTATTAGATAGATCTTATATTTTCAACTTAGGCACTTTTCCCTTGGGTTGTTAGATGAAGTCTCTCGATGTCCTGACATGTTGGGTGATTTAGCCATGGAAATGATTCCTAGCTTGCCCTTTTTCTCTTCAAGAAGCATGAATTTAAGGCTAATCTAGAATCTTAAAGTTTCTTTAATATTTGGAAAGGTGAGTTATTTTGAGAATTGAGTGATATTAAACACCTCAAGTAGCTTTAAAACCTTTCAAAAATCATCTGTTTTCAACTTAAAGTTAATTTTTCAGTTTCTAAGGCCATAGAACTGTTCCATTTTGGCCTGAAGCCAAATATTTAGACACACTGCAAAAGAATCCCATTATGAATCTCTCATTCAATTAGCTGTTTTCAAAGGGCAGAGAACAGAAATTTAGTCTCCTTTGTGAGAAGAGCAGATAAGAGTTTTATTTGCTAAGTGGTTTTTGAAAGAGAATTTTGAATAATTTTTGCCAATGAGTTCTATAGTGAATACATTCTCTGTATTAAAATTCCTGAGCTGCAGTTTCATTTCTCTTCTTATTTTAAAATAAACAAGAGTTGAGCAAGTATACTAATTAGTTAGAGTTTGGAAGACATCTTTGTGTCCATGTTTCCACAGAAGTATTAGAACTAGTGATTTTATTCTAGAGAGAGTTGATATTTTTTGTTGAATATTTTGGGGAATTACATTAATGTACTATTTTTAAAATAATATTTGTACTCAAAGAGTCCTCTCTTTCTCCCAACCCTCCCATTCTATAAAATTAAGAATAGAGTGAATTTCCAAATAAATCCCAATTATATTTTCATTCTACTATAGGAGAGGATTATAGACGCTCTCATGCTTTATCTTTGAAATATTTTAGTCAAGAGAAAAATTTTTTTGTCAGATTATTTAGAACTAGCATCTCCAACATTCTTTGTTTTAAGATATCTTTATTTATTTTAGTAAGAAGGGGAGTATGCAAGTGGATAGAGGGGCAAAAGGAGAGAGAGAGAATCTTAAGTAGACCTCACCACTGAGTGCAGAGCCCAAAGCAGGGCTTGATCCCACGGCCCTGAGATCACAACTGGAGCTGAAATCAAGAGTAAGATGTTCAACTGACTGAGCCACTCAAGTGCATCTCAAACTTTTCTGATGAAATATTTCTTAACTCATGAGACAGTGAACTTATAGCTAAGAGAAGTCAGGCTATGCATTCTATACAATGAGATTATAGCTAATTTTAAGCATTCTCCTTAAAACTTTCTATATCATCGTATTTTTAAATAATAAATATATACTAGTTTTATAATAGAAACTATTGAAACAATTTTCATCCTAGCTTCCTTCCTTGGAAGATGAACAATAGCTGTTAAAGGCAGTGATAGAAAAAACTTTCTATATCATCGTATTTTTAAATAATAAATATATACTAGTTTTATAATAGAAACTATTGAAACAATTTTCATCCTAGCTTCCTTCCTTGGAAGATGAACAATAGCTGTTAAAGGCAGTGATAGAAACATCATTTGTTCATCTTTGCTGTGTTCACTTTGATTTTGAATCTGTGAATAGAAGTATCACATATTATACTCCTCTCCATTCTATGCACATAAACATTTCATGAATGAAAAATAAACTGGTTGATGGAGGAAGTTTGATTTTGCCTGTATGTGCATATAAAAAGTCTTCTAAGAATACAAACATTAAGAATGTAGACCAGCCTCTGCCTTCAAATCTTCAAGTATAAATGATGCTCTAGAAAAATGTAGCCTACTTATCTACCATTTTTTTCTTTGACAAATTGCTATAGGTCCAGGATTAGCATTTTCCAGTTTAAAATGCAAAAGTTTAGAAGATAAATGTAAAATTTCTCCTGCAAATTCTAACAGCCTTCATTATTATTAAGATGGTACAAGAAATTTTCCTATTAGCAGAATTAAAAATCCTCGATTACAAATGCCTGTGTGATTTGGTAATATTTTACTCATATTTAATTTTGGTAATTTATTCCATACAATTCTTCAGAATTAATTTCTATTTTTTGTTATTCTTGTAAGAGAGACCTGGTTTTGTTAGTTACTCATTCCTTATTTTGTGAAATTTTAGTAAACCTCTTAAGTTTTCTCCACTCTCCTGGAAAAAGAATGGTCATTCCACCTAAGATAAGCCAATCAGAGTCACTCTCCCAGGAATTTGATCTTAAATCATAAGATCTCAGGACGGAAAATATTTGGAGATGATTCATCATGGAGTACATGGTGAAGGAAGTGTCATTAACTTTTCCTACCATCATTCTTAGTGTTGCTATGGTTTTTGTATTTTTTGAAGTCTGATCTTTCCAATTTTCATTTGATCATGTGAGATTTCTTTCTTTATCCAAAAAAAATTTTTTAAGAATCTTTTTATTTTAAAATAAAACACAGATCAGGAGCACCTGGGTGGCCCAGTCAGTTAAGTGTCTGACTTTTGATTTCAGCTCAGGTCATGATCTCAGAGTTGTGATATCAAGCCCTATATTGAATTAGGATTCTCTCTCTCTCCCTCTGCCCCTCCCCCTCACTCACTCTGTATAAATAAATAAATAAATAAATAAATAAATAAATAAATAACACAGTTCCAGAAGGCTACACAAAACAAACAAAAAAACCTAAATAAACTATTATAAATACCCTATAACCACCATCCAAGGGAATAAATAGAACTTTGATGGAAGAAAGGACTACAATTACCACTCCAGAATACCTCCTTGCCCCATCTCAATCTCAACCTCTGCTTCATAATTAATCACTATATTGACATTTAAAATAATTACTTCTTTGAATTTCTTTTTAGTTTTATAACCCATGTGCAGATCCCTGAATTAACACTGTTCTAAAATACACAGTAGTGGAATTATTGGATCATATGTGAAAACCTGCTGAACAAAACAGAGAAGAGAATTATGCGAAACAAAATAGAGTTCAGGAACCCTGCAACTCCATCAAATATAATAACATTCATATTATATGAGTCCTAGAAGAAGAAGGAGAGAACACAGGCCAGAAAATTTATTGAAAGAAATAACAGCTGAAAACATCCCTAATCTGGAGAAGGAAACAGATATCCAGATCCTTGAGGTGCAGAGAACTACCCTCAAAATCAATAAAAGCAGACCCAGAGCAAGACATATCATAATTAAATCTACAAAATATAGTGATAAGGAAAAAGATTTTGAAGCAGCAAGACAGAAGAAGTCAGTAACTTGGAAAGCTCATAAGGCTAGCAGGAGATTTTCAACAAAAACTTCACAGGCCAGAAGAAAATGGCATGATATATCCAAAATGCTGAATGGGAAATATGTACAATCAAGAATACTCTATTCAGCAGGGCTATCATTCAGAATAGGAGAGATATAGAGTTTCCCAGATAAACAAAAGCTAAAGGAGTTCGTGACCACTAAATCCACTCTGTAAGAAATACTAAAGGAGACTCTTTGAGTGGAAAAGAGAGACCAAAAGTGACAATATGAAGGCAGGAAACACAAAAGCAGTAAAAAATTAATATTTCTGTAAAAAAATCACTCAAGGAACTCACAAAAAATATATAAAATATAATAACATGTACCTAAAACATGGGAAAAGAAAACACTGGGTTCAAACTTAAATGACCATCAAATGAATATAGACTGCTATATGCAGAAGAGGTTATATACAAACCTAATGGTAAACATATATCAAAAGCAACTAATAAATATGCAAAAAATAAGGAAAAAGAAATCCAAATATATCACTAAAAAGGATCATCAAAGCATAAAAAAAGAGAAAGAAAAAAGAACAGAAAATCTTCAGGAAAAACCACAAACCAAATAATAAAATGGCAATAAATACATATCTGTCAATACTTACTTTGAATGTAATGGACTAAATGTCCCAATCAAAAAATTTAAGGTGTCAGAATGGATAAAAAACAAGACCCACCTACATGCTATCTGCAAGAGACTCATTTTAGTCCTAAAGACACCTACAGATGGAAAGTGAAGGGATAAAGAAACATCTATCATGAAAATAGTTATCAAAACAAAAGAAAGCTGGAGTAGCAATACTTATATCAGATTTTAAATAAGGTAGACTTTTTTTTAAAGAAAGACTTATTTATTTAACTTAGAGAGAGAGCAGGTAGGGGCATTGGCAGAGGGAGAGGGAGAGAGAATATCAAGCGGACACTGTGATGAACATAGAGTCCGACACGGGGCTTGATCTCATGACCCCGAGATCCCAGCCTGAGCCAAAACCAAGATCAGATGCTTAATGAACTGTGTCACTCAGGTGCCCCAGAACAAAGTAGACTTTAAAACAGAGTTAAACAAGAGTTTAACAAGAGTTAGAGAAGGCACTATAATAACAAAGAGGACAACCCAATGAGAAGATATATTTATGCACCCAGCATAGAACCCAAATACATAAAACAGTTAATAATAAGTAACATAAAAGAACTAACTTATAATAATATAATAATTAGTAGAGGATTTTAACCTACTTTAACCCTACTTAAATTAAAGGACAGATTATCTAAACCGAAAATGAACAAGGAAATAATAGCTTTGAATGACACACTGGAACAGATGGATTTAATAGATATGTTAAAAACATTCCATCCTAAACTGCAGGATACACATCCTTTTCAAGTGCACATGGAACATTTTACAAAATAAATAACATATTTGCCCATAAAAAAAGGTCTTAACAAATTCAAGACACCATGCACCTTTTCTGAATGCAATACTATAAACTAGGAGTAAAAAACAAACAAACAAACAAACAAACAAACAAAAACTAGGAGTCAATCATGCACACACACACACACACACACACTCTAAATCTGGAAAGACCACAAATTCATGGAGGTTAAATAACATGCTACTAAACAATGAATGGGTCAACCAGGAAATAAAAGAAGAAACAAAAAAGTTAATGGAAACAAATGTAAATGAAAACACAATGATCTAAAACCTTCAATATACAGCAAAAGTGGTTCTAAGAGGTAGGTTTATAGCAATTCAAGCTTGCCTCAAGAAGCAAAAGAAATCTCCAATAAATAACCATACTTTACACTTAAAGGCACTAAAGAAAGAATAAAAAACAAAATGTGGAACCAACGGAAGGAAGGAAATAATAAAATTTAGAGCATAAATAAATGACATAGAGACCAAAACAAACAAAATCATAACAGATCAGTAAAACCAGGAGCTGGTTCTTTGAAAAAAATCAATGAAATTGATAAACTTTTGGCCAGACTTATCAAAAAGAAAGGAGAAAGGATCCAAATAAATAAGAGTACAAATGAGAGAGAAGAAATAATAGTCAACACCACAGAAATATAATTAGAACATTATGAAAAACTATATGCCAACAAATTGGACAATCTAGAAGAAATGGATAAATTCCTAGAAACATATAAATATTAAAACCGAAAGAGAAATAGAAAACTTGAGCAGACCAATAACCAGCAAAGAAATTGAATCAGTAAAAAAAAAAAATTCCAACAAACAAAAGTGCAGGACCAGATGGCTTCACAGGTGAATTCTACCAAACATTTAAAGAAGAGTGAATACCTATTTGTGTCTGCTTCAAACAATAGAAAAAGAAGAAAAACTTCCAAATTCATTCTATAAGACCAGCATTATCCTGAAACCAAAACCAGATGAGGACAACTATAAAAAGAGAACTACCAAGGCCAATATCACTGATGAACATAGGTGCAAAAATCCTCAATAAAATAGTAGCAAACCAAATTTAACAACACATTAAAGCATCATTCATCATTTGATCAAGTAGGACTTATTCCTGGGTTGCAAGGGTGGTTCATTATTTGCAAATCAACATTATAAATCAAACCAATGAGACAAAGGATAAGAACCATGTGATCCTTTCAACAGATACAGAAAAAGCATTTGACAAAGTACAACATCCATTCATGATAAACTCTCAGCAAAGTAGGGTGTTGAGGGAACATACCTCCACATGATAAAGACCTTTCATGAAAAACCCATGGTTAATATCACCCTCAATGGAGAAAAACTGATTTCTTCCCCCCTAAAGTCATGAATAAGACAAAGATGTCCACTTTTACCAGTTTATTCAACATAGTACTGAAAGTCATAGCCACAGCAGTCAGACAACAAAAAGAAATAAAAGTCATTGTGATGCCTGGGTGGCTCAGTGGTTGAGCATCTGCCTTTGACTCAGGGTGTAATTCTGGAGTCCCAGGATCACATCCCACACCAGGCTTCCTGCATGGAGCCTGCTTCTCCGTCTGCTTATGTCTCTGCTTCTCTCTCTCTTTTCTGTGTCTCTTGTGAATAAATAAATAAAATCTTTTTAAAAATGCAAAAAAAAAAAGTCATCTAAATCATTAAGGAAGAAGAAACACTCGCTATTTGCTGATAACATGATATGATACATAGAAAATCTGAAAAACTCCACCAAAAAACTGCTGGAACTGATAAATGAATTCAATAAAGTCACAAGTTACAAAATCAATGTACAGAAATCTGTTGCATTTCTATACACCAATAATGAAGCAGAAGAAAGAGAAATTAAGAAATCAATCCCATTTACAATTGCACCAGATATCTAGAAATAAGCCAAACTAAGGAGGTGAAAAATCTGGATTCTGAAAACTATACAACACAGATGAAAAATATTGAAGATGGCACAAACATGTGAAAAGACATTCTATATTCATGAATTGGAAGAATTAATATTATTAAAACCTTTATACTACCCCCCCAAATATACACATTTAATACAATCCCTATCAAAATACAACCAGCATTTTTTCACAGTCCTAGAACAAACAATGCTAAAATTTGTATTTGAAAAATAAAACAGGGAGTAAAGGGAAAAAGAGAGAAAGACAGTTGGACAAACTAAGAAACATACTCTTAATAATAGAGAACTGATGTTTACCAGAGAAGTAGGTGGGAGAATGGATTATAGAGGTGATGGGGACTAAGGATTGCACTTGTTGTGATGAGCACCAGGTGATGTATGGAATTGGGGAATATATTGTATACCTGAAACTAATATAATGTTGTATGTTAACTAACTGGAATTAAAAACTTAAAAAGAGGAAATAAAAACTCTAATTTGAAAAGAAGATACATGTACCCTCATGTTTATTGCAATATTATTTATAATGGTCAAGATGAGATTTTTTTGCCACTTGCAACAACAAGGATGGACCTAGTTATGCTAAATGAAATAAGTCAGACTGAAAAAGACAAATGTCATATGATTTCACTCATTTATGAAATCTAAAGAAACAAATAAATAAACAAACAAAAAGCAGAATCAGACCTGTAAATACAGAGAAAAACTGATGGTTGCCATGGGGAAAGGTTAGGGGGATGAGCAAAATGGGTAAAGGAAAGTAGGAGACACAGGTTTGTAGGAATGGAATCAATAAGTCATGGGAATAAAAAGCACAGATTAGGGAATATAGTCAATGATATCATAATAGCCTTGTATGGTGGCAGAATGTAGCTACACTAGTGGTGAGCATAGCATGACACAATAGAGAAGTTGAATCAACATATTGTGCACATGAAATTAACATAACATTTGTGTGTCAGCTATCAAATAAAAATTAATTTCATGTCTTTTAATGTCTTTTTAAAATATTTATTCACGAGAGACAGAGGGAGAGGCAGATACACAGGCAGAGGGAGAAGCAGGCTCCACGCAAGGAGCCTGATGTGGGACTCAATCCATGATCCTAGGATCATGCCCTTAGCCGAAGGCAGATGCTCAACTGCTGAGCCACCCAGGCGTCCCTTAAATCTCTTTTGATTAACATCCCCCCCATTCTTTATAATATTATATTTGAAATGAATTTCTTATAGACAGCACGTCATTGGCTCATGTTTTATTTTGGACTCTGTCAATCTCTGTCTTTTAATTGGCATTTTTAGATAATTTACATCTAATTTAATTATTGATATGGTAGGGCTTAAGTCTGCCATCTTAGTTTTTGTTTTCTATTTGTTCTCTCTGCTTTTGATTCTCTGTTGTCTTTTTCCTGCCTTCCTATAGGTTAAAAATGTTTTAGAATTCCATTTAGATTTATCTATGATATTTTTGAGTGTATCTCTTTGAATAGATATTTCAGTGTTTTCTTTGGGTATTATATTTGCATACGTAACTTATCACAGTCTACTGATGTCATACTATTTTCATACAAATGTGAATATAGGATCTAATATAATGTGAGATGCCTACTATAATGCTAATTCGAGTAAAACAAGATTCCTTTTTTGATGCTGCAGTAAAAAAATGCAAGGTTTATGGTTTTGCATTTTATGGTTAACCATGGTTTGTACAAAGAATTGAATCTCACACCAATTTTTATGTTGTGAATGGTGAGGCTATTTATTCTGACATGAAAAGTGCAACACTCAATCCTGATATTAGAAAAATAATGAACTTATAGAATAGCACAAAGTATATATAATATTGAATTAAACTATACTATTTTTTTGAAAAATAAGTTTTGAAAAAATAAGTTTTGAAAAATAAGTTTTGAAATGCTAACTTATAAGAACAAGATATTTTTATATTCTTTTCTCGAGCTATATAGTTGGACCCTGAAAACTGAAATAATTACTTGTTTGGCGTTCATAAAATACATGTTTACTTGAAGACTTTGCTAATACACAGCTTTTTGAATTATATAAAACCAATTATATACAACAAAGTTGAACAAAGATTATGGAACAGAACCATTAGAAAAGTTAATGAGTAACTGGCCTTTTCACCTTAATTCAGTTTTAAAATTTGGTGTAATCATTAGCTATTGATTTTATAGACATATGTCCAAATTTTATCAATTTACAGTTTGTCTTACATATTATTACAAAATTAAGCTTATGATTTATGTATTTGTTAAATTTTGAGTATTTTAACTTATACTGCAACAAAAATGATTAAAGATACAAACAATGGAATAGAATGAGTCAGAAAAACTATTTGGTATCTAGCAATTTGGAGATGAGTTCAATTGCTTCTTAGACGAGGAAAATAGAAAATGGGCATTTTATGTCCACTGGACATGGAATAGTGCCATAAGTCCAGTTCCTAATCCTGCAGACCAGAATAGCTCTTGGCTCTCTCCTGAGACTTCAGACTTGTAGTTGTCTTTCTGCCTAAGGATACTCTGACTTGGAAAATGCAATATATTGAAAGTTGACTGATCCTGGCAAGTGTCCATTGAGGGTGCTCCTATTGAATCCTAAAACCTTTGTATTCAGTGTGGTTTCCTGGATTACTTTTTCTTGATACGATTTTCTTCACATTTTGCCTTATTGCACATAGTTTTGACTCATAGACCCCTGGCACATTGTTGGTTTTTCCCTTGGATGAAAAATGTAGACTGTGAAATGTTTCTTTATTGAGAATGCTGCTGTTGCTCAACTTCTTTTCTGAGATGAAATTGAGAATACAATTATTTATGTCCATAGTTTTTGGCTTGGGGTGTGTTTTATCATCCCTATAACCATTGTATAGGTCATGGGGCAAGAGTAGAAACAAGTTACTGATTCCTTGAGACGTTGGAGGGGTGTCCATATGGAGCAGCAATGATCATGAGTCTAGTTCTCCCCTGTGCCTTCATTATGATTCATTCTATGTCACAATTAGAAATATATTCTTGGATATGTATTCGTTGCTAAGTTTTAGGAAAGCCCAATTTTTAATGTTTAATTGCTTGTTTCCAAAGTTAAGTTCATTTGTTTTTCTCACTTTAAGATCTTCAAATAGATTTTCCTTTCTTATTTGAAACATCTTTCAGCAAAGATAAATGAGCCAGAAGAACGGCACTTGCTGATGTGCCTTCTCTTCTTGCTGGCTTGATGAAAGCTCTTTTTTTCCTTTTTGGACTAGACTGTTGAAGATCTAGTCTGGCAGGAAGTCAGTCTCTGCAATGTGTTCTCTCTTGGAGCATTGATCTTCATTCTTTCTCCCTTTTCAGTTCTTTCTTCTTGATAGTGGTCTAGAGACCAAAATTCCTGATTGTGGCCAACAAAGCTCCCAATGTAAAATATTATCCTTCTCCACCTGAGCTCCGCATCATCATAGATCAGCAGCTGAGAAGCTATCTCTGGAAAATATCTTTGTAGTTCTCCCCTACTTATTCACAGCTCACATTATTTGTTTGACTCTCTAACATCTCTGTGATGCTGGGGAAGTTTTTAAAATTAGAATGGGAAGTACTGGGAACAAAATTGATATGACATGGTGCCTGGTCCATACTTTTCTATTTCAAGTCATCCTATCTGCTGATTGTAGAAACACTGGTTGTATTGAAGTAAAACTGCTAAAATGAAATTTTAAAGTAAGTAATGTCATTCTGGTAGACATATTTTGAAGTTTGACTACAATCTGTGTTATTGACTTAAGGACAAAATGAAGTTTGAATTGACTGAAGGAACCAAGAGAATATCATTACTCCACTGGTATATTTTAATTATTATTAACAACATAACAACTAAACAGGTGGATTATGAGTTGATAATTAAAAAGATGCTCGACATAGTTTGATTATAATAGAACACATCATCACCACATTCACAATTTTAAATAACTTTCCTTTTAATTGCCAGGAAATAAGATTATCAGTATAGTGCAAAAGGTCAAGACGTCAAAGTAAGTTGAAAATGTGTAACTGTATAAACTTCAAAGCAACACTAAATACTTCTTTAACATAGTAAGTACTTAAATAACAATTTCTTCATATTATTTTCATGTAATGTTAATTTTGTATTTGAAAACCAAATCAACTCTGTAAAAAGTATAACTTTTTGGTGTTTATAGAGGAAACACTGTTTCTTTTGACTTATAACAAAAACTCCTTATATTTGTAGTTAGATCATCTTTAGCAGTCTATAAATCTTGACAGAAGGAGAGGCTATTTATTTTTTATGAATTAAGACATTTGGCAATTTAAAAAGCTATTATGTTCTGTATCTTTCATTCCAGCTTATGTTCAGAAAAAATGCTGAATGAAAATATTGGCTGCAAAGATAATTGTATGGTGTTACTCATATTATATGGTGTTAGAAATTTTTTGTTTGCTCATTCAAATCTATCTTTCTGCCTTCTCATCCTGTTCTTTGCCCTTGCCCTCTCATTTTCCTGATTTGACCAATGAAAGGTATTAGCAGATGATCAAGGGGCAGATGAAAGAGAAAGTGGGGTTATTTGTCCCCCTTTCTCCCTTTGGGTCATGAATTATCAGTGACTTCTTTCTCTGTTTAAGGCCACAGCTCCTTCCAAGTGGCACTCTGCTATTCCTACTGCTTTTCTCTGGGTTGTAATAACTTCTCTTTCCCTTGTTTTTATGACCTAAGGGTGGGAATGACCTCCTACTCTGCTTTTGCCTCTCCATACCTTGATATTTATTCTAAATTCTTGCTAAATCCTTGTGAATAGTCTCTGTATTAATCTTCTAGGGCTGCCATAAGAAATTAACACAAACTTGGTAGCTTTAAATAACAAATTCTTTCACGGTTTTGAAATCCAGATATCCCAAATGAAGGTGTTAATAGGATTGTTTGTTGTGGAGGACAGGAGGAAGAATCTGTTCCATGTCTCCCTCTTAGCTTCTCTGTCTCTCTGTGTCTTTTCCTGTCTCTTTTAAGGACATCTGTTATTGAATTTAGAACCAATGCTAACCTAGGATAATCTCACCTTGAGACTTTTACCTTGATTGCATCTGCGAAGAACCTATTCCAAATAAGGTCACCTTCTGAAACTTCAGGTAGAAATGGTTTTGGAGGCCATTATTCAACTCACTATGGTCCTTTAGTTAAACTCGCATTGTCTGAACCCTACTGGATCTCTAAATACAAGTACAAATATGTTTGTAATTGTAATTGTACCTGTATTGACTAATACATGTACAAATATATTTGTACTATATCAATATAAGGAAAAAAAGGAAAATTAAAAGGAAATATTTGATGCAAGAAGATACTCAAAATTAAACAGTGCTACTACTAGACTAATGACACAACAGAAACTAGAAATACATTGTCTAAAAGGAAGACTAGCAAGAAGTATATTTACACTGTCTTAAGGGGAATAATTTTCTTTAGAATCCCTTTAGAAAATATACTTCTAGTTTACTTTGGAAATTCTGTATTAGAAAAATAAGATTGTTTGGTTTATTTGAAGTTCACTCCCCCTAGTAGGACTTAAGAATATATAAAAAAAGAACCTCTAATAAAATGGTTCAGTTTTGATTTTCAGTCTTTCATGTGTAAACTGTTGGGATATAGAGATAGGCCTCACATTCCTGAGTCTGAAACAGTTAAAGAGCAGATGCTCCCCTTTCCATGATCTTAGCAGCTCAAAATTTTCAGTTGAATTGCACAGTATGTCAATGTAACTCTCTAGCAGAGGAAACAAAGGAAGTTCAAGATTCCAGTTAAGAGGATATTTTTTTCTCATAATGGTTGAAAACACCCACAGAATTAAAAAAAAATAGTGGTAAAAGCTGAAGATAAAGCTGCAGACTTGAACAACCTAAGTCATGGGGAAGGCCAAAAGACTTTCTATAGAAATAAAGTAGTAGAACATTGTGTAGGATACTCAGAAGAGGAAGTTCAATGAGAGGGTACAACCAGAGTCAAGACTACTCTTTCACTCAGTGGGTTAAACATTTTCATCAGCTTATATTAAATCTTTATTCTATGTTGTATTTAGAAAACTTGTGCTTATTTACTTCAGAGAAAAATGTGTAAGATCTTACTCAGAGTGTCTAGTCATTGATGAATCTTTATAATTATTTGAACCTTGTCAATTAAACAACTCCTCCAGTTTTTGTTAAAAATATTGAATGCATTCTTCCCATCTATATAAGTTGATTCCAGTCAACCAAAGAAAACTATAACTATGTAAGAACCATCCCTTTCAGAGTGCTGCTTTTTAATAAACTATAAGAAGTCTGGATGTGCTGCATGGTGAGCAAAGACAAGGTCCTATTCTTGTCAGTTAGTTGAATACACTATGTTCAAATGAGATAAAATAATCTCTTTGTTTCTGTATTGTTCTTTGAAGAACCTATTTGAAAATGACATTTTCCTTATTATAAAAAATGCAAATCTTCATATTTCTAAATGTTTTATTTATATTGAGCAATCTAGTAAGATTAAAGTCTTTCTTCTTCTATGACAGAAATGAAGAATTATGAAACTTTAAACCTATATATATATTCATTCAAATAAAAGAAATTAAAATATCATTTCATGAGGTAAAAATGTCTTGATGAGTAATGCATAAACATGGCATGAAATAAATTACTTAATAAACAGTTTGCAGCTGTGATTTGTTTGATATGTTATAGTTGACTCATACTGCCTGTTCACATTAATGGCTGAGCATAAACCATTTTTGTCAGTGAAATTTTATTGAGATTTAAAAAGAATAATGTAGTTTATGACAGATTTAACTACAGCCATCAACCATATATGATCTTGTTTCTTTCAGGTTATAGATTGAACATATGTTTTTAAAATATTAATTTGTCATATAATCAGAAATGTTTTGTGTTAATATATGGCTTTGTTCATCTGATTACAGCATTGGAAGAAGATTAAAGTTTTATGAGAGTCCTATAAAATTCAGCAGTTTGATAGAATACTAAACAGTATAATCACTATACTTTATGGAACTTTATTCTGAGATGAGTTAGATTTTCTCCAATGATTATTAGGTGAACTGATTCTTTCAGATCATTAGCCTACCACTTGCCATACATCAGCAAGGATGGTGCCTGGGTCTAGAGTCTGGAGAAATTAAAAATATCTTTCAAAATATTTATCACATCACCAAAAAGCAACTTAAACATTGGAAAGAGAATCCCTTAAGTATGTCATGACAGACTTTCATAGGAATCTAACAATAAATCTTCTGTCCTCTTTTTATCCAGGAGGTCAGCAAAATTTTTCTATAAAATGTCAGGTGGTAAATATTTTTAGTTTTGTAGGCCATATGACACTGTCTGTCTCAACTACTTAACTTCGCCTTTGTAATATGAAAACAGCATAGATAATATGTAAGCTAATGTATGTGAATGTGCGTGTGTGTGTGTTTTTTTTAAGATTTTATTTATTTATTCATGACAGACAGAGAGAGAGGCAGTGACATAAGCAGAGAGAGAAGTAGGCTCCTCACAGGGAGCCCGATGCAGGACTCGATCCCAGGACCCCGGGATCGTGACCTGAACCAAAGGCAGGTGCTCAACCACTGAGCCACCCAGGCATCCCTATGAATGTGTTTCAATAAACATTTACAAAAACAAACAATTGGCCAGCAGGTTGTATTTTGCCAACTCTTTGAAGCCTTTGGTTAGCTAAACTTTTCTTGATGACAGCAGTCAGGTTAAGGATCAAGCCATTGGGTTGTTCAAATTAAAAAAACAAACAAACAAACAAACAAACAAACAAACAAACAAAAACCAAAAAAAAAAACCCCACCAGAACAGGAAGGTGAGTTTTACCAGACCTAGAATTTCCAACTGTGTGGTATCAACCACTTGAAAAATTTATTTAGTCCAACAGTGAAGTCAGTGAATGCAATAATTTGCATCATTTAAGAATCCTCAGAATAAGGGCTCATTCAATTATATACAGCAGCCAAAAACATCCACTCTGATATCATGCTGTCTTAAATACTTCCATATCTCTTTTCCAACAGTTTTTGAAGGTTGAGCTGGCTAGAACTCATGCTGCTGTATCCCTGATTACTGTTCCTTTCATTTCCATAAAAATTGTCTAATTATGACAACATGGGTAAGGGGGTTCTTGCTAGACTTGTAACCTGTAGAGTTTATGTGCATTTTAATATTTGTAGAGAACTTTGCCCCACCAAATTCAGCTACTACTTTATCTGCAAATAAAGGTACATGGATCTTCCTTATCTCAATTATGTTTGCAGCCATGTAATTCTTTCTCCATATTTTACTGATCATAGCATTTTAAATATTCTTTCTCTTAGCCTGTAATCTCATATAAGTAACATATGTTTTGTTGTAACATATTCTTAATAAATTTCTTTCCTCATTGTATGAGATCCTACTAACCACAGTTGACCTTGTAGTATGTGGCATCCACACTTTGAGGTCTGATGAGATGGTGACTTGCAGGGGATAGACATTCCTCAGTCAGCATCATCAGACTCCACCAATGTCTAAAGCTTGGGGAGAGGACGGAGCTTGTTGGCTTGCTCTTTGTGAACTCTGTCCCACTGAGTTAGAGTTAAGTCTCAGGGTCCCCTCTTCAACTGCTTTTTGCTTGCTTTTGTAGACATTGATTTCTATTTATGTAGTGCCCCTGGAATTGATGGGTTTTGGGGAGATGGTACAGAACATGTCAGTATATGAACAATTAAAATGTCAAAAATTTTTAGATAATTTATTCATTCAACAAATATTCATGGATAGGTTGACCATTTATTGTACAAATCATGAAAATATTTTTTTTTCTGAAAAGAAATAAAACAGAAAATAGAAAGAGACAAAAGGATGGTCATTATATTAATGAGTGCTTTCTCCATCTCTTCTAGGCATTAGAGGTACAGCAGTGACCAAAAAAGCTGAAGCCCCTGCCCTTAAGGGACTTTGATTTGGAGTAAAGAGAGACAAATAATTAAAAAGTTAACTTTTAAAAAAGTTTTCCTTGGGGCACCTGGGTGGCTCAGTCCATTAAGTATCTGCCTTCGGCTTAGGTCATGATCTCAGGGTCGTGGGATTGAGCCCCTCATTGGGCTCCCTGCTCAGTTGGGCATTTGCTTCTTCCTCTCCCTTTGCCCCTCTCCTGCTTGTGCTCTATCTTTGTCAAATAAATAAAAATCCTAAAAATTTTTTAGTATAATGGTGGTTAAGAAGGGAACTACTGGTGGAACTTCATAGGTTTACGTCCTGATTGTCCCAGTTGGAATACCAATATGGAAATTAAATGAGTTAAAGCATGGAAAAGGCAACAATGCTGGCCATGAAATAAGAACTCAGTAAGTAATATGTTACTTTTATTATTACTTGACAAAGGCGCTACACTGATGAATCCTCTGAGAACCGGGAGATAAGATTGTTTTCACAGTTTGACTTCAAAATCAATACATCGGAATAGAGATATACAAATTGTCTCAAAAACAAAGACTAATTTTCTGGGGCAAAAGTCTGTACTGTAACTTTTTGCATGGATTAATACAATTTAAAAAAATACTATGCCAGTCATATATGGGTTTTGTTAGCCATTGAGGTATAGAAAAAGAAGGGCTACAAGGTAAATATTGGTGTTGCCTATTAAAACACTCCCAGGAGAGAGTGAATCTTAGTCTGATAACTTATCCCAGCATTCCTCTCTGTTTTGGTAGGAGTCCTCAGAAAAGGTCCCTTTAGGGATTTAATGCCTGAAGAGAAAATCTTTTTTTTGTTTGTTTGTTTTTTCTTCATTTTATTGGTCACCAGATAGTCCTGTAAAGTAGGTCAAGACTGCAGTGGAAGTTTGGCTGATTGACTTTCTCTAGAGCAGTTAGATTTAGTTTCCTTTGCTCTGCTTAAAATCTACATTTGATTTGACTATATTCTTTAAAGAGATTGCTGTGGGCAGCCCTGGTGGCTCAGCAGTTTAGTGCTGGCTGCCTTCAGCTCAGGGTGTGATCCTAGAGACCCGGGATCGAGTCCCACGTTGGGCTCCCTGCATGGAAGCCTGCTTCTCCCTCCGCCTGTGTCTCTGCCTCTCTTTCTCTCTGTGTGCCTCTCCTGAATAAATAAATAAGTAAAATCTTTAAACAAATAAAAAAATAAAGAGATCGATGCTTCTTTTTGGTGGGAGAGTATGGAATCTTCAATTTTATGGCCAACTTTGATATACAGGTTCAACTGTACAAAGTTGCCATATTATTGGTCACAATGGTCCAGTATTGGCAATATCACATGAGTTAATCAAAAACCTGGGCTGCCAAACTTAAGCACCCAGTTGTGCTTGATATGATTCAGTGCCTGCCTCTGGCTTGGCAGTGAGAGGGAGGCTTCCAGCCAGCCAGCCAGCCAAGTGCAAAGTCTGTCTCTTCGGGACAGCTGAAGGCAACGAATGGGACGATGCATCCTGCCCTTATAGCCCCTTGGCAGCAGGCTGAGATGGTTCATGTAAGTGCTGCTGTATAGCTCCTGCCAGACACAAAGGGACTTGGTCTCCTCAAACTCTGGTGGACCATGGGGATAAATCTGCCTTCCAGACTGCTGTCTCTGCATACAAGACCCTTTCTGCGGCAATGACAAACTATAACCCTTATCTCTCCTCTTCAGCTAGGCGTCCTTTTCTTTCCTACTGGGTCATGAAAGCTGTCTTTGTTTTATCCATATTCTGTAAGCCTATGCCTTGTATGAAGGCTCCCCTCATCTAGGAGATGGAAATCCCTCTAGCTTCCTGTCTCAGGCACACTCTGACAAAGCAAGGCCATTTCTGGCTTAGAGATAAAGGAAGGGAGCTATAGTCAAATATTCTAGTCCTATTGGAACGACCATAACCCCGTGGTTAGAGTCTTGCATCAGGCTGTTTTCCCCTAATGCCATTAAATATTTTATTCATCTGGTTTCCTCTTCAGATTTTAGGCTCATCCACAAATCTTCTGCTTATCATCTACCTTGTCATGTAGGTACGCCCTGTCACATGGACTTCCAACTATCCTGATTTCTGTGATTTTTATTTCTTGTTGTGAATTTATGAAGCTGAATCTGGATTATATAATAGTTTTATGAGTTCAGTTTGTATGACTTTCTGTTTGTGAAAGATCCTCTACTTATGGTGTGCGCCAACACCATCTGATCTCTAATCCTTCAAAAAAGTGGCAGGGGGTTGGACAAGTCAAATTCACCAAAGTAAGGAATGAAGTCCTGGGAGAGGTCTTTTAAAAGCTAGCTATATTTGACTTTTTGAGTCAGACAACAAATACCTTTTATCTCCATAGGGCTGATGGAGGAAAGGAAAGCACAAGGAAAAGCTTCTTTGTGCTTAGTATTAAATTTTTATATTCATGCCCCCTCCCAAACACCTTAATGCAAGTACTTCACAGAATTTTTTGTCTAGTTGTGGCAATTTTCTAACATATTAGATATTAGGATATTAGATATTTTTGGAAAAAAACAATAATATTAAATAGCTGTATAATATGCCAGTTACATAGACACATCAAAATTTGTAGAACAACAGCACTGTTGTTGGATATTTGCGTTGTTTATGTATTTATATATTATAAATATTTCTATTAATGAACTGTCTTTTCAAAACTTTCTTATGTAAATCTATTTTCATCTTAGCATAAATGTCTGAGTTAATCATGAGTTAATACATATATAGTCATTGTAGGCTCTTGATATATACTTCCATTTTTTTTCAATAAGAATATTAATTTACACTCTCACCAACTCTGAAAGAGACTTCTTTTCACAGCACACTCACCAACACTGGTTTTATTCATATTCCTTACTATAGGTGAAACATACTACTATATTTTTATGAATAGCTTTTCTTTTATTCCTAGTTTGGCTAATTTTTTTTGAGATGTTTTTGGAAGTTTTTATTTTCTTTTTTTCAAAAACACATTTTTACCATGTGATTGCTGTCTGTGCAGAGAGAAGCAGAGAATAATGATCCTGGAGGTCTGAGGCTTGGAGACGCTAGTTATTTGATTTCTTCCTGAGCAGTGGTAGGACCCGTGGACTGTAGCTCTTCACTGACAGACTCCTGTGACTGGGACACCAAACTTATTTCTATCAGAGCTTTTATTGTAGTAGCTGAGGCTTTTATTGTAGTAACTGATGTCTTTTCACATAGTGCTAGAGGCCATATCATAGGCTACAAAGGGAGCTACTCAACTAAGTATATGTAAACTGTACTTTCTAATAATTCATATAATTTAGGCACATACTTTTTTTGTGATGTGCATTTCAAGCAGCAAACCTACTAGTGGCATTTATTATATCATCCTGAAGTAAACATTCCCCTAAAATCTATTAAACTTAGTACACTTGAAAAGCAAGTATTTGCCAATACATAATTTAAAGCATCACTCCAAAATAATTTGTTTACAGTTGTTGGATCTACTAAAGTGACCTTCTGAAGCTAATTACCTGGAAAACATTATATAATTTCTACTGGAGAAAAGCAGTCCTTTAGAAAGGTATTTTCTAGTGTCACCCTTGGATTCTCTTGTCTCTGATTCTTTCAATGTGTGAAGAAAAACTGAAGCATGCCTCTCTAAATGTCAAAACCCTTAACCTCAACTAGTCCTCTTTTCATTCTCAATCCTATTTCTTTTCCTTGGGGGAGACTGGGG
The DNA here is from genome assembly GCF_048418805.1 of Vulpes vulpes. Classification (NCBI taxonomy): domain Eukaryota; kingdom Metazoa; phylum Chordata; class Mammalia; order Carnivora; family Canidae; genus Vulpes; species Vulpes vulpes. The sequence continues at coordinate 83,012,274 of NC_132785.1, read as the reverse complement.
ACAAGGCTCTCATCTAACTCTAGACTGACTGCTCTGAGAAGTAAGGGCTTCCAAAGATGCCACAAGTTATTGTGCATTTATCTCCTGTCTGCATTGTGTTGTGTAGCTTTTCTTGAATTTCCATTAACCTAGTCTGCATCTCTTTCAACTGACCCACAGCAGTCACCTACTTACCTATTGGACTCCATTTTTATTTTATTTATCTATATATATTCTTTTTTTCTCTTTTCTTTTTTGGGCTTCATTTTCAAATGATATAAATTGTTATTCAAATCTGTTCACATACTTTTGAATATGTCATATTGTTATGAAACATAACACATTATTATTCAGAGTAGTGCTATGTTGCTCTTTCGTTCTGTTCATCTTTATTTCTTTTCCTTTTTCATTTCCCAGCTGCTCTAAGCCTTTATTGCTTTTTTAAAAAAATGTTTTACTTGGGTATAGCTAACATACAATGTTGCATTAGTTTTAGGTGCATAACTTTCAAAGTTCCTAATTCCATATTGGGTTACTTGCTCTCAGCACTAGCTACTTTTCTCAGTGAGCAAATATCAATTATGAGCCTTCTGTCCCACCTCCTTTCCATCTCTAAATGCACTTACAGAATCAAATACCTCTGCTCCTCTCCTAAAGGAGAGTTTCTATTTCAAGCTTGATCCCATTAAATATTTCCTCTTTCTTAGCTTCATTTCCACCACCACCCCTGCCTTTTATTGGTTTCTTTACCACAGTTTAAAAATAAGGCTAAAGTTTTTCCCTCCCAAAATATTAATTTTACTTTCCCTGAAACACTTTCATTCAACTTTAAGCTCTCTGTTCTCTCTCATCATCTCTCTTCACCATTAGTTTAAATCTCAACCTACTGTAATTCAAAATTTGAGACAGTTCTTCCCAGGGGCCCCAAGGGCTTTCTAATCAAGTAGTCTGTTGTAAGTATTTTCATTCCTTTCCTGTCTGTAACACTAGCTCGCTTCTCTCATTTTCTCTCATGGCTTCCATGCCACCAATCTCTCTTGCTTTCTTCTTCCTCTCTGAATATTTCTTCTCAGGCATGTTTACAGGCTCCTGTGAGGTTATTTCATGATCTGTAGGAATCTAGAATGGTTTCTCTTTTTCTTCCCTTTTCCCCTCTCTCTGTTCTCTACATATACATTCATATCCTCTCCCATGGCTTCAGATTCCATCTGTTTACTGTAGACAGTAAACAGTATATCTCTCTCTACTGAGAGAGAAATATAACACAAAATATGCACATCAGACAGTTATGATACCATACAGTAGTCATATACATGTGTATTATTCTCAAGATATTACCTGACCCGAATTGTTTCAATCTTCTCAACAATTTACATGGATTATGGTGTGGCTAATTTTAATGTGCAAATTAGAATCAAAAGGTACAGCAAAAGAGATTACACATTCCATGAGAACTGAAATTGTACTCCATTGATTCCCTGAAAGACTCAGGATTAGGGTTTTATATGTCCTAGGCACTCAGCAGCTTTATGATACTTGTAAATAGTCACTGTGACAGCATGTGCTTATGCTTCCCTCAGAAAGTTTCTCATAAAGTACAAAGGATAAAAACAGATGCCACTTTTATCAACTGCAATTTTCCATAGATTATTTTTTGAAAACCAAAGCTGAAGAAATAACTTTAAATTACACACAATAAATTTGTATTCAAATGTGACCTGTTCTTGAAAAGTTGAATAGAAAAATAAGATTCTGTAAACTACGAAACCCCAGAACCATTATAGATCCTGTGCCTTTCTGGTGATTTTCATTAAGTGGTAGGCAAAAGTGATTTTATATAATCATGTTAATCAAAAAATGAAGCTGTAAAAATGTATGAGATCTTTGAGCACTTCAAATAATTTTAGGACTGCTCTTGGTCTTAGCTCTTCATTTTATATGAGAGAAAATTGAAGCCAGAGGGGTTAAATGAGTTCTTCAATTTCACTTAGCTAATTAGTAGTGGCAAAGCAGGGAGGATTCAAGTTTCAAGGCTCAGAGTTTAATGTGCTTTACATTATAAAACAGAGCTCATAAATAGCCAAAATTGTTGTCAATTCTGGCAGAAAAATTAGACCTGCTTTAACATCATCCTTTTAATTAAATAAATAGCTCTTCTTCCTTACATATGAATTTATTTATTTGTTCTCCCTTAGATGTCTGAGATGCTGTGCAGGTGGAGAAAAGTGGTATAATTGCTTTACTCAGCATGGTGAGTAAATCTGCCAGGTGATATTAATGTTAGTGATTATGTTACTTTTTTACATGACATCTTTTGTTCCCCCAAATACACCACATAGTTATTTTATGTTTCTATATCTTTATCCCTTATTTGGTCAACAAATATTCCTTAAAAATGTACCTTATTCCAGTCATACTATTGGGAACCGAGAATAGAAAGTTGAATTATGATCCAGTCTTTGCTCATAAAGGAGATGTGAGCATCCATTAAAGATTAATTGAAATAACATATGAAAGTGCCCTGTTAATTGTAAGTAGTAGTATATGTATATGGTCAAAATAATCAATTAAATGCAACTTTAACATTATAGTTTGTGTACATTCATTGTGCAGATGCATGTAGATATATGATACTGTGTAGATACAGTGGGCTTCTGGGAGAAGTTATAGTTTCATCAGTAAAAGGAAGAGACCCATCTGGCAAGCAGTTGTTTTGTGAGTCTGGAGATGAACATTACCTATTAAGGATTTTGGAGCAGGGAGCTACACAGGACTTCGGTCCTTACTAACTTTTTGAGCTACCTTGGGCTTCCTGCCTCTCCATTTCATCTTATTTTAAACAAAAATACTTGTCCCAGCCTCCCCCATTAAGCCACTGTTCATTGAGTTTTTGTTATATGTCACTTAACATCGATTCCTGACATGTTGACCAAAGAAGTGGATATCAAACTTTAATAAGCACCAAAATTATCTGGAGGTCTTGTTAAAAATACAGATTGCTGGGCTCTTCCCAATTTCCGATTCAAAAAATCTAGGAGTAGATCCTGAAAGTTGGCATCTCCAGCAAGTTTCTAAGTGATGCTGCTGCTGCTGCTGCTGCTGCTGCTGGTGCAAGAACTGTGATCAGAGAAGGATTTAGCAAGTTAACAGACATGAAACAATTATAAGGTAATATGAAAGCTGTTTTAATTGAATTAGGTACCAAGTTAAGAGAAAAAGGGAAAACTGCACTTTAAGTCTTCCTGAAGAAGTTAGAGGAGTCAATGAAGAAAGAATTTGAGTTGAAGAATGAATATGAGGATGCCTGGGTGACTCGGTTGTTTAAGCATCTGCCTTTGGCTCAGGTTCTGATCTCAGCTACCTGGAATGGAGCCCTGAATCAGGCTCCCTGTTCAGTGGAGAACATGTTTCTCCCGCTCCCTCTGCTACTTCCCTTGCTTGTTACCTCACTCTGTCAAATAAATAAATGTCAAATAAATAAATAAATAAACTTTAAAAAAATAATGAATACAGGTATGCTAGGCAGATTAATGGGAAGGGATGGAGAGAGAAAAAGTTGGCAATGACATGGAAACAGGGAAAAACACTGGGTTTTCTGAGAACTATACAGATGCTTGTCTATAAGATAGGGATATGTATGTGTGGTATTACGGGTGGTCAGGGCATTATGTACATGTATATCAATGACCAGATAATGAGAAGTCTTATCTATCATGTCAAAGAATTTATATTGTGTTCTGTAAGATTGTGTTTAGTGGCATAGCCATAAAAATCTTAAGAAGAGGGATATGTTTGGTGTGTGTGATTAAAAAGATGATGGTGACCGTGTAGAGGATAGGCTGGAGGAATATAAGCATAGAAGCAGAAGTCCAGTAAAGGGCTGTTGCAATTGTTCAGGCTGTGTCAATTTGTTGTTGAATAGTTTGATTTTAGTGTGGAGATATGAATGCTAAATACTCATATCATCCAATCAAGATGGAATTTGTGAAAACCTTACCCCTAGCTGTGTAACAGTACCTAGTAAAGTGCTCAGGCTACTGTCCACCAGAGGAGGCCATCTTCTTAAAGGTTTCCTTTCTTCAATATTGGAAGTAGAGGTGGGAGCTGAGGTTCTTTAATTACCATGATATGTACCAGTCCTAGAAATCAAAATATTTCTCCCTAAGGTGTCTTTAATCTATTACGAATTTAAGTCACAAATGTATACTATCTCAACTTAAGCATTAGAATAACCTTGTCTCTTGGATATAGATAAGGATATCTTGATATGTCACAGGGGAGGTCCTCTGTACACAGGCTAATATCTGCTCTCCCATACATCATCAAACTCATGAGATTCACACATGAAGCCCTAAGAAATATCCTCTACATATTTTTATCTAACTAAAAATTTATAAAAAAAATTATTCTTGCTGGAGCTATACTATTTGTATTTACAGTTCTTGTCATCAGTCAAACCAAATGGCAAAGAGGACAACTTAGGGCTTGGAAAAAATGCTAAGGTATCAGGGATTTGTAAAATGAGCTGCCAGCTTTCAGCTGAAATGTTTAGAGCTTTTGGAAAACAGAGGCCAGCTCTCCAGGTTAACCTGACTGGTGTGTCTACGCACATACACACGACTTTGTAATGACACCTTAGTGGTTAATTTTTCTGGTTCAGAAACTTGTTTTTTGTTTCCTGTTCATTTATGGGTAATCATAGAAATACAGAATAATTATGTGGTATACAAATAAACTTACAGGAAAATGGCTTATATGTAACTTGTAACTGGGGTGTGTGAGGGTACTATGGGGGAATATTACTTTCCTGGGGACCATCATCATTCTCTTATCTCATGGGCCCATATTTTCTTCTGTCAAGATACAAGGACAATCAAATGATTAATCAGAAGTGTGCTCAGGGAGCAAAGGGACTTGTGTGGTTTTGCAGGACATTTAATCTGGATTGGCTGATGTGGAGGCTGATGACCTTCCTCCAATGTTGTGTCCTATTGCCGGGCTCACCCTGGCTTCTCAGATACTGTCTTTTGCACAGCCCTGGTGAACCACTCATAAAATGGTTATCTCTAGCTCTCTTTTTCTCCCCAGCTTTATACAAACTACCATACTTCTGTTCTGAAAATATTTTCTGGACACACTGGATATTATTGCCATAGTTTACTTCAACAGTAGTTAAACTTTGGATATTTTGATGACATTTTAGAGAAAATGTATTCTTTATATTTAAGAAATTATGCCTTATTTTCATTAGAAAAAATAATTTGTTAGTGTACAACTACATTTAAAAATATCATTTACTATTATTTTTTATATTACTCAGAAAACCTAAGTTTGATGCAAGAACACAGGATAATGGTAAACTAAGAAAATTCAAGACTCTAAAACATATTAGCAATTGGGAATATTCTCTTACATAGTCATTCTTACAAAAATGCTGATATGTTGAACATACTATTTTATGCACTGACTTGTGTTATGAATAGTGTATTTTCCTATGGCAACGAATATTCTTCTATAATTGTTTACAATTGAATATTATTCTATTATATAGGGATAACATAATTTACTACATCCTATTGGTGGATATTTAGATTCTTCCCAAATATCAATTGTATAGATAATACTCTACTGAAAGCCTCTGTTTAAGTATCTGTTACTTGTATCTTTGATTCTTTCCTTAGAAACCATTTCTTAGCAAAACAAAACAAAACATTTCTAGAAGAATTTTGCCTTATGAACATTGCCAAGTACAGTGTATCAGTCTTTAATCTGACCACTCTAATCCATTATTTACTGATGTTTTGTCTCAAACCCAGAAGGTGCTACTTTCTGATTATGATCTCAGAATCTGGTTGTTTCATGAATTGGGAGCCTGCAGTTCCTTATATACTCTATGTGTGTATATTTGTTTGCCTGTGTGTGTATGTGTATGTTAAATATAACATCTATATGGCAAAGAAAGTATATATACATAGTATATATTGTATAAAGTGTGTATATATATATATATATATATACACTTCACTTTTTTTGAATTTATATGTTTGTTTCATTAGATTTTCTATGAGCTTAATTTTAAGCTTTTTAAGTCTGGATTGAGGAATTTGAAATAAGTGATACAATTTATATCAAATACAACTTTGAGAATGTAACTTTACTTTATTTGGACCAAAAATATTTGATACCTGGGAAATAACCCATGTTAAATCTTTTATTGCCATTTTACAATTTTATTTGTTTATCTTTTAAAAGTTTTTGAAGGCTACAAATGGTATAAGATTAAACTGGAAAATTTAAGGATGTGGTTCTGGATCAAGGATGTGTGTGCATGTGTGTGTATGTGCACAAGCATTCACGCACCTATGTCTATTATGAAAACAGCTGTATGTGTGCCATGTCAATCACGGAAACAGCTATGCTTTCGTATGTCCTTAAAACATAGAGCTATTACCTTGGTGTTGCAACATATAATATAAATTCTTATATAAGAACGTGGGCATATTTAATCCACCCAGCAAGGAGAATCTGGCAGAAAAAAAATTCATACTTCTATTCTCTTTTGGTTCTTTAATAGATATCCAGTCCATTACCTTAATCAAATATGAAATTATAACCAGAATTTTTTTTGCACTAATGATTGAAAATATAGTTAACTAGTCCTATCTTTAAGATAAGGGTTTTTAGCTTGAGAACATTGACTCCTACAGAATTCCTGAATGGGCTTCACCATATGTATGAACCTACCAAAATTATACAATCCTAATTCTATATTTGTGTGTATTTGTGCATTTTTCCCTCTTGTGAAAGATTCTACGGTTTTTAAATCTCATTCTTCAAGGGGTCTATGACACTCAAAAGGGTTAATAACCATAGTATAAGACATATTGTTAAATATTAGAAAACATAATTAAATGGAATATATATAAATTAGAAATCCAGAGGTTTTAGAATATTCAGCAACATGGTGTTATATTTTCTAATGTGATTTGCCCTGTCAGAGCACAATTCAATTTTAATTGTACAACTCAAATTGGTAGCTGAAACAAAGTATATTAGTCACATAAAATTTTTTTGAAGAGTGACGATATTACAGGAAAAAAACCTTAATCATAGCAATTTTTTTGGTTGTTCAAGTCAAGGTTAATTTAGGTAATCACCTCTGGTCTAATCTTGAGTTCATTTGTTATTTACTTTTTAGTAAATGAGGGTGCCAGAATGAAAAGAAAATAAGCATATCAAAGAAATTGGTAATTATATCATTTGTTTGGCTAACTAGCTTAGTTAGTCTTGTCAAAAATCCAGAAATAGCAAAAGTAGAACCACCAAATCAATCAATAGTTCTTAGTAGTAGCTTATGGTAGATATAAGATTAGTTCACAAACTTGAGAGCCTTCAAAAATAAAAATTGATATGAGGTTCAGGGGCATGGATTTACCAGATGGCTTATAAAGTAAAAAGACGTTGTTTACTTTATAATGACTGGTTATAACAGGGGTTTCCAGACAACAGGGGATTGGTTGAAAGTGCTTATCTCATTCCATTTTTAGGAAGAGGACTTGGGTTTCTTTTATGATTTTCAGAGGCATTTCTAAGAAATAACCTAGGTTGTTTTGCTTATGTTCATAAAACAAGATAGATTTAGTTTCGCCTATGTGCCTTAAGTGGTTTTGCTTGCTCAGGGAATTCTCAAGTCTGGTCTCTACTGAATATTTAATCTTAACAGCCTCATATATTTGAACCTGTAATATGTAGGATACTTTAGTACTGAGGGATACTGAGGATTTGGGTGCATATGAAGACATGTTAAAGATGGCCCAAATCTTCCAAAAGCTTACAATCTAGAATGAAAATAAAGTTTATAAGACCAACCACAAATCTAAGACCTTTTGCTATAAATCACCCAGAAACAAGATTACATCATGTTACCCATTTATACGATCACAACTAGGCATGATTTCTACTCACAGCAGAAATCTGACAAGGGTCTATGATTCAAAATGTAGGTTTTTTTTTTTTAAATTATTATTCACATATGGTGAAGCTAACAGATGGGGTGATAATTTGTTACATTACTTGAGAGGAGGGTTCATACAGGACACCATTGGGAAGCAATTATGGTTTTCAGGGGAAGGAATGGATGAGGCAGGATAGGCAAGTTTAAGATTGGTTAGTTTAAATAATTTCAGTGGGCTCTGAGGTGTAGGGACCATCACTTCTTTCAGTCTGATATCTTGCCCTAATGTGATTAGAGGGATAGTTGACCCTGAATGTAAAAGCCCACAAAAGGAGGTTGGGAGTGAGTGGGTTCTGAATTGGTTTATTTGTAAGCAAATGGCACACTCCTGGACCAGTTCTTTATGACCTCTAGGAATTAGCTAGCCCTGGGGGGAGTAGTCTTTCCAAGATTAGCAAGGCCCCAGATGTCAAAACATCAGAAAATACAGAAAATAAAAAGAAATAATATAGGTTATTAACAGACTATGGCCCTTGAGGCCCATTTACCTCCCTATACTAGTTTAAAACAATAATAAAGTAGTTGGTCTGTCTACTGAATGCCAAATATTGAGAAAAACAGAAATTCAGTCCTTTCAACGGTCTAGGAATTGGTTCAATTCTAGGATTGATTCTTAAAATGCTTCTATTATAAGTTGATACTATGTTTATAATATCAATCAATTACCTGAGGGAAACTCAAATTAATTCTTCTATTAATACTTTACTCCTCCCCTAGCCTCACAATTTTATTTTAGGAGTCAGTACAGAGATAAAAACATTGGTAAACTCTTAATCTAAGGCATTGCTGTCTACTTGAAATATAATGCTAATCATATGTAACATTTAATAAAAAATGTAACTAGCCACATAAAAATAAAAAGAAACAGGGGTACCTGGGTGGCTCAATGGTTTGAGCGTCTGCCTTTGGCTCAGGGTTTGATCCCGTGTCCAGAGATAGAGTTTCACATCAGGCTCCTCACAGGGAACCTGCTTCTCCCTGTCTATGTCTCTGCCTCTCTCTCTGTCTCTCATGAATAAATAAATAAAATATTTTAAAAAATAAGAAGAAACAAGTAAAATTAATTTCTATATTATTTATGTGTATTTAATATATAATTTTAAATAATATGTTTTGTATATCCAAAATATTTTAACATGTAACCAATATAAAGTTATTTATGGAATTTTTTTTCATCCCTTTTAATGCTATGTCTTTGAAATCTGGTGTATATTCTGTACTTATAGCACATCTCACTTTGGATGCTACTTTTTTATTGAAATACTTGATCTCCTTTTAAACAGTTGAACAGATAGATTTACATATGCAAAATTGTTCCAAATATACAGAAAAGTTTCTTGATAAGTGAACTCTGAGTATCACTTTTAAAAACTTAAGTTAAGTAAAATTAAGTAAAATTTAAAATTCAATTCCTCGGTGGTATTAGGTGTATGTGGCCAGTGGTTACTCCATTGTACAGTTTAGGCCTAGGGTAATCAAAGTAGTCTATGCATTAGAATCACTGACAGATTACAGAAAGAATATAGATCCTAGAACTGTACCATAAGCCTACTGGAATCTACACAGCGTTATGTGATCCACAGAATAGTTTGAGAGCCTCTGGAAACACCAAACATCCAAATGTCTGAAAATAGTATGTCCTTAGAAGGAAGTGGATAAATTTTTACCTAGTTGAGTGCCCTTTACTTTCCAACCTCACTTCTTACAAGCCTTCTCCAAAATTGCTCTGTTCCAGCCACACTGACATCTTTGTACCTTTTCCTCTATGCCTTTGAATTTATTTCACCCAGAATCATCTCTTCCATAACTGCTTGGCTCACACAGATATGTTCTCAGTGAAGCATTTCCTAAAAAATGTGAAACATGAAATAACATCTTTCCAGTCATACTCTGTCTCCTTGCCTTTTACATGTTAGTTCCAATACCTAACATTTGATATATTTCTCTATTAGTTATCTCCCCCTTACTAGAATATAAGTCCAATGGAAGATGAGTCTTTGTTTTATTTATGGCTTTATCACCATCATCTAGAAAAATACTTGGCATTCAGTAAATTGTGTTGAAAAGATAAATATAAAATCCCATTCAGCTGAAAGAATAGAACCTAGTCACTAACTTTTACAGTTTAATTAAGTTTGATGCAAGTCAGCTTCAGAGTCTATAGTAACCAAATGCTTAATATCAGTCCTCAGATTAATTTAGAACAGTTAATTTCTTTTTGTAAAAAAAAAGATTTTGTTTTTTCATTTGAGATAGAACACAAGTGGGGGCAGAGAGAGAGGGAGGGAGCCTGATTCAGGGTTTGATCCCAGGACCCCAGGATAGTGACCTGAGCTGAAGGCAGACACTTAACTGACTGAGCCACCCAGGCACTCCTGAACAGTGAATTTTTGGCCACTGTATTTTAGGCCATATCTTGGGAAGCATGATAGACATCTATGGCCAATAACAGGACCTGGAGAAATGGAAGATCATGGCTGCTGACTAGACATACACACTTTGTAGTTGAGAGGATCAGGATACTCAATGATATTTGATATTCTCAAAGATAAGAAAATACTTAGAATAATGGTAGGCCTTTGGTAGATATATTGGCATCGACCCATATTTCCTTTGCTTTTTCCTGTTGAGCAAAACTAGAAACCTGGAAATGGTACAGGAGAAAGTACAAAGATAACTCTGAAAAGTGTTAAGAAGTGGGTGAGCTGGTTTGGGACTCCCAAATTTGAGGCATAGCACAGTGGCAGGTTGTCTTGAGTCCCCCCTACCCAGTAAAGGATGGTGTTTAGAAGCAGCATTTCTAGGCCATGGAACTGCAGTAGAAGGTAGTCCAGGTATGTTCTTCTTCCCCCCAAGCCCCAGATGAAATGGAGTACCTCTGACAGTGTCCGATGAGCCTGACAACATCAGGGAAGCCCCACCAGAAATATGTATCCACTGTTTTTCCTGTTGGCCTATCTCTCTTTTTCTTTTTTCTTTTTTTCTTTTCTTTTCTTTTCTTTTCTTCTTTTCTTTTCTTTTCTTTTTTCTTTTCTTTTCTTCATTCATTTCTTTTCCTTTTCTTTTCTTTTCTTTTCCTTTTCTTTTCCTTTTCTTTTCTTTTCTTTTTTCTTTTTTCTTTTTTTCTTTTCTTGTCTTTTCCTTTTCTTTCTTTTCTTTTCTTTCTTTTCTTTTTCCTTTCCTTTCTCTTTTCTTTTCTTTTTCCTTTCCTTTCTTCTTCTTTCTTTCTTTCTTTCTTTCTTTCTTTCTTTCTTTCTTTCTTTTTCTTTCTTTCTTTCTTTCCTTTCTTTTTGCAGAGAGATACTGAAGAGGGCAGATGAATCCTGCAGGGGAGATTCAGCTATAGCAGGCAACCTGGTCCCTGGTACTTGTGTGTCTCCATGGGAGACTCTTCTTCCCCACTCAGAGCCACCAGAAACCATCAATGGGGGATCACACTATAATTTTCTCCTGCTAAGAGATATCCAGTGATCCTCTTGGGGAAATTCAACTTCCTCAGTAGCACCATTTGTGGCATAATATAGACCAAATTAACTAAAGTAACACTTCCAAAACTTTGAAACTTAGTCATTAGTATCAGAGCCCACAAATATAGGCCTAGTGCTACATGCTACACCTGAACAGGGTGAATACTTGCTAAATAGAAGATTCAAATGGGAACTCAAGTCTCTTAACATAATAGACAAAATGTCCAGGATACAATAAAAAACAGATTGACAACTTGAATGAAAAAAGATGATTCAGTGGTGTCAACACCAGGATGAATCGGATGTTGGTGAAGTCTGACAAGGATTTTAAAGCAGCCATAATGAAAATGCTTCAAAAGTCAATTACAAATTATTTTAAGACAAATAAAAATTAGAAACTCTCAACAAAGACACAAAAATTATGAAAAAGAAAAAATGGAGATTATGGGAGATTATGGAACTAAGTAACAATAATTGAGATAAAAAACTCATTAGATGAAATTTACAATTAGTGAAGTAGAGACAACTAATAGATTATACTTATTCATTTAAAAGATACTTACTGAGAATTCACACAGCATCAACAAGTCAGATATGTTACCTGTACGGACCTTCAGTGAAATAAAGGAGATAGATATTAAACAAATCACTGCAGAAACAGTTACAGTTGTGCCAAGAGCCATGAAGGAAATGCTATGAATAAGAAGTACAGGCAATCCTTCTTGCAGGCATGGAATTTGCAGCAAACATGAGGATAAGTAGAGGAGAAAGTCTCCTCTTTGAAGGGAATTTGCTGAGTTTCCTGCAGAGTTCCTCCTGGCTTGGCTACCTCATGATTGCCTCAAGAGGCTTGGTTGCCAGGATCTCTGAATAAAGCATATGCTCTCTGAAATCCTTATACTCCCTCTGCAATTTAGGGTTTGTGATGAAGTGAGTCAAGGGTGACTTGCCAGTTTGTGGTATGGATGATAGGGAGAATATGGCCTCATTATTAGAATTGCATATAGAGGAAATAGAATGGGTTTGGAACTGGAAGAAAATGAAGTCACTTTTGAATACACTGAGTTGGAGATGGCTGGTTATCTGCTATATCCTATTGGCAGATGGATTTGTGGTTTGGAGCTCAGCAGTGACCAGAGTTGAGATGGGATTTGCCAGTCCTTACCATAGATGGAAATTGATGAATGGAAGAAATGAAATCACCATAAGAAAGTAGGTAGGATGGGGGGAAGAAAAAGGTCTAAAACATAAACGTAGAGATTGGGAGAGAAAGAGAGCCTGCATAGGAGATGAAGACAGAGAAAACAGAAAAGTAACCAAAGCTGAATAGTATTAAAGAAGTAAGGAATGGTTAATGTCTAATGCTACATAAATGTCGAGGGCAAGAACAGTTCGCAACAAGAATGTAATCAGTGCTTTTGGCAGGAGCAGCTTCAATAATTTTTAAATGGAGAATATGGAGACAACTCATGTAGACTCTATTTCTGGAAATTTGACAGAGAGAGAGAGAAAGATTTTTGGTTTTGGTAGGAGAGTGGCAATTTGAATGTTTGTAGGCTTAGTAGAAAGGGCAAACAGAAAGTAAGAAATGGGGCCATAGGTAAGGGAAGGAGGGAGTAACAGGGGAGACAAGGTGCCAGAAGTGCTGGTAGCATCAGGGAGGATGAAGCAGAGGAGGGGGCACTGGCCTTCATGGAGAATGGGGAAGGAAGGCTCATTTATATAGGGGATAGGAATTGAGGTATTATTACCTGGTCCACTTGGATTTCCTTGTCATGTGGAAGAAAAATCTCTGCTAAAACTAAAGGGACAAATCACAGGTGGTGAAAATTTGAAAAAAACTATTGGTGGGAATATTAAGAGAAAGAAAAAACTGCAGGGTTTCTGGGAAGCATTGATATATTAGTTGAGGTTAGAGGCATCTGCATGATAGATTCATTTAACTATTTCTTCAGCAGGTAATTTTTTATCATGAAGGTCCACTTGTATCTGCTAAATCACCTGATCAATTTTGGGATGGGAGTTTAAGGAAGTGTAGGCACTTATTAAAGCTTTCACCAATGAGATTAAGTTTTTGTAGCATTGTTACTGTCAGTGTTTACCTCTTGGAAAACCGTATCAATTTAGTAAATATATCACTAATTAGTTGATTAAAAATGTGTTTTTCTTTTATTTATTATGCTGTAGGTGTTTATTCATTGCCTATGATGTACACTTTGTCAGTCCCAATGGGAAAGTCTAGGAAAGTTGTAGTTCCTGCCTGTTACAAGCTGTCCATTTGTTTGGAAGGAGTTGATAAATAGTACAGCTATTAGGAAAGATAAGCAAAAACAAAAAGACAACTGTTTTTGAGTTAAGGTCTACTATGTATCAGACATTGGACTGGGTGTTTTATAAATGTTATACAGAAGCAGTATCGGGTGATGATGGAGTGTGAGCTCTGGAACCAGAGTCTAAGTACTTAACACATAATGGTGATTGTTATCATCTAATTGATTTTCTCAACAAACACACGGAGCAGGCATTCTTATCCCCACTGAATAGACTAGGAAAGCGAAGTCAGAGAGGTTAGATGTCTTGCGTAAGATCACACAATTGAGGTAGATTAAGATTCTGATTTCTGATTGTGCATCCTGCAGTTTTTTCACTTGACTCTGCTGCCTCTCACTAATGTATAATGTTGTACAAATTACATTCACCTTAGTACTTATGCTTGCAAAGTAGGGGGTATGCGCTCGGCATGTGGTGACATTAATCACAGAAAGTATACCGATGGAAATGAGTCTTACAGAGGGATTTGAGTGAAGTTGTGGGCATTAATTAGAGAAACAGAGTTAGAAAGGTATTCTAGAAAGAGGAAATAACAGAAGTCAAGCAACAGCCATGGGAAAGACTTTTGTTTTGTTTTGTTTTTTAAGTCTGGGAAATGATAGGAGGTAATCTTAACTAGAGCTAGTCTCTGTGCATTGGGAGATGAGAGGTGCAGTAAGCATGGCCTTCATAATGATAATTTGATTTGATTTGTAGCTTTTGTTGCTTACCTGACTTTTTGATATTATTGCATTTTAAGGAAAATTGGAAATTTTTCTTTCCTTTTCAATTTAGATCAGTTTGGTGGGCCTATCCTGTGACATGGCCTTTCTTCTTCTGTGAATCACTAACCACACAGAATACTCATGCATAGCAAAATTTGTAAGCTAATAATACTTTCTTATCAATTGTCTCATAAATACTAGCTATATTTCATTTGAATGGTTTTGGTTCTAGAATTTCCTGACTGGTTTCTCCACTTCCATCTCTGCATGCTCCCCTGCCCCCAATCCCCGTGATGATCTTTGGAAAAATCTAAGTCTAGTCAAGCCAATCCTCTGCTTAGAATTTCCAATGACTTTTTTATTCAGTCAAAATAAAATCCAGTGTTCTTACTATTATTGCCTATAAATCCCTACAAATCTTATCTCTTGCTTGCAACCTCTCAGACCCATGTGCTGTTGTCCCTCTCAATCCACGGTGTCTGGTTGCTTATTTCCTTCATATTTTTGTTCAAATGCTATCTAATCATCTAATCATTAAGGTTTTGCCTTATCACCTTATCTAAAATAGCCAAGCTCTTTTCATCTCTCCCCAAATCTGTTCCAGCCCTCTATTCTTAAACTAATTTTGTTCATATCACTCATCACCATCTGATATATTACATATTTATTTGTTTATTGTCTGTCTTCTCTCACTGGATATAAGCCCACTGAGAGTGGGAACTTTGTTTTGTTCACTGTTCTAACACCAAGAGCATTGGCACATGGTAGGTTCCCAAAAAATATTTACCAAAGGAATGGATGAAGAAAACTTTTTAAAAATGCTAATTAACATTTTAAATTATCATTGGGGAGAATAGTAACTTTAATATGGAAGTTATGCTGTACTAAAATAGTTTACAAAATATAGTAATTGAACAAAACCTTGTCATGCAGTGCCAGAACACATGCCAGTAGTGATTTTCTCCTTAGTCACATTCAGTATACTGATATTCACTATATTGATAGCATTTCCTAAAGAAGATATGAATACCTTCTTTAAAAACTGAAAGCCATTAATGAATAGTGGATGGGATAAAAAACACTAGTGATAGGAAAAAATCAACAACAACAACTTCTGCCTTTTCCTTTTGGTGAAGTGGTGAGATTCATATGGAAAATCTGGGACGGGTTATGAATGACAAATCTTACTAATAAAATGAGTTGCATTGCAAACCTCTGCTTGAAGGAGTCTAAGAGTCTAGAGTAGTTTGTCTTTATCTGAAATACAGTAGGAGACAGAGAAAGTTATTAATACCTTCTCAAATATCAACACAATTTATGAGCGTGGGTGGGTTCACACATAGCCAATCAAGGCCTGTCATTCCCCCTTAGAGATGAGGCAGACTGTTTCTCCTTTTTTTTGTCATTGTAGTGATCATTGGAGGGAGGAGAGAATGACATAGGACCGTTTGAGGTTAGCACAAGTTAGCATTCAAGTCTGTGTCCATCCTGGTGTCTTTGATCTAAGCAGTTCAACCTGTTTAGCCATCTGCTGAGGTCAAATGAAAAACAGCAAATGAGAGTTTTGAAGTATTCAACTTCAAATTTGTATCATTTGAAAACTTCCTTGACTTCTTCATGTTCTATTTCCCTAATTTATTGATACTTGTAGCTTAGTCAAGGCTGAGAAAAATACAGTAGTGTGCTGCTTGTAAATTACCAAAGACAGTCAGAGCAGCTAGCCTCAGAGAGGTTTGTGTTGAAGAGATTGGTAAATTGGTAAATAGTATAGGTATTGTGAGTTATCACTGGCTTCTAAGTATGTCCCCAAATGACTTGTTTGGGCATTGTATTCCTTTATAGTGATTCCATTAGAAGTGGAGCCTTCAAACAAGAAGCTAACACATTATAGTAGAAATGATAGCAGTACATGTTTGACACGTTTTAACAAAAACATTGTTAGAAGTTTTTTCCCTGACACCCAGTTTCTCATAAAATCATGTGAAGACAGCAAGCTGTCTCAAGAGGCTACAGTCAAAATGGTGATATCCCTTTTTATATTTATGTTCTCAGAGAAATCTCCCTGATAGTGGAATATATACCCAATTCCAGCAAACCTCCAGTTTGAGAACGGGAGAGGAACTCTTGGCCCCGGATTATTAGTCAACATACAGAACTCATTATATCAAATGGGGTATAACCTTCAGTGGCTGCCACTATTTTTTTTTTTATCCAGTAATACCAACATAACCCCTTCATCATGCAAACAAATAACAAGTCTGTTATCCACAATATTCTTACGTGTATGCTAATGACAGCAATCTCAGAGACTAAACATTGTTCTGGTGCTACCACACTTCAGACTGTCATGTGACATACTGCAAATAATGGACTTTAAAAGTTGTCAGCTGCCTCAGTGACTACAATAGAAATATTGAGGGCTGGCCTGTCCCTCTCCTCTATAAGGTATCCAAACTCACCACTACACCTGATGCTTTGAGGGGAGCCCTTCCTGTTTTCCCTCCATTCCCTCGTCCTATGCCATCCTTTTTCCTCCATGGAGCTCAAAAAGACTTCCTTCCCAATAAGGAGAAGGGTTCAGATTTGGATTACTGTTTTCTCGGTTAGTCATGCACTCTCAAGTAACTACATTTTCTGGGGCTCCCTTGGTTTATGGCACAGCTTCTGCATCTGTTGTGTCAGTGGTCATTATACTCCAGCTAGAGGACTTGCTACCACTCTCAGAGATGTCTGCTTCCTCTTGGGTGACTCAGTTCAACTTTTCTGCCTTTAAAAGCAGTCTGGGCTTATCAGTGTGGGCGTGCCATCTTGTTTTAATTTGCAGTCACCTGCAAGTTGTCATGTGCTTATTTTCCATCTGCATATCTTCTTGAGTGAGATATCTTTTCAGACCAGTTGGCCATTTTAAAAATTGTGGGGTTTTAATGCTTCAGGTTTTTTTTTAAGATTTTATTTATTTATTCATGAGAGACACAGAGAGAGAGAGAGGCAGAGACACAGGGAGAGGGAGAAGCAGGCTCCATGCAGGGAGCCCGACGCAGGACTCGATCCCGGGACTCCAGGATCACGCCCTGGGCCTAAGGCAGGCACTAAACTGCTGAGCCACCCAGGGATCCCCTAATGCTTCAGTTTTAAGTGCTTTTTGTATATTTTGGATACCAGTGCTTTATCAGATATGTATTTTGAAAAATTTTCTCCAAGCCTGTGACTATCTTTTGAAACTTTTCTTGATGTACTTTGGAGAGCAAAAGTTTTTAATTTTAATGAAGTCTAACATTTTTTTAATAATAAATTTATTTTTTGTTGGTGTTCAATTTACCAACATATAGAATAACACCCAGTGCTCATGCTGCCAAGTGCCCCCTCAGTGCCCGCCACCCATTCACCCCCACCCCCCGCCCCTCTCCCCTTCCACCACCCCTAGTTCATTTACCAGTGTTAGGAGTCTTTATGTTCTGTCTCCCTTTCTGATATTTCCCACACATTTCTTCTCCCTTCCCTTATATTCCCTTTCACTATTATTTATATTCCCCAAATGAATGAGAACATACACTGTTTGTCCTTCTCCGATTGACTTACTTCACTCAGCATAATACCCTCCAGTTCCATCCACATTGAAGCAAATGGTGGGTATTTGTCGTTTCTAATGGCTGAGTAATATTCCATTGTATACACAGACCACATCTTCTTTATCCATTCATCTTTCGATGGACACTGAGGCTCCTTCCACAGTTTGGCAATTGTGGACATTGCTGCTACAAACATCGGGGTGCAGGTATCCCGGCGTTTCATTGCATCTGTATCTTTGGGGTAAATCCCCAACAGTGCAATTGCTGGGTCGTAGGGCAGGTCTATTTTTAACTCTTTGAGGAACCTCCACACAGTTTTCCAGAGTGACTTCAACAGTTTACATTCCCATCAACAGTGTAAGAGGGTTCCCTTTTCTCCGCATCCTCTCCAACATTTGTGGTTTCCTGCCTTGTTAATTTTCCCCATTCTCACTGGTGTGAGGTGGTATCTCATTGTGGTTTTGATTTGTATTTCCCTGATGGCAAGTGATGCAGAGCATTTTCTCATGT
Source organism: Vulpes vulpes (assembly GCF_048418805.1). Classification (NCBI taxonomy): domain Eukaryota; kingdom Metazoa; phylum Chordata; class Mammalia; order Carnivora; family Canidae; genus Vulpes; species Vulpes vulpes. The sequence goes on along the minus strand of NC_132785.1, from coordinate 82,993,700 downwards.
GCATGTTGGCCATGTCTATGTCTTCCTCTGTGAGATTTCTCTTCATGACTTTTGCCCATTTCACGATTGGATTGTTTGTTTCTTTGGTGTTGAGTTTAATAAGTTCTTTCTAGATCTTAGAAACTAGCCCTTTATCTGATACATCATTTGCAAATATCTTCTCCCATTCTGTAGGTTGTCTTTTAGTTTTTTTGCCTGTATCCTTTGCTGTGCAAAAGCTTCTTATCTTGATGAAGTACCAATAGTTCATTTTTGCCTTTGTTTCTTTTGCCTTCGTGGATGTATCTTGCAAGAAGTTACTGTGGCTGAGTTCAAAAAGGGTGTTGCCTGTGTTCTCCTCTAGGATTTTGATGGAATCCTGTCTCACATTTAGATCTTTCATCCATTTTGAGTTTATCTATGTGTTTGGTGAAAGAGAGTGGTCTAGTTTCATTCTTCTGCATGTGGATGTCCAATTTTCCCAGCACCATTTATTGAAGAGACTGTCTTTCTTCCAATGGATAGTCTTTCCTCTTTTATCGAATATTAGTTGACCATAAGGTTGATGGTCCACTTCTGGGTTCTCTATTCTGTCCCATTGATCTATGTGTCTGTTTTTGTGCCAGTACCACACTGTCTTGATGACCACAGCTTTGTAGTACAACCTGAAATCTGGCATTGTGATGCCCCCAGATATGGTTTTCTTTTTTAACATCATTGTTTTTTTTATTTTAAGGATGATGCTTTTGAAATTGTATCTATAATCTCATTGTTAAACCCAAGGTCATATAGATTTTCTTCTATGTTCCTTCTAGGTATTTTGTAATATTATATTTTACATGTAATTCTATGATCCATTTTGAATTAATTTTTTCTGAGAGGTATAAGATCTATGTCTGGTTTCATTTATTGCATAAAGACCCATATTGTTCCAGTATCATTTATTGAAAAGACTATTCTTTCTCCATTTTATTGCCTTTGGTCCTTTGTTAAACATCAGTTGACAATATTTGTATGGGTCTATTTCTGGGCTTTCTATTCTGTTCCATTGATCTGTTTGTATTCTTTTGCCAATGCCACACTGTTTTGATAGAGTAAGACTTGCAGTCATATTGTATCTATCTTCCAATTTTATTCTTCTATAGTATTGTACTAGTTATTCTGGGTTTTGTGACTTTCCATATAAAACTTAGAATCTGATTACTGAAAGCCACAAAATAAATTGTGGGGATTTTGTGTTGAATATATAAATAAAGTTGGGAACATCTTATTGAGCTTTCCTATATGTGAACATGGAATATCTTTCCATTTTTGTAGGTCTTTGATTCCTTCACCATAGTTTTCTCATTTTCCTTGTGTAGGTCTTGTAATATTTTGTTAGATTTATACGTTGTCTCCTTGGTACTAATGTAAATGGCATTATATTTTAATTTTCAAATTCCAATTGTTGCTGGTATATAGGAATCGGTTTACTTTTCTTATTAACTTTGTATCCTTGCTAAAATCCCTCATTTGTTCCAGGCAACTTTTTCTTTTTTTGGTTCTTTGTCTATTCATCGTAGAGGCAATCATATCATCTGTGAACTAAAACAATTTCATTTCTTCCTTCCCAATATGAATCCTCTTCTTACTTCACTACATAACACTTTCAGTAAGGTGTCTCTAATTTCCTATCTTAAAAGGGAAAGCAGTCAGTTTTTCACCATGAAATATAATGTTAGCTGTGAGTTTTTTGTGGGTGTTCTTATCAAGTTGAGGAGGCTCCCCTCTATTCCTAGTTTGTTGAGTTTTATCATAAATAGGTGTTGGAATTTATCAAATGCTTTCTCTTCTTTGGCATATTAATGTGGTAGATTACATTAGTTGATTTTCAAATGTTGAATCAGGCTTGTACACATGTAATAAATCCCATTTGGTCGTGTTGCATGATTCTTTTTATACAATGTTGGGTTCAGTTTGTCGATATTTTGTTGAGGATTTTTGCCAATGTGCAAGTATCTCTGATTCTCTCTCCTAAGTGAATGATGTCTTGCCTGAATATATGATTCTTGGGTGATAGTCCTTGCCCCTTTGAACAGTAGTGGTAAGAGATGGTAGGTTTGTTAGGCCCTTTTGACACCATGTATACCCAGATCTCCTTAGCTTCAAAGTCTACAGTTCTTTAAAGGCTCTTTTTACCTCCTAGACTTCTCTGAGGTTGGATTGGTAGGAAATCACTGTCTTTTTGGGCGTAGATTTCCATAGCCAATCTTTCTATACTAGCATACAGCTTTGATATTTGCCCTAGGATCCTCTACTTTTGATCTGCTTTGGCTGCAGTCACAGTGTATGAGAAAGTTGGGTATGGGCTTCTCTCCCTCTCTCACTCTCTTCCTCTTCTCCCACTTCCCCACCTTCCACCACTCTGTCTTAGGAGAACCTAAATCCTTACTCATAGTCTTCAGTCTCTTCAACCTGCTAAATCTAACAGCTAAGAAAATGAAAAACTAAGAAAAATCTAATGGTAATTAATTTCTAATGAGAGAGGAAAAGAGCAAAGACTTAGAGTTCGGGCAATAACTTCCCAGAACTCCTGTGCATGTTGAAATCTGTTTGCCTTTTCCTTTCCCATTTCTCTCTCTGCATATAATAAATCTCATTTTATACCTTTTAAATCAAATGGTAAAATGCATCAGACATGCCATCATTTTTGGTGTCAGCTATACACAAACTCTGCACTTAGAGAAGTATTTTACATATAGTAAGAGACTCAATTTAAAAGCCTAAATTTTACTGATATAGATACAACAGGCAGGACTGAGGCAGCTGCATAGAGCTGACCCAGCAGGAGAGGGTTTGACAGAAGTGCCCAGAGCAAGCTGTCATTGGAGTTGATAGAGTGGAAGAGGAGGAAAAATGGCAGATTCAAGTGGTAACAGACACAAGTAGTTCAGATATACAGGTGAAACCACTTCAAATATCTCTGAAATAATTCAGGATTTTTACAGAGAACTGGAGATCTTATAGGAGTAACAAGGGAATAGCAAAGTCAATGAAATCCAGTTGTTATCTAATATGACCCACTTTTATATATCCTTTTAAACCTGGTTTAGGTAACCCAGGTTACACAGCATTAGAATGTAGAGAGTAATTATGTAACACTTTTATTTAACTAGCAAGTATATTTTCTGTGTCTTTAGACACAGGTCTTTGGCCTTTGCTCCAATATCATTTCTTTGTAGGATTTAGTAAGATGATTAATTACCATATTTTAATGAACATCTTATTATATTCTTGAGAAGATGACTTTATAAAGTGTGTATAATCACTTTACCAAGGGAAAAAATCTTTAGTTACTCCTGGTCAACAACTATCCATGTTCATTTAGAAGGAGGCAAAAACATTTTCTCTGTTACCACTGCTATCTTTCTGACATATCCAGCAGACCTTGACAGGTATAGCACATAAAGCTTATTTCTGTAGTGATAGGAGTGGTGCTTCACTTCTGCCTAAGAAACCTTTATAGGCAAGGCTTCAGTTCCACAAAAATGAGCTGAGACAATCTTACAGCTTCTTCAAAACATAACGTGCTATTCTTGCTTCATTTCACTGGGTTTCTGAAAGTTCCACAGAACTACTTGTTGCTTCTAGTCATCTCCTCAGTTCATCCATCAATTTGGGGTACAATTTTTTTTCTGGAACATCAGATTGCTTAGGGACCAATGTAAAAGGATTTGGAGTTAGGGTCTTTCATGCAGGGGAAGGGATTCTTTGTATTCTTCTTACAAGTAACTCTCAATTTATATTCATTTAGAGTGTTTTAGTTCCTTATTCACAAAGAATGGATTTTTTCACAGTTGATAAGAAAAGTAAAGAGGAGTGTGAATTTTTGCTGAGCTTAAAGCTAACCTGCTTGAGTGACTGTGAGAATCTTAGAAACGCACATTGTATATTTAGGAATGTAACATAATCTTCTGGCAAATGGGGTATTGTTTGAGTCCTGGACAGAAGGGATTTGCTTCATTTGCTATGGTAGATCATATTATATCTGCCAGATAGTAGAGTTATGAAAAATATAGTTTCTCTTCCTCTTTCTTTCCTGGCCAAGAGAAAAAAATTAAAGTAACAATAAGATAATAAATTTTAAATGACATCCTTTTCTTCTGTTACATAGAATTAGAATAGAAAGAGCTAGCTTCATTTGGCATTCTACAATTGAGTTGGAAAATCATTATAACTTTACCCAGATTGATGCAAAGCAGTGGTTCTCAATTTGTTCTAATCAGCATCACCTGGGAAATTGTTAGAAAGGCAAATTCTCAGGATCCACCCCAGACCTACTAAATCAGAAATTCTGGGGGTAGATGCCCACCCATCTATGTTTTAATAAGTCCTTATGGTGATTAACTTGTAGGCTAAAGTTTGAGAATCACTGGTGTAGGACATACATCTTCTTTAGTGCCCCTGAAACTGATTTATTGCTAAGAACATCAAAGAAAGCGCTATCATTCTATTTCGCACATGACATGGTAATAAAATGGGCATATTAAGAAGAAGTTTTAGAGATTATCTTGTATTTAATTGATTTCTGTTTTAGAAGTTGACCTTTAATGCTAAAAAGGTCTCGTTTCATGGAAGGATAGATCAGAGTGAAATCTATTATATTGAAAGAGAAGAATGTATTCCTTTTCATTAATAGAGAATATTGTTATATCCAGTTGAGTTGGATATAATGTTTTGAACAACAGTAGAGATTAAGGGTAAACATTGGAGATATTTTACTCCAATATCACTTTTTTAATGAAGCCTAATCCAACCACATTAAATAAAATAACAATGCTCTCTGTTCAGTTCTACTCATTCTTTCTCCCTCTTCTCATTCTCTCCTTTCTTTTCTCTTCCAGGGCATTTACTACTACTATCATATAAGTTTCTCATTGATTAATTTTAAAGCGTATTGTCTATCTCCCCTGAAAAAAAATGTAAGATTCTCCAAGGATGGCATATTGTATTCTCTTGATCGATGCATTACCCGAAGAACCTAAAGCAGTGCTTGACATATAGTAAGTAATCAGTATTTGTTGAATGAATAAAATACATAGTGTTTATATTCTTGCTACTATAAGAATGAAGAAAGCAAAGGGTATTGTGAGAGTTTAACCAAATGGAAGAGATAATCTACCTAAGACTAACCTGGGCAAGCACTTATGCTATTTATCTCAGTTGTGGGATCTCTTTATCACATTAATGATATTATAAGAAGCCACTTTACAACAAATAATGTAAATTGTAACTAGGGGTAGAGTAACAAAAGTGTTCCAGCTGGTTCCTAGATTGGAGGATGGTTAAAGGGGGGTGTTTGGGTGGATATTTTACTGTGGGCAAAGAACAAAGGCTATAAATAAATAATAAAAAAAAGATTGGTGTATAAATAGAATATCTCATAAATAAAAGATATTGCATTGAATTGTGAGTTCATGAATTTTTGAGTACTGTAGATCTAGAAGTTTTACTAAGAAATCAAGACTGGCAGGTAGTAGCTTTTGTGAACCAGCTTGTGTTGTTATTATGACAAGTGGTCTTACTTGTTTTCCCTTCCCCCTGCTGCTACTCAGCAGCTCATCCAAAGGGATTAGAACAGATAGAAGGGGGAGTTAACCAGAGAGTGTGTTGGATTAGTATTCTAATATTACTGTCTTTAACTGATGGAAATAGTTTTTAAAATAATTTGTTCCACTTCATAATGTTCTTGTCCTAAGTGGTAAGTGCAAGAATATTCCAGAGGGTTGTTAAAAATGTTATTGATGATGGCTGTGTAGTTCCAGGTACTGGGCAGTGTAGGTGGCAGTGGACAAGATTAAATTATGTTTATTAAATATAAGCTGAGGGTAAAGAGCAGAACTCAACTTGGAGTACAAGCATTTGCTGATGCATTGCTCATTATCCCCAAGGTTCTTGCTCAGAACTCTGGTTTTGACCTTCAGGAGATGTTAGTTAGAAGTTCAAGCAGAAGATTCAACATCAGTTCAACTTGTGGATGTGGACTTGAACACAAGTGAGCCCATGGTAGCAGCAGGAGTAGCATATGAGATAACTATTGACAGCTAAAGAGACAGCTTCTTCACTCCTGCACTATGATTGCCACCAACATTCTCCTGGTTGATGAGATCATGCAAGATGGAATATCTTTTCAAAAAGATTGAACTGAAGCTTCTCTTGTGTCATCTCAATCATGAAGATTCTACAGAGTGATTCTAAGAATATAGCTATGGAATTTTTGTCTAAGCTTCAAATGATTTTCAAACGAATTTTCTTTTTCCATGTGAAAAAAAGAGTACACTGATACTCAAATTCTGAAGTTCTGCAATTATAATTACAATATTTTTTTAAAATCAGGCTGTACTGTATACATAGAAAGCAGGCCATTTTTACCCAATGAACAAGATGTTTTGTTCTAGCTTCAGTGATATAAAAGTACCAAGTTAGATAAGTATATATTATCTACCTTATTAAATATTCCTTGAGTCAATCGGAGAAGGACAAGCAGTGTATGTTCTCATTCATTTGGGGAATATAAATAATAGTGAAAGGGAATATAAAGGAAGGGAGAAGAAATGTTGGGAAATATCAGGAAGGGAGACAGAACATAAAGACTCCTAACTCGGGGAAACGAACTAGGGGTGGTGGAAGGGGGGAGGAGGGCGGGTGTTGGAGGGGAATGGGTGACGGGCACTGAGGTGGACACTTGACGGGATGAGCACTGGGTGTTTTTCTGTATGTTGGTAAATTGAACACCAATAAAAATTAATTTAAAAATAAATAAATAAATAAATAAATATTCCTTGAAAAACAAAAAACAAAAAGAATATCCAGGGAGCTGAAGTCAGTAGAGAAATTAAGTCATTAGGTGACTGTAAGATAGGCCTAGATTACCAAATTGGAAAATTAGGTCATTTATTTCTTTTTCTTATATTCCTATTACCTCTATGTGTACCTCAGAGTTCTGCTTCTGTCCCATTAATAACTCTTGTAAGGGATACATTTTTCCAAGTTATCATTTTCAAATATCTTCTTTTACTAAAGAGAATGCTAACTGTTGAAAGGATATATTTAAATTCATAGTCCTCTCATTTGTAGCCTGAGAATAGCTTCAGGTCAGGTGAATTTGCTTCAGTAACTAAAGAAAACACTGTTAAAATTTATCATAGCAGATTCTGAAAAATTAAATGAACAGCGAGACACCATTTTTTGAAACTGGTTTATGTCTTATCCCTGGGCTTTTCCTGATCATAGCCCAGGAACAATGAAGAAACAAACATTTCTCTACATGGTGGCTATTCATTTAAGCTGTCATCTTCACCCACTTTGGTAAATAAGAATGCAAATGAAAAGAGCCATGTTGGCTTCTGTTCTTTGAGACACTCTAGAGAGAACATGGCATCTGGCAGATGGGAAATAAAAATAGTGGTTTATGTTTTACTAATTATAGATTTCTAAAACAATAGATATGTCAAGAAAACACATGTTGAAAAAGAAAAAAAGAAGAAAAGCGCAGCTATCCACAAGTTACTTTAGAGAAACATTCTCACGTTTTAGGTGCTAAACTTGGATGCTTGCTAAAGAAATTTATTTTTAGCAGGAGAAAAGAAAACTGCATCCACAAGTATGCCTGTGTGTTTGCTCATGTGTGAATGAACTTAGGAAGTGAAAGAGAGGCAGAGAGGCAGAGAAGGAAAGATCAAGAGAGTGAGGGAGGGAGAGCAATTCGTTGATTTCCTTTCCAGAAGATTTGGTTCAAATATGTTTCCCTGAAAGTGGAAACCTATCTGGGGCAGCAAAGATCTAAAACTCAGCAGATCTATCATGATCTATTTTTCATAGAAGGGATGCTCTACTTTCCTTTGATGAAAAAGTAGAGGTAAGAGGCTTGTGCCTGGACTCAACTATTTGCTTTGGATAATTCTGTGCCCCTAGAACTCAAAAAATGCCTGGATGCAAAATAGAGAGATGGAATAGATGTCTAGAATTTTACAGGCCTTTTGTGAAATGTAAGGGGCTTTCTAACTCTTCCAGATTGCATTGAATTAATTGATCCATATCAGTGAGTTAGCTAGGTCTCCAAGAAATTAAGGTGTATTTGTGCTTCAGGATATAAACACACTCATTCCATTTCAAAGTAGTACATTTTTCTGGCTTAACTTAACTCAGTATTAAGTAATACAAATTAACAGCTTAAAATATATTTTTCAGAAATTTATATTTTAAAATAGCATTACATTAACATTATTTATTCTTTTCCTTTTTCTATGAATGTAAATTTAGGACCTGACACACATTTCATTAAAATATAACAACAACCATTCATGGACAGTAGGCACTGTATCTAGTTAATGACTGGAGAATTTAATCTTTTGGGATAAGAGAAAGGAGGTCATTAAGAAAATAGTAACAATTAATCACTTATAGACAAAGGCCTCTAATCACAGGCTGTGAGCATGATCTGCAAACAGCAAAAGTGAGATTTGTCTCTAGAGAGTTGAAAAACAATTACAAAATTAAGTGAAAATCAGTCTTCTAATTGTTATCACCAAGCACTTGGACAATTTTAAACTTCAGTGATAGAATGTAACTCCCTGCCTGGGTGGACTGCTTCCAGGCTTCTGTTCATAGAATTTCCTATTTAACCCTTGCAACAACCCTATAAGGCAGGTATTACTAATGTCCCCATTTTACAGAGGGAGAATCTGAGGCCTAAAGAGGTTAATTTGCCTAAATAATAAAGTCAGTCAGGGTGTTACCACATTGAAAACTAATATTCCATATTGCTTTCCTAAAACAATTGTGGATGTTAAACTGTTTGTTTATTTATTTATTTATTTATTTATTTATTTATTTATTTATGATAGTCACAGAGAGAGAGAGAGGAAGAGACACAGGCAGAAGGAGAAGCAGGCTCCATGCACTGGGAGCCCGACATGGGACTCAATCCTGGGTCTCCAGGATCGCGCCCTGGGCCAAAGGCAGGCGCTAAACCGCTGTGCCACCCAGGGATCCCTGTTAAACTGTTTTGACCTCCTCCTTACCCCATTATGCATTTTTCTGCTAATCTAGCTGGAGGAAATTTGATCATTCCACAAATTAATTTCTATCAGATAATTCTGTTCTAGAATTTTTCCATTCTGTAAAGCCTTATAATAGCATTTGTGAACAAAATTTAAGCTCCAGATTTTACTCTCAGAAAAGTCACTCATACATCTATGACTGATTTTATTAGATCCTTGTCAGATGTTGTTCTTAATCAATACCAGACATTATAAAGTAAATACAATATTCTGTAGTTCTCCTGAGTTAGGTTGAGTGGTTAGCGATTGCACTGTCAACTACCAATGAATAAATGGAAATATATGGATACTGCACATAGGAAGTATGACCTTATCAAATTGTCATTTGGAGATATTTAGTGTTCTTAGAGGTATGACTGTCGGAGATTCCTCCAGGAGACGTTTAGCACATCCCTGACTATAAGAATAGTAATAATTATCAATTAGCATTAGTAGATAGCTAAGTAGAGAGTTTTGAGCCTAAACAAGTGTGTGTTTGTGTGGGTGTTTGTGTGGGTGTAGGGATCAGAACTGAGTAAGCATGGAATAATGAGAGGACTTGAGAAACAAGCCCTGTGGGGTATAGTAAACTCTGAGTTGACTTGAGGTCTGGACCAATTACCTGGGAGTCTAGACCCAGAGAGTAGGATGTGAACAGAGGGCCTTAGGCTTTGGAATGAGGGAGGTAGGGTGAACTCCATCCAGAACACCAGGACCTAGCTGAGTTCAGAAGTTCTACCTTGACAAAATGAAAACATGATTCTCTCTAGTGTGGAAGGGGATGGGGACTAGGACCCTGTCACATCCAGAGTCTTTTCTGTCATAGAAATACAGAACAGTTGATGGATCCAAATGCTAATGGAAATTCTTTACTCGTTTGTCCATGAAATTTCTTTTCCATTTCCCATAACTGATATTCTTTACCATGCTTTCGAAACATCTGGTCTTACTGCCTTTCCCCTCCTACAAGTGTAATTCCTGATTTCCAATGATCATAGAAGCCACAGGGAGGAACTCCTTTGACTTTCTACTAAAAGAAAGATTTAGCTAAATCTGCACTCATTTTTGTCCTTCATCCATCCTGTTACAATGAAGTATACGTAGGAATCTCCTAAAATAACCTTTCTGGTTTTGCTCTGGATCTCATCTCCCATACCCTCCTAGGGAGCTTATTGTTCTGGTTCTTTCCTCCCTTTTCCTGTTTTCCTGTTCCCAAAAGAATTTAAACAGACTCTGGCCTCTTACATCATAAAAACACAACATAGCTAGTTCTGCTTTCTTTATCACCAAACACTCTAACTAGATGTGCCCTGGCTTTTGTGTTCATCCAGGTATTAACATTATTTTAACCAACATAACCAAATATATTTTTGTTGTTAAATCTAATGAATACTTTTCAACTTTTTTCTAAACTGAACCACTGATTTTCACTCTCCTCTTTAAATACTCCTTTATCTTCTAGATTACTCATTTCCCTGCTTTTCTTACAATTTTTTTTTCTGATAGCCACTAAAAATCTGCTTTGCAGGGTCCTTTTCTTTTGCCAGGAATTCTAGCTCCTCCTTTCTTTTTTCTTCCTATCTGCTCTCTACCCTTTATCTGTACAACCCCTACCTTTCCTAAGAAGTTTTGTCTTTATGTTCTTCAAGAAGTTTTTCCCGAATTTTGAAATGTGTTATGTCCAAGTTTATATCCTTCCACAGCACATTTTCCTCAAATAGCGCTTACCACTATAGTGTTGTAATCACCTGTATACTAATCTGTGTTCCTTACTCTCTTCTCAAAATATGGCTCACAAAACCCTCAGCATCACTATCACTTGGGAGCTACTTAGAAATACAAACCCTCAGGCACCACCTCAGACCACTAAATCAGAATCTTCATTTTAACAAATCACTGTGATTGGTATCTGCATTAAAATTGGGAATCTTGGTATGGTCATAATAGGAACTTGATAAATATTTGTTAAATGAAATAGAAAAATCCCCCTCTTTCAAGAAGTCCAGACAGAAGAAAGCATATGGGTTGGATTGCCTTAAGGCTGGAGTGACATACCTAAAAAGACACAGCTTAAAACTACGACCAAACCAAGAGAGAAGGCTCTTTTCACTCAGATGTGGAAGATGACATCCACCCAGCTGCTCTGTGTCTGTCTGATGCAAAGAAAGGTGTGTGTATGTGTGTGACAGGGGAGGAGAAAGAATGAGAGGGACAGAGAGAATGAGAAAGAAGAGAGGGTGAGTAGAAAGTACATAGAACTAGTGAGCTTTTGAAATCTCAACAGGTTAAACTTCCACTTGATCCCTGAGCACCGTGGAGTAGCTCAGTCCATGAGTGAGTGGGTAACTACTGTCTGAAGTGAAGCTCATGGAAGAAGCAGGATTTGAAAGGTCCTTCTAAGGCAATACCAAGTCTGCTGATTTTATTCTATTTCAAAATCATAAGAACAGAGGCTTTGTATTTGGTAAACATTTACTGAAACCTACCATTTAACTTGCAACGTGATAATTCAAAGCAGGAGTCCGCACACTATGCCCTATAGGCCAACATCTTTTTGTGTCCTATTTTTGAATTGCAGAGGAGCTAGGAGTGGTTTTCACTCTTTAAAAAGGCTTTTTGAGAAAACAAAGAATATACAACAGAGACCATAAGTGGCCTGCAAATCCTCAAATATCTACTCTCTGGGCCTTTACAGAAACTGTGTCCTGATCCTAATTCAGAACTTCACACCGAGATCAATAACACTATCAGAAGAACCATTTTAGGGCAAAATAGTAGAACCTAAGAAATATTCAGTAACAGGAAAAGATTTTTAAGTTGCCATATGTCATCCCTGTAGTGTGCATGTATACACATGTATACACACACACACACACACACACACACATATATAGTGATCTGTTATCTACAAGACACTCCTGGATATGCTTTTTAGCAAAATAGTTTTCATGGAAGATAGCATTTTCCTAACAATTCTTTGCTTGTGTTTAATGGGTGGTAGAATTTATGTTCTCCAAGTTTTCACTTAAAGTTTTAGAAAGAAACCATTATCATTCTAGAAAAAAAATGACTTTTCAATAAATAAGTGCAGTCATTTCACCATCCTCTCATTTATTTGCATGTGTTAGTTTAAAACAATGGGTTCTGGCTATCACTTCATCTGTAACAAAGTGGTACTTAGGAAGAAACTCAGAGAGAGTAGATTGCTGTTATGATCTGATGTAAATACAGTGACAGTCTGAGTAAAATCCCAGGATTTGACTGAGAGTACATTCAAATTAGGGTGGAAAGACCTCTTTATAAACTCCATCAGGGAATGTAAAAAAAACTTGGTTTTAAAATTTCTCAATTGGTAGTGGGATGTGCATGTGTGTCTATGTGTGTGTATTTTTGACACATGACCTAGTTTTTATTAATGAAGTGATAACTATTTTGCTTAATAGGTAAAGGACTTTGCATTATTTTTAGCTTTCTGTTTAGTTTGGAAATTGTGGTCTTGTATACATACAAAATACAAAATTATCTCTCATCACAAATGTGAGGTAATTTTTGGGAAGCACTTATCTATTGGCATTCATAATTTCTTTGTCCTGCACAAGCTAGATAATCCAAAATAAAGTTTAAAAAAAGTTTTTTTAAGGGGACTTTCTGGAATAAATCCTATGTGTGTGATTATATGCAAATTATGGAAGGAGGGAATACTTATGAACAGATGAAATTATTCTCTAATTTAAATTTGCCAGATGATCTGTCAGTATTACAACTTCAGTGCTGTGTTCTTATACATGGAAAAATAACTTTATGCAGTACATGTATCTGTAAATTATTTGAAAACAATTTTAATTGCTGAAACTACTGTGATTAGACTTGAATTTAGTTTATCCCCCTTCTGTTTAATACAGCAGCATATAATGTGACCCAGAGGGTGCTTTATAAAATTTAATGTGTTTAAGGAATCTCTAATGATGTTAATTAAGTTTGATCTTGCCTCTAGGATAGGACGGTCCTGTAAAAAATTATTTTTTAAATTAACCTGTGTGACATTCAATTTTTCTCCATATTAGGTAGCATCCTCAAAGTTAAGGAAAAAAGTAATTACTTTTAACCATATTAATTTTTAGAGGGAAGCGCTGGCTTTACATAAGGTATTAATGGTTTTACGCAATATACCAAATTATCAACTATATTTTTTGATTTTTTGTATGCTATTGGCACTCAAGTTATAATGAATTAATTCAATTATAGACAATCTATCGTATGACTAAAATATGCAAAATGCTCTGAACAACAAGAAGGGTAAAGAAAATGAGTGGGTAATGCCGTCAAGGTAAATTCCATGAGGGTGGGATAATGTCATTTTCATTTTATTGAGTTAGATCATGGCACATAGATTATATATAGAAGATGGTTGTTAAATGTTGTACGTATTAAATAGAAGAATGATTCCATAATGAATATAATGGAGAATAGATCTAAGGAAAATGTACAATAGGGACATATGACTATAATAATGCCTTAGAAAAATTCAGAGTGATGTGTCAGTTCCCAGGAGAAAGTAATCATATTAGATTAAGATTGGGAGAGGGGAAGAATCCTAGGAAGGCTGCATCTCATAGGGATTCTTGAGATGGCATTGGAGGATAGAATAGAATTTTAACATCAAAAAATGGGTTTAGGAGTACTCCAGACAAAGAGAAATCACATGAAACAAGGGACAGAGATAGTAACACATGGCAGGTGTTAGGTGATAAGTGACTACTCTGGATCAATTATAATGTGAGATTATGGACTGAAAAATATGGGAAGATTGGACTTTAACATGCTCTGTTAGAATTAGAAAAAAGGAATAATTTATATTCTCTAATCTGTGGGATTACCAAAATGCTCTACAATAAAGTAAAAAAATCTCCTCAAACAAATTGATAGTGAAAACTATAACATTGCTTTAGGTAAATTGTGCCAGATTTTAAGAGGCAGGATTATCAAATCGGTACCTTAAATTAACCCCAGATTTTTTTAAAGATTTTATTTATTTACTCATGAGACACACACACACACACAGAGAGAGAGAGAGAAAGAGAGAGAGAGAGAGGCAGATACACAGGCAGAGGGAGAAGCAGGCTCCATGCAGGGAGCCTGATGCCGGACTCGATCCAGGGACTCAATCCAGGGACTTGATTCAGGGACTCGATCCAGGGACTTGATGCAGGGACTTGATCCAGGGACTCCAGGATCACACCCTGGGCCAAAGGCAGACACTAAACCTCTGAGGCACCCAGGGATCCCCTAACCCCAGATTTGATTCAGAAATAGAAGACATGACTTTGGTAATCCTTTCAGTAAACACATTGTAAACTCTCTTGTCTTAATTAGATTTTCTTTTTGTGAATAGAATAAATTTAGATATTTTTACATCCTCTTAAAGTTATTTCACTAATCTGTTTTCTAATTGAGCCACCAAGATACTTGGGTAATAAAGTTTTAATGATAAGAAATCATATTTATAGTATACATCTAAATCTTGGTCCCTAATATATATTTCTACTTTTCATATGTCATTTTAAAAATTATTTCTTGACTGTACTTTTATAGGAAGTATTGAAGAATTTTTCCTGAACACTTGCGTTTCCTATCTATGGCAATACTGTCATATGGCCATTTGAAGTTGTAAAAGACAATTGGATTGAAAGGAAGCAGATGTTCATTGCTCATGATGAACTCATGTGATGCTACTACCAAAGTATACATCTTCCATATCAATAAGATATTTTTTCATTTCTGCGAATTTCTTATGTATGTTATTCACTGCAGGAAGTATAATGTTTGGGGGGAATATTGTGATAAGATTTAAGTGTCATACCAAAGGAATAGTTTTGAGAAATTAACTCAGGAGATTTAAACAGCTGCTTATTTCCTTTTTTTATTATTTCTAGGAAGTGAAACTTTTAAACTAGATTTTCTGAGGTGGTTTACAGATAGTTCATATACTAGGAAAAAGATAATAAGGTGCAGGAATCCAGGGAGAAGAAAATCTTTGTGTTTAAAGGTATATTTGAGAATATGTTTAAAATAATCTCTAGTGAAATATCGCCTTCACATCTTAATGAACTTAGTTAAGAGAAATTTTAATGTAATAGTAAATTTATACTCATCATTCTTCTCAGAACTTACTGGAATGTGAATCAGTTCCTAGAAACCATAGGACATTTATTTGGAGTCAATGTCTGCTTTTTATGATTCTTTTAAAATGAGAGGATATTCAGGGTCTTCTTAGTATCATCTCCTGTGGCCTTGCATGTGGTCTTGCACATCATTACACAAAGCTGAAATAATGTAGTAATCATAGAAATATTTATTTAAAGGCAGGACTAAGAATTTTATTTATGCTTGATTAACCAATCAAAGTTCCTTCCTCTGACCTTATCCTAGTAGAGGTAATAGTTAAGAAATGATAATCTCTTAGATTTACATTAACATTTACAGGTAACATTATATTTTGAAATATATAATGTAATAATAAATAACAATAAAAAGTAAAAGAAAGCATAATTATGTTAATGTTATCATATTGCAAGTAGCATAATTAATTTATTTGAATTTCTCAATTAGGAAAAGTGTCATTAAATCTCTTAATCTCAATGTGTCTCTGTTTTTTTCAGCTGTAAATAAGCTTTAGTAATAACTCTGTTTTGTCTGAGCTGACATTGCTAGTGTGAAAATTGGACTCTAACCCAGGACTTCTGAATCCAAAATGATGATCCTATCTCTTTAGTAAAATGTCCGTTGTCCCAGAAAACAACCATACAAAGTGTATTGACTTTAAACCTTCACTTTTGTTCTATTTTCTCATGTATTTGAGCTAATTGCATGATGGAAAATTTTGAAATTTGAAAATTAAAATGTTCAGTCAAGAATTTAGACATTTTTGTCTCTTGATAACCACCAGCTATGCAGAAACCCAGAACCAAGAGATAACCTGAACTAACAATTTAGAGAGCATATGGTCCCATATCCTCATTTTAGGGAGGAAAATACTGGATTGATAGTTCTTTTTATAAAGACACAGCAGGGCTCTCCATGAACTCCATAAAAACTAGAAATAATATTATAATAATGGAAGTTTTGGAGGAAATGATTTTGTCTTTTTGAGCTTTTCATTTAAATAGTCCTTTTTAGGGATGCCTGGGTCACTCAGGGGTTGAGTGTCTGCCTTTGGCTCAGGTCATAATCCCAGGGTCCTGGGAGCAAGTCCTGCATCAGGTGCCCTGCATGGAGCCTGCTTCCTTTCTGCCTATATCTCTGCCTTTCTCTCTGTGTCTCTCATGAATAAATAAATAAAATCTTAAAAAAATAGTCCTTTTTATATTTGGAGAAAGGAAGAATTTTATCATATTCTTAAGTAAATAAAAAGCAATCCAGATATTTTGTGAAAAGGAGGTATATGCAAAAGGCCAAAAGAGCCTTAGGACCAAAGAAAAAGGCAGACAAGTCCAGCTTCATAAGAAATGGTACATTAAGGGGGCTTACAGGCAGAAATTTGTCTTCAGTGGCCTCAAGATGAGTAGATCTCAGCAACTCCATCTCCCATAAAACCTGCTTTTATAGTCCTAAAAGCTTGGGAGTACATGCTGAGGTACTACCAAGAGAAGAATGTTGTCACTACCGATGTCAGACAAATTCTTGTTTGTGTTCTCTTCCAGGATTTTTATGGTTTCAGATCTTTAATCCATTTTGAGTTTACTTTTGTGCATGGTGTAAGAAAGTAGTCCAATTTCATTCTTTTGCATGTAATTGTCCTGGTTTCCCAGCACCATTTGTTGAAAAGACTATCTTTTTTCTTGTGTGTTTTTCCCTCTGTTAATTAATCTATGACTATAGATTAGTCATGTGATTATATACATGTGAGTTTATTTCTAGAGTCTTTATCTTGTTCCATTGATCTTATGTCCATTTTTGTGCCAGTATCAGTGTTTTGATTATTATAGTTTTGTAGTATATCTTGAAATCTGGAATTGTGATACCTCCAGGTTTTAGTTCTCTCTCAGGATTGCCTCAACTATTCAGGTTCTTTTGTGATCCCATACAAATTTTAGGATTAATTGTTCTAGTTTTGCAAAGAGTGTTATTGGTATTCTGATAGGGATTGCACTGCATCCTATATATTGCTTTGGGTAACATGGACATCTGACAATATTAATTCTTTGAATCCATGAGCACGGTATATCTTTCCATTTGTGTCATTTTCAATTTCTTTCATCAATGTTTTGCAGTACAGATCTCTCAACTCTTTGGTTAAGTTTATTTCTGGGTGTTTTATTCTTTTTGGTACAGTTGTGAATGGTGGTGTTTTTTAGATTTTTGTTTTGTGACTTCATTGTTAGTGCATAGTAACACTACTGATTTCTAGGTATTAATTTTGTATCCTGTCACTTTACTAAATTCACTTATGCTAGTAGTTTTTTTGGTAGAATCTTTAGGATTTTTGATATATAGTATTCTGTTGTCTGCAAATAGTGACAGTTTAACTTCTTCTTTACCAATATGGATGCTTCTTTTTTTTTTTTTTTTTATCTGTTGTGCCTAGGACTTCTAGTATTATGTTAAATAAAAATAGCAAGTGTGAATGTCCTTGTTTTCTTTCTGACCTTAGAGGGAATGCTCTCAGTTTTTCACCATTGAGAATGATGTTGGCTATGGGTTTTTCATAATAATGCCTTTATTATTGTTGAGAGTTTCTATCATGAATGGACGTTGAATCTTGCCAGATACTTTTCTGCATCTATTGAAATAATCATATGATTTTTATTCATTTTGTTAATGTCATATATGACATTGATTGATTTGCAAATATTGAACCATCCCTGCATCCCAGGAAGAAGTCCTTCCTGATCATGGTGAATGATTTTTTTTTTAATGTGTTGCTATATGTGGTTTGCTAACATTTTTAAGGCTTTTTGCATCTATATTCATCAAGGATATTGGCCTGTAGTTTGTTTTTTTTTTTCTTTGTG
Source organism: Vulpes vulpes (assembly GCF_048418805.1). Classification (NCBI taxonomy): domain Eukaryota; kingdom Metazoa; phylum Chordata; class Mammalia; order Carnivora; family Canidae; genus Vulpes; species Vulpes vulpes. Next base: position 82,975,630 of record NC_132785.1, on the reverse strand, counting down.
CTGTCTTTGTCTGGTTTTGGTATCAGGGTAATGGTTGCCTTGTAGAATGTATTTGGAAGCTTTCCTAAGTGGAAGAAAATTTTAAAGTGACTCTTCCATGCTGTCATTTTGTAGCCCCTCTCTATATTGTTTCTTAGATTTTAAAAGATATACAAAATCAATAATTTTTGGTTTTAATGAATCTATACTTCTCACCAAATATCAGAATCAGAATGTATATTTCACACGTGGTTGAGAACTAGAAGAAAGAGATTTTAAACTAACATGGTAGGTTTCTTGCCTTTAATTTAGTCAATGGTCTCAAAGAGGATTCCCAAGTTCCCAAGATGATATACTGCCAGATTCAATAAAATAACACCAAACATTACTCAGGTTAAATAACCCATTCTTAGAAATAAAAAAAGAAACAACAGGTGACTTGTTTTTCATATAGTCAGAAAGAAGGTTTCATAGCCCTGTAGGAAATGGCCAGTGGAAGGTTTCCCTCCAGCTAGTTATGGATAGCAGATAGTTAAGAAAATTAAGGTGCAGTGTTCTTCTTTTGGCAGATTTTGTGAAATACAAAGTACTAGACTCTGGACTTTAAAATACAGATCATAAGTAAGAGATTTATGAAAATATGAATATAAACCATAATTTTATGTGTATTCTTGATCTGCCTACTCACATATTTATCTAGAAAATGTGAATATTAAGCAAAAAATAGGAAAGAAAATAACCTCTTTAGATTTCAACTTCAATCTAGGATTCTGTTTCTACTTATTTATATGAGATAACAGATTTGCAATCAAATTAAATTAAATTATTAAATTATAGGCTTGCAATCAATGAAGTAAAGAGCTGGCCTTAAGTAACATGGGAAGATTGGATTATTTCCTTTAAGTTTGTATTCTTAAATGCTCTTACCTCAGAGATAATACATATAAGCAGGAAAACTTAGAAGAAAAACTCTTCCTTCCTCTTTTCTCACTAGCCATTGCAGTAATGAAAGGATCAGGTTTAGGAGATATGGGAAGAGAAAAGGCAAGAAAGTACTCATAGGTCTTATTAACTTAGTTGTACTAAAAATATAGGCTATGAATGAAAGTTTGAAATATTTTTATTTTTTAAAATACTATTTACATTTCAATAAAGGCTATTTCTGGGATGCTGAATTTAGAAATCAGACTAAGATTAACATAAACCAAGAGTAGAGAAAAATAATTCTCTAAACAGACTTTTCTGAGGACTAGCATTCTTACCTGAAATCAGCTATGCACTGTGTAATTTTATAGGTTTTTTTGTAGTTGAAAATGTACCATTTTTCAATTAAATTATCAATTTTTTAAAAAGGTCTTATTTTTTTATTCATGAGACACACACACACAGAGAGAGAGGCAGAGACACTGGCAGAGGGAGAGGCAGGCTCCATGCAGGGAGCCAGTCTGATGTGGGACTCGATCCCGGGACTCCAGGATCAGGCCCTGAGCTGAAGGCAGGCACTAAACTGCTGAGCCACCCAGGCATCCCAAAATTGTCAATTTTTAATTCATTCTGAAATTACTGAAAAATTTCAATTTTGTTCTATTTGTTTCATTAAGGTTTGAGAATCATTTTATTTTTTAAAAGAGAGAAATGGTGATTTCAATAAATGACATTGATAGGAGTAATGGCAAAGACAGAGACTGAAACCATAGTACTAAGTATTTCCTGAAGGCACATGCTGGTTCAGTTATGAGAAGTTGTATATAATTTAAAACAAATTCATATTCATGGCCAAATTAAAGAAGAAAATTCAATTTAACTTTTAAAATTCCTTAAGCAGAAACAGGTCCAGCTTTCAGGCCAGTGCTCTAGCTAGTTGTTATTTCACAGCAGGAATTCTTCCTCTCCCTTTCTTCCTTCCTCCTTCTTGTCCCTTTCCTTACACATGTATTGAATACCGACTGTGTGGGTGGCACTGTTTGGTGCAGAGGCTAGGAAAAGATAAATAGCCTCTGTCTTTAAGGGATTTGCAATTAATAGTTAAACAGCCTTGAAATTTTAACTTAGTTTGAAGAAACTAAATGCAAAGAGATTTAAAAGGAGAAAAGTCTTTAGGGATAGCCAATTCACGTGTAGTTATTAAGATTCTCATAAACAAGATCTACAACTGTGTTCTTTGTCTAATGTACTGAAGACTGACTTTACAATCTATTAGCTTGTCGAGGAGAGCTATGAAGTTGCGAAATGAAACAAATAGCCTTGTTTTTTCCTGAATTAGAGACAGAGACTGGGATTGGAAGACCACAGAGGATGGATCTTTGAAACTGTCTCTCCAATGTGGCATTAACCATTCTCCTTTTTTTTCTGACCTAAAAATACAGCTAGAGTATAAAATAATAAAAACATTTTTATAGTTGCCCTGTATCATATAATCCAATAATTTCAGCAAGATATTTGAAGAATTTTTTTGTCTTGTGGATATTTATCTTTTCCAAGTCTAAAGAGTTTAGCAAATAGCAACATAATGAGCAGTGCAAAAACAACTCTTAGGTGACCAGTTTGCAATCAAAGCATGCTCTATGAATCCCTGTTATTATTCCCCCTTGTTTGCTTTATTATTTTCTGTCTTATTTTGTCTAAAGCATTCTCTTACTTGATACTGCATCTTTTCAATAGCTCCTTTCTGTAAAATCAACTGCCAATGCTAATTGCAGAGGCTTAGTACATATGCACTGAGTGGAGACCTCAGAGATAACATCTTTATCTTAAGTTTTATAGAGCCCAAGACTGCTCTTATCTTTTAATTCTCTCTGTAGCAGCTGCACTTATCTTTCATGAACAGATTTGAAATGTGATGAAAATGCTAACAAATTTGCCAATACATAACCTTTTCTTTCCAGTATCATTAAGGATTAGGGTGAATGACTCATTTTCTAGTATTATCCATATGCAATTGTGGTCATTACTGACCCCTTAATTATTGCTATTAGATTCCATAGCATTTTAAGCACTTTGCAACTTTCCTATTATTTGGAAACGAAATATTTTCAAAGATGCCAATATTACTGCTCTGATATTCAAGCATATTTCTTCAACAGCTAAATTTTGCCTCATTCTACTCATAGAAATAAATAATATTAATGAATAAAATCTCAAATGAGGGATGCCTGGGTGGCTCGGTGGTTTTGTGCCAGCCTTTGGCCCAGGGCGTGATCCTGGAGTCCCGGGATCCAGTCCCACGTCGGGCTCCCTTCACGGAGCCTGCTTCTCCCTCTGCCTGTGTCTCTGCCTCTCTCTTTCATGAATAAATTAAATATTTTTAAAAAATCTCAAATTATCTCTTCACTCCTATTTTCCCCACAAAATACTCACTTTTAATTAATGATAAATAATATAAAGAAATACACATTTTAAAAATTAAATGCCTAGAAGTCAAAATCCACTTTAGAGGCAGACAAAATTATTGATACTGCTATTTAGTTCTTACTAACTTTTCTATAATTTCTATTGGTATGCCTGGCTGAAAATCACTACTTTTTATTCACTTGGATACAGGCAATAATAATAATGATAATGGCTAACCTTTATTTTGTACCTATGATGTGGGAGCCATTATACTGCCTGACTCGGAATATTTTATTAATTCACACAGTAATCATAATATCTTCATTTTATAGCTGTGGTTAAGTATTTTGCCCCAATTTGCATAGGCAGAAACTGACACAACTAGGATTTGAACCCTTGTCTTTGTGAGTGATGCCAAAACCAGCTGCAACCTCCTCCACACACACATTCAATCACTGTAGTATAATTTGTCCTTCATTTACCTTGCTCTCCAGGTGCCTCTGAGGATGAATGCAAATTGATTTATTGGGGACTTTTCAGAGCCATATTTTGCATGATAATGATTTTCTTTTTATCCCTCAAATTGTCACTTTATTTTCTACCCATAAGGTCTAATGCATTTTTATGTTGTTGTTTTTTTTTTTTTTTTTTTTTTTTCTGAGAACACAGTTGCTTATCTCTGTATTTCCTGTGCATAGCACAGTTTCTGGCAAATGGAAGAATCTAAGTAAATGTTTACTTATTTTCTTATAGATTCATATGTAATTTTTATTTAAAATCAAACTGTGCATACAATTTTGCTAATAATTATCATCAAATAAGTTTAGAACATCAATCCGAACATCAGCCCAAGTCAATAAGATCAGTTCAGATACATCATGTTTAATAGATCCATGGTATTCCTTGATATGCCTGTACCATAATTAATTCACCCAATCCACCATTTTTGAAATTTTAGGTAGTTTCCAATTTTTAGCATTTGTTATCAGTGTTGAGAGTTATGTCTCTATACTTAGTTCTTTATATATAGCTATGCCCAATTTTTTAAAAAAAAGGCATTTATTAGGTCAAAGGGTGTGTACATTTCAAGTTCTGGTCGACACTGATAAAATTTATGTTCCCCGCAGAGCGAGATGAGGTAGAAACAAACAAACATCGCTAGATAAAACATAGATTTTATTTACTGCAACAACAGATTTGCTACAATATTCTGAGCAAGCCACCTAACCTATCTATGAATTTATTGATAACATCCTGGATGGAGATTTAATGCCTGTTATAATTTACAATTCGTACGTATTCACAGAACATGTAAGAAAAAACTCAAAACTCAAAAATGAGAAAACAAAACATCCATTTAAAAAGTGGGCACAATATTTGAATAGGTCTTCACCAAAGAAGATATAAGGATGGCAAATGCATTTGAAAAGATGCTTAACATAATTTGTCATTAGGGAAATGAAAATTAAAATCATAGTTAGGTACCATTACACACATATTAGAATGATTAAAATAAAATAAGACAGAATAAAATAACAAAACCCGACAAACCTGGTGAGGATGTGGAACCATTGTAACTCTCATTCTTTGCTGATGGGAATGCAAAATGGTACAACTACTTTGAAAAACTATTGAGCAGTTTGTTATAAAGTTAAATATACCATATGATCCAGCAATTCTACCCCTGGGTGTTTACTCAAAGGAAACAAATGTTTGTGTGTACATAAAAACCTATAGTGAATATTTACAGCAGCTTTATTCATGATTGCTCAACATTGGGAACAACTGATATCCTTCACCATGTGAATGGATAAACCAACCATGGTATATCCATTCAATAAAATAATACTCTGCCATAAAAAGAAATGAACTGTTGATACAAACCAATAACATGTATCTCTGAGATAGCTGAATAAATATAGACAGAACTGAGAAAATAATGTGCTTATATGAAAGAGATATGAATATTTGATTTCTGTGAAGCTATAGTATTTATCCATTTGTATTAAATCTATTTATTATTTTGTTTATTCTTTAGCTCATTCATGATCTCAGTAAATTATTAGTGAGTTCCTAAAAATAGGCCTGATAGCATTCCAGAACTGAAGGATAAAGATGAAAATACCTACCCTTGAAGAAGTTGTAATGTAGCTGGGGAGAGTTATTTTTCACTACTTAAAAACAAAAACATAAGCTATATAGTCAAACAAGCAGTTGTGAAATATATGTTCAAAGTGCCAGTGGGTGCAGAGGTGAGGGTGCTACTAACTGCTTGGTAGACTGTGAAATCATATGTTATATTTGATGCAGGATGAGCCTATGTTTGTTAAAGATTGATATGCATTTTCTAAAAAGAATTTGGGATGGTGTCACTGCATCTATCTAGAACTGAGTGATATGTCCTCACTATATATTTGAATGAAATAAATTACCAACTCCAAAGGCTATTTGGGAATAAATAGATTTTCTTTCTCTTGGATAGATGGTTTCGATATATGCTCCTAAATTGGGATAACGCATACATCAATAATATAATATAATATAATATAATATAATATAATATAATAATATAATATAATATAATATATAATCTGAATCATGAGTATAATATAATTTATTTGAGATGTTATTTATTTTAAGGCACATTTTACTTTATAAAAAATTTTTCAGTTAAAACATGGATGTATTCTCATCAGGAATCTGGCAATATGTTATAATTTTGTAAAATCTCATGTTTTTCAAATTCTATATTTCTCCAGAGAACATGAATCATGAGTAAGACCATGTTCTTTTGATTTTAATAGCATCACAGAACTTTTCCACAGGCAATTTGACATTTAATTATGTTAGTAATGGAATTTACAGAGGATAAAGATATATTAAATTATATTGTCATTATTTGAAAAATATTATTTCTGCATTTATCCCTGAGGTCATCCTTCCATTCCCCATTTTCCCCTCTTCCCCCTTCCCAGATATTATGTTTTCTCTCTCAGAATTGAAGAATTCCCTAGTATCATTGTATATTTTTTCTATATGTAGCATTATATCATCTACAAATAGTGAAACTTTGCTTCTTCCTTACCAATCTGGATGATTTTTATATCTCTTTATTGTCTGATTGCTGTGGCTAGAAGTTTCACTACTAAGTTGAATAAAAGTAGTGTCATTGGACATCCTTGTCATGTTCTTCATCTTAGAGGAAAAGTTCTCAGGTTTTCACCATTGAGAATGCTGTTTGCTGTGGGTTTTTCACTTATGGCACATATTATGTGGAGGTATATTCTCTCTAAACGTACTTTGTTGAGAGTTTTTATCATGAAAAGATGTTGTACTTTGTCAAATGGCTTTTCTGCATCAGTTGAGATAGTCATGTAGTTCTTAACTTTGTCTTATTAATGTGGTGTGTCATGTTGATTGATTTGTGAATATTGAACCACCTTTGCCTCCCAGGAATCTATCCTATTGATCATGGTGAATATATTTTTAATGTATTTTTTTTGTATTCAGTTTGCTTTTATCTTGCTAATGATTTTTGAATTCATGTTCTTTTTTTTCATTCAATCTGCTTTGTTTAATTAAACTTAATATACACAAATATGTCCACCCATTGCTCTAAATTTACACCACTCTATGCAAACATACAACAAAATAAGGCAAAAACTAGGGCATAAAGATCCTAAAACAAATATCTATAAAAACAACACAAAAAATGCTCTTGAAAAACTAGTCTATAGTGTTTCGCTCCAGTGAAGTACATCTTTTTAACCATATAATTGTACATAAAAGGTATATTCTTGCTGGCAAGCTTTCAATCTCCTTGCACCGCTCATCTGTTGTCTGAATAATTTCCTGTTTTTTTAAAAATTAATTTTTTATTGGTGTTCAATTTACCAACATACAGAATAACACCCAGTGCTCATCCCGTCAAGTGCCCCCCTCAGTGCCCATCACCCATTCACACCCACGCCCCGCCCTCCTCCGCTTCCACCACCCCTAGTTCGTTTCCCAGAGTTAGGAGTCTTTATGCCCTCTCTCCCTTTCTGATATTTCCCACACATTTCTCCTCCCTTCCCTTATATTCCCTTTCACTATTATTGATATTCCCCAAATGAATGAGAACATATTATGTCTGTCCGTCTCCGATTGACTTATTTCACTCAGCATAATACCCTCCAGTTCCATCCACGTTGAAGCAAATGGTGGGTATTTGTCGTTTCTAATGGCTGAGTAATATTCCATTGTATACATAAACCACATCTTCTTTATCCATTCATCTTTCGATGGACACTGAGGCTCCTTCCACAGTTTGGCTATTGTGGACATTGCTGCTAGAAACATCGGGGTGCAGGTGTCCCGGCGTTTCATTGCATCTGAGTCTTTGGGGTAAATCCCCAACAGTGCAATTGCTGGGTCATAGGGCAGGCCTATTTTTAACTCTTTGAGGAACCTCCACACAGTTTTCCAGAGTGGCTGCACCAGTTCACATTCCCACCAACAGTGTAAGAGGGTTCCCTTTTCTCTGCATCCTCTCCAACATTTGTGGTTTCCTGCCTTGTTAATTTTCCCCATTCTCACTGGTGTGAGGTGGTATCTCATTGTGGTTTTGATTTGTATTTCCCTGATGGCAAGTGATGCAGAGCATTTTCTCATGTGCATGTTGGCCATGTCTATGTCTTCCTCTGTGAGATTTCTCTTCATGTCTTTTGCCCATTTCATGATTGGATTGTTTGTTTCTTTGGTGTTGAGTTTAAGAAGTTCTTTAGATCTTGGAAACTAGCCCTTTATCTGATACGTCATTTGCAAATATCTTCTCCCATTCTGTAGGTTGTCTTTTAGTTTTTTTTGCCTGTATCCTTTGCTGTGCAAAAGATTCTTATCTTGATGAAGTCCCAATAGTTCATTTTTGCTTTTGTTTCTTTGCCTTCGTGGATATATCTTGCAAGAAGTTACTGTGGCTGAGTTCAAAAAGGGTGTTGCCTGTGTTCTCCTCTAGGATTTTGATGGAATCTTGTCCCACATTTAGATCTTTCATCCATTTTGAGTTTATCTTTGTGTATGGTGCAAGAGAGTGGTCGAGTTTCATTCTTCTGCATGTGGATGTCCAATTTTCCCAGCACCATTTATTGAAGAGACTGTCTTTCTTCCAATGGATAGTCTTTCCTCCTTTTTCGAATATTAGTTGACCATAAAGTTCAGGGTCCACTTCTGGGTTCTCTATTCTGTTCCATTGATCTATGTGATTTATGTGTCTGTTTTTGTGCCGGTACCACACTGTCTTGATGACCACAGCTTTGTAGTACAACCTGAAATCTGGCATTGTGATGCCCCCAGCTATGGTTTTCTTTTTTAAAATTCCCCTAGCTATTCGAGGTCTTTTCTGATTCCACACAAATCTTAAAATAATTTGTTCTAACTCTCTGAAGAAAGTCCATGGTATTTTGATAGGGATTGCATTAAACGTGTAAATTGCCCTGGGTAACATGGACATTTTCACAATATTAATTCTGCCAATCCATGAGCATGGAATATTTTTCCATCTCTTTGTGTCTTCCTCAATTTCTTTCAGAAGTGTTCTATAGTTTTTAGGGTATAGATCCTTTACCTCTTTGGTTAGGTTTATTCCCAGGTATCTTATGCTTTTGGGTGCAATTGTAAATGGGATTGACTCCTGAATTTTTCTTTCTTCAGCCTCATTGTTAGTGTATAGAAATGCCACTGATTTCTGGGCATTGATTTTGTATCCTGCCATGCTCCCAAATTGCTGTATGAGTTCTAGCCATCTTGGGGTGGAGGCTTTTGGGTTTTCTATGTAGAGTATCATGTCATCGGCGAAGAGGGAGAGTTTGACTTCTTTGCCAATTTGAATGCCTTTAATGTCTTTTTGTTGTCTGATTGCTGAGGCTAGGACTTCCAGTACTATGTTGAATAGCAGTGCTGAGAGTGGACATCCCTGTCTTGTTCCTGATCTTACGGGAAAGGCTCCCAGTGCTTCCCCATTGAGAATGATATTTGCTGTGGGCTTTTCGTAGATGACTTTTAAGATGTCGAGGAATGTTCCCTCTATCCCAACACTCTGAAGAATTTTGCTCAGGAATGGATGCTGTATTTTGACAAATGCTTTCTCTGCATCTAATGAGAGGATCATATGGTTCTTGGTTTTTCTCTTGCTGATATGATGAATCACATTGATGGCTTTAGGAGTGTTGAACCAGCCTTGTGTCCCAGGGATAAATCCTATTTGGTCAGGGTGAATAATTTTCTAAATGTACTGTTGGATCCTATTGGCTAGTATCTTGTTGAGAATTTTTGCATCCATGTTCATCAGGGATATTGGTCTGTAATTCTCCTTTTTGGTGGGGTCTTTGTCTGGTTTCGGAATTAAGGTGATGCTGGCCTCATAGAACGAATTTGGAAGTACTCCATCTCTTTCTATCTTTCCAAACAGCTTTAGTAGAATAGGTATGATTTCTTCTTTAAACGTTTGATAGAATTCCCCTGGGAAGCCATCTGGCCCTGGACTCTTGTGTCTTGGGAGGTTTTTGATGACTGCTTCAATTTCCTCCCTGGTTATTGGCCTGTTCAGGTTTTCATTTTCTTCCTGCTCCTGTTTGGTAGTTTGTGGCTTTCCAGGAATGCGTCCATTTCTTCTAGATTGCCTAATTTATTGGTGTACAGCTGTTCATAATATGTTTTTAAAATCATTTGTATTTCCTTGGTGTTGGTAGTGATCTCTCCTTTCTCATTCATGATTTTATTAATTTGAGTCTTCTCTCTCTTCTTTTTAATATGGTTGGCTAATGGTTTATCTATCTTATTAATTCTTTCAAAGAACCAACTCCTGGTTCTGTTGATCCGTTCCACAGTCCTTCTGGTCTTGATTTCGTTCAGTTCTACTCGAATCTTAATTAACTCTCTTCTGCTGGGTGTAGGATCTATTTGCTGTTTTCTCTCTAGCTCCTTTATGTGTAAGGTTAGCTTTAGTATTTGAGTTGTTTCCAGTTTTTGAATGGATGCTTGTATTGCGATGTATTTCCCCCTCAGGGCTGCTTTTGCTGCATCCCAAAGATTTTGAATGGCTGTATCTTCATTCTCATTAGTTTTCATGAATCTTTTTAATTCTTCCTTAATTTCCTGGTTGACCCTTTCATCTTTTAGCAGGATGGTCCTTAACCTCCACGTGTTTGAGGTCCTTCCAAACTTCTTGTTGTGATTTAGTTCTAATTTCAAGGCATTATCCTCTGAGAATATGCAGGGGACCATCCCAATCTTTTGGTATCAGTTCAGACCCGATTCGTGACCCAGTATGTGGTCTATTCTGGAGAAAGTTCCATGTGCACTTGAGAAGAATGTGTATTCAGTTGATTTTGGATGTAAAGTTCTATAGATATCTGTGAAATCCATCTGGTCTAGTGTATCATTTAAAGCTCTCGTTTCTTTGGAGATGTTGTGCTTAGAAGACCTATCTAGTATAGAGAGAGCTAGATTGAAGTCACCAAGTATTAGTGTATTATTATCTAAGTATCTCTTCACTTTGGTTATTAATTGAGTGATATATTTGGCAGCTCCCACATTCGGGCCATATATATTCAGGTATGTTAAGTCCTCTTGTTGGATAGATCCTTTAATTATGATATAGTGTCCTTCTTCATCTCTCACTACAGTCTTTGGGGTAAATTTTAGTTTATCTGATATAAGGATGGCTACCCCTGCTTTCTTTTGAGGACCATTTGAATGGTAAATGGTTCTCCAACCTTTTGTTTTCGGGCTGTAGGTGTCCTTCTGTCTAAAATGAGTCTCTGGTAGGTAGCAAATAGATGGGTCCTGCTTTTTTATCCAGTCTGAAACCCTGCGCCTTTTGATGGGGTCATTAAGCCTGTTCACGTTCAGAGTTACTATTGAAAGGTATGAGTTTAGTGTCATCATGATATCTCTTCAGTCCTTGTTTTTGTGGATTGTTCCACTGAACTTCTTCTTAAAGGGGAATTTTAAGAGTCCCCCTTAAAATTTCTTGCAGAGCTGGTTTGGAGGTCACATATTCTTTCAGTTCCTGCCGGTCTTGGAAGCTCTTTATCTCTCCTTCCATTTTGAATGAGAGCCTTGCTGGATAAAATATTCTTGGTTGCATGTTTTTCTCATTTAGGACCCTGAATATATTCTGCCAGCCCTTTCTGGCCTGCCAGGTCTCTGTGGAGAGGTCTGCTGTTACCCTAATACTCCTCCCCATAAAAGTCAGGAATTTCTTGTCTCTTGCTGCTTTAAGGATCTTCTCTTTATCTTTGGAATTTGCAAGCTTCAGTATTAAATGTTGAGGTGTTGAATGGTTTTTATTGATTTTAGGGGGGATCTCTCTATTTCCTGGATCTGAATGCCTGTTTCCCTTCCCCGATTCGGAAAGTTTTCAGCTAGGATTTGTTCAAATACATATTCTGGCCCTCTGGCCCTTTCAGCGCCCTCGGGAACCCCAATTAAATGTAAGTTTTTCTTCCTCAGGCTGTCATTTATTTCCCTTAATCTATCTTCATGGTCTTTTAATTGTTTGTCTCTTTTTTCCTCAGTTTCCCTCTTTGCCATCAACTTGTCTTCTTTGTCACTCACTCGTTCTTCCACCTCGTTAACCCTGGTCGTTAGGACTTCTAGTTTGGATTGCATCTCATTCAATTGATTTTTAATTTCTGCCTGATTGGATCTAAATTCTGCAGTCATGAAGTCTCTTGAGTCCTTTATGCTTTTTTCTAGAGCCACCAGTAGCTATATAATAGTGCTTCTGAATTGGCTTTCTGACATTGAATTGTAATCCAGATTTTGTAACTCTGTGGGAGAGAGGACTGTTTCTGATTCTTTCTTTTGAGGTGAGGTTTTCCTTCTAGTCATTTTGCTCATTGCAGAGTGGCCAAAAACAAGTTGTATTGGGAAAAGGAGAAAAAGAGAGTAGAGAAAGAAGGAAAGAAAAGAGAAAAAGAAAAAAGGAAAAAGGAAGAAAAAAAAGAATTAAAAGAGAAAGAAAAAAAAAAAAGAAAGGAAAAAAGGGGGTGGGGGAAGCAAACAGATCAAAAAGCAAAAACAAAAAACAAAAAACAGAACAAAAACCACGGGACAGTATCTTCTGATTTTGTATACTTTAAGTCCCTTGACTTCCCCTGGAACTGGTCCGTCTTGCTGGTCTTCTGGGGGAGGGGCCTGTCGTGCTAATTTTTAGGTATTAGCACTTGGGGGAGCTGCTCTGCCCCCTGCCTGGTGCAGGGCTCAGTGGGGGTTATTTACCCCGTGAGGCCCCAGGAGGAACAACTGCAGTGGTGGCAGCTCTGGAGCCCTGGAGTCAGCCCCCGCAGTAGCTCCGGGGCTCTCCTTCTGCAGGGCCTGGAGGCTCTAGGGCGGGGTCGCTGATCTGCTCAGCTCGGGGTTGGTGCGTCCTTGCTGTCCTGGGCCCTCCCGGCCTCTGCCGGGCCAGAGGGAGGCCGGATCCTGGGCTGTGTCCCGGCGCCCTGTGCTCCGGGGCCTGCGCTGTTGGATTCGCGGTCCCGCCCCGCAGCCCCCTCCGCAGAGCGGCCGCCCGAGCCCCCCCCCCCCCCCCCCCGAGCTGCTCCGGGTCCAGCCGTGAGCGCTGCAGCCCTTAGGGAGCTCGGCGCATCTCCCGGGGTGCAGGTGCCTGTTAGTGTCCCCGGGAGCCCGAGGGCATCCCCGCCCTCCTGAGTCCTGCTCCAACTCCCTGCAGCCCCTTTCCGCGGGGAAGGTTGGTGCAGCTCCTGCTCCTCCGGGACGGGGCTCTCCTGTCCTGGGGACACTCGCCCCGGCCTCAGCCCGGCTCCTCGCGGGGCCCCTCCCCCTCGGAGGCCTTTTGTTTCTTTATTTCTTTTTCCCCGTCTTCCGACCTTGATAGAAGCACGAACTCTTCTCACTGTAGCATTCCAGCTGTTCCCTCTTTAAATCTCAGACCGAATTCATAGATTTTCAAGATGGTTTGAAGGTTATCCAGGTAATTTGGTGGGGACAGGTGACTTGGGGGCCCTACTCTTCTGCCATCTTGCCTCTCCTACTCTGATTTTCACATTTATGTTCATCAGAGATATTGGTCTGTATTTTTTGATAGTATATCTGGTTTTGGTATGAAGGGAATATTGCCTGAAAGAATGAATTTAGTAGCTTTCCTTCCTCTTTAATTTTTGGAGTAGTTTCAGAAGAATAGGTATTTGCTTTAAATGTTTGGTAGAGGGGATCCCTGGGTGGCTCAGCGGTTTAGCACCTGCCTTCGGCCCAGGGCATGATCCTGGAGTCCCAGGATCCGGCTCCCTGCATGGAGCCTGCTTCTCCCTCTGCCTGTTTCTCTGTCTTTTCTCTCTCTCTTTCTCCCTCTCATGAATAAAGAAATAACATCTTTAAAAAAAAAAATAAATGTTTGGTAGTAGAATTCATCTGTGAGGTCATCTGATTCTAGACTTTAAGTTTTTATTTCTGATTCATTTTCATTACTAGTAGTTAGTCTGTTAAAATTTTCTGTTTCTTCCTGATTCAGTTTTGGATGGTTATGTTTCTAGGAATTTATCCATTTCTTTTAGGTTGTCCAGTTTGTTTACATACAGTTTTTTCATAGTAATCTCTTATAATTCTTTGTATTTCTGTGTATCAGTTGTTATTTCTCCTCCATTTCTGATCTTATTTATTCAGGTTCTCTGTCTTTATCTTTTATGAGTCTGGCTAAAGGTTTATCGATTTTGCCAATCTTTTCAAAGAACCAGCTCCTGGTATCATTAATCTATTTTTTCAAAGTCTCTATTTCATTTATTTGTGCTCTAATTTTTATTATTTTTTTCCTTCTACTGAATTTTGGGTTGTTATCTGTTCTTACTTTTCTAGCTCCTTTAAGTGTAAGGTTATGTTATTTTTTTGAGATTTTTCTTTCTTCTTGAGGTAAGCTTGAATTACTATAATCTTCACTCTTACAACAGCTTTGTTGCATCCCATAGATTTTGAAATATTGTGATTTCATTTTTATTTGTCTCCATGTATTTTTTGGTTTCCTTTTTGATTTTTTGGTTGACCCATTTTTTTTTTAGTAGCGTGTTATTTAACTTCTATATATTTGCATTATTTCCAGACTTTTTTTGGTGATTGAGTTCTAGTTTCATAGTGTCATGGTCAGAAAAAATGCATGGTATGACTTTAATATTTTTGAATTAATTGAGACTTGTTTTGTGGTCTAATATGTGGTCTCTTCTGCAGAATGTTCCATGTGCATTTGAAAAAAATGCATTCCACTGTTTTTGGATAAGATGTTCTGAATGTATCTGTTAGGTCCATCTGCTTCAACATATCACTTAAAGCTAATTGTTTCCTTGTTGATTTTCTGCCTGGGATGATGCATCCATTGCTGTAAGTAGGGTCGTAAAGTCCTCTATTAATATTGTGTAACTGTTCATTTTTTCCTATATGTCTGTTAATAGTTGTTTGATCTATTTAGGTTCTCCCGTGTTGGTTGCATAAATAATTACAGTTATTATATCCTCTTGTTGGATTGTTACCTTAATTATGATGTACTATCCATCTTTGTCTCTTATTACAGTCTTTGTTTTAAAGTCTATTTTGTCTGATTTAGTATTATTTCCCCAACTTTCTTTTTACTTCCATTTACATGGTAATTGTTTTTCCACTTTTTCACTTTCAATCTGCCTGTGTCCTTAGGTCTGAAATGAGTCTCCTATAGGCAGCATATAGTTGGGTCTTTCTTTTTTATCCATTCAGCCACTTTATGTCTTTTTATTGGAGCATTTAGTCCTTTTACATTTGATTTAATTATTGATAAGTAGATACTTATTGTCATTGTATTACTTGTTTTATGGTGGTTTTTGTAGTTCTACTCTGTTCTATTCTTTTTCTCTAGCTCTCTTCCCTTGTAGTTTGATAGCTATCTTTAGTGTTATGTTTGGATTCCTTTCTCTTTTTTGTGTCTGTACCTATTGTAAATTTTTGGATTGTTATTACCATTAGGTTCATATATAGTATCTTATGTGTATATAGAGGGTCTATAAGTATGAACCCATTATAAAAGCACTAAATTTTTACCCCATCACAATGTATGTTATTCTTTATGTCTTTTTATTTTGTGAATCCCTTGTCGATTTTTATAGATAAAATTGATTTTATTGCTTTATGCTTTAACCTTTGTACTGGTTTTATAAGTGATTAATCTACTACTTGTATCATATGTTTGCAATTACCTATGATAATTTTTCCTTTCCTAGTTTCCCTACTCCTGACCATGACCTTTTCTTTCCACTCAATGAATTCCCTTTAATGTTTCTTCCAAGGCTGGTTTAGTGATGACAAACTCATTTAGCGTGTGTTTGTGTGGGAAATTCCTTATCTCTTCTTCTGTTCTAAATGTTATGGAAGGAGTATTTTTGGTTGAAGGTTTTTTTCCTTTTAGTACCTTGAATATACCATGCCACTTTCTTCTGCATGCAGTTTCTGCTAAAAAACCTATTGATAGCTTTATGGAGTTTCCCTTGCATGTAACTGTTTTCCTACCCTTCCCTCCCCACCATTTCCTTTCCTTTTTCTTTTTTTTTTTTTTTTTTTTGGTGCTTTTAAAATTGTCTATCACTGTGTTTTTTTTTTTTTTCCCATTGTAATTATTATGTATCTGGGCATGGACTTCCTTGGATCAATTTTTTTTCTCTGTTCCTCCTGGATTTGGATGTCTGTTTGTTTTCTCAGATTAGCGATGTTTTCAGCTCTTATTTCTTCAAAGAATTTTTTCTGCTCCTTTCTCTCTCTCTTCTGGGATCCCTACAATGAAAATGTTATTAAGCTGGATGATGTCAAGTTCCCTTAATCTAGTCTCATTTTTTTTTTTATCATGTTTTTTTCTACTTGCTGTTCAGTTTGATAGCTTTCCATTACCCTGTCTTCCACAATGCTAATTTATTCCTTTGCCTCCTCTAATCTTCTATTGATTCCCTCTAGTGTTTTTCATTTCAGTTACTGGGTTCTTCATTTCTGATTGGATCTTTTTTATATTTTCTATCTCTTTGTTGAAAGTCTCATTGAGATCCTCCACTCTTTTCTCAGGTCCTTTATATTTATTACTTAGAATTCTTTACTAGGTATATTGCTTATCTCTGTTTCCTTTAGCTCTTTGGTTGTGGCTCCTGTCTTGACAGCCTGCAAGGTACTCCAGCAGGGATGGATGCCACTCCAAAGTGACCCTTGCCCTGAGGAGGGGGAAAGATAACTATACATACCAGTATATCCACAGCCCCACCAGTCAAACTTTATAGCTGTCACAGAGTATGCCCTGCCCAACAGTGTACCTGCAGTTCTGGCAGATGGCCTAGGGTAATGTGTCTGGTCTGATTGCCAGCCTGCCCGCCAACAAAAGCCTTTTAGAGTGTAACACAGGGAGAGCACTATACAGTTCAGTGTGACTGCAGTCCTGGCAGATAGGCTGTTGGCAGATATCTGGTATAATAACTAACATGTCCCAATTATAACCTGGAAGCAGCCCCAGAATGGTCACTTAACAGCACAGGGGCCAAACCCTTTGCAGTGTGCCCACAACAGGAAAAGTGAGATGTTACATCTGACTAGACTGAAGGCAAATGTGGCTCAGCCACAACAGTATAGGGCACACACAATCCACATAGGATATATTCCTAAAGTGCCTAGTTCTAGTGAACACAGGGCATTGTGCTACAGGGTATCATACCTCTTCTTCATAAGGCCGCTACTTTCAAAATCAGGAGATGTAGCTGACTACTCTAATACATAAAAACAAACACAGAGAGTCAGATAAAATGAGGAGACAGAGGAATATGTCCCACATGAGATAACAGGACAAAGCCACAGTCAATATTTTTTTCTTTGTTAAGGTTCTTTAAATTTTTGGCTACATTTAGTTCCATAGACTTCTCATCTGAATTTTAAAAATTCCTCATTAGTATCTACTGAACACAAATCTTCTTCTAGGCTTTTGAATGTGATTTTTTTTAATCTATTGATCAATTTGGTGAAAATCGACATCACGACAGTACTGATGATTCTGGTCCATGAACATGGTATATTTCTCCATTTATTTAGGTTTTCCTTAGTATCTCTTGGTAACATTTTATGGTTTTAATGCACATATTTTACACATTGTCAAATTTATCTCTAAGTATCTAATACCTTTATGCTATAAGTGGCACTATTTTTTAAATGGCCCATCTTTTTGTTTCAATTTATGAATATTCATTGCTAGTATATCAAATGCAATTAATTTTATGTGTTGCTCTTATTCTTGCAAACCTGATAAACTTACATACTAGCTCTAATACAAGTTGAAAATAATAGACATCTTTGATTTGTTTTGATCATAGAAGAAATTAAGTCTTTCATCATGATGTATTATGTTAACAGTAGGATTTTATAGATGTTCTTTATCAAATTGAAGTTTTCTTCTATTCTTGGTTTGTTCATATATAAGTTTGACTGGAGGATTTGGACTTTTTCTCATTTCACAATTCCATGTATTTTTCTGAAGCACCTGGAGATGGGGAAAAGCACATTCCCCTTAATTAGAGAAGGAAATAATAATAAAAAAGAACCTAAATAACTCTGAAGACAAACTTGGCTAAATGACAATTTTGATTAAGACACTGTACACTTACATTCACATATAATCTTTAAGGAGGAACATTCATTTTGGTAGTGCCTAAGACAGTGCTTTGCAAATAGTTGGCTATTAATAAGTACATTTCTTGGATAAAGTGAGAAATTCCATATACAGTGTCAAAGATTGAACTGGACAGAATTAAATAGGCAATCAAGGCTATTATAGTAAGGTAGAGAGATTGAACTCTTAATGAAAGGTAGGAGGATTTCTTAAGCATTAGAGTGAGCTAATGAGAAAGTACTGAAAGACTTTAAGGGGAGTGGCAGTCAATGTGATTAGGCCATTTGTCTTTGCTAATTGGTACTTATTAATTAAGACAGGGAAATAGGAATTGATGATCACACTTTCAAGGGATGACTTCCAAGTCCTTGAGAAAGATTTTCCTGGGAAGTAAAATGGGCAAGGGGCTGGAGAAGATTTACATTTTAAAGAGAAAAAAATTTACAGTTGAAAGATTTCTAAAGCACATGCTTTAAGAAAAGTGAAGTCAGGGGCCAGTAGTGTGAAAGAAACCTGTCTGAAATTTAGTCAAACCAAGGGTTACTTTAAGGCCTAAGGCCATCTTGGGAAACAGATTGCTGGTACTATTATCCAGAAGTCTACACATTTAAACTTTACTCTTTTTTACAAATGTAGATTTATACAAAACAAAAGAGGATGGAAAGATTAACATAAATCTATCATCATAATAGACAATAACTCAGAGGATGGGTGTATGGCATCTTTTTATATGAAAATGCATGTAATTTTACTTATTCTAAGGACCTGCAGCAATATTCTAAGAATACTGCAGCAAATGCAATATAATGGTTCTACTTAAGGCTCATTATTGAGATTTATGATGATTTGGTTTTATGATGATAATTTTTTAGATAGCTAAATGGTCTTTAATTTTTTTGTCCCTTCTATATATCTGACTTCAGTTGTTCAGAATAGTTAGCTTTACTATAAATGGATTTTAAAAGTTATGTATTTTTTTGCAGATTTAAAATGTATAAAATTATAAATCATGTTAATAAATCTCCATTTATGCCACATTTTGCTAAATTATTCTGTTGAAATTATGTATTCTGATAATAGCAACTTAAATTTTTGTCAGTTCCTTTAACACAGGGTAGTAAACCATATTACATGTTACTTTTAAGGGAAAACACATTATTTGAAATATTTGTATTAATTAGGTCAATTTAATAATTAAGAGATGTAGTTAATTATATGTAATCCTGATTATATACAACCTTCTTTGTATTATATCCAACTTGATAATTACTATGGAAATATCAAGTATGTTTTAAAAGGACAATATTGTTGGAGAAGAAACTGTCTTCTATTCAAATACAGTATTTGTGCTAATAATATTTAGAAGAATTCAGGGAGACCCAAGGTGGTGAAACCCACCCAAGCACCTGAATAAGTGAGACTTGCTCCCAAACTCTGCAAAAGACTGGAGAAAACTTTATTGAAGAGATTGGTGACAGGGTAAACATTCAGTATTTTCTGAACTGAAATTTCTGCAGGGGTTCATAGGCTTGGTTTAGAACTTTCACAAGGTAAAAGAAGCTGGTGTAATGAATTTAGGGATGAGGAAGTAATACAAGTAATATTTATTTCATAGTACTTTCTGATACACTTTGCCACAAATTGAAAAAGTAAATTGTACCTCTGAGCAGATCCAGCCTTGCCACTACCATGGCTCAGAGACCACAAAACACTTTTCTACCCACTGCCAACCACTTCTGACACAGAACATCCAGTAAAGTATACTGGTGCAGAAGGCCAAACTGGCCAAGTAAGCTGAGTAATACATTAACATAGCAGCCTGCATGAAGTCTGTAACTGAGCAAGGAGCTGTATTATCCAACAAGGAGAGGAATCATCTCTCTCTCAGTTGCTTCTAAAAATGTCATAGGAGCCTGTAGGTCATCTTGGAGGTTTATCTCAGGGAGTGAGCTAATGATGTGAAGTGCTGAGAGAAACAGCAGATGGCTTGAGAATACAGAAAGTGATCTCAGAGGTGTCTGCAATGGTGTACTGTCTCTTTGGGAAACTTGCTTCACAAGCACAGAGCAAAGTCTTCTGCTTGAAAATGTAAGAAGACTACTACTGATACTTGGCCAGGTTGCTGCTGGTGGGGACCAGAAAGAGACTATGAATCCATCATAAGAGGCATACCAAGAAGTTGTTTAAATCAGTAAAAGGAAATGAAACCAAAACATCCTATGGTGTTAGGTCTGGGCTGTCATTTCTCTGTGTTTTATTGTGCAATTCTGAACTTCCTGGACAAAGACTGATCTTTTGCAGACAGCTTCCTTTCCTGTTTAATTGAAATATAACTGGCATATAATATTGTGTAAATTTAAGGTTTGTAGCATAATAATTTAATATATGAATATATTGCAAATTGATTATCACAATAAATTTAGGTAACATCTCACATAGTTACATTTTTTCCCTTGTGATAAGAAATTTTAAGATTTATTCTCTTAGCACTTTCAAATATATGATGTTATTAATTATAGTCATTATATTGTACATTACACACCCAGAACTTACTTATCTGATGATTGGAAGTCTGTAGACTTGATCACCGGTACTCAATTCTCCCATGCCACCCCCTCAAACTCTGGCAATCACAAACCTGGCTCTATTTCTAGGAGCTTGGTTATTTTAGATTTCACATACAAATGAGATCATACAGTATTTTTCTTTCTTAAGATCTATCCGTGTTGTCACAAATGGCAAGATTTTTCTTTTTTTATGGGTGAATAGTATTCCTGTACGTGTGTATTTGTGTACGCATGTATACACTACATTTTCTTTATCCATATACGTATAGATAGACAATTAAACTGCTAAGGCAGCTTTTGAGGAAGCCATTGATAAACTCAATATATTAGTAGAGAGGCATACAAGGGCAACTTGCTAATAATGCAAAGACTGAGAAGCAGCTTGGCATGTGGACATAGGATCCTTAAGAAGACAAAGTGGGAGAGGAGGGGAAAATTAACCAGACTTCTAGCCTTAGTCTATCTGATTCTGAAATTTACACAGTGGACCATTTGTTATCCATATAAGAAAGTTTCTTGTTTACAATTTGTGACATGTATATGTCACTTCTATTTGAATTTCTATTTTTCCCCATATTGATTTTGTGTTTAATATTAGGAAAATAGAGCCAGTTAACATACAGAAATGTATCTATTTTCATTTCTTTTTTTCACATTTAGACTCGATTCCTTTCTCCATTGATTCTGCTTTTATTTTATCAAGATACTTCATCTTTCTTTAATAAGGTTTTGCCATTTTTTCCATATAGGTCTCTTAATTTTTATTACTTTTCCTAGATATTTTATCATTTTGTTTGGCTATTGTTCACTAGATTTTTTTATTTTTACTTGATATATAATTGACATATATTAGTTTCAGGAATATAATATAATACAATGAAATGATTACAAAAATAGGTTGATCATTCACTACCATATATAGTTATACATTTTTTTCTTGTAATGAAAATTTTAAAGATTTACTTTTAGCAACTTTCAAATATAGAATACAATATTTAAAAAAAACAATTTTATTTATTTGAGAGTGAGAGAGAATGCGAGCATGAATGGGGTGGGGCAGGAGCAGAGGGAGAAGGTGGGGGAGAAGCAGGCTCCCTACTGAGTAGGGAGTCCAATGTGGGGCTCCATTACAGGACTTTCAGATTGTGACCTGAGCAGAAGACAGATGCTTAACTGACTGAGCCACCCAGGTGCCCCAAATATACAATACAGTACTAACAATGATAGTCACCATGCTGTACATTCCATTCCATTACTTACTTATTTTATAAATGGGAGTTTATACATTTTGACCCCTCCCTTACCCATTTCATCCATCCCTTATTGCCTGCCTCTGACAACCAACAATCTATCTATGAGTTTGTTTTTTTGCTTTTAGATTCTACATATAAGTGAGATCCTATGGTATTTGTCTTTCTTTGTCTGACTTATTTCACATAGCATAATGCCTTTAAGGTTCATTCATGTTGTCACAAATGGCAAGATTTTATTCTTTTTTATGGCTTAATAATACTCTCTCTCTCTCTCTCTCTCTCTATATATATATATATATATATATATATATATATATATATATTACATTTCTATCCATTCATCTATCAATGGACACTTAGATTGCTTCTATGTCTTGGCTATTGTAAATAATGCTACAACAAACACAGAGATTCATAAACTTTTCAAGTTAGTATTTTCATTTCCTTTAGACAAATACCCAAGGTTTAATTTCTGCATCATATGGTTCATTTTTGTTTTTTTTTAAAACCTCCATACTTTTTCCCATAGTGGTTACAACAATTTACATTTACACCAACAGTACACATGGGTTCCTTTTGTTCCCAACACTTGTTATTTTTTCATCTTTTGATATAGTCATTCTAACAAACATGAGGTGATATCTCATTCTGGTTTTCATTTACATTTCTCTGATGATTAGTGATGTTGAGGATCTTTTCATGTGTCTGTTGGCCATCTCTAGAATAATGTCTATTCAGACCCTCAGCCTATTTTTTTTTTTTTTTGCTATTGAGTTATAAGGGTTCTTTATATGTTTTGGATATTAACCCTTATCATTTATATGATTTGCAAGTGTTTTCTCCCGTTTGATAGATTGTTTTTTTCATTTTATTTATAGTTTGCTTTGCTGCAGAGGGGCTGTTTGGTTTTATTCAGTTCCATTTGTTTATTTCTGCTTTTGTTGCCTTTGCTTTTGGTGTCATGTTTTTCACATTGCATTATTTGTAAAATTACCTATTGTTTATTTTCGTTATTTTTGTTATACTCATTTTATTTTTGCTTAAATATTTTAAGCAAAGTAAACAGACTTTTTTACTTAAAAAGTAAAGATGCAGTTAAAGTGAATTGCTTTTTATAAAGTAATATCCATTACTTTATATATGTCAAATAGAGAAGTAATAAAAGCAAAAACAATAAATGAACTAATGCTTAACACTTTTAAGGTTTTTTGCTTTTTTGGTATTTAAGAAACTTGTTAAACATGCATGTACTTGAACAGAAATCTCACAGAGGAAGACATAGACATAGCCAACACGCACATGAGAAAATGCTCTGCATCACTTGCCATCAGGGAAATACAAATCAAAACCACAATGAGATACCACCTCACACCAGTGAGAATGGGGAAAATTAACAAGGCAGGAAACCACAAATGTTGGAGAGGATGCAGAGAAAAGGGAACCCTCTTACACTGTTGGTGGGAATGTGAACTGGTGCAGCCACTCTGGAAAACTGTGTGGAGGTTCCTCAAAGAGTTAAAAATAGACCTGCCCTATGACCCAGCAATTGCACTGTTGGGGATTTACCCCAAAGATACAGATGCAGTGAAACGCCGGGACACCTGCACCCCGATGTTTATGGCAGCAATGTCCACAATAGCCAAACTGTGGAAGGAGCCTCGTTGTCCATCTAAAGATGAATGGATAAAGAAGATGTGGTCTATGTATACAATGGAATATTACTCAGCCATTAGAAATGACAAATACCCACCATTTGCTTCAACGTGGATGGAACTGGAGGGTATTATGCTGAGTGAAATAATCAATCGGAGAAGGACAAACATTATATGTTCTCATTCATTTGGGGAATATAAATAATAGTGAAAGGGAATATAAGGGAAGGGAGAAGAAGTGTGTGGGAAATATCAGAAAGGGAGACAGAACATGGAAGACTCCTCACTCTGGGAAACAAACTAGGGGTGATGGAAGGGGAGGAGGGCAGGGGGTGGGGGTGAATGGGTGACAGGCACTGAGGGGGGCACTTGACGGGATGAGCACTGGGTGTTATTCTATATGTTGGCAAATTGAACACCAATAAAAAAATAAATTTATTATAAAAAAATAAAAAATAAAAATAAACATGCATGTACTATAAAAATAGTTAACAGGAAAATAACAGGATGGTGGCTAGCTTTGTTTAATATCTTACAAAATTTTTTGAACATCCAAGCATAATTAAGAATGTATATTAAGTTGACATAAGTGGAACAAAAGTTTTATACATGGAGAAAAAATAGAAATATTAACTCACAGTTTTTCTTTTACTTTATTCTTCAGTTTAATTTTAATGTTAAAAATCACATTCTATGTTTTTGGGTGTCAATATGTAGCTTAGAAGATAATCAGGTTTTTTCTTCTACTTTCAGGGTATGCTTTTGAAGTGTAACTGGTTTTAATATATACTTTTTACCACTCTTTGCTTTTACTGTATTTATTCAGTTTTAATGCTTTGAAATCTTAGTTGTGTTTTTTTTTAAGATGTTTAAAATTTTTTTATTTTGTCATGAAAGACACAGAGAGAGAGGCAAAGACATAGGTAGAGGAAGAAGCAGGCTCCATGCAGGGAAGGCAGGCGCTAAACCACTGACCTACCCAGGCATCCCGAAATCTTAGTTGTTTTAACAAAACTTAAGTACTGTTTATAGACGATCTAAAAATTGTTTTATTCATTGGTGAGAACATGAACATGTGAATATGGTAGAATGTCTTTAAGAAATAAATACTGAAACATTTAGCCAGTATAATGTTTAGAGCTTTATAAAATGCACATGATTTTTCTGCTGAAGCCAGAATATTGATACTAGCAGCAGCAGCTGGAGAAGGCCAGGAGTCCAGTGGGACAGTGATCTTATCAGGGGCATTATACTAATCTGGAATCAGAGTAAGATATGAAGAAACTTATCCTAAGCATGTGAATGAGCAACAGGAGGTGAGTGAGATGTGGAGTGACCGGCAAGAAAGCTCTTGTCATTACATTTTGGATGACAACTTTCTAAACCATGTTTTAAATATTTACGTAGTAGTTGACTGATTAGCAACTTTGGCTCTTTATTTTATGAGATATCAGAGAAAGATCTCTGAGTTATATTTGAAGATTTCATTCTACTTGAAGAAAAAATTCATACCTTATTTTACATTTTAATTTATAGATGAGATATAAATAAATATCAGGGTTTTAACAAATCAAACAAGAGCTTTTACTACAAATTAATATTGGATCTTAGAGTAGAAATAATTTTATAATGAAATACATATAAATCTGTAAGGAACTGAATATACAAATGGATAATTTCCTGGCCATAAATAAAAGTAGAACTGTGACCCACACCTTTTGTAGTAATCAACTACAAATGGCAGAACTTGATCAATAACTGCCGCTTTCCTAATTTTTTTCTCGCTTGCAATGTAGGACTAACTAGAGAAAACCAAATATTCTTCCCCAACCAATCCCATAAGGTAACCCATTTCTAGTTAGCTCTTCTCCAACATCTTCTAATCAGGGTGTACCTGAACTGAATTCAGCCTTACCTTTTTCTACTTGAAAACCTTTATGCTCAGCTGATGGCCTTTGAATCTCTGCCAAATGCAAGTGATGGTGGCTGGTTCCATTGCTATAGTAATATCTGAGTAAATAGCCATTGCTTGTTCTCATATGGATAGTCTGCATTTATTTCCACATCTGGAAATATTATGGGATATTAAAAGTTATGGAATCCTAACAAGTATCTAAGATTTAACAATTACTCAATATTAAATAATCTCATGATTGTAAAAATTTGGTGAATCTTAGCTAGACATTGGAAAAGCAGTCAATTCTAATTTAGACAACAGTTTTCCAACCGTTTCTTGATTTTAAAATATAGATTTTTACATTCACACTTTTAAAAATAACTGAGATCATCTAAAAATTATTTTAATATATAATTTATAGTGGTCTTTGAGTCATTAACCCAGGATCATACCTGATAATTTAAAGTTTTATCTAGAAAAGAATTTTGACTTTCAGTTAGTGGGCAAGGAATATCCAATATTTAGATAAGAAATTCAATTATCTTTTCATAGAAGCCAAGATGATTAGAGTTCAGAGAGCCAGAGGCACTATGCTGTTTCATTTTAATGTATAGCTGAACTAACTCTGTTTTTAAGTATATATTTCATTTCAAGAAATTGGATCTGCCTTAAGAGCCATAAACACACTACTGTGTTCATATTTATTGTTTTTAAACTATTTTTTGCTAATACATTAGGTCTGTTCTGTTAAATAACAGAAGAACTTAACTTTATAAAAATCTCCCTGAAGTTTTCTCCTCCACTATTAGTTAGGTTCGAACACAAATTATAATAAATAGACAAGGCAAAAAAACTGTTTTAGGAGCTTAAAGAGATGAAACAGGGGTGCCTGCGTGGCTCAGTCCATTAAGTGTCCAACTTGATTTGGGGTAAGATCATGATCTCAGGGTCGTGAGATCAAGCCCATGTGTGATGTCTAGTTCTGAGCTGGGTGTGGAGCCTGCTTAATGTTCTCTCTCTCCTTCTGCCCCTCCCCCACACCCTCCCTCCTGCATGCTCTCTCTATAAAAAAAGAAAAAAAAAGGATGAAGCAAAAGTGAAACAATACCTGTTAATATACATTTCAATGAGAAAATCTAAGAATTCCCTAATTGTTCTCAACCTTTTCTAGTCTTTATAATCATCATATCAATGCAAACACAAATAGTGCTTATTAGATTTCAGCTAGTGTTCTATGAACATTACAGGTATGAACTCATGTAATCATATTACCAATTCTGGGAGGTAAGTATAACAGTTTCTTATTACTTTCTCTAGATTTGTAATTTTTGTTGTCTAAATTAATGGTTCTTATATTCTAGATCTGAGTATAACTTAAAATTAAAAAGAATAGAAAACTGTCACAGAGTAGTTTTGCCAGGTCATAAGAAACTACGTACCACCATCAGCACAACTATTATCTACTATAATCACCTTTCATTTAAAAAACTTAATATTAAAACCATGAACCAAGCTAAGAACAAAGTGCTTTCTCTTACTTAAAAAAAAATTCTCTTTGTTAAAATCTTATTTTATCATTTATTTTTTTCAGATTTTAACATGGATCAGTAAAGGCTTTATTTCAAACCAAAGCTAGTTAGTTTTTTTGTTTTTTGTTTTTGTTTTTTAAGATTTTATTTATGCATGACAGACAGAGCGAGAGAAAGACAGAAAGAGAGAGGGAAAAGCAGGCTCCACGCAGGGAGCCCTACATGAGACTCGATCCCGTGTTCCCCAGGATCCCGCCCTGGGCTGAAGGCGGTGCTAAACCGCTGAGCCACCCGGGCTGCCCTAGTTAGTTGTTTTTACCTTAAGGAATTAATTGGAAATTTTAATGGTCCCAACTAGTTGATGGCAAAACAACTAACCCTTTTTGTCAATATTATTAAAAATAGAAAACAGTCACATTTCCTTAGTTGTATGTGGATAAATTAATTGGCTCAATTTTTAAAAATTTTCTTAGTGTTATTCTAATGACTGAAAGCAATGAATAGAATATGAACAGTAATTAGAAAAAAAAAACTAAGCAGGAAAGCCACATTCACACAAAATGGATTCACATTCATGTCTATTTGTAAAATTGTTAAGTAAGCGTGTTTTGCATATAGAGCAGTAAGTTTATTTTCTTCTACCTTCCTTTAGTTATATGGTTTCTTAGATCTATGAGTTACCACTTCTCCAAAGACCCCTACTTTGACTTTTTTTTTTAAGTTTTATTTATTTATTTATTTATTTATTTATTTATTTATTTATGAGCGACACACACACAGAGAGAGAGAGAGAGGCAGAGACACAGGCAGAGGGAGAAGCAGGCTCCATGCAGGGAGCCCGACGTTGGGACTAGATCTGGGTCTCCAGGATCAGGCCCTGGGCTGAAGGTGGCATTAAGCCCCTGAGTCACCCAGGCTGCCCTCCTACTTTGACTTTAATATCACTATATCCTTGGAAATACTAAGAATTGCATTTCAAACTCAAGGGATTTGTTGGTTTTATAAAGCAATATAAAGTATAACTCAATTTTCCCCAAGGGTTTAGCTTTCAAGCTATGTAATTTGTTGTTTAATGCTACTTACTGATTTTTTTCATTAGTTATTTCTTCAGTTTTTTGATTGTTCTGTAACAGGAATATATGGATTATTATTGTGACTGATTGAAGCAAACAAGCTCCTAATTCTATATCCAGAAATCAGGAAATAGCTAACAAAATGAATCAATGTCAAAATGTACATTATTTATTGAATAGACAGTTGGATGATAATTCATCTCTGCATAGGGATAAATGATCACTGAGAATAATGGAAGTGTTAGATTAATATTTTATTGAATTTGTGAAAGAGAACAGGAATGTGGTCATGTTTTTTGCTTTTCAAGAGGATATTATTTTTGGGGTGGCTCTTTTGATCACAATTAAGATCTTAAAGTAATGAGAAAATGATTATGTGGTCATCAGCTAGTTAAAATGTTACTCAGAAATATCTGAAACAACATTTGGGTTTGACTGTCGAAAGATCAACTAGGGCAAATTGATTTGGTTAATGATTCATATAGAGTTCATAGAGGAACGGACCCTAGTAAAAATAATTTTATACTGCATAGTAATGTGTTTGGTCTCAGATATTTCACTTAAAAAATCAGTTTAGAATAATTTTAATGAGACATATTGCATATTGTAATGATTTGAATTGTGGCCCCCCACCCCAAGATATGCCCTCATCCTAACCCTCAGTACCTATGACTGTGAATTTATTTGGAAAAAGGTCTTTGCAGATATAATTAAATTAAAGGTTCTTAAAAGAGAATAAAAAATAAGAACTATGCATTAGACAGGTCCATGAAATAGAATATTCTGAAGAGTAGCTAATATTAAGAAAGATGGGTAAAGTAGGAGGCTAATTCTGTTTAATTCTGAAATAATAAACTATGGTTTGGAAATTTAAATGAATGGATGAATGAATGAATGAAATATCCCAAGATGAGGGCATCCTGAAATACCCAGGTGGGTCCTTAGTCCAATAAAACCTCTTTATGTGAGATGGAGGGGACAAAATCATGTGAAGATGGAGGCAGAGACCAGAGACTAGTGATGGATCCACTAGCCAGAAGATAAGAAAGAATCATGGACAGATTCTCCCTCAGAACTTCAGGAAGCAACAATCCTGCCAGCACTGATTTTAGACTTTTGGCTTTTTAAATTTCTTTCTTTCTTTCTTTTTTTTGTCATCAAATTGTGAAAGTTAAACAGCTCTCGTAAACTAACACCCTTCTTCACAGACTAAAATGTCAGACTGTAAAACTAAAATGGAAAAGTAGTTACAGCATATTGAATTGACAGAAATTAAGTTGAAGAATAACTCTAAATAATGAGTCATCCCTACTTTTATTTCATATCTATAATAACAAGCTTAAATAAAATTAATTGAATTTGTAACAGCTCTTGATTGTATGTTATATTTCAACACCATTGAAGATAGAGGAATAATATGAATGGAATGGATAAAGTGAAGTAAAAATTTATAAGCAGAAACTGATTAAAAATGAAAATTAATTTCGAATCCAAACATCTAAATATCTTGGGAAAAGACTTCCTGAAACATAAATATTTAAGGGGGAGAGTCAATTGGGAAATCCTTAATTGCTTAAGTAGAACACACAAGGTATTAACCAAATGATATTAACTGCTGTGAGATTAAATAGCTAACAGCAGACAACAATTTTTATGAATAAAGTCTTTCTAGTTTTCAGTCAATTATTGCTTACATAATTAGCAATTTCATGTATGTACGAGTTATTTAAAATCAAGTCAAAAGAATTCGATCATATTTTTTGGACATGATTTTATGCCCTAAATTAGGCTGACACATAGAAAAATGCTCCAAATTTATTTACTTAAACTTAACAAACATCTATTTAAAAGAGCAACTAACTGACATAATTTAGGTCAGATGCTTTATCCTCTTAAAATGTATTTTAGAAAATGATTAAGTAGCATTTTAAAAAATTCTACCCAAATTATACAGAATCTGGATGGTTGCTATCACTGCTAGTAGCTATTACCAGAATAAATATATATATCTAAATGCCAGAATTTTTACTTATTCATTAACTTTACAGAAGATAGAGTTCTCATTAAACAAACAAAATGTGGCATCAAGTCAAGGGAATGAAGAGTATTGAAATCCCACTTTGGATAAATGTTTAGTTAATCATTGTTGACTAATTAATTCAACCCTTTTATTTCTATTCTAAGCTTTTCTCACTTGATATTAAAATATATAAGAGTTTCAAGAATATATTTTGAAAGATGCTATGTCAAATTAAAGATTATTTCCTGATGAGATTTTTAATTAATTAGAGAAAAGTTCAGCAGGGGTTTAATATGAAAAAAAATTTCACTGTAAATATGTTCAGTAAAGCTACAACTTGTTTTGATGTGCTACTGAGTAAAATAAGTTTGTAAGGCAATATGGAAATATGTTTTACTAACTCAAGTTTCTCTTTATCAAAGCATTGTATTAAACTTTATTCTGTAAAATTTTTATTGCAGGTGAATGTAGGTATGTCAGGAAACTATGAGGCAAGTTTTAGTGCTAGATCAGTTTTGGACTTGATTCCTTGCCCTGCAACCTACAATACTGAATAAGCTAACCAATGTAAAGCACATCACATAGTAAATGAGGTAGATAGGTACTCAATGAATGCTATTTAATTTTACATTTAAAATTGTATTTCTTTGGTCATCATTACTAGATGTTTCAAAAACTTTTAGGGTAGCCATTTTCTCATTTTAAAATCTCGAAAGTATTTGAAGATATTACTGGATTTTAATGAATCCCTTATTGA
Organism: Vulpes vulpes; assembly: GCF_048418805.1. NCBI lineage: Eukaryota > Metazoa > Chordata > Mammalia > Carnivora > Canidae > Vulpes > Vulpes vulpes. The sequence goes on along the minus strand of NC_132785.1, from coordinate 82,944,923 downwards.
AAAAATATTTTTTCCTATTTATTAATCAGAAAATTGGCATGGATTAGAGTTCCTGTGTGTTCTTATATGATAAGATAAATAGCTTGCTATTTTTGATATATTTTTCAGTGATGTCAACATCTGGAGGTGGATATTTATAAATACTTTGGCCTTTCCTGCCTTCTTCAACTCCTTTAACCTTCACCTTTATGCTATTTTAACAACCCAGCTCCATGAACATACACTGGATTTTGTCTTTTAGAATTGCTGTCTTTTGAAATTGTTAGAAACAGCCATGTTCACTGAATCTTCGATCTCATGGAGACCTCAATCTCTTTCTTTCTCCCTTTCTTTCTCTCTCTTTCTTTTTCTTTCTTTCTTTCTTTCTTTCTTTCTTTCTTTCTTTCTTTCTTTCTTTTTCTTTCTTTCTTTTTTCTTCTTCTTTCTTTCTCTTTCTTTCTTTCTTTCTTTCTTTTTCTTTCTTTCTTTTTTCTTCTTTCTTCTTTCTTTCTCTTTCTTTCTTTTCTTTCTTTCTTTCTTTCTTTCTTTCTTTCTTTCCTTCTTTCTTCTTTTCTCTCTGTCTCCCTCTCTTTCTCTCCTGTTTATTATTTATTGTATTTACTAATTTATTGGGCCTTTCCTATCTTTACTTTCTTCTCATTTTAAAGCATATCATATGGTCAGTATGAGTCACACTGTTTTGATTGCAATCAATAGAAAAACAGATAAATATGATTAAGGCAAAAAAAAAAGGGTAAATAATAGTTATAAAAAGGGCAGGGGTTTTAGCTGGTCCTCATAGCAACCTAGAAATGGATTGCTTATTCAATAGATGGCCCTAAAACAATTAATTACTAGATAGGAAAACAAACTAAAATATCTATCATCTATCTATCTATCTATCTATCTATCTATCTATCTATCTATCTATCATCTATCTGGCATGTGCATGTGCAAGTGTGCCTGAAAGAGAAAAGAGGCAGAGGGAGAGGGAGGGAGAGAAAGAGAATCTTAAGCCCTCCAGGCCCAACATGGAGCCCTACACAGGCCTCTTTCTCATGACCCTGAGATCATGACCTGAGCCAAAACCAAGAGTTGGTTTCTGAACTGACTGAGCCACCAAGGCACCCCTAAAATACTTAATTTAATTTATATTTTATTTTTACATAAAAATAAATTTTAAAAAAGTAAATTAAAGATCTGTTTATAAAAGCAAATCTATATCTCTAAAAAGAATTGTAGGAAAATCTTCATAAAATTGAAGTAGAAAAGAATTTCTTCCACAAAGGACAAAGGAGAAATATATCTTACAACCATAAATTTTATATTTATGTATATCTGCACCACAAAAAATACCATAAATAGGTTTCAAAGCAAGATTAAACATTAGTAATGTATAGAACTGGCAAAAAGTTGATAACCAGAGTATGAAAATAATTTCTACAAATTGAAAAGGGAAAACAGAATAGAAAACTGGTTTAAAAAAATTGTATCAGGAACCTCTGGGTGGCTCAGTGGTTGAGTGTTTGCCTTTGGCTCAGTGCATGATCCTGGGGTCCTGGGATTGAGTCCCACATCAGGCTCCCTATGAGGAGCCTGCTTCTCCCTCTGCCTATGTTTCTGCCTCTCTCTCTGTGTCTCTCATGAATAAATAAAATATTAAAGAAAATATCTGTCAAGGTTTAGCAGGAACCATATGGTACATTCAATAGGGTATTTGGAGAGAGTTTAATACATGGACCATTTACAAAGGCAAGGGCAGGATTAGGAAATCAACTAGGGACAGACCAGTTCTGTAGTGCCAGCAGAAGAAGAAAGAAAAATGGAGTAAAGGAAGAGAGAAGTTACCAGAACACAAAAAAATTAAGAAGGCCTTTTACCTGGTTCTGCAGCTCTGGTAGAGGGATACACCAATCCATAGCAACCAGCAAAGAGAACGCCAATGGGATAGTGGGACAAATATCTAATATCACTCCCTTTCTAATCTCTGGATTTTCTGCTAATATAACTCTCTTTAAGTTTTCTGTGATTGTTGGGGCCCCTAAGCATTCAATTCTTGATTTGTCTAGATGGATGATGAGAGCAGTTCTGTCACAAATAAACTTTAAATCAAAAGGACTGATTTGGGGGTATGTTGTTGATAAGATGTCCCATTGTTTGTCAATAAAAATATCCATGGCTGAGGTTAGAACTCCAACATTAGCCTATAGGCAGACCCTCTAATTTAATCAATTACTATGGGCCCTTTGTGTTGGTAGTTAGCTTGTTTGGTGATGGGCAAACTGGTGAGATCTTTGAGTGATATGGTATGTTAAGCCAAACCAGATGAGAAAGAGGGTTGGGAGAAGAGAGGGAGAGATGAGAACATATCATAAGCTAGTTAGTTGAGAAATAAAAGGCCATATCTTTTTTTTTAAAGACTTTATTTATTCATGAGAAACACAGAGAGGAGAGAGAGAAAGGCAGAGACACAGGCAGAGGGAGGAGCAGGCTCCATGCAGGGAGCTTGACCTCGATCCCGGGTCTCTAGGATCACGCCCTGGGGCTGAAGGCAGCGCTAAACCGCTGAGCCACCTGGGCTGCCCAGTAAAAGGCCATAGAATGGTAAGAAGGACATACTCTCTCACTGACATAGGACACGTTTAAGACATAATAGAGAATGTGTAAGCCGTATGTAAGCTTTATTAATTTAGTTCATAAAACAGAAATTGGCTGTTCTGAAAAAGCCCAATAGTATATATTCTATATTTATAAGTCATTTCTAGTCTTGCTGCAAATGATGGTGTCAACTGTGGATCAGCTAGTAAAACTTTAGAATGCACTACTGATACCATATTGGCATATTATCACTATGATGTATGATCTAAGTTACTCTTTTACTTATCAAAGTGGAATATATCATGTACATTTTATGCAGTATTCTGATGCTTGAGAATGTTTCTGAACTTACAGGGTTTTAAATGATTTGGACCACTGCCAACCCCAGTGATAATCAAGGGGTGATGATGACTGAGTTTTGTGTGGAAGTATCTAATTCTAATTTCAATAGGAATCACTAATAAAACAGTATCTCATTAGACAGGTAGTAGGAACTGCCATTGCTTAAAGAAAGTGCTTCTATAGTTATATAGGTAACTATATAGCTTCTTAGTGACCTAACTGGTATGCATGGCAGAGAACAGTGCACACTAAACAAGTGGAAGATTCACTTTATCATCTTACTGCAAAACCCTTCCATAAAATATTCCTTTTAATTAAATCTTTAGCATAACATTATATAGAGATCATTTCTGTAGTTGATTAATTATGTACTTTTTGAGGGGAGAAGAGCGATTTCTTTGAATAGTGGTTATCATGTAAAAATGTTAGCTGTGGCTTAGACTTGTCTTTAATTAGAGTACTATTAATTTTGTGTGACACAGAGGGAAACAGAGCTAAAGGATTTACTTTAAAACAAACAAACAGCAAAAGCAAATCTTATTACTTCCTGTAGCTGGCATAAGATGAGTGATAATTAGCATAAAACTGGCCACTGGACTAAGTAGAGAACTTTTCCAGAATGTAGCATAAATCAGATTAGAGTAAGTCATTCGAACCTGCTGGACTTGCTAAAGGAGTCAGAAAGGATTTAATCTGTTTTAAGAAAGGATAGGCCCTTTTCACAGGGTTTCTTATGAGAATCAGGGACAGTTCTTCAGACTCTATTTAACATTGGAGGTGCAATAAAAGAAGAAAAATTAATAATGACACTAGCTAGTGATGATACTAGTTGGTGTTGATAGTAGTTATGATACTAGGGAGTAATGGTATTCCTTATCACAGGATACCAAGAAGTTGGTGTTGGAATCATTTCTATAAAACTCCTGACAAGCACAGGTATGGCTTTGCCAGAATACCTACTGTGAAAGGGCATTTATTTATTACCTTTTAAGACTGCTCACTCTTATTTAGGGAAAGGTTTGATTTTAGATTTCCTGTCTTGTGTGTCTCCATAGGACTTCTCCCTAGTATCATTGGTTTGACCTACATGAACCATGATAAAAAAAAATGTCAATTCCCCGTTCCACAGGATAACGTGTCTATATTTAAGTCATCATGCTTTTTGAGATTATTCTTACCTTGGGTTGTCTTTTGTAACACATGAAAAATGAAGCTTATGGGCAGGGCTGGGTTTACACAAAATTGTTCATCAGAGAAGATTTTGCCTTTAGTAACACCTTTCTAGGGCATCACACAGGTACATTTTCTTGGTCCCACTGATTGCCACGTCCCGTTTAAGGTACAGTCTTGCCACCCAGTGACCAGCAACTTCATCTATCCTAGCACTCACTGATCAGTTGAAGATATCACATTCTTTTGATAATAGCTCTCTTACCATTAACTATTATTGTTTATTTTATAGGTGTGTTTGTGTTTTTTCTTTATTGAAAGGTCTTAAGTATAGGGAAAAGCTGTATTTTCTTGGTATCATCATTAATAATCATTTTCAACTTTATAATAGCTAACATTTATTATGTGCTTGCTGTGTGACAATGTTCTAGGCCTTTATAAGTATTACCATTTCAAAGTAATCTCATAAAATAGGTAGTTTTATTACCCACACTTTACTTATAAGGACACTAAGCCATTTAGAGACCAAGCAACTTTTTCATAGTAAGTATGGGAACCATGATTTGAACCTGGGCAGTCTGGCTTCAGTGCCCTTTGCACTCCGTTTTTAGTTTGATTATACTTTAGTTCATGTTTTCATGATTTTTCACTGGGGCTGTTACAGTTCTGGCCCCAGAAAATTCCCCTACTCAAAGATTTCTCCCTTCCAATGGATCTACCACAGCACTACCAGGAGACTTTATAAAATGTAAAACTGATTCTGTCATGTGCCTGTTTGAAATGCTTAAATGTCTCCCTAACTCTTTCAGGATAAAAGACAGACTACAGCAAATCACACAAAGCCCTTCATAATTTGGCTTTGTTCATTCTTCCAGCCTTACATATTGTCACACATTCTTAAGCAACCTGCTATATGCTGTTTTCTCTGCCTAGGATGGCTTATCCCTCATGGCCTTTGACTGGTTCTTAGCAATTTTTTGAAGATTAGCTAAAATATTTTTTTCCTTTGGAATTGTTCCCTATAGCTACTTACACTTTGATATCTGATTATTTTCCCTTGCCTTTACATATGTACATCTTATTTCTTCTATATGATTTTGGCAGTATAGTAATGGTTGATTTTTTTTCCTTTTTTCCCTCTATTTTCCCAATGGCCTCTGAGTTTCTTCAGGGCAAGTATTACACTTGCTATTGTTGTAGTCCCAATATTTTGCACAGTACATGGGTAACAGTGGACTACAACAAAACTTAGTTGGATAAATGTCAATAATGCCTTCCAGTCTGTAAACAGAAATAAGAGAGCCTAGGGCCAAGATGAGAAAATATTTGTCTATGTGCTAGTTCTCACTGTTTGAGGAACTACTTGGAGCATGATCTTAACATAAATTCTAAGGCAACATTTAGGCTCGGTGTGAATATTTTGGAATTTATTATTGATATTTATTATGGGCCTAGTAGGGGGTAGGGAAAAATGGCATTTGCCTACCTTGGTGTAGTTCCAACAATATTTTTCATTAAGATTTGCCTTCAGGGACGCCTGGGTGGCTCAGCGGTTGAGCTGCCCCTGGCTCAGGGCGTGATCCTCCGTCTCAGGATCAAGTCCCACATCGGGCTCCCTGCCTGGAGCCTGCTTCTCCCTCTGCCTACATCTCTGCCTTTCTCTCTCTGTGTCTTTCATGAATAAATAAATACAATCTTTAAAAAAAAAAAAGATTTGCCTTCAGATAGGAAATTGTCAAAGATTATGAAGATGTTAATGTTCCCTGAAGTTAATTTAAAAATTAATGAAATCTTTGGAACTTATTCCAGGGGCTGGAAACTTGCCTTTGTCCTTCTCATTATACCACTGCTTCAAACAAAGGGAGGAGTACAGTATGGTAATGTTCCGGGTTTGAGGTGCTAGTTAGTGTTAGTTCGAAACTTTATTCTACCACTTATTATTTGCTTGATCCTGGGTGAGTAACTTAAACTTTCCTGGCGTCAGTTTCCTCATCAAGAAAATGGGAGTAATAGTACTAATCCCCCCTGCTGTTATAATTCTATTGTATCTCTACAAGAACAGTTTTATACAAGCTGTCCTATTGATAGATTTAAACACAACACAGCATTATAGGTTATGTCGAATTATGTATACCAGCAGTAGGTATACTTAGCTTATATAGTGTGGGATTTCACCACAGTGTGACTTTATGTAATGCAGGATGTAATTGACTCACAGTGAAGCTGAGTAATTCTAAGCAGGTCAGTTTACATTGTGCAATGTGTGATGTAGTCAGATCATGGTAAGTATCACTATTGAGTTCTTTCTGCATGCTGGGTATGGTTTAGGTTCCTTATACATCTGCTAAAATAATATTGTGTAAAAGTCTTAGTACGGTGTTTAACACACTGACATAGAAATATGCTACTAACAGCATTATTTATAATCTTCACAAAAACTAGATTGAGAAGATGGCTTTATATGATACTACATGTTAACCTAGTCACTATAGTTAGTAAAGGCATGGTCAATGCCTTATATTTATTAAGCACTTTATATATAACAGATACTGATTCTAACTTCAGTAACTCCTAGATCATCTGTTACCTCAGGAAGCCCTTACGAGGCCATGTGGTACTTCTAAAGATTTACGAATGAACACAATGATCTGGTTAAATGAAATATGGTGACATATTACTAAGAAGAGTTAATAATGCGAATGATTTTCCAAGAAGGAACTTGGGGATATAAGCTGATCATTGTGGAAAACTCCTTCTGTGGCCACTATACTAATACTGGGTTATATACTAATATACTATGTACTGATTTCTCACAAAGATCAGGATTTTTAAGGAGTGTAAAATTACCGGAAGGAATGCATTTCTTAATTTTTTGACTTTTTCTTAGAGCAGGGAAAGGCATCTTAGGGAATCTGGACCTAACCTTTAGAGCCAAATTTCTACATGACTGAAAGCTAAGCTTGATAGGTTTCAGCCTCAAGAAAAGCTGAATACTTGATCATGCAGACACTGAGCCCATGATATCTCACAATGCAATTGTTTAAACCAGCCTTCTCAAAACAATCATGAAGTGTGTTTAGCAGCTCTTTTATTTCATTTTAGAGTTGTTAAAAGAATATTAAAGTAAAACCATGGAAATGAGACTCATCTGTATAAGCATGTTTAAGCAGGGATTACATAGAGAAGAGTTATCTGAAAGTATCTGCACTTCTAAGCATTCGAATGTGCTTCTTAGTCACTTATCCCAAGTTAAATTTGATTGCATTGGGATCAAGCTTTTATCCTTTATTTTCAATGACAAAAATCACACCCAGCAGTATGACAGCTAAAGCAGCCCTGAAAATTAAGTATTTTGCTGAGAAGAAGAAAAGCCTCATAAATGGGCTTGGTTAAGGGTTTTTTAAAATTTTATTTTATTATTTTTTTTAGGACCCACAGAGCTTATTTTCTTCTTAGCATTTGGTGGTTTGAGGAGTACTGGGCCGTGGAGCTGAATGTGCTGCAGTGGCTAATTTAAAGTTCTAAGAAAGTTTAAACCAGCATGCATTTTTCATCACAGATAGGTTAAAAGGTTTTTAAAGTATTCTACTTATTCATAGGCAGCTGGAATCCAGTAGTATTGCATATCTGCCACGACTTGAGCAAATATCATCCCCAATTTGGCCCTGTAAAGGACAGCACTAGAAATTCTCTACACTTTTCCTACCTGGAAATAGACTGCAAATTTTATGGCAACTTTAGCTGTGAACTCTTCATTTCAAGGCTCTACATCCTCATTTTAATATGCATTGCTGTTCTTTACGTGTGTGCCTAAGGAATACTAAATTCATGGTAGGCTGTGAATGAAATGGGTCGTTGTAGCTCACTTTAAATTAGGACTACTTACAGGGTGTGAGAACCCCTGATCACAGATAATAAAAGTGTATTTTTTATTCCTACTACTTTTATTTCTCCACTTGGGCCACAGCAGATTGATTTTTATCAAAAAAGAAATTATACTTTTCAGGGTCTTACTGCCATATATGAATATGTATCCTGTATATGTATTGTCTAGTCAATGCATTGTATTGATATCAATGTTGCCTTTTTATTCAAAATGAGAACACTTTGATAAATAGAGGCCTATGGAAAAAGTGAAAAAAAAAAAGTCAAAATAGAGGGGTGGTTCATATAGCTGTGAGACATTGCTATACCCTGGTGTCTCATATAAAGCCTGCCACCTCAGACCCACTGTCGATAAATAATGACACGTTATCAAAACTACACCATTGAGTTAAAATGGTTGATGTCAAACTAATTCTACCTCACTGGGTATTTCTTCCCATTTATAATACTCTTTTTAAAATAAAAAAAGGGTCCACAAATTCAGATGTGTATATAATAGGGATGATATACAATTGTACTTCAAGCTGACTGCAAGCAATCTGTCAAAAAACAAAGCTAAATTCTGAGTAATAAAATTCACCATATGATTGATATCTTGCATTAAAGTGTGAGTTGAAGAAAGCAATTTTGTTTATGGAAAAGTCTTGGCTTGGCACATTTTTCATGTCACATAAAGATGGAAATCTTACCTTATGGTTGTAGATTACAGTTATATTTCAGCTTCTGTAATTGTAAAAAGACATGCATCTGTTTTAAAATAAGAACCATTTTCTTCTGATAAAAATGAGCTCATTTTAATATAGTTCTTTTTCTAATACATATCATATTCTCTTTTGCTTTTGTTCCCATGTTAACTCTTTTCTGACTCTTTACTGTGGTTTAGTAAACAAATACACCTTTTAAGAATTTTCAGAGTTTTGAAATTGCTGTGTTTCTGCGCACTCTATGGTATAAACAATGAGTTAAAGATATAAAGCATTTACTTAACATTTAAGAGTATTACAAATCGAAGAAAACTGGGTCGGCATGTTCTCATTTTTCTGCGTAGGAGAGAAATGAGTGGTGATGTTAAAAATCTTGTATAATTTCCTAAGTTTATCATTTTCCAATTTTGTTGTGTTAACTACTTTTTAAATAAAACTTTCTAGATATGCACAGTATTGTATAGGTTACAAAATGCTAACACATATATCACTAATCTTCATCTGTCCTTTGAAGTAAGAAATAATATTGTGATTATATTTATGTTCCTATTTTGTATATCAGGAAACTGAGGTTCAGTGAGGTTAAATCATCCTTCCAAAGCTGATCTAGAATTTAGCAGACTCAAGTCTTTTGATGTAGTAAAATCTTAAATGATTTAAGCTCACTTGCCTTCTGACTAAAATATGGCTAGACCAACTGTAGCATTGGAGTTAACCTACTTTGGCTCAGTTAAATTTAATCAAAAAATTTTTGCTGTTTTTGTGTTTTTGGAGGAGGGCACATATGTCAGATAAGAGAAGAAGAATTGGAATTGAAAGGGATAAAGATAATTCTGTTATTTTTGAAATAATAAATGTTTTCATTATATAAGTAATTAATGTTGAATAAATATTGAGCAAAAATAGAAGTGTCAGTTCTATAACAAACCTGTGTAAAATTTGTGAAAGTTGAGCAGTATATTCTCTCTCTGGATTATCTTTGTTTACTGTGCAAAAGTTTCTTTCTTAGGTAAAGAAGATTAGCTAAATCTGGATTCTTCCTCGTGTTATTCAGGACTGCATATTACAACTTCTGCATATCACAATTTCATGTCCTTTTCTGCCTTCTGATTTCCTATGGGGTAGGCTGGTTCTAAAACAGTTCCTAGTGGCTGATTCCTGATTTCTGGTATTTGTACTCTTATGTAATTCTCTCCATTTTTGTGTGGGCTACTCCGAGTAACTTGCTTCAAATGAAATAGAAAATGACAAAGTGACAGATGCCATTTCTGAGATAAGGCTATATAATACTGACTTCTGTCTTTCCCTCTCTCTTGCTCACTCTTCCGTCTTTGGTGAGCTTGGATGAAGACAGCTGCCATGTGGTGAGCTGCTCTATGGTGAAACTCATTTGGCAAAAATTGAGAGACAGTCTACCAGTCCACAGAGAACTAAATCCTGCCATCAACCACCAAGTAAGCATAGAAGCAGATTTCACACTAGTTGAACGTGAGGCTAACAGGTGGACACTTTGATGGTAGCCTGGGGAGAAACCCTGAGCTGAAGGACCCAGCTAATCTGGGTCCAGATTCCTGACTCACAGAAATTCTGAGAAAAACATATGTGTTTTTTTAAGTAGCTAAATTTTGTGGTGTTTTTTGTTACCCTTCTAGATATTCTACCCTTTTTTTGTTACCCTTCTAGATATTCTGTGTCACATCATCTTATATTATTTAAATGAAAGCTCTTATTATCTGAAACAATCTTAATGTGTTTGTCATTTATCTTTCTTCAATTAAAATGTAAATCTTATAAAAATTGAGACTTTTCTTGTTGATCTTTAGTTCCAGTTCTTCTAGTTTAGTTTCTAGAAGAGCACCTGTCACATAGTTACTGGTACTCAGTTACTGTTGGTTGAATGAATTAATGGACAGATTTTGCTTACAGTCTTCTCTCTAGGCCCTTATTATTATGTCTCCCTAAAATAGACAAATGGCTTAGTTGCCTTTTCTCTTTATCTTTACCTATTCAAGGATTATTTCTCAAAAAAAAAATTAACCTGCTGCTAAGCTTCCAATAACTGTTTTACTATATTAACTTCATGTCCAAAGGTCTTCGTTTTCATTTTGCATAAAATTAGGTTAATAAAACAAGATTCTTTGACATACAGTACATTTTCACATTTGCTTTTTTCTGGATTCTGAGCTTGTGTTCACAACATATTATCTGTGGTATTAAAATTGTTTTATTTTCCATGTTTGTTCCTTTAAGATTTTATTTATTTATTAATGAGAGACACAGAGAGAGCCAGAGACACAGGCAGAGGGAGAAGCAGGCTACCTGTGGGCAGCCCGATGCGAGACTCAATCTCAGGACCAGGGGATCACAACCTGAGCCAAAGACAGACGCTAAACCACTGAGCCACCCAGGTGTCCTCCACGTTGTTTCACTGTGAAAGGTGTTACCTTCTTTAGCAAAGTTCTCAAAAGTGAAAATAAGAAATATCTTCTTTCTCTCTGTCTCTCTGTCTCCTTGTTTCTCTTCTTTCGTTTCCCTAAACTACTGTTGATTTCATAAAAGGTAGGGAACTTCTGGCTTTTGGAACATATCTTGTCTCAGCTTCATTTCATCCAGGTTTCAGAGCAATTTTGCAATTGTCACTGTTATAGAAGCTCATAAAATAAAGCATTTCTCTTGTCCTTTCATTTATTGTAAAACCTCTTCAGGTTTAAAATTACAGTAGTTAAAAAGTTATAAACAATAGCTTCAAGGTTCAAAAAGTATTGATGTTTACCATCTAGAGTTGTATCAAAAGTAAATATCAAATGTATAGTTACATATCTTTGCTCATCAAGTACCTTGCTAAGGGATACATAACTAATCCCACATATCTTTATGTTTACAGATGATTTCTATGTTGATGATTATATCCTCAAAACTCAGAGTATTCAGCTGTCAGTGAAGTAAAGTAATTAAAGTTTATAGTCACCTGGTATTTAATATTATTAACTACTTTTGAAATCTAAAGTAATTAACTGAAAATTCCGGTCAATAAATTCAACACACACAGTTCTGTGTTAGGGCAAAGTGTTTGGGCAGTCAAGCGAGAGCAAGAGAGGCAAAAGCAAGTTGGGAGAAGGAGAAGACAAATAGACACAGACCTAAAAGTCTGTGATGGCACTTAATTATTTTCAGTAGACTAAGTCCTAACAGTCTTTAGTGAGTGGGGAATTTAAGAATTCACTTTAAAAGGTAAAGACAAGGTAGGGGAGAAAGTGAAATAATAATATATAATAATATATAGAGGGTACCCATGATATGCTGGATACTATATTAGGTGCCTCATATACCTTACTTTTTTATCACTTATAATAATCTTAAGAGATAGATTTCACTATCCCTGGGTAGATCCAAGTCTGTCTTCTCACAACACTGCTAGCACTGAAATAAATAACACAAATGGTCTTTCTCTGACTTCAGCCTCAACCATATCCTTAACAGTGAATTAGTTTACTTTCCTAATGACCCAAATATGACTTCAAACATTCTGTACTTTTTTTGAATCTCTCACTCTTCCCTTCCCATGTTACTCTTGGTTGATGATTTTGTGCCTTATTTCAGAGGGGAAAATGGAAGCCATCAGACAATACCTACTTCATTTTCCGATCATCCCCACCTACTAATTTGCTGTTGTCTGCCCTTTCCTCCCTCTTTCTTGTTAAACTGGGGAAATTATATTTCTTTCCATGATGTGGATTAGATAGTCTCTTGCCTTTTTAGAAACTTTTTAGAAAATATGCCTTTTCTTTCCTTATTTTCAACATATTTCTCTGAATGGAACTCTTCTTATTAACAATTAAATATGCTATATGCAAGTATCTCTTCAATATATTCTAAATATAATGTATGTGCTATAAGTGTGTTTATACATTATTTTACATGTTACTTTTATTAATTATAAATTCATGGAAAATTAATAATTATTATTTCCTCTACTGAGGACAATAATTATTCCCCTCCTTATTTAAGCACATTTTTTAAATCTTAAAATCACCCTCCTTAGCTTACTCCTGCTTTCAACTATTGCCCTATTTCTGTCTTTCTTTCATAGCAAAACTCTTTGAAAGACTATTATATACTCCTATTTCTAATTTCTTTCTCTCCTTTCCTCTTATCAAACTTCTTGTATCAGGGTCATCAATAGATATTATTACGTTCTGTGGTCACCTAGCTGTTGTGATATTTCTTGAAATTTCAGCAACATTTGCCATAGTTGATGATGCTTTTCCTCAAGTCTCTTTCTTCACTTGGCTTCTAAGATGTCTGGTTTTCCCATTAATTCTCTGGATTTTCCTTCTCACTGCCCTTTGCTAATTCCTTCTCATCTCCTTGACCTCTTATGTGAGATTATTTGGGGCTTCCCACTTGAACTTCTTCTCTTTTCTATTTAGTCTCACTCCTTTGGGATTCTCAAGATTCAGAACTTTAAATATGAGCTGTTGACTCCCAAACTAATACTTGCAACAGAGATCTATTCTCTGACCCCCAGCCTCACATAACCACCTGCCTTACTTGTTCCCTCAACTTAAATATGTAATACACATCATAAACTTAACATTTCTAAAACTGATATCTTTATATGCCCACCACTCAAGCCTATACTTCTCATAGTGTTCTCTAATGCAGGAGATGGCAAATTCACTCTTGAAATTTCTTAGGATAGAAGCTTGGAATCTTCTTTCATATCTCTTTCTCCCTCATCCTTCATATCTGAGGCTCCACTTTTAAAATATATCTGGCATACAAATTCTTATACCTTCACTGTCATTCCATCCTCCACTGTCATTCTACCTTATACCTCTGCTATCATTCCACCATAATCAAAATCTCAATTATCATTTACACAAAATCTCTTAATTGATTGGTCTCCCCATGTCTAACTTCAACTTATTCCCAGCCTGTGAAGAGTATAGAGTAAATATGGTGAAACCCAAAGCAACCAAGCTCAAAATCTTGCAATTCCTATTACATTCTGAATAAAAGTCTAAGTCATAGTGACCACAGGACCCTATATTATTCTCATTTCAAATGATCTCCTGCTTTATCATCTCTAACTTCTATTCCAGCCATAATAGCCCTTAGCTCTTCAGCTTTTCTTAAACATGCCAGCATGCTTATAACTGAGACTCTCCTACTTGATATTGCTTCTGCCTGCAGTGGTCTTTACTTAGATATTTATTTGGCCTACTACTCTGTTTTTTTCATAATAGAGGATATGTTTTACTTATTTGTGTCTGTCTCCCCTAATAAAATATAAGTAATATATAAGTAATTAGAGTAATGCTAATAAATAGCCCCCAAATTCTAGGGGTAATAATAGTTTATTTTTGGCTCATAGAGATGTTCATTTATTTTTATGACCAGTGGTTCTGCCTCTAAATAGTCATTTAGTGACCCAGGCTGACAAAAGTCCTATCATCTTCTGATTTCATAATGGAAAGCCATTCTGGAGGCAATTCTTATTTTCTAAAAGTCATAGCACAGAAATGACCTACTTTAGTTCCATTTGAATTCCAATGAAGGTACCCAGTAAGATAGCAATATTTGGATGAAAATGTGTGGGGGAATGTAGCTCCTGATTGGACAGCGACCCTCTAGTGGCTATAAAGAAACTTGATATTTGGTGAATACCTAGCTGTCTATGACACATTCCATAAGTGCAGTGAATTTTGAGTATTTATTTCACTTCAATAGCTAAATGAATAAGTGAAATACAAACAAACACAAAAACCATTTACTGGCCTATAACTCTGCCCAACTATTGTCTTTTCCCTTCTCAAGCTTATCAAAATGGTAGCCCAGACTGCCTGTTTCACTTTAATTTCCTAGTCACTCCAATCTGAATTCCACTGAACATGAACTGTAAATAAATTCACTAGAAAATGTGGCAGGATAATATTTTTGCCATTTTTAAAAATATCTGTGATTCTCTCTCTCTCTCTGTCACCCTCTCTCTCTCTCTCACCTTGTGGTGCTCTGTCCCTTGAAATGGAAGCAAATCTTACCTCAGGGAGAGGACAGAACACAGTTGAATGCGAAGAAGTCAATGTTCAGCTTTAATGTTCCACAGACAATTTTAAAATCTCACAAGAGTGCCAAAGGTTATGAAAACCGATTTTCAGTTGCAACAGTTAGGCACTTGTGAGTAAGATAAGTTTTTCTTTTTCTCTGAACTTCCAAAGATGTTTTTAATAGCAAGAAAGCATACTTGAAAATGTGTATTTGGCATTTTAGTCTAAGCTATAGATACAGTAATATATGGGAATGGTTTCATTTCATTATGGAAGGAGGTTTAAAAAAATCATCCCTTTGTGGCAGTGGGAGAGTAGTCTGGGGTGGGGAGCATTTCAACTTGGGTTTTCCAAAAGCAGATGCTATCATAAGAGCTTACATATAACCATGTAACTTTTCATATGGGGGAGTGATCTTTAGGAATAGGAGGAGAAATTGGAGAGAGTGAGATAAGAAAGCTGAAAAAAAAAGCCAGTATAAGTGTATTATTGAAATACCTGTTATGAACAATAAAGGTTTTATTTTCCTGAGAGATACAGTCTGCCTTGTAGAACTGTATATATGCCATTCAAGCTATCACAGCAATGGAGAAGTCCTAGGGGGCAAAGTGTAAAATGGGGCAGTGTGTCTTAGTAGTGGGATGCTAAAGGCATGAAATAACTTAAAGCCCTTATGGAACCGTTCACTCCAATTTTGACTGTGAAGTGAGGTGAGACCTTAAGGTTATGCACTAGACACCAAGACATGAGAAATATATCATATAAAGAGATTCTCAAGTCATTTGACAGCCGTTTAGAATTAGCAAGGGACATGTTTTCTTCCCTTCCAGATTTTAGACCAGAAGAAACATTTAATTAAGCATGATAAGGACATTCAGCAAATGAATGCCACCCAAGTAACAAAAACTAAGCAGGACAATTGACATAGAAGTTGGAGGCTATCAAACGCCTGAGGGCTATACAATGACTAGACACCCACCTCTGACATTAGACTGCCCTATGCATGGAGAAAGGAAGAAAGGGCACATGGTGAGGACTCTGAATATGACTGAATTCTTGACCAAAAAGATGATTCTAAAAGGGCATTCATTTAATACTTCCAAACTTTATTTCACCACTTCTAAAAGAAAAAAAGAATTAGGAGAAATAGAAGTTTATGAATAAGTTAAATTCTATTATGGAGAAATAAATGTCTTTAAATTTTGATCAATTATGCTTTCAGAACTAAAATCTAGAATTCACTAGAATTCTTTGGTCTCCATCAACATGAAACTAAATTGGCCACTGTTGCTTGCAAACAAAGAAGCCTAACTAACAATCGTTTTCAGAGTATGAATTAGCTGACCATGCTATTCTCTTGAAAATGAAATTTGGGGGCAGCCCCGGTGGCTCAGCGGGTTAGCGCCACCTTCAGCCCAGGGCCTGATCCTGGAGACCCGGGATAGAGTTCCAGGTCAGGCTCCCTGCATGGAGCCTGCTTCTCCCTTGGCCTGTGTCTCTGCCTCTCTCTGTCTCTCTCTCTCTCTCTCTCTCACTCTGTGTCTCTCATAAATAAATAAATAAATAAAATCTTAAAAAAAGAAAATGAAACTAGGTATTCTGAGACAATAATATTCCAGTTCATATTCTGAGAAGGGGAACTAATAGCCCATGAGACAAAATCAAACCATGATGTTGACATTCTTGAGATTCAAGCAGCTGCCACAATAGAATAATTTAAAAGAGTATGAATGCTCTGTATGACTGCTATGTATGGTGAGGACTTCTGATAACTTGATCACTTAAAGTAAGAATATAAAAGTTCAAGTCACTAAATTGTCACCAAATATCATGGAATGAAACCCAGGGGCTTTCTGACTCTCTTAAAAGGCATTTATTTTTTAATAACAGAAGGGCTGAAGTCACTAATTATTGATTCTGAAGATTGCTGAATTATATCAATTGAAATAATAACCTCATCAGGTCTCTTGTATGAATGTTAGGGAACTAATCATTAACTGATGAAGATCTGACTATGAGAAAAGAAATCTAGAAAAGTTTAGAGACTCTGGATATGGAGTGCATCAAATTGGAAGTCATCTGAAACTCCCTATTGGCATGTTGTTTGAGAAATTCCTCTTCTGCTAACAAGGGGAAGCTAGCAATTCCCTTCATGCCCATGCTGTTGCATGTTGGTAACCAGAATCCAAACTCCACATTGCCAGGGCATTGGAGTGCATAGTTAGAGGAGGGAATGAGAGGCTATATATAGACAAATTTGAAGAATTTGCCAATTTGATTAATCAAAAATCTAAAAAAAAATTGAGGGAGTTGGTTTAGAGGATATAATAATTAAGGCAGGTGTAACAGCATTGTAATTATGCTTTCTTTATTGCAATGGCTAGACTTTTTTGAAATTCCGAGTTTAATGGATTAACCAGAGCTAGAGCTGTGATTCTAATGGTTTCTGGGTTGAATAACAAAAATCCAATTCAAAGTTGGCCCATTCTAAAGGCATGAGTTGGCCTAGTGTCATGTAGAACAGAGGTTGCTATCTGGCAGCATGCAGCTTGTTTCTGGCCTGTCAACATGCTTTGTTTGGCTCTTGAAATTTTGGTCCACACGGTGTTTTTAAAACTGTTGATTTATATGCCAAGAAGCTTCCATAAAACCTTTTATTTCTACCCTCTTTTAAAAAAATCTGGCAACATTGAGCTCCTACTCCTATGTGGCAACACTTTGCTGCTCTCTGATTAAGATGGGGCAGGTGTGCTTCTGTTTGCTCTAGGCCCATCCCTTTTGATGGCAACCTGCTTCAGTCCATTGCACTCATTTAAATTTGATTTTGTGATCCCTTTTGATAAGGGAGAAATAAAAATCTTTGAATAATAGAGCTCTGGATTAAATCTGTCCTTTATCTCACTCACCTACTCAGAGTTGCCTTGAACAACGGATTAATGAAGAAGGAGAAGAATCTGTAAAAAAATACTTTTAGTGACTCTCTAGGCCTTTGGATACTGGTGAAAGGTCCCACAAGTGAAAGAGCCTTAGATTTTCACAAAAATGGAAAGTCCTATAGTGCAGAACCCAGGGTATGGTACTAATGAAAGGGAGCAGAGATTATACCTTAGAATGTAACCTTATTTGGAAATAGGGTCACTGCAAATGTAATTAGTTAAGATGAGGTCATACTGAAGCAGGGTGGACCCGACTCCAATATGACCGATTCTTTATAAAAAGGAGAAATTTGGACACAGACACATAGACAGACAGTATCAGCTGAAGATGAAGGCAGAGATTAAGGAGATGCAGCAGAAGCCAAAGATTACCAAGGGTTGCCAGCAAACCATCAGAATCTAGAAGACAGACATGGGACGGATTCTTCTTCATAGCCCATAGAAGGAGCCAACTCTGCCAATATCTTGATCTTGAACTTCTAGCCTCCAGAACCATGAGACAATAAATTCCTGTTATTTAAGCCACTCAGTTTATGATACTTTTGTTACAGCAGCCCTCATAGACCAATATGGTTCCAGTAGTTTCTGAGGACAAGATCTTCAGTTTTTCCTTCTATTCTGTTATCTGATATTCTCTGAACTGTTTCCTTTTTGGTGGGGGACAGAAAAGGAGGCTTAAGGTAAAAATCTATTTCTTTTCTTTTTTCAGAGAAAGTAATAGGCACAGATACATATATACCATAAAGCTTTGACTAGGTCACTGTGGATCTATTCAGTATCATCTCTACACCTTACTCATCTTTAAAATCCTAGCTAGATGGAAGGTAATGGGAAGAGAAATCTCTACACAGACATCCACACACATTCACCAAGACTAGATTAGTACTCAGTATTTTTCCCCCATAGAAAGATTTTAATTACAATGAAAAATAATTACTTGGGGGGTTGTCAAGTATACTTCTCCACTAGACTGAAATCTATCACAGCAGGCAAGAATTGTTTTATGTCCAGTTAGTAGTACCTGGAACATGGTAGGCACTCAATAAATATTTTGGAATGAATTAAATATTAGGTTTATCTTATTCCTAAAGTCAATAATAGTCACTAGGTGTAATTAACAATGAAAAATCTCCCATAATTAAACTAAAAAATTTAGTATCTGTTTTAGAATTCTTACAATATCTGCCACCATTGCTTTTGTGATAAAATGCAATTAATTCTGAAAGTTATTTCTCCTCTAATCTTCTGTTCATTTCACATGATGACTGTGGCTATACACTAATGCAGTATATATTTGCATATCAAGTTGAATTGTCTAGAATTAAATGGAAGATCCTTTTCGCAATTTAAAAGAAATTAGCATTAATTACTGGTGAGGTGAAAAAAACTATAAGCCTTTTGTTTCCTGAGTCTTGATCAATGAAATTTAAATGGATTTATCCTTCTCATAACTTATTGTAAAATAAATCATCAAAATTATCCTTGCCTTGACAAAACCATGTCAATGGAGAGTTGAACATAATTGGAGAAATAATTTTCACATATAACATTGAATGCTATTTAAAAATGCTCAAATGCTTGTTTCACTCTTAAAAAAATACACCAAATTTACAATACAGGTCTCCTTTATATTATTTCTACATATATGTTTTTTTCAAGTGCCCAATCTGAAACTACCACTTCAGTGTCTAACAGGCATCCAATTTACATCTCAAAATAGAACTCTTAATTTCCTCTGCATTTCAAAGTTGGTTCTTACCTCCTTTTTTGTCATACAATGAAAATTTTCTGAAGACAAGAGTGTGGAAGTCAGTCTTACCTTACTTTTTTTGATCTTAACATCCATACCAGTAGCAAGTCCTGTTGATTTTTATTTTATTTTATTTTATTTATTTATTCATGACAGACAGAGAGAGAGAGAGAGGCAGAGACACAGGCAGAGGGAGAAGCAGGCTCCATGCAGGGAGCCTGACGTGGGACTCTATCCTGGGTCTCCAGGATCACACCCCAGGCTGAAGGTGGCGCTACACTGCTGGGCCACCAGGGCTGCCCAGTCCTGTTGATTTTAACTTCAAAATGTGTATTTAATATGAGAAGTGCCTGGGCAGATCAGTCAGTTAAGAGTCTGACTTTTGATTTCTGCTCAGGTCATGATCTCAGGGTCCTGGCATTGAGCTCAGCATCGGGTTCCATGCGCAGTGGGAGGCTGCTTCTCTCCCTCACTCTCTGCCTCTCCCACTCCCCTTTCTATCTCTCAAATAAATAAATCTTTTAAAAAAATTATGTATTTAATACGAATACTTCTCTCCATCTCCTTTGTCACAACCTAAGTCTGTGCAGTGAGTTAACTGAGCAACTTCAATAGCCCCTCTAAGTGGTCTTCCTGCTTTCCTCTTTCCCTCTTAAAATCCATTCTCCACAGAAAAGATTTCACCATCAATGGCTCCCCATTGCATTTAGACTACAAAATAAACCAATTGCCAGGGTCTTTGTATCAGTTGGGTCCTTGCAGAGGAGTTAGAAATGCTATGGTTTAGGGGGAAAAATAACTTGGGGGAGTTATTTGGACTGGGAAAGCAAGATTTGGCAGAGATAGCAATGAAAGAGCAATGCAGACCTAAAAATGTCTCTGCACCACCAACAGCTTGTTATAGAGTGACAGTTGCTCACTAGAGGAGTCCTGCACCAGGTAGACATGGATATGGCCTTATACTAGAATCTTGGTTAGTCACCTATTCATGCTACCACAAGGAAAGAATGCCATTAGTTTAAAAGCCAAGGTGGATTTTGTGGTGCTGACTGCTGGAAGCTGTTAGTTAACCACATTCCTTGCAGCTGGGCATCCTTAAAGATAGATTTAGGTAGTAAGCTTCAGGGTGCTTTAAGTCTTCATTCAAATTTTCAAACTCATCTCTTGGCACCCTTTGTTCCAGCCCTTCATCTCCAGTTTCCTTGTTCACACTGAGTCCTTTCTTGCCTCAGAATCTTTGATTGTTCTATTACCACTGGAGTATTTTCTGTTATGTATTAATTCTAGTAACAGGCCTATTCAGGTGAGTATTATGATTATTGCCATTTTACAGATGAGGAAACTGAGGCACAAAGAAGTTAAGTAACTTCCTCAGTGTTCCATATCTGGTATTTGTAGAGCAGAGCTTCTGACCCAAGAGTCAGGCTCTAGATTTGCTATTAATGTTTCTACTCTATTGTCTTTATAGATACTCTCATGGTTTAGGTCTCAGCTTACTGATTGCTTTCTCAAGAAGCATTCACTAACCACCTTTACTTTAGTAATACTTAAACCCACTCTGGTAACTATTTGTAATCCCGAGTATATGATCATATATATAAAATATCTTTTCATTGTTGCCTTTGACATTTATTTTATCTTACCATACAAGAATGTAAATTCTTTGAGGACATGTCTGTCTGCAGTCACTGTGCTCTCTCTTGCACTTATAATAGAGCCTAGCTTTCATAGAAGCTCTTAAAGTGTTTCTCTTTTATAAAAAAGATAGGTTACCAAATCTTTCATTCTCTAGGAAAAGGAACAATATTAGGCTATATTCATCTCAGAAATAAATGTAGCTATAATGAATAAGTAGATACTGAAATCTATTGTATTCTTTCTTCCTCTTACCTAAGAAGGGTTTCATGATAATTCATCTCTGAAACACACTGTACTGAAGGGGAAACTAGAAAATGTTTGGGCTTTTAAAAGTACTATATATATAAGTATCTCTTTATTACCTACCAGTAATCTATCATCTATCTACACACACAGATACCTGCATACACACACAGCATACCAAGGGGCTGCTTCACTAAAATAGGAAAAAAAAATCTAGGTCTTATGGGCACTGAGATAACTTGAGATGCCTTAGAGGGAATTTGTAGCTTCTTATCCATTTCTCACTAAGCGAGTTTGCATTGTAGAAGCGTCTGATTGAGAGTGGTACCAAGTCCATGGGAAAGGACCATGTAATGTGGCCCAGAGGTGTACATATCTACCCCCAAAAAGCCTCTCTTAAAGGGGCCTGTGGCTATTAGCCATATTGGGAAAAGAGAAAAAACAGATCTTTCAGGGGTTAGAAGATTATGAATCTGAACCAACACTAATCCCCACTGACAGTAAACTCTACATGCTTTGGCAGTCAGAATGGAGATATATAGGTCAGGTGACAAGTAAAGTCTTAAACTGGTATGTCCACATTGGGTTTAATGCTACCACTGAATCATCCTCAGATTGTAGGATATGAATTGATATATTTAGAAATTGGAAGAATTCCAAAGTAGTTTCATGATCCATGAAGTCAAGGCCATTAGGTTTGGAATTGTCAAGTAAGCCTCAGGAATCACCTTCTACCCTTGTTCCCATCCCTGAACTCCAAGATAATGAGTCAATATTCCAACGTTGGGGGCATTAAGAGTTTATAGGCATTGACAAAAACTTGAAAGATGCAAGGGGTTTAACTCCTGTTGGGTACAAATCTAGGTAGGTCTTGGAGAACGGTTGTAGGTTATTAGAGTTGGAGATACTAATCACAGCTGCAGTTCCAGATTTGTGTTCTTTATTGGGGGAAATAAAAACATTCCCTGCACCTAATATGCAGCTATGGTAATTTCTTCCTAAGCTTATTAGTAAAGATAATCAGAAGCAGCTTGCTTTCTCATTGCAGAGACAGGAGAACATCTTTATTGGTTTCCCCTAAAGCTATAGCAATTTTCCTGTTCTCTGTCATAATCCCTCTCCTTTAAGCTTTATAGAGTATTCATATCCATCTTAATATCTTAAATAAATGTGTTTGCTCTTTCTTTACTGTAGTTATCTTCAATAAAAACATTAATAGTCATAGAAGCATCTTTAAATGACTCATATCTTATAAAGTTTTATCGTTCCCAAATGAGTAGAAATACCTAAATGTCTGGGTGAGTTGGTTCTAATTAAAATGTTAATTATAGTTTAAAAACACATGTGAGTTATTAGGAGTCTTGGCAGTTTTGTGTGACTGTACCATTTATTAAAAGTCTCAAAAATTTAAAGATAAAACTTATGTTGCAAATTTTAATTGTAATATCATTAGTCTTTCTCCCTGTGCAGTCTATGCCCTTTAACCCTAGAACCCTAACACCCCCACCTCCAAGAGCATCCCTTCTTTTCTTCACAAACTAAAAGATGGTCTTGATCAATAAAGTAGACTGGGCTGAATATAGACTCTGTGGTCTTTGGGGATGTGTAAATCAATTCTGGTGCCTCCAGCTTTTTCTAGATATTGTAGTACACATTGTTTACTGAATGTGATACTGCACAATGGGGTCACAAAAGGGGAACATGTTCCATATTCATATTTTAAAAGAAACAATAACTAAAAAATTATCATACTAAAGAGGATTTTTGGAAAACATAGTGGTAGTGGCAGCATACATTTTGTATCTTCCCAAATCTTTACATAAAAATAAGGCAACTAGGAAGGAGAGAGCTGAGGGCTATGGAAGGAGAGATGGGGGCAGTTCAATATCTCTTTTGGCTGGAGGCACTGTTTCAAGGCTGATGGTGGCCAAGGCCCACCCCTGGGGCTGATTGGATGGGGCCAAGGCAACAATACTAAATAAAGTCAGGAGCTTTGTTCCCTACAACATACCCCCTGTTGTTCCCTACAACATACCCCCTTGATCAGGAGGCTCCCATGCAGGGTGGGGAGCAGACTGGAGAATGGGAAACAAAAGTGACCTAGGTCTAGTCTGAGGCTGGCTGCCCTTGGTGTGCCTCTGTGTGGTGTGCAGCTGTCTCTGAGAGTCTGGGACCCCTGCCCAGAGTAGGAAAACTGTGACAGTCAACTTAAGAGTGTAGTAGGGAATATTTAGGACAGCAGCTGCAGCTGGGAATGGGTGCTACTTTCTCTAAAGTGAATTGAGTGTAAGATATCTGTGGACCAATCTATGCCTTGCCATGTGCAGTATAGCCCCAAGAACTTTGAAACTGGTCCTCCATGACTTTTTTTTTTTTAAGTTTTAATTCTAATATAGTTAACATACAGTGTTATATTAGTTTCAGATTACAATATAGTGATTTAACAATTCTATACATTACTCAGTGCTCATGATAAGTGTATTCTTTAATCCCCAACACCTATATCACCCATCCCCACCCACCTCCCCTCTGGTAACCATCAGTATATTCTCTAAAGCTAAGAATCTGTTTTTTGGTTGTTTGGGTTTATTTCTATTTTTGTTGTTGTGTTCATTTGTTGTTTCTTAAATTCCACATATGAGTGAAATCATGTCTTTGTCTTTCTCTGATTGACTTCACTTAGGATTATATTTGCTGGCTCCCTTCATGTTTTTGCAAATGGCAAGATTCCATTCTTTTTTTTAGTGGCTGGGTAGTATTCCATTGTGTTCGTGTGTGTGTGTGTGTGTGTGTGTGTGTGTGTGTATCTATCTCACATCTTCTTTATCTATTCATCTATCAATGGACACTTGAGTTATTTCCATAATTTGGCTACTGTAATTAATGTTGCAATAAACATAGGAGTGCCTGCCACCAAAAACTACTAGAACTGATCAATGAATTCAGTAATATTATAGTTATATAAAATCAATATGTGGAAAACTATTGCTTTCTCTAAACACTAATAATAAGGCAGCAAAGGGAGAAATTAAGGAAACAATCCCAGTTATAATTATACCAAAAGTTATAACATGCCCAGTAGTAAACCTAATCAAGGAAGCAAAAGACCTATACTCTAAAAACTATAAAACATAGATAAAAGAAATTGAAGATAACACAAATGGAAAGATATTTCATGCTCACAGATTGGAAGAACAAATATTGTTAAAATGTCCATAGTACCCAAAGCCATCTACAAATTTAAAACAGTCTTTATCAAAATACTAACAATTTTTCACAGAAGTAGAACAAATAATTTTAAAATTTGTCTAGAACTGCAGAAAACTGTGAGTAGCCAAAGGAATCTTGAACAAGGAGAACAAAACTGGAGGTATTTTAATCCCAGATTTCAAGATGTACTACAAAACTGTAGCAATCAAAACAGTACAGAACAGGCACAAAAATAGTCAGAGAGATCAATGGAACAGAATAGAAAATCCAGAAATTAACCCACAACTATATTATCAATTAATTTGCAACAAAACAGGAAAGAACATGCAATGGGAAAACAGTCTCTTCAACAAATGGTGTTGGGAAAACTGGACAGCTACTTGCAAAAGAGTGAAACTGGACCACTTTCTTACACCATACACAAAAATAAGCTTGAAATGGATTAAAGACCTACACGTGAGATCTGAAACATAAAAATCCTAGAAGAGAGCACAGGCAGTAATTTCTCCAGGGCTCTGTTTCAAGACAAGATTCCACCTGTAGGGGAAAGTACTGACAGTGGAAGGATAATTGAAAGGAACAGAAAGGAAAAAAAAAAAAAAAAAAAGACATATAATTAGAAGTTAGGGAGGAGAAGATTTTCTAATTCTGATTTTTGTTCTGATATACTTATCAGAGATCTCAAAAATCAAGGTGTCATATTTTTAACACTATACAAAAACAAGAGAAGAGAGGACTCTGTGATGTTAGAAAAGATATCTGAACCCAGTCTCCTAAAAGTGTAGAAAAATAAAATTTACACAAAAATGAGGTACAGAAAATTATCAAATCTCAGAAAATTTGCCAGAGGAAAAATAAGTATAAGGAGAAGAGAACATTTTTACAAGGATTAAATTCTGTGGAAAGACATGTTTAAGAAACAGGTAAAAAATGTAACATATTATTTAAAAATAAGCCAAAAGACATGAAGAAAATGATTTAAAACATTGCAGAACAACATAAATCAGAATTAGAAAATCACAGAAAGAGAAAAAATTCAAATAAAATTAGAAACAAAAGAAAAAACATTTTAGAAATGAAGATTAAACTAGAGGAGATATAAGAAGAAACAACTATTGAAGACAGGTGTGGTAGATGGATAGTATCTCTGCTACCTTCTCTCTGCTCCCTCTTTCAGAAAAAAAAAAAAAAAAAAAAGGAAGAAGAAGATACCAGGTCCTAATCCCTGGGACCTATAAGTGATTAAGTGATACCTTATATAAAAACAGGGTTTTTGCAAATGTGAATTAGAGTCTTGAGATCGGAAGATTATCCAACATGCCAGGGTGGGTTCTACACTCAATCATATATATCTTTCTAAGAGGGAGGCAGGGGTGATGTGTTGAAGATGAAGATAGAGTTTGGAGTGATATGGACAGAAGCCAAAGAATGCTGGCAGCCACTAGAAGCTGGAGGAGGCCAGGAAAGGACTCTTCTCTAGAACTTCCAGAGGGAGAGTGGCCCTGTTAACACCTTGATTTTGGGTCAGTTATACAGATTTTAAACTTTTGGCTTTCAAAGTTATGAGAAAAGGAATTTCAATTGCTTAAGGGACTAAGCTCATGATAATTTGTCACAGCAGTTTTATGAAACTAACACAATAGACAACTCATGGAAAATAGGCAGCATATGGAAAATAGGTGTCCATAAAGAAGAAAATCAAAGCATGTAGAATATGACAAATACTAAAAACTATAATTCAATTAAAGCTTACTGATATATATTAAAAACTGGAAGTACATATTAATAGAACCTACCCTGTGCCTAAGAGTATCAACCTGGAGTGACTAACACAAGGACGTATTTTAGTAAATTTCCTGGATTTTTAAGAAAAGAGAGAAATCATTTGGCATCTAGTCAGAAAAGGTACATGTGACTTAGAAGTGAAATAAAATTAAATCGTCAGACTTTGTGACAGCAACTTCTTATGCCAAAGAAAATATAGTAACATATTTAAGATATTAAGAGAACGAATATATGAGCCAAGGATTTATATATGGAAAAAACTGGTCTCCCAAGTAAAGAGAAAGACACACTGTTATTAGTATTCAAGAAGTCAAGGAGTGTTATTTGCAGTTATTTCTAAGGAATATACTACAAAATGAATTTCAGAGTATCAAAATGAATTGAGATGGTGATGTAAGACCACAGATAACCATAAAATGTACAGTTCTTAGTAAAACTAAGATTAAACAAATATGTAAAGAGAAGGATATTATAATATGTAATATATAGTGGATACGTGATTTGACTATAAATATAAAAATGGGGAAAGAATAAGAGTGGCATAGGCAAAAAGTTATAGCTGATTTAATTATTTACAATAGTGGTAGTACTGTTATTATATCTAAAGCATTTATATTTTTAAGATGGGGTGAAACAAAAAAGTAATTATAAGCTATCCTAATCCCATCATCTGGCTCTTAACAATCATGATCCTCAGCGTAGAAGAAAGGAGATACAGGGTAATGAAGATGAATTTAAACAAGAACCTTTTGTCCTGTATTTGAATTGGAAATATTTACTCATGAGGTATTGTATCTACCAGTGTCTATGTTTATCTATATCCTGTCCACTGAAAAGGAAACAATGACCAAATCAGTAGTAACAAACATGCCTTGCACACAGATTGCCAACTTGAAATATCACTTCCCATTTTTAGGGATAGATGGCTGATTTTAGAGCAGGTAATGTAACAGATGAACCTAAAACATCTTGACATATTAGGTATCAAGGAAGCCATCAAAAATACTCTGGCTCTATCAAAAAGATTTAGCAGCTAACTTAAAAATTCTTCCACTAGCTGAAAATTGAGCAATTTAAGGTGAAAAAGAATTAGATTGAATTTAAACTCATAAAGCTTTTTTTTTATCCATGAGTTAGTTTATTTATTTATTTACTTATTTATTTATTTATTTATTTATTTATTTATTTATTTATTTATTTATTTATATCCATGAGTTTAAAATGATATTTTAAAACACACCAATTGGTCACATTTCAAAAACAAGAGAGAACAAATCATTTTCTTGAAAACAGGTTATATAAGAGAAAGAACTGAGCATTGATCTTGCTTTTTCCATAGAACCATTGCGCTACGTAGCCACAAAGAAAAAGAGAAGTGCCTCGTTAAAAAATCATTACAGCTACCACATGAAAAAAAAAAAGATAGAATATTACCCTTTTATTATACCACTGAACTGAATTAATAGATCCAGTCCTGAGCATCCACCTCTGTCAGCATAAATAAATAAATAAATAAATAAGCAACTGGCTATCCTGTATTTCCTGTTAACAGAACCCAGTGGAAACCATACCCCCCCCCCTTTTTTTTCAAAGGGATTGAAATTGAATTTGGCCAAATATCTTAATCCATGTATCAATTTGCAGAAAATTCAGAGAAGGTGTTGAACTGCATGGTGAGTATACAATTAGCACAAAGCAGATTGGAAAAACTACAGGCCAGGACATCATCTCATCTCTTTTCTATTGTATTTGATTAAAGGTTTGGATAAGGAGTTCCAGGTTAGCAATAACTACCTTTCAATATTTTGAAGGCATTGCTCCATTGTCCTTTACTTTTCCATGTGGCAATTGAAAAGTCAAAAGCCATTCTGATTCCTGTTCATTTGTTTTTTGAGCCTTTTAGTCTTTTCTCTGAAACTTTTTTGCTATTGACTTGGTTTTCATATTCTTAAATTTCACAATGATGAATATTAGTATGACTCTATTTCTTATTCCTTGAGTTAGGAATTCTGTAGAATTTTTATTTTGAAAAATCATATCCTTCAATTTCAGAGAAATTTTAAACATACTTGATGTTTTCTTCTGAAAAAATCTTGTTACTTCAGTGTGGAAGTTCCTGGATCAATTAAGTCCAATAACATATTAAACAAATATATCATGGCCAAATGGGGTTTGTTGTAGGAAGGCAGATCAGGGTAAATATGAAAATCAATTCATTTGCCACATTAATAATAAAAGAGGAAAGTGATAAGATGATCTAGTAAATACAGGAAAGCAGTTGATAATTTCAATATTCGTGCAGGGTAAAAATCTCTCAGCAAGGCAGAAAAACATAGGCGTTTCCACAAGCTCATATATCTAAAACTTACAGCTAACATCATAGCTAATTATAGAAAATTGAATTCTTTACTTTTGAGTTTCAGAAAAGGATAAATTATGTCCACTATTCCCACCCCTGATTCTTGTTACTTTCCAATATGCTAAGACTCAGATCTGCTTTCATCTTGAATTTTGCCAATTCAGGTGGCTAAATGTGGCTTTCTCATCGACCGTGTTTTTATTGTACTACATGGGTTCAAGCTTCAAAAACTTGTGTTTCTTGTCAATTATTTTCTTTTTCCTGTTTTAGTTTTATTTATTATTGTAGTTTTTTTCCCTTGCCTCCACTGAAACAAATCCCTTTTCTGTAATTTTAGTAAGGTTTCAGATGATGCACGAATATGCCATGATTAATGGTCATTCCACTCAGTTGTTTAATTTATTTATATCATTTGTAGTAGATGGGTTTAAATTTTTTGAGCTTTAAAATAGATGTCTTTTCATACAGATCATTTAAGTTTTCATGTCTGCTGAGAAAGTTTATTTCCACCTTGATAGAATTAAAATTTTTGGCTTCTTATACTTTAATTATTATTTTTATGTTTAATCTTTTAATCAATTTAATTCGTGTGTAGGATATAGGGGGGTCAGGTGTCTGGTATATTTTGAAATGGATAGCAAATAATCCAATATAATTTATTAGATGATCTATACTCTCCCACTGGTGTGAATGCTTGCCAGTTTTATTTAGACTATAATTCTATATATGTGTTTGTGCTTTTTAATGGAATCTATACTCTGTTCCCTTTGCACATTTGTCAATTTCTGTGCTAGTTTATATTGTTTCATTTACAGTAACTGAATAGTTTAATAGCATATGGGGCAATATTTTGACTGTGCTTGCAAATTATTTTTCATATGAACTGTACAATTAGATTTTTGTGTTCCATAAAAATTCTGTTGAGATCTTATTTGAGAATATTTTGGATTTCTGTGTATATTATGAAATAGTTCATCTTCATTCTCAGGTCAATTTAATACTATCAATTTTCTGAGGGTAGTGATTATGTCTGTTTGGTTCATGATTTTATCCCCATTGCCTAACATAGTGTAGGCATGCAATAAAATACTTTATATGTGAATAAATAAATGTGTATAATCTTTCTTTGTAACTAATATACTATTCACCACAAAATATAATATGATGCTATTAGGTAGCACAAAGCCCACTGAGGCAAAAATATATCTCCCATCATTAAAGCATTTTCTCCTTAAGTTCAGACAAATCTCAATTAGACAGGAAAAGAGAAATTGCATTGTGTATGTGTGTGAACATACATTTATGACAACTTATGCTCAATATAATAAAAAGGACATATTTGTTTTTATTTGAACATATACTACTAATTATAAGATTTGGACTAATGTCAGTAATAGTACTAAAATTATTAAAAATGTTAACTGTACGCTCCTTTGTGACTTTAACATTTAAGTAATTGTTTTTAAAAACTCTGTCGATAAATTTAAATTGATTAATGAAGTCAAGAATCTGTCATATATTTCATATTGTTTCTTAGAGTTATGTTTCTATTTTTAAGAACTTAACTTTGGCTCCACAAATGAATAGTTCTTTATTTCATCCACAACGCTGGAGGAAACTTTTTCTTTCTCCTCTTTTTCCTTTGTAAACAGATTGCTTCATGGTACCAATCTTACTCTAAACTGCTCTGTGTTCTCTGTACCTCTTTCTCTAAAGGCTGGGAACATGGAGCTACCTGGCCTTGGTGTTGTGCCTCTGGATGCTAACTATCACAACTAAAGTAGTTCATTTGGTACCTTTGACAGGCTTCTGATTGAACAAATGAAGGTTTCCAAGTTTACAGTGTATTCACACTCTCATTATCCAAGATAGGTACCTGAAAGCTGCAAAGATAATAAAATATATTGGAAACTTTACGGACAGATGAATTGCCACTCTCGTATTATCTCCGCTGCTGTCTGTTCATCTTTGGGAGACAATTACTAACTTCATGCATTTTCTAAGTGAAGGAGGTACAGGTGCATTTCCCTTTTCTGATCTAGATGTTGCTCATAGAGTAAATGCTTTGATAAAAAGCTCTAAAGGAGAGTATGATTTATTATAGTGTCAATTTTCCAGTGTACATGTATTTGAATATATTGATATGTTAAGCTCATAGCTCTTGATTTTATATCAGACCAATGCAGGAAATTCTGAGAGACTTAGCCATGTAAGTTTCTTTCACTTGTATTGTTTGACAGCATGCCAACTTAAATCTTTTCCACTGTTTATTTTTAAATGTTGAAAATAGTTTTGTTCATATGTTTTAGACAGACAAAATAATTTAAATCATACTTTACTATTTAGCAGCTGTTTGCACCCACATTAAGGACATTATGAGATAAAAGTAAGCAAAATCTTTTCCAGTTGATTAAGAAACAATTTAATAAAGCTTTTCTAAATATGAATCTATCACATTAGGTTTTTAAAAATATGAGCTAAAGTAATTTGAGATTATTATGTTTATTATGTTTTTTAAACTATTTTTTCACTAATCATAACAGTTAACATTTATTAGGTCATTAACTCTTCTTAGAAAATATCAGTCTTGTTTATAGCTGCATAGTAGTTCATCTGATTGTATAGGGAGTTATTTAGCCACTTGTCCTTATGGACTGAACTGTGTCCCATCCCCCCCAACCTGACCCAATATGTTGAAGGTCTAACTCCCAGTGTGGCTGCATTTTGAAATGAGGCCTTTAAGGAAGTAATTAAGGTTAACTGAGGTCATAAGAGTGGGGACCTAATTCAAAGGACTTGTGTTCTTATAAGGAAGAGACACCAGAGACCATTCTCTTTCCATAAGGGAGAGACCATTTAAGGACAGAGTAAGAAAGCAATATACCAGATAAGTAGAGAGTCTCACCAGAAACCAACCCTGGTCGCAACCCTGGTCACACTTAACTTCCAGTGTCCGGAACTGTGAGAAATAAATTTCTTTCTTTTTTTTTTTTTTATGATAGTCACAGAGAGAGAGAGAGGCAGAGACACAGGCAGAGGGAGAAGCAGGCTCCATGCACCGGGAGCCCGATGTGGGATTCAATCCCGGGTCTCCAGGATCGCGCCCTGGGCCAAAGGCAGGCGCCAAACCGCTGCGCCACCCAGGGATCCCGAGAAATAAATTTCTATTTGTCTAAGCAAAATGCCCAATCTATGGTATCTTGTTGTGGTAGCCCAAACAGACTATGACATCCTGTTATGAACATTTGTTTTATATGTTTTGCTATTACTATTTTACTATTATATTTTACTATTTGTTATTCTGTATGTTTTGTTAAATATTTTACTATTATATTTATATAATTGGAATTCTTGTCCATAAATCTTTATGCACAGGCATCTCTATTTTTTTTCTAGTTAAATCAATATGTGGAAATGCTCAACCAAAACTAAGAGAAATTTTTATCTAGAATTTTTTTTCCAGAAATGTTTTATATGTTTATGCTGCCATCAGTTGCATAAGAGAAATCCTTTCATCACAGGCTTGCCAAAACTATATTTTCTTAACAAAAAAATTATTTCTGAGGTTAAAAGTAAAAAATTTCTCTTAACATAACCTAGGGCTTAAAAAATAAAAGCTCACCTAAATTGTATTTCTATTATACATTTAAAGTATTCATTTATTCACCTATTCTTTGTTGAATATTTATTCAGTGCCTTTCGTGTGCCTGACAGTACCCTGTGTCCTAGTATTAGATCACCAAACAAAATACTGTTTTTATCTTCTAAAATTCATATTCTCACAAAGAAGCAACAGAAAGCAAGCAGTGTGTCAGATGGTGTAAAGATCTTAAAACAGAGGAAAGGGCAAAGGAAGGGTGAAAAGTGGGTGAGGCGGTTGCTGTTGTACATAGATGTGTCAGAAAGGTCTCTGACAAAGTGACTTTCAAATCTGGTGAAAACTTGAGAGTGGGCCAAGCAACTGTCTGGAAAAAAAGCTTAAGGAGTGGGAGATGCAAATGCAAAGGGCTTTAAGCCAATGTGTACTTATATGATGTCAGTTCTTAAAGATTGTATATTGTTGCTAATATTTCAAGATCTACATACTCTATGAATGTAGTATTAAATAAAAGATGACTCCTCATTTAAGTACTAAAATGGTTAGATTTAAAGTGACTTATCTGTATTCTCTGGTTAATTGCTCAACCACTATTTTTGAGCTAGGCAATTTGGTAAAAACTTAAATGTATCAGTGAAAAAACAGATACACCTTTCACACTCTTCAATTATTATTGTATGCTACTGCTATTCTGAAATGATGGTGGAAGCCATTGCATGAATTTGTATAATACTGAGGATCTTTATGGCAGCACTTCCAAGTATGGGTTATATGGAATGCTATTTGAGAATTTTTAATATCTCTCAAAGAAAATATTTCCTTTGTAATATAGATTTTGGAAATGCTATACATCATTCCCTTCCACGAAGAGCTTTCCCAATAAAGAATTGTAGTAAGTCAGTCAGGAAAGACAGATACCATGTGATTTCACCCGTATGTGGCATTTAAAAAACAGAGAAAATGAGCAAAGGGGGAAAAAAAAGAGATAGAAGGAGAAGCCAAGAAACAGACTCAACTATAGAGAACAAACTGAAGGTTACCAGGGAGGGGTTGCAGGGGTGGGTGAAATAGATGATGAAGATTAAGGAGTGCACTTGTGAGGAGCACGAGGTGATGTATGGAAGTGTCGAATCACTATATTGTACACATGAAACTAATATAGTATTTTATGTTAGCTATACTGGAACCTATTTTTTTTTAAAGATTTATTTATTCATGAGAGACAGAGAAAGAGGCAGAGACACGGGCAGAGGGAGAAACAGGTGCCTTGCAGGGACCCCGATGCGGGACTCCATCCTGGATCCTGGGATCAGGCCCTGAGCCGGAGGCAGACATTCAACTGCTGAGCCACCCAGGTGTCCCATATACTGGAACTTAAAGAAATAATTGCAAATACAAAGTCCTTGACGATAATGTGTGTTTATATTAGCATAATAGTAGCTGTGTAAAATTTCCAAAAAACATTTATTTTATTTTTCTGTTGAATATTTATTGACATGGTATGGGAAAGCATCTTGTGAAACACTGGATTTGATTGGTGGAGAAGTACATTGAACTTCATTTTTTCCCTGGAAGCTAGATGAGTATTGTATCATGAGATAAACTACCTTCCCAAATCATAGGTTGATCATAATCAAATTATCTTTTTACAGTAGTTCTGCATTAAATGCAGGCATAATACATTTACAATAATATAATATCAAGATCCTATATTTAAGAAGATACTTTTTTAGTAGGGTAGCTGGGTGACAGGCACTAAGGAGAGCACTTGATGGGATGAGCATTGGGTATTATACTATATGTTCACAAATTGAATTTAAATTAAAAAAAAGGACTTTATTAGACTATCTTTCCTTACCCCAAATCTCTGATTTCGATTTGCAAATACAATATCAATGAAAAATCATTCCTTGGTATAGGAGGTAAGTTTACTGAATGTCTTACTTCTTGGCATTCATTCTTTTACTTCCAGAGTCTTGTGAAGCTTTTCAACTTACTCTAAATAAGGAATCATGTATTTGTTTTTTAATTGAGCTAACTGATATTTGTACTTCACATCTGAATTTTCATTCAGACTGAGACTGGAGATAATTTCAGTCTTAGAATTTTAACATCCCAGTGCAGTGGGAAGGGGAGGAGAAAAAGGTAGTAGCTTTTTTTCTGGAACAGGAGATTAGATGTCCTCTCCTTTGGAAAATATTCATCAGGTTCAATCTGGTCTGTCTTATTAGAGAATTTAATATCTAGGAACAAATGCACTAGGATTTTCTCTTTGACCACCCATTGTCTTATGCATGTGATTGCTTGTTTTTCATCAAATACCTAGTAGTAATCTTAACTTTTAAAAGACATTCTAACTAAAAAGATTTCATTTCTCAGTACTGTTTATAATTTATTTTTTTCTATTTATAATTGTTTTGATTAGTGTTTTTTCATTTAGATATATCTTTGAATATTTTTTCCAGAAAGTATATGTGAAGAATGTATTATTCCTATAATTCCATAAGTACTGGCATGCCTGAGAATTTCATTCACTTACTTTCAAATGAGAATATTAGCCAGGATGGATTGATTTTTAAATTGAAATATTTTCCCTTTAAAACTCAAATTTAGGATTTTTCTTTATTTTTTAAATTAGAAAAGGAAAAAAAGAAGATATGTTTATGTGCTCCCTTTACATTAATTATGCTTGGTACAAGGCAATATCTTTGATCTGAAAAAATATTCAGCTTATTAACATTTAATTGTATTTTTTCTTTTTCTTTTTTTTTAAAGATTTTATTTATTTATTTGAGAGAGAGAGTAAGTAAGGGGAGAGGTGAGGGGAGAGAGAGAGAGAATCTCACCAACTCTGTGCTGAGTGTAGACTGTGATGTGGGGCTTGATCTCATGACTCTGAGATAGTGACCTGAGCCAAAATCTAGAGTCTGTCACTTAACTGACTGAACCACTCAGGATCCCCTAATAATAACTATTGTTTTTTTATTCATATTTTACCTCATTAATAAAAATCTCCTTAGTATTGATATAGACTGTATCTTTCTGTTATAGTTTCCTATTTCTATAGTTTCCTATTTTCATATTATCTATTGAAGTGTAACAAACCACTTCCAAACTTACTTGTATAAATAGTTTTCTAAGATACCATGAAGAGATTTTAATTTTATTAGTGTACACATTCATTCAGTCCAGCTACACAGCTGCATTCACTGTTAAAAAAGAAAAATATGGGGAAGCCCAGGTTTAGCTCCGCCTTCAGCCCAGGGCGTGATCCTGGAGACTCAGGATCCGGATCGAGTCCCACGTCGGGCTCCCCACATAGAGCCTGCTTCTCCCTCTGTGTCTCTGCCTCTCTCTTTCTCTTGATCTGTGTCTCTCATGAATAAATAAATAAAATCTTTAAAAAGAATATGTAGCCTTTCTTTGAGATCTTATAAGCCATTACAAATACTTTTTTTGCTATATCATAGAGTTTTGTTTGTTTTTTTTGTTTGTTTGTTTTTAAGTAGGGCCCATTCCAAGAGTGGAGCCCAATGCAGGGCTTGAGTTCATGAGACCTGAGCCAGATGCTTAATTGGCTGAGCCACCCAGGTGCCGATGTTTCGTTTTTTCAATACACATATATCTTTAGTATAAGCCCTAACCCCTGACTTGACAAACACCTCTCTTTGTTGTATATAAACTAACCTTGAGCTTGTCAGGAAGCACCCTGAGCTTGTCATTGAAATTCCACCGTCACATTCTGATTCTTACTGCTTTGGTGACCAATAGGGAGGACTCTAATCTTGCATTGCCATGGACTTGTAATCAATCCTGTGATTATAGGCTTTGTGCTGCTACCTACAAAACTATTTTTAGACTAGGGAAAAGTGTTCAAAGAACTTGAATAGAAAAATCTACTAAAAGCCTACCTATGGAATGAGCTTGAATGAGAGCTGTTGCTTCTCTTTTAGTTACTTAAACATAACTATTATGGAACTTTGTGTTGGTAGAAGTACAGTAGACATTTCCTACCCTTTCCTCTTCTGTGCTATGTTTGTCCTAATCTACCCTTTTGCTAGACTATGCAGATGGTGCCATTGTTAAGGGGCGTGCCCACTAGTGAGTGAGAGAATAGTCTTCATATGATAAAGAAAGGGGTGTCTTCTTCACGTGTGTAGGTGAGTTGAAAGGAATTGAACGAGACTAAATGCCCAAAGCCATTTCTTTTAAATATCTGTATTTACTATGTATATTTATATACCTTGTATACAAACATGTATTTGAAGTTTGTAGAGCACAGCTGATATTATAAATGACTGAATAGTTGATTACTACTCAGTGTGATTGGAGGCAGTGACTTCTTTTAAGTATCTCTCCGCCTGGCTTGTCATTGTCTTCAATTTCAGTTATTATAGCATTGAACTTTCCTTTATTGTATTTCCCATGCTGGAGTTGGCTGACTCTTATGTGTTTATTTTTGGGGATTTTCAAGTTATTTTATTTTTGTGTTTGAATTTCAATGGTAATCTTAAAATTATATAAACATATTCTGGATCACCTGACTGAAACAGAAAAAAAATCATTAGAACAAATTTGTGATGAAGTTGTGTATTATTCTATTCTGAAGAATAAGCTTTTGATAAAGAATGCTATATTATCAGTAGAAAATTTAACTTCAACCAGATACTATAATATACAATAATCCAATCAATCATTTACTCATTTATTCAACACTATCTGTTAAGTGCTCAGTAGTAATAAAGGCAAGCATTTCTTTACTCTTATTGTCAAGTAAGCAGACATTAAACAAATTATTACATATTTCATTACTTCTGTCCTAGCATATTTATAGAAACTCAAGCTTATTGAAATCAACTAACAGATATTAATACTTCAGAAGACAATTATATGATAAATTGTTCACTATAGAATTATAAATAGAATCTGAATTAATACATTTATCAGTATTTCATTCTAGGGTATTAATACTCTGTCTTAAAATGGTAAGACAATTTGATCATTCAGTTTTGCTCCACTTAGTATAAGCTTTGTAACTAAACTTTTGCAATTGTACTAAACTTTTGAGATGGTTTTCTGTTTAAGTATATGTGATGTTTCGCAATTGTAGTTAGTAATTAGTAGTGTAATGCATGACCACAGATGAAACCTCTAGTAGTGAGTTTTATTTTTCCAAGAAATTATGAGTGCTGAGGAAAATTATTTATTTTTCACATTTTAAATTTAATCTTATTTACATTTTTTAAAAACTTTCTGCTAGATTTACTTTTTAAAAGTTTTAAGTTCCAATTAATTACCATACAATGTAATATTAGTTTCAGTTGTGCAATATAGTGATTCAGCACTTCCATACATCACCCAGTGCTCATCACAAGTGCACTCCTTAATACTCATCACCTATTTCACCTGTCTCCCACCCATCTCCCCTCTGGTGACATCAGTTTGTTCTCGATAGTTATGAAACTGTTTCTTTGCTTCTCTCATTTTTTCTGTTTACCTGTTTGTTTTGTTTCTTAAATTCCAATTCATTCATATGAATGAAATCATATAGTATTTATCTTTCTTTGACTGATTTATTTTGCTTAAGCATAATACTGTCACCCTCCATGCATGTTGTTGCAAATGGCAAGATTTCATTCTTTTTTGTGACTGAATAATATTCCATTGTATATATATACCGCTTCTTTATCCATTCATCAGTTGATGGGCATTTGAGTTGTTTCTATATTTCAGCTATTGTAGATAACACTGCTGTAAACATTGGGGTATGTGTGTATCCCTTTGAATGAGTATTTTTGTATTCCTTGGGTAAATATCTACAAGCTCAATTGCTGGGTCAGAGAGTAATTCCTCGCCAAAGAGCTGTGAAAACTTAAAACACTGATTGGAGATTAAAATAATTGATTTAGAAGATAATGTTTCAGTTGGAAAACTGATGACTACATGGTACTGAATAAATTATTAAAAAGACATAAGAATAATTAGCCATAGTGGAGGTATACCTAGAAAATATTAATTTTTATGACAAAAATAGTTTTGCCTCATAATATATACTTTTAAATACCTCTGGGGAATGAGTAATTTAAATAGAAGAGTTGGAGAAAGTAGATAATGTTTTCCAATTGTAATCTTGTGGGTCAATAGGCAGAAAGGGTTGATTCATTAATTTTATTATCTTGGGGGGCTCCTGGGTGGCTCATT
This sequence comes from Vulpes vulpes, assembly GCF_048418805.1. NCBI lineage: Eukaryota > Metazoa > Chordata > Mammalia > Carnivora > Canidae > Vulpes > Vulpes vulpes. The sequence continues at coordinate 82,906,475 of NC_132785.1, read as the reverse complement.
CAGTTAAGCATCTGTCTTCGGTTCAGGTCATGATCCCAGGGTCCTGGGATTGAGTCCTGCATAGGGATCCCTGTTCTGCAGGGAGTCTACTTCTTAAACTGCTCCTCCAACTCATTCTTTCTCTTTCTGTCTCTCTCAAATAAATAAGATCCTAAAAAAAAAAATATTGTTTTTTTTCTATATAATGTCACCACCATTCGTGGGCTGTTTATATGGTTCTAAAAACTAAAAAAAACTCACAAAATCCCAACTAACACTTTTTTCTCCCCAGAATGATGTCAAATCATCAACTTGACATTATTTTATTTTATTTTATTTTATTATTTTATTTTATTTTTTTAGATTTTTAAAATTTATTTATGCATGAGAGACAGAAAGAAAGAGAGAGGGAGAGAGGCAGAGACACAGACACAGGCAGAGGGAGAAGCAGGCTCCATGCAGGGAGCCCGAGGTGGGACTTGATCCCAGGTCTCCAGGATCAGGCCCTGGGCTGAAGGCAGCACTAAACCGCTGAGCCACCGGGGCTGCCCAACATTTTAAATCATATAGTATGATATGAAACGTAGGTTTGAATGGATCCAATCAGTTGCTCTTACAGATTCAGCTTTATACAAACCATATATCTCCAGGGTTAGCTTCCACTCTAGCCATTTTATTGAAGAAAATTATTCTACATAGTAAGGCTAATTCGGCCGTTGGCATGTGCCTAAAGGCTAGTCATGCCTCCTTCAGGAACTGCAGGAAACTTCCCTCCTTTTTTTCTGAAATGATTCCTTTGACATACATTCAAATAGGATTTGAGAAAATAATCTCTAACATTACATAGGAGGTCAACTATGTAATTGTTAATAGGGCAGATTCGTCATATTCTTCAAGAAAGGTACAAGAAACTGCAGTTGAAATAAGTATGTGTATGTGTGTGTGAGACAGAGACAGGGAATGGGAGAGGGGAGGAGGGAGAGGAAAGGAAGAGGAGAGGAAGAAGGAGGATATAAGGGGCCGGGAGAGAGGGAGAGGGAGAGGGTGAACAAGAAAGACTGATTTTGCTGCTGGCTGGTGGTATGCTGTTGATATTTGGTAATAAATGTATAAATGTATAAGCAGCTTTATTGTTGAGCTGCTTGCCATGTGATGTCTACCTTTAGTGCTCCTTCTCCCACTCCATGACCCTTCTCCAGTTACGGGACACGAAAAAGAGCTGCTTCTATTATTTTTAGGAGAATAATTAATTAATTAATTAATTAATTCACACAAGTAGGGGAAGGGCAGAGGGAGAAGCAGACTCCCCACTGAGCAGTGTTCCCTAATCTGGGCTTGATCCCAGAGTTCTGAGATCATGACCTGAACCTAAGGCAGACACTTAACAAGCTGAGCCACCCAGGTGGAGGAAAGATAAAATATTATGGAGTTTGTTATGTTAAAACAAAGAAAAACACAACTTTAGAAATTTATTTCTAGTGAGTTATTATTTCTTAAGGGAGAAAAGTTTTCAAAATGAGTCTTACATTGTTAAGGGGATATGTGGGTTTTTGTTGTTGTTGTTGTTCTTTAGTGTGTTTATAAGATAAACGGATAAACCCAAAGGGCTTCATTTTTATTGTTGTTCCACTAACATTGCAGATTTTGTTATAAAGATTTCATTAAAAATTTGGAAAATTTGGTTGTTTACATATGACAACACAGCATGCTTTTCCAATAGATAAGAATAAATAACTTTTTTCCAAATGTACACAGTTCAAAAATTACTTACTTGTCTGGGTTAAGCAAAAGTATTAAGTTTTGGGTAATGTACCTGTTACATAGTTTCTAGAGCTGGGGGCAAGTGGAATGGCTAATGTATATCTTTCCTTCCTCCATTTCATAGTTTAACCACCTTCATGGTGTATTATTTCCTGTAGAAACCTATCAAAATAATTCTTTTCCCCTGTGCCATGATATTTTTCCTTGGCTTGAATTTTTAACTTATTTTCATTTTTAATGTGGGATATTCATTGCATAACAAAGTAATAAAATATACTATAAGAATAATAAAGCAATTATTATTGTAAACCATTCAGATTATTAAATCAAATGTCACCAGTATCACTAAAGCTACTCCCCACCATCCTGTGATCTCATTACTACCTTCCCTACCAGAGATAAGCCCCTCTTTCTTGAGATATTCTGTTACGTGACTTTGGGGATATCTCTTTTGCTTGATTTCCTCTTACCTAAATGATATTCCTAAATCTTTGCTGACTCCTCCTTCTCTTCCAGACCACTGTTTAGTGAAATGTTGCAGATCTAGTTCTCCTCTCTTCTCCCTCTATAGTTATTTCTAAGTGAACTAATCCAGACTCAGCTTTATAAGATCATAATTGCCCTGAAAGTTCCCATATTTTAACTGCCAGTCAAGAAATTTCCTTTGAACACTAGACTTCTATATCTAATTCCCTACTCAACTTCTTCAATTAGATGGTTAATAGCCATCTCAAATCCAATATATCCAAAATCCATACCTCATTTTTAGCCATAATTGCCAATTTCCACCCTCCAGACACTGAATCCAAACATCTTAGAACCTCTTTGACACTTCTCTTTCTCTTATAACCCACATTAAGTGTATTAAGAAATTGGTTTTTGCCTTCAATATTGGATTCAGAATTAATTCTCACTACCTCCAGGGCTACCAGCCTAGTTATGCCACCATTTTCTCTTTCCTGAATTACTGAAGTTGCTTTCTAGTTGATTTTCCATCTTTCCCTTCCTTACAATCTCTTCTCCATATAGTATCCAGAGTGATCCTTGTAAAACAGAAAGATGATAACATTATTTATTTATTGAAAACTTTCCAGCAACTTTCCATCTGATGCAAAATAAAAGACAGTCTTTATAATGGTTTATAGGTCCCTACATGATCTGACTCCTTGCTTCTCTGACCTCATTTTTATCCATCTCCCTATTCCACTACCAATCTATTACACTCCAGCTACATAAGCTTCCTTGCTGTCCTTGGGATAATCCAGAGTACTCTTTCAGGGCATTTTCCTCTGCTTTTCCTTCTGCCAATAATGCCATTCCTCCAGAGAGCCAATGATCCCTTTTTTCTATCAGCTTTCTTTTATTATGCCTAATCTCTGTCTCCTCGCTAAAAGAGCTAGCCCACTTCCTCCAAATCCACTAAATCTGCCTACTCTGCTTTGTTTCTGTTTTTCTTTTCATATTTACCACGTGACAGTTTATTGTTTTCTTTCTGCACTAAAATGACTGCTGCATGATAATAGATTCTTTTAAAGAACTATTTTGTTGACTGCTCATCTTCATTGACTCAACCATGTCAAGTATGTGAATAAATAGATTCTGAATATTATATTAAGCACTTCACTGCATTTCTGTATAATTTTGCCATGTGTATTTATATTAGATTGAACCATACAAAATATCTAATACTCACCTATGAAAATGGGCAATTTCAAATGGGTAAACATTACTGCTCCCTTAATTTTTTATTATTTTTTTATTATTTTTTTATTTTTTTCCCTTAATTTTATATGCTGTTTGGACTTGCATGTTTAAAATTTATGCAAAATATGTGATATAATATGTAGTTTTATGAGAGTTGTTTTCTCACCAATATTATGTACCTGACAATTACCCACATTGTGTATGTAGTTATAGTTGCTCATTTTTACAGCTACACAATATTCTTTTGTATAGATACTCTAGGATTTATTTATGTAGTCTCAAGACTGTGGACATTCAGTTGCTTACAGTTTTTATTCTTTCAAGCAATGTTGCCATTAAATTCTTATACATGACTTGTGCATGTGTGTTTCTGCTTTGTCAATGTAGAATTGGTAGGTTATAGGGGTACATATTTAACTTTATGAGGTAATTGCAATGTTTTTATGAGATTAGTAGTTGTATTGACTTTTATTTTCACTGACAGTTTATAAACTTCTACTTTGTAGTCTTGTTGATACTTAGTATTGCCACATTTAATTTTTGCTGTTCCAGAGGATATAAAATAGTATTTGTGGTTTTAATGTTCATTTTCCTAAACTGTTAACGAGCTTGATCATCGTTTGAAGTGTTTATTGGTCCTTCATGTATCTTAATCTGTGAAATGCTTTGTGCCCATTATCTGAGTGTGGTTGGGTGATTTGGATTGTTTTCTTTTTCTTATTATTTTGAAAGCTTTTAATATTCTAGTTGGAAATGTGCTTACATCTTCTCCTGTGTGACTTCTTTTTGTGTTTTTTAGTGTTATAATTTTTTAAAGATTTATTTCTTTATTCATGAAAGACACAGACTGAGAGAGAGAGGCAGAGACATAGGCAGAGAGAAAAGCAGCCTCCTCACAGGGAGCCGGATACAGGACTCTATCTCGGATCTCAGGATCACGACCTGAGCTGAAGGCCCAACTGCTGAGCCACCCCGGTGTCCCTTAGTGTTATAATTTTATGAAGGATTTTACACTTTAATAATGTCTGATATATATAGTTTTATGATTTGTACTTTTGTGTGTTATTTAAGAAGTCTTCACATCCAGAGTCACTAGAGGCCACATTTTTAGAACCAGTGCTATAGATTATGACAAATGTAATCAGGTGGTTTTGATAATTACATCTCCATTTCCAGTTGTAGTATCTTTACTGGTACAAACAAGCATAATCACTAATACCACATATGAAGCTGTTTACCTAGTAAATACTTTTGCATCCATCATATAATTAAAGAAAATCAGAAACACTTTAGCCTCACGTGGCAGTGACAAAAGGATCTATTGATTTTTGCCTCAGGCCTCGTAATGGTCATATCACAGAGAATATCTGATGATGATATGTTAATTAGACCTTTATCTTTTACTGTATTACAAATTACTTACTATTTAGCAGCTTAATACAACCATTTTTATTTTGTTCACAATTTTGGGAATCAAATTTGGGAGTGGGTCGAATGCATGATTTTGACTTGAGATTTTCCAGGTGGCATTTGTATTTGGTTGGAGATTTAGTCATTTGAAAGCCAAAATGATTCATTCACATGGTAGACAATTATTATGAGCTATCTGCATGACAACTGAATTCTGAAAGAAGATGTCCTAAGAGGAGGTGACAAAGGATGTCCCGGGGTCCAAGGAAGATGCTCCAAGTTTTCTGAGTAGGCCTTTGAAGTCATATAGCATTACTTCTATTGCAAGTCAGTTACTAAGGTCAGCCAGATTCAAGGGGAAGGGAATTAGATATCACATCTCAATGGGAAAAATATCAGAATATTTGTAGTTTTCTTTACACACCTGGTGAGTATAAAGAACTAAGGACCCTATTTGCCTGAATAAGAAATATGAATTCTAAGGAGTAGGTTATGTATCTTGTAAAAAGTTCAAGAGTCTGTCACTTGGGTGAAATTTCTAGTGCTTATTAATTTGGGACATGTTAAGATATCTCTTCTAAAAGGAGAAAAAAATGTTACATTTTACACTGCCTATCATAAAGACAGAGACACGATATTCGGTAGGCCTCATAAGATTTGGGAGGTAACACAACAACTTGTAGTGAGCTGCTCTGATCCAATGAGTAGATATACTATATCTACACTATCTATACACTCCTAGCTTAGAGTGAGCATTAGAATAAGAGCATCTGTGGTATAAGCTCCCCTTCCACTTTGGGCCTGTGATCTAGTATTTATAGGGCCTTAAGGGATGCGTGTGTGTGTGTGTGTTTATCTGCTATTGGACACCTGCTATTTTATTGGTCTATCTCATTTATTGCCAGTACTAATATAGTATTCATAGTAATATAAAAAAAGAACTCACTATCTGGCAGCATATGATTTTCAGTCTTCCCCCTACCATGTAATCCTTTCTCTTCCAGTGTATCATGGCATCTTTTATCCTTCAGTCTTTCATATGTGTCTAAAAATGAGCTTATCATGTTCTACCAAAGAAGGAAAGGAATGGGAAGGAAAGAAAGAAGGAAGGAGAAAAGGATGGTAAGAAGGACGGAAATACAAGAAACCTTCTTTGGATGTTTTGTTAGAATTTCCTTCATGACCAAAGTCAATTTAAACCAATAATATATCTTACTTGGCTAATCCCTCCATTTACTTAGTTTTTATTTTTTTTATTTTATTTTTATTTTTTTTTAATTAATTTTTATTGGTGTTCAATTTACCAACATACAGAAAAACACCCAGTGCTCATCCCGTCAAGTGTCCTCCTCAGTGCCCGTCACCCATTCCCCTCCAACACCCGCCCTCCTCCCCTTCCACCACCCCTAGTTCGTTTCCCCGAGTTAGGAGTCTTTATGTTCTGTCTCCCTTCCTGATATTTCCCAACATTTCTTCTCCCTTCCTTTATATTCCCTTTCACCATTATTCATATTCCCCAAATGAATGAGAACATACACTGTTTGTCCCTCTCCGATTGACTTATTTCACTCAGCATAATACCCTCCAGTTCCATCCACGTTGAAGCAAATGGTGGGTATTTGTCGTTTCTAATATGTATATCAATAAAGATGCTTATGGTTTTCATAAACATCTTTTCAAAACTTATTCTTTGGTGCCTCATATTTTGCGGTTGTTATTGCAAGTGGCAACTTTTAAAAAAATATTTACTTATTTATTTTAGAGAGGGAGAGAGAATTTGAGCAATGAGGATGGACAGAAGGAGAGGGAGAGAGAGAATCTCAAGCAGACTCCATGCTCAGCTCAGGCCCTGTGCAGAGCTCTCTATCTCATGACCCTGACCTGAGAAGTAAGTAAGAGTCCAATACTCAACTGACCAAGCCACCCAGCCACCCTGAAAATTTTGAAATTACTTTCTTTTTTACCTTCTTGTTATCATTTAAAAATAGAAATAGTTTATACTTTTATATCAAAATGATTTATTTTAAATAATATCTAAGTAAATTAAATCTTGTTCTAATAATTTCCTCCATATTTATGTAGACATATATACATAATAATGACAATGTCTCAAAGTACTTTTCAAAACCATATACTTTTTTTTTTACTTTCTGTACTAATATTTCAGTTAGATTTAACCAAAACAGTATTAGTAGGTATCTAATATTGTCAATTTTTTCTAATATCAAAATAGATATGCAAATTTCAGTTTCTTCCTTTCATTTCCAGTTTACATTGCATTTCTTTAAAAATCATTTCTCATATTCTATTTTTTGGTACAGATTTTTATGTATGTTCATTAAATCAAACCATTAATTATAATGTTTAAATATTCTGTATCTTTTACTATTTTTTATCTGCTTTATATAGTTGATAAAGCATATATTTGAAAATTTAGAAAATTTTTGTAATATCCAATTTGAATGTACATAGCATCTTCAATCCAATTCTCTTAAATGGGGACAGGACCAGTGATGGTAAAGAACTAGTACTTTTGTGATTAGATTACTTATCAGTTACTTTTGAATTACTCAAAGTGGATATTGTTCCATGTGGGCCTGATCTAATGAGGTGAGTCCTTTAAGTGAAGATGAAGCATTAGAGAGAAGTCCTTTTGATGATTCAGTTCATGATTTCTTAAATTGTAAGGATATGAATTCTTCCAATAACCACATTAGCTTGGAAGACTACCTCAAGGCTCAGCTATTCAACCTTGGCCCCAGTTGTCACCTGGATTTCAGTGAGACCCTAAGCAGAGAACCCAGGTGGACTTCCAACATGTAGAAACTATGATACAATGATTTTGCATTGTTTTAAAGTGATAATTTTTTGGTCATTTGTTATGTAGCATTAGAGATATAAATATCTCTTTTTATATATTTATAAAGTCTCTTATATCCCCATTTCTTATCATATTACCTACCCAACTACCATCCTGCAAACGTAACCCTTTATTATGTGTGTGTATTTTTGAAAAATACATGTTTTCTTATACATATGTATTTTTATTTATAAGCTGTGGTGTTATAGGTCTTATTTAATCTTATAATTTTAACATGGCAATGTTTCTATGAACTATTTAAATCATATTTGCGTCTAGTCTATTGCTTCTCATAGCCTTCTAATATTCCGGTTTGCATCCACCATATTTTTATGTCTATTCTCCAGTAATGGCCAAACTGTGGGCAGTGTCTCTAGGATATATGCTCAGGAGAGGATTACTGGTTCTCAGAGTATTTGCATATTTAACCTGACTGAGTACTATCAGATTGCTTTCCAGAATACCTGCACATTTAATACCACCATCTGTACTTCATGAACCTTTTTATAGTCCAGTGTTCTCTCCAAGGATTCATGTTATCTAGCATTTTAATTTTTGCTAATATGGGCAGGAAATTATATCACATTGTTTTAATTTGGTCTTCTCTTTTAAAAATGAGCTTAAGCATTTCTTCATGTCTTTGCCATTTACATTATTTCTTCTGTGATTATGTTTTTAATTTTTGAAATTTATTAATATTTGTTTTCTCATTGCCAGAAGGGTTATTTTTTAAGCAGTCACATCCTTTTGGTGTTCATCCTACTCTTTCAGTATGTTTTTTTTAAGATTTTATCTATCTATCTATCTATCTATCTATCTATCTATCATCTATCTATCTATCATCTATCTATCATCATCTATTTATTTAAGAGAGAATGAGAGCAGGAATATGCATGCAGGCAGAGCAGTAGAGGGGGAAGCAGAGGGACAAGGAGACTTCATGCTGAACAGGGAGCCAACATGGGGCTTGATCCCACAAAGCTGAGATCGTGACCTGAACCAAAATCAAGACCCAGATATCCAACCAGTTGATCCACCCAGGCACCTCTTCCCCCTGACCATGTTCATGTTATCTGCAATTTTGGGATTGGTTGTTATGAAATGCTTTTACTTTTTCTGTTTTTTTTTTATTTTAAAATATACCTATTGAGAATTAATCACAAATATGTTGTCTTTTTCTGGAAAATCATATAAAACATTTGATTTGAATTTTAGAGCTGGGCTTAAATACTGGAGACTCATAGAACCTCTCATTTCCATATAACTCTTTGCTCATTGAAGTATCCAACCTCTGTGTCATTTTTCTTTTTAACATTAAATTCACTTGAACGGTCAGTGCAATGAATTATTGGCCTTATGATATACCAAGAAGAATACTCCCATATCAGAACAGAGTTTACCAAACATGTATGGGCAGTTGCTCTTGCAGGAATATAGGATTTCATATGAAGAGTTACCAAAAAAGAAAATGTGGATAGACTGAAAATATCACTGATTCTTGTAGGTCATTGATCTTGGAATGATATTAATGAGAAAATGTTAAATGTTCTCACAAGTATATAAATTTAACTTGCTTTTTCTGTATTGATTATATACTGTTCTCCACCCAGTTCCAGCTTAATAAAAAGGTAAAAAGAAACAATATTAAGAGCTACCATTTATTCATTTTAAAGCTTGTCTTTTTTTATTTATTTAGTGCTTTAATTGCAATAGCTCATATGATTCTCAGAAAACTCCTATGAAATTTGTACTCTTGCATCATTGTTTTACAATGAAATCTGGAGGCTTATTTTCACCACGGGGTCAAAAGCTTGTTTTACCATACGAATTCTACTATGCTATGCTGCCTCAATTTAAATTAATGTTCTTGTATAATGTAGACTATGACAGGCTAGTTCCAGCCTGGGTATGGCTTTTCAGGGAGTATGTGTATGAATAATGCTGATATCTTAGCATTATTGCTGACATTAGTGCTTGGCTAAGCAAGCTCAGAGGTGGAGTGGCAGTACATATTGAATTGGGCAATGTCCATTCAAAATGCATTTTCAAGATTTAGTAGTTCTTTGTCTTTTTAGTACTGCTAGTTCTTATTCCCTTCCAACCCCTATCATCTAGGAGTTCTTGAATTTGGGCAGAGATACACTTACTATTATAAGGAAAACAGCACTAAAAAAGAAAGTAAGTTGCATTATTTTTAGTGCCTAAAAACCTCCAAATGCTGACATGGTAAAAAGAAAATCTGGCTATATAGAGATCACTGAAAAACAAAACAAAACAAAACACACTATCATTGTTATAACAAAGGTTTCAAGAATACTAAGTGATATTGATCATTAAGGCATTGCCTAGCGATTTCCCCTTATGTGACATTAAACATTTGCATTTTAAGTAATGTGGTGGTTCTGAGTACAAAGAAATCTGAACGCTGGAAAACATACAGCTATTAATACAGCAGATATAGACATTCTTTTTAAAATGATTTAAACTTGATATCTAGTATTTGATTCTTTTTTGGTATGGTTTTTTTCTCTGGGAAAAGAAGAAGCAGAAGTTGTGTTTTGTCATAGGATTAGACAGTCAGGATTATGGAAAAATAAATTAAACCAGTGATATCCAAATCCTTATCCTTCTGACTGAGTTTTGAGAGTATAAATAAATGAGAATATGCTCCCACCTTAGAAAGGAGAAACAGTGGGTTAAGCCTTGATGGAGAGAAACGGAAAGCTAAGGTACTATAGAAGTCCCATACCCAGGCCCTAGACTAGTGAGTTCTGCTGGACATGTAGTTATATCCACTTTGTTGAGGTGCTCTGCTGATACTGAGGCATTTTCCTTGAGCTTTAACTTAGACAGCAAAACAGGGATACATGAAGTTGTAGTATGTCCAGAGGAACCATGGAAAACATGCAAGTGCATTGATTCTGAGTGGGAGACCTGTGTTAAGTCTTCCACTCAGGGACCAGGCGTGAGCTATTGAAAAGCTGAACACTTGACATTACTTCTACTTTTCCCTTTTGTCTGTGTGCTCTCTAAATAGGCTTATTTTTCTTTTTCAAGTGCCTGCTGTTAAGAAGTGTTGATTTGGTTTGAACTATGTGGGAGGGCTAGGACAAAGTGGACCAGATTGAAAGAAAATTATTGAAGTTAACCCAGAGAAACCATTCTGAAGCAGTTGAAAAAAATGTCAGTTGCTTGCCATATGATACAGTCTTTTTGCTTTTGATCCAGATGTTTTAGACACTTGTTGACCTAGAAGGCTTTTATAAATATTCTGCTTTTAGCACAGTGGACCTCTGATCACCAATCATTATATACATTTAGTATCTGAAATTAGCTTTAGGCAGTTTTGTCACATTGTAGCAGCAATCATTTACTTTCCCTGCCAAAAATGTATACACAGTTGTCCTTCCCTATCAGACTGCCAACTTTTAACACTTAAGTAGTAATACAGATAAATGGCCACTGAAAACAAAATATGAATGCCTTCTGTATGTGTGTTAAAGTAATTATTGTCATTAGATGGTTCTTTTGGGTTTGTTTAAGATATTATTTATTTATTATATATATAGAGAGAGAGCATGAGGAGGAGGTGCAGAGGGAGAAGCAGACTCCCCAGTGAGCAGCGACCCAGACATATGGTTCAGTCCCAGAACCCCAGGATCATGAAGGCAGATGCTTAACTGACTGAGCCACTCAGGTGCTCTAATGGTTCTTTGGTTAAGAAAGCAATATGATGGATCTTTTTCTACCTCAACTACAGCTCCTATTCTGGATGAAATAGGCTAAGTCAAAGGTTGACCAAATCAATTTGCATAATCAATTAAGAAAAATTTGAGTTTCTCCTAGGAGAGATATGGCAATGATGAGAAACAGTAATGGAGAAAAGAGAAAAATATACAGCTAGCAAGGCTGGTAGGACATGATAGGTGATAAATTTCATGGTTTTGAAGTCTGATATGGAAAACATTTTTTTGGATAATATTTATTTAGTGATGAAGAGTTGTAGAAAGAGGATGGCAGCAAAGGAACCAAGAAAACAATAAAGGGCCAAGTGAAAACAAAGAAGCAGGGAGTACATAAATCTAAAACAAGATGAGAAGTATTTGACTGTTCGAAAGACTGTTGGACTTTAAAATTTTAAAACCTTACCTACCTATCTACCTACCTATCTACTTGCCTGTCTATCCATCTGTCTGTCCATCTGTCCATCCACCTATCCACCCACCATCTACCATCCACCTACCTATCAACCTATCATCTATATGCCTAATAACCTTTAGTGATCTTCTGACTACAGATGTCTGAAGGTCTTATAAACTTTCTGACTGATAGCATCTTTAAACACTTAAATAAAAGATTAATACCCTTATTTTTGCAGAGTGTCATTTTATAGACCAGAAAAACTTCTACATCAGTTCTTGCTTTTCCTATTTATTTCTGCCTTAATATGAAGGGTCAAAATGAGAAAGACATATCCTATTTCCAAGTAGTTTTAGCAAAAGAGCTAATGGTGGACACAATTATAGCTATAAGCTAAAATGAGCTCTTTAGATGAATTCTTTTTTTCTTTTTTTTAAAAAAGATTTATTTATTTATTTGAGAGAGAGAGAGAGAGAGAGAGAGAGAAAGAACAAGAATTGAGGGAGAGGCCAGAGAAGGGAGAGAGAGAATCTTCAAGCCAACTTCTGACTGAGCACAGAGCCCAACATAGGGCTTGATCTCATCACCCATGAGATCATGACCTTAGCAGAAAGCCAGTGTTGTATGCTTAACTGACTGAGTCACCCAGGCACCCCTAGATAAATTCTTTTTAGAGCTATACCTTGCACCCCAGTTAATAAAAATTAAGGTTTAAATATGTGAGGATATTTTCTAGATTTGGAAATATGGAGTCTGTTTATTTTTGTCCTTCTGTATTTTAAAACCCATAAAAAAAATCATACAGAGACCTCCAAGATTAAAGATGGATATTAGGACTGGGTTTAAATAAATTTCCATGGTTCCTTAGATCTTTTTTTAACCTCTTCCCCTTGCCCTTGCAAAAGGGTTTCACTATAGATTGAACACTTTTGGACTGAAATTGGGGAAACATTATGTGCATGGAGGTGGAAAATGCACATTATTCCAAAAGAATGGAAGATGATAGAAGGTTGTCTTTGAACCTCAAAGTTTTTCTCCTGGCAAATGAGCTATAAAATGGTTTTCTCAATATGAGCCCAATTTAGTACAGTTCTAAGTTTCAATGACTTCTGGATTTTTGAGGTCAAGAAGAATGGAAAAGTGGGTTCCCTGTGATTATCTCCTATAGAAATTCCATGCCTGTGATGAAGAAAGAAGATTAAAAAAAAAGAAAGAAAGAAGATTCAAGGATGTTATCGTGTTTACTTTTATTTTATTTTTTGCGTGTTTACCTTTAATCTTGGAAATATGTGAAGAAAAATATAAATGATCAAGTCAATTACAGCAAACATACTAAATTGCTTTTTATTTTGTTTCTGATATGTCATTTAGTTTTTCATCAAAGTTAGAATTGAACAAAGCTTATCTCTACCTCATCAGGGAAACTTATTTTGTGTTTGGAAGTAGTGGGATTCAATAGTAATAGTTTGTAAGAAGAGCACTCCAGTTGGTTTGGAAATTTTCTTGGTAAGTTTTTGAAATTGACATGAGCTTAGATGACTTTATACAGTAGCTGAGTAAGAAGCTCCCTGGAGTAACATATAAGGGGAACTTCTGAATGGATGTCACAAACTATTTTACATAAAAATTGAAAGTATCAGTAGGAAATCATCCTTTAGCTCTTTTGTCTACTTAAATATCCCATAGCCACAACTTCTTATAACCCATCTTTATTAAATTACTTCAATTGTCGTCTTCATCAAAGCTATAGAGGATGCCCATTCCTTGTTATGTTTTCTTTCTTTCTTTTTTTATTATTCGCATTTTACTCCTCACTTCCTTCCTCAGTTTCAAGTATCATTTTCATCACTTTGATACTTCTCTCACCAATATCCTTGGAGATCTATATTACTGTTATTCTATTGCACTAGCCTGGTCAAACACCAACCCTTAATGAATCTTGGAAGGAATTGCTTTTTTCGAGGCAGTTAGTGTCAGAATTGCTTGGTGTGGAAAACCTGTCTATCTGGTGTCAGATGTGTGGTGAGTGTGGTAATGGTGTAAGAATAAAAGTACACAATAAATTGTCCTTTTCCCTCACTTACTAACTTACCTGCATCTGCACTCAGAGTCTCCTACTGGCCATTCATTATGGAGGAAAGCATGTTCTGTCCCACTGAACCCTTACATTTCTTCTCTGAGCTCCATGTCACCTCACTTTCACAGAGGCCTTACTTTCTGAGGCTAATTACTTCTCCTGTATGTCAATATCCCTTTCTTAACAGTGCCTTAAAGCAGATCAGTGTTTTAACGCGTTCAGTTCTCTACTATCTTAAAACAATTCTTCTATCCAAAGTCTCCTTAGAGTTGACAGTTTCTTTTCACAACAAGGATTCTTTAAAAGGTCTTCTTATTGTCTTTATTCATTTCTCTGTCATTTTATCTTTGCCTTTATTCCTTTTTAATTTTATTAGTCAGCTTCACTGCAGTGGTAAATAACCCCCCAGTCTCAGCAGATTAACATAACAAGCACTTATTTCATGCTCATGTTACATGTCAACCCCTGGTGGTTTGCTGCTTTGGCTCTTCTCTCTGTATCTTACTATTCTAGGACCCATTCTGAAGGAGAAGCCCTTTTGGGAAATGCCGTTTCCATGGCAGAAAGAAAAAAGTGAGAACTGATGAAAACACTTCATGCTCATCAGGCTTTTATTTGGAGCTGTTTGTTTAAGCTCTAATCCATCAACTTTTGTGATATTTGGACACAATTATCTTTTGTATGATCGATATAAACCAAAAGATATGGAAAACCATTTTGATGGAGCATAAGCCAAGTTAGCAATGAGAGCAAAAATTTAGGGCTACAGCTTGTGCTAGTAGGGCTGAGCACCAGATCCTGAGAGACAGAGGTGTCTGTCTAGGTGTTAATGCTTTAACACATTTGGTTTTGTGTGTGTGTGTGTGTGTGTGTGTGTGTGTGTGTGTGTGTCTGTGATACGTGAAACCCTCTAAATAGCAGACCCCTGACTGGGGCTCCTTTTCCTGTGCTAAGGATGGTCTACACTTGGGTGTTCCATATTGACATTGAGCCTAACCCGAAATGAACTAATTTTTGCTCCAGATCTTCTCCTTTTCCAGGGGTATGAAGGCAGAGATCATGTTCTTTCTATTCAGCTTTAATCCTGATGCTCCAGGGACACATACGTGGCTCAGTGGTTGCATATTTGCCTTCAGCTCTGGGCATGATCCTGGAGTCCTGGGATGGAGTCCTATATCGGGCTCCCCATGGGAGCCAGCTTCTCCTTCTGCCCATGTCTCTGCCTCTCTCTGTGTGTCTCTTACGAACAAATAAAATCTTTAAAAAAAAATCCTGATGCTCCAATTTCCTAATATTGCTGTGGAGCCTCTTTCTAAACTGGAAATGTGATGATAACCCTCTGCTTAGATAAAGCTCAGAGTCCACATTCTCATGGGATGAAATCCAAAATTCCTGGCTTGCCATTAAACTCTGCTTGTTTCTCCTTCCATCCTCTTATAGCCCTCATTTTGGTAGTTTGGATTAGTAATATTTTACTCTTACCTTTGATATTTTTTCTAACATGTATCTATCACTAACTTATAGTTCAGTTTCCTATTTATCAACTAGGCCTCAGCTCAGATATTACCTACTCTATTGAACTTAGCACCACACACAGACTTTTGTGTCCCTTCCCTTATGCTTCTACTGAAATCCTCTTACATAATTATGACAAAACATTTAATTATGTTATCTGATATAATTTGTGTTATAAAGTTAAAATTATATAAGTATATATAGCCATATTGTATGACTTATATGTTTGGAAAAGATATGCGCAGTATATGTGTGTATGTATCAATATATGCCACTCATAGACCTTAATGTAAAATAATATATCAATACACATTCACTAAATAAATAAAGTGTTCTTGTCAAGCACATTTTTCCTAGATATTAAGACATAATCTCTGTTATTTTGAATTTCTCTATTCAATAATTGACTAGTCCAAAATAAGAAATTCTGCTTTTTATTTGATGTATCTTCCCTCTGATGTAATTAGTTTCTAGTGGAGAAGCATATAAAGTACACACACACCTAAAAGTTTCAGATTCTTCTCCAAATATTTGAAGTTATTAGAGATATGTTCCTGGGCTATGTCTGACTTTGCCATTCATATCCATGTGAATTACCTGAAGTGCTGAACAGTTTAGGAGAATTGATGAATCTTAGCAAAGGATTTATAATACTTTGTTTTAATCCATTTATATTACTTTGGATTACCAACAACTTTTATCTGAAACCTTGCATTTATCTCTTAAACCATTTCCTTACCTCCAGTTTCCCCTCTATCCCAAATACATTTTTAGAATGATTTTTTAAAAATAAAAATCTGGTTCTTTCACTCGTTAGTCAAATACTATCAATAACTTTCTATTTCTTATATTTATAACCGACAATCTCCCTGTCTTTCAGTCTTTACCCCCACTCAATCATCAAGTTTTAGAGATTCAACTTCCCTGTCCTCTATCAAATCTAGCCTTTCCTTTCTACCCCTAGAGCTACTGATAATTAAAGCATCTATCATATTGTGCTTGAGCTATTAGAATAGTCTCAAAATTAGTCTCTCTTCTTGGAAGATTGTCTTTCCCTAATACATTCTGTACTCTACTGTCCGATTGATTATTCAGAAATTAAAATCAGTTCATATAGATACATGATAAACTCTATAATATTATCATCACACAAAAGCTCTTACTTTATCTACTGTGCTGTCTTTTTCTTTTCTCTTTTGTTTTCTTTTCCTTTGTTTCCTTTTTTTGCTAATAACACTGGTTAACCATCTGGAAAGACTCTTTAGCTCCATCCTTATATAAAATACTTTTAACACTGAGTTTTATCAACCTTGTCTGTGAAATCTTTTCTGTAGCCTTCACTGCCTTTAGCAGAGAGTTCACCATTCCATTCCATCCTTGGTACCCCTTTTTGATTTTGTTAATATTTCTTTAATAGTCATTATAAAATTCAATCACTTTAGTATACTTACCCATATAAATTCTTTTATGCATTTTATTTAATGTTTATGACATCTAAATGCAATATGTTAAAGCTTATACAGTAAGAAAGCCATAGTTGCCATAATAGAACTTCAGAAAATTAAGGCTCAAAATATGTAAGTAACTGAACCTAGTGATACATAGTTGCAAATACCAGTGGATTCAGATCTAGGCTCTTAAGGGCATAAGCAACCTCTTATTTATGATTTCATCACTAGTACTTTCTTCAATTTCTAGCTCATTGCAGTTGAATAAATGATATAATGAAAAATTTTACTTTTTAGATATAATTCCTTTATTTGGGCATAGTTCATCCACTCTTGAAATTCCTTTCATTGTATGTACATTCCAGGATGGGAACACTTTGGAAAATACACTGAATCACAGAAATTATAATTACTACTATGACAGTTGATATTTAAGTATCTATTTTATAGCTTTGCATGTCTTAATTAAGGATTGACCTGAGATACAAAAGAGCTCACCTCATCTTGTGAATGCGGCTAGATAACAGTCACACCAGTAGAACTAACCCAGAAAATGACTCAAATCCTGGCATAAAGGACTCTCTACAGTTAATTGTAGAGAGGAGGTCATATCAGAAATGGCAGGAGGGGCAGAGACCTGGTAGGAAGACAAAATTCCTGTGAGGCTAACCACAAACTGGAGGGATACAAGTATGGAGATTGGAGAGAACAGACCCTATTCCTACCCTACACAGAGGACCCACACTGAAAAGACAATCCATAACATTTGGATTTAAAAACCAGTTTTTACAGTTTTTACAGTCAGTGGGTCTTAACTCTGGGTACTTTAGAAATCAGCAGACTTGAGGCACCTGGGTGGGCGTCTGCCTTTGGCTTAGGTCATAATTCTGAGGTCCTGGGATCGAGTCCCACATCTCCCTCTGAGGAGCCTGCTTCTCCCTCTGCCAATGTCTCTGCCTGTCTCTCTGTGCCTCTCATGAATAAATAAATAAAATCTTAAAAAAAATAAGCAGATTCAGCACTGGGAGAGCCAGAGGGTGATAGGAAACTGAGTCTCTGCCCTTAAGGAGACAGTATTAAGGAGGGCACTTGTTATGATGAACCCTGGGTATTGGATATAAGTGACGGATCACTGAATTCTATTCCAGAAGCCAATACTGCACTGTATGTTAACTATCTAAGATTAACAAACAAACAAAACAGCACAACAAATAACCCCACTAAAATACAGCATAGAAACAGCAGTTTGAGAAGCAAGCACCTTGGGTATATGGGAAGAAGGTTTATTTACTATTCTCAGAACATGCAGTAGAGAGGCAGGGATTGTAAGGAGACTTCTCCAAAAGCAAAATACCTTGCAGGCACCATTTTTTCTCCTTCAACCCAGCCTAGATACCACGACAGCCTCCAGAAATCAACACAGACACACTCCACATAGCTCGCTAACACTGTGTGCTCTGCCCCCACGTTCTCCAGATCTGCCTCATCCAACTGTCCCCACTCAGCAGGCTTCTGTTCAAAGCAGCTCTAGCCAGGTCCCACCCTGTAAGCAATCCTCGTAGGGACTAGTGCCTACTTGGCTAAAACTGTGCAGTCTGCCCTGCTGCTCTCCTGTGAACACACCAGCCTCAGCTGCACTCCCTTCAAAGTACTGCCTGACATATCTCATTCTGCAAGCAGCCCTAACAATGAGCAGCACCACTCCAAAGTGACTCTTGCCCTGGAGAGAGGGGAAGATAACCAAACACAACAATTCAAATGCACCCCCATCCGTGGGCTGGGGGCACACATCTTACCTAACTGCCAGCCCTACCCACCAACAAAGCCTCAGAGGGGGGCAGTACAATGAGATAGCCCTGTATCTCAGGACCACTGCTTACCCCCCAAAAAATGTGTGTGTGGGTGTCTGGGTGGCTCAGGCGGTTAAGCATCTGACTCTTGGTTTTGGCTCAAGTCATTATCTCAGGGTCATAGGATCAAGCCCTGGGCAGGACTCCAGGCTCAGCCCAGAGTCTGCTTGAGATTCTCTCTTTCCATCTCTCTCCCTTCCCGCTTTGCACACATGCTCTCTCTCTCCCAAATAAATAAATAAATCTTTTTTTTTTTTAAAGCATCCAAATTGGTAAGAAAGAAGCAAAACTTTGATCTCACTTATATGTGGAATTTAAGAAACAAAGCAGAGGATCATAGGGGAAAGGAGGGAAAAAATATAAAAGATAAAATCAAAGAAGGAGACAAACCATAAGAGACTCTTAATCATAAAAAACAAACTGAGCGTTGCTGAGGGGGGATGGGGTAACTGGATGATGGACATTAAGGGTACATGATGTAATAAGCAGTGGGTGTTATATAAGACTGATGAATCACTGAACTCTACCTCTGAAACTAATAATATACTATATGTTAATTAATTGAGTTTAAATTTAAAAAAGACTTTAAAAAAGGAAGAAGTAAAACTTTCACTATTTGAAAAGGACATGATACTATATATAGAAAGCCCTATATACTCCACCAAAAAACTACTAGAACTGTAAATGAATTTAGTAAGGCTTCAGGATACTGAATTAATATACAGAATTCTTTTTGCATTTTTATAACTAGCAGAAGGAGAAATTAAGAAAACTATCCCATTTATAATTGCACCAAAAACAATAAAATACATAGGAATAAACTTAACCAAAGATGTGAAAGATTTGTACCCTGAAAACTATAACATACTGATAAAAGAAATTGAAGATAAAACAAACAAATGGAAAGATATTCCATGCTCATAGTTGGGAGAATGAATATTGTTAAAATGTCATTATCACCTAAAGAAGTCTACAGATTTAATGCAATCCATAACAAAATACCAAAGCATTTTTCACAGAAGTAGAACAAGTCATCCTAAAATTTGTGTGAAACCACAAAAGATGTGAGTAGCTAAAGCAATCTTGAGAAAGAAGAATAAAGCTGAAGGGATTACAATTCCAAACTTCAAGGTTACTACAAAGCTGTAGTAATCAAAATAGTATAGACACATAGATCAATTAATTATTAGCACAAAAATAGATCACATAGATCAATTAAATAGAGGATCCAGAAGTCAGTACACAATTATATGGTAAATCTATTACAGAAGAGGTAAGAATATAAAATGGGAAAACATAGTGTCTTCAACAAATGGCCTTTGAAAAACTTGACAGCTACATGTAAAGCTACATGAATCCACATATTCCATATGTGGAATAGTTTTCAGGGTACAAATCTTTCACGTCTTTGGTTAAGTTTATTCCTAGGTATTTTATGAGTATATATTTACACTATACACAATGGATTAAAGACCTAAATGTGAGAACTGAAACCATAAAATTTCTGGAAGAAGACACAGTCGATAACACCTTTGACATCAGCCATAGCAACATTTTTCTAGATATATCTCCTGGCATGGGAAACAAAAGCAAAAATAAACTATTGAGAACATCAAAATAAAAAGCTTCTGTATAGCAAAGGAAACCATCAGCAAAACTAAAATACAGTCTATTAAATGAGAAAAGACATTTGCAAATGATATATTTGATAAGGGGTTAATATCCAAAATATATAATGAACGTATTCAACACCAACAACATGGATAGATCTAGAGGGTATAATGCTAAATGAATCAAGTCAGTCAGGGAAAGACAAATATCATATTATTTCACTCATATGTGGAATTTAAGAATCAAAACAAACAAGAAAATAAAAGACAGAAAAGAGAGAGAGTCTTAAATATTGAGAACTGGTAGTTGCCCGAGGGGAGATGGGTATAGGGATGGGTGAAAAAGCTAAAGGGGATTAAGAATACACTTATCATGATGAACACTGAGTAATGTATAGAATTGTTGAATCATTATATTGTACACCTGAAAGTAATCTAACACTGTTTTAATTATATTTGAATAGAAAAGCCAATAGTAGCAAAAAGAAGGCAGCAGTAGCTATACTTATATTAGACAAAATAGACTTAAGCTAAAAAATTGTCACAAAAAAGTCATTTTTTAATTATAAAGGGGTGAATAATAATGATATAATAACTATATGTATATATGTACCCAACTGTGAAGCTTCTGAGTATATAAAACTAATACTAACAGAACTAGAAGGTGAAATAAACAGCAATACAATAATATTTGGACACTAATACTGCACTCTAAACAATGAATATGTCATCTGGACAGAGAATCAATAAAGAAATTGCATTTGAACAACAGTAGCCCAAATGGACCTTACACAATATACAAGATCGTCCATCCAACAGCAGTGGAATACACATTCTTCTCAAGTGTACATGGAACATATTCTAGGATAGGTCCTATGTTAGGCCAACAAATAAGTCTCAGCACATTCAAGGAGATAGAAAGCATGTCAAATATTGTTTCTTTTTAAAAAGATTTTATTTATTTGAGAGAGAGAGAGAGAAGCAGACTCTGCTGAGTGGGGAGCCTGATGTGCAGCTTGATCCTAGAACTCCAGGATCCTGACCTGAGCCACAGGCATTCTTAACCAACTGAGCCACTCGGGTGCCCCTCAAGTATTGTTTCTGACCACAGTGTTATAAAACTAGAAATCAACAAGAAGAAGGCTGGAAAATTCTCAAACATGAGGATGTTAACATACTCCCCCAAAATCACTGGATCAAAGAAGAAATTAGAAGGGAAATCAAACTATATCTACCTATATCTATCTATATCTATATCTATATCTATATCTATATCTATATCTATATCTATATCTATATCCATATCTATATCTATATCTATATCTATATCTATCTATATCTATATCTTAAAGATTTATTTGTTTTAGAGACAAAGAGTACAGAGGGTGGAGGAGAGAGAGGGAAGAGAGAATCCTAAGCAGACTCCCTGCTGAGCACAGAGCCCAATGCTAGTTTTGATCCCACAACCCTGTGATCATGACCTGAGTTGAAACCAGGAGTCTGATGCTTATCTAACTCTGCCACACAAGTGCCCCAGAATATTTTTTGAAACAGATAATAGAAACACACCAAAATTTATGGGATGTACCAAAAGCAGTTCTAAGAGGAAAGTTTAGAGCTAAATATGCATATATTATTTAAAATATATTATTTTACATATATTATTTTTAAAAAGCTCAAACCTAACATTATACTCCAATAAACTAGAAAAGGAAGAATAAACTGAGCCCAAAGTTAGCAGAAAGATAGAATTAAGATTATAGCAGAAACTGAAATTGAGAAAAGAAAAACATACAAGAGACTCACAAAACTAAGAGTTCTTTGAAAAGATAAACAAAAAGACAAACCTTTAGTTAGACTGACCAAGAAAAAAACGAATAAATGAATAAAAATTATAAATGAAAGAAGAGACATTATAACTGATTCCACAGAAATACAGAGGATCATAGAGAATTACTATAATCTATTATATACCAACAAAGTATGGATTTACCCTACTATCCAAAAGCAGAGTGGTCCTATGAAACTATTTTAATCCAGAATGGCATAAAGAACAATTATTACTAATTTATATGGAAGACATTTTTAAGCATTCCTAACCCCGAATATAACCTTTGTTAGGCTTTTCTGGTACCTTAGGACACATTCTGGTAATGGAGACACAAAGTAAATTGAGATAAAGTGCAGATGCTCGCAGACAAAATTGTGGCCTGATGCTGAGATGCTGACTGTAGTTCTGGGAGAAGGAGCTTGGTGATGCCACTCTCACTGCTTGAGGTGTGCACAGCCTGCATAATGGCTTGCTGGAATATAAGCACTGAACACATTTTTGCAAATGCAGAAATTAGACCTATTTTCTTAGGTCTTAACCTTCAGGTTTCTTTCTTTTCTGATCCTGTGAAATGTTTTCCTTCTTCATTGAAAATGACAGTAGTTTTTTTTTATTTTCTCTTTTAGATATAATTATTGTTGAAAAAAAAAAGGTATAAGCCCAAGGCCTCAAAATACCAAAAGAAAAAAGAAATTTGTGAAGTGCATTCCAAAATGAGTTACTAGATCACTATGCCTAACTTGCTAAGGAGGTAATAACAATTTGATCATTGTGAGCAGAACGAGGTACTACAAATGAGGTTGAAGTCGAAGACTTTAGTGAGAGGCTCTGAGAAAATCACACAGAGACTTGATAGTTTGGAGACATGGTGGACAGCATTTAAAACACAAAAGTACCTAAAAACAAAACAAAACAAAACAAAACTCAAAGTACCTAAAGATGAGAAGCTGGCTGAACATTCTACGATAGCAGGTAAGAGGTTTGCACTGGGATCAAAAATACATATCTGTTTACATCAAGATCAGAACATATGAGAATTTCCCTTAGATCTAATGTTAACCATATATGAGAGATTAAGCCTGGAGATATTTAAAATCATAACCAAAAGACAGTATAGAGAGTTGTTTGAATCCTAACAGAATAAGTCTGAGTGGTGTTGGGGTATTCAGGTGTTAAAAAAAGGTATCTCTGTAAGATTAAAGACACGCTGTGTTGTGCAGTAACAAACAGCTCTCAAATCTCAGTAGCTTAACACAGTATCATGCTGTGCATTCATCACAGGTCAGTACAGGTGATCTGCTTTTGGTAGACTCTGTTAACCCAGGCTGATAGAGTCTCTTTCTTTTTTTTTTTTTTTTTTTTTAATTTTTTTTTTAATTTTTTATTTATTTATGATAGTCACAGAGAGAGAGAGAGAGGCAGAGACACAGGCAGAGGGAGAAGCAGGCTCCATGCACCGGGAGCCTGACGTGGGATTCGATCCCAGGTCTCCAGGATCGCGCCCTGGGCCAAAGGCAGGCACCAAACCGCTGTGCCACCCAGGGATCCCTGATAGAGTCTCTTTCTTAACATGGGTTTTCATTATCACTGAAGCAGCAAAAAGGGAATCTAACAAGTCATACAACTAAGAGTATACTATTATAAGGATCTAACATTATAAGTAGTGTAATATAATTTAAAGGTAAAATGTGATATATATACATGTTGTAAGCCCTAGAGAAATTACAAGAAAATAATAAAAAGTGGCCTATATCTACTAAGCCAATAGTGGAGATAAAATACTTTAGAAAGATTCTCCACACATGTAAAGATGTAAGAATCAAAAACTAATAGGAAGTGTAAAAAACAAATAGCAAGATAGGATGTTTAAACCCAATTTTATCAATAATTACATTAAATATAAATGATTCAAATTCCAATTAAAAGAGATATTGTCACACTGGATTAAAATCAAAACCAAAATCCAAGACCTTAATTTACAATGTCTGGAAAAAATTCACATGAAATATAAATTGACACACAGGATAAAGTTGAAAAGGAGATATTCAACAAATAACAACCATAAGAAAACTGCAATAACTATATCAACTTAGATTTCAGAATAAAGAACACTACCAGGGGTAAGGAAGAACATTGCATAATGATAAAAAGGTAAATTCATCAGTCCTGTTTAAGCAGGCACACAATCACAAAGCTTCAAAATACATGAAGTAGAAAGTGACAAAATTAAAAAGAGAAATAGGCAAATCTACAATTACATCTGGAAACTTCAACCTTCTGTTTTATAATTGATAGAACAAATGGGCATAAAATCAATAAGGATACAGAAGACTAATATTATCAGTCCACTTTAAATAATGGACATTTTAAACACACCACACATTTTTTTTTCAAGTTCACATGGTAAAATCACCAAAATGGACCGTATGCTTGGCCCTAAAAGAAGGCAGTAATTAAGAAGTATTAAATCATGCAATGTATGATTTCTGATCAAAGCAGAATTAATAACCGATATAAACCTGAAAAATTGTCAAGTACTTAGTAATTACAATATGCTTTTTTAAACATTATACTTCTATTTTTTAAAGATTTATTTATTTATTCATGAAAGACACACAGAGAGGCAGAAACATAGGCAGAGGAGGAAGCAGGCTACCCCCAGGGAGGCCACAGTGGGACTTGATACCAGATCCCACCCGGGGTCACACCCTGAGCCATAGGAAGAAGCTCAACCACTGAGCCACCCAGGCGTCCCAACGTTACACTTCTAAATAGCATCTGGAACAAAGAAAAACTAGCAAATATTTTGTACTCTATACAACTGAAATTATAAGATGTCAAATTTTTTGGATACAACTAGAGAAGTGCCTGGAAAGATATTTGTATTTTTAAATGATTATATTATAAATGAAGAAATAATAAATATGAAATAAGTGATATGATGTTTGCTCTCATTTTCTTGAAAAAATCAAACAGATTCAGAAATTTTCAGCCAGTTGTTAACTTATTATTTTTTTATCTAGATTAAAAATTGTTTCTATCATTTCAAAATATAGGATTGGTAGAAATAATTTCAGAAAACTGTTTCAGTCTGTTACAATCTATTTTTAAGTTTTATTTTTCAGGTCATTAATTTATATGGTAGAGTAGCACCTTCAGGCTTTTGAAAAATGATACATTTAACAACGGCTAAAGTACTCAATTCTAGGAAAATCACTGAATGTGAAGTTACTCTCTAAACTAAAATAAGTTATGAGCCGTCAGTATATCTATTTAGTATGCCTGCCTAGATACTATGTAAACACATAGTAATGAACAACTATAAGGTGTTTCAGTGCAAAGAGTTAAATTCATCAGCTGGTCCCTCAAAAAAAGTTTTTGGCCTACAGACAGTTGCCTCTACTCTATGAATTTTGAATTCTCATACAAATAATTACCTAAACTCTGAATATTCATTTACATTTTATAGAACAAGTGTTGTGATCATTTGTAGAATAAAAACAGATAAAAATCACAAAAGTATGTATTTAAAAGGAGGGTTATAGCTTTGAAGAGTTTGCTGGGATATATTAGACCAAGATTTCAACCTTTAGTTTTCTCAGCTCATTAACATTCACATACTTAATTTTTCAAAAAAAAAATACATCTTAGACAAACTTAAGAATAGTTTTGAGAATCGGGTTTTCTAAATATTCATTTTCCATTATGATTAAATATTGTTATGACTCAAGAGAACTGTTTTTCCTTAAGATTATGTTTTTGACTCAAAATAACTTTGCTCAGTCTTATTTGCCATAGGGATTTTTGGATTATTAAATGTTTTACTTTATACATTTCTGAATAGTGAATGTGTGGAAGAATGCAATGTGGAATTTGGCAATTCAGAGGGTTAGAAAAACAAAACTATTAAGAAGCAGCTTTATAGTAAACAAATCATTTGCATTTTCAATGAGTTTAGTAGGGTCTAACTTTAGACTCTAAGAGCAATGTGATGGTTACTTTTGATGGCAACATATAATCTAAATTCCCACATTTAGTTTTGGTAAAGTCTCTATTTTGAAGAAACCTTTCAATAACTTTTTCTTTACTTATATATATTGCATATATATAATAGAAAAAACCCAAATTATCTTAGTCTCCTACATTTGGCCAAATCTAACTAAATGAAGTATGCAGTTGATAGCATTTTATGAATTCTAAAATTTTAAGCAGAAAAATGTGAGTTGTTTTCTCAAGGAGAATATTTTGAGTAATTTTTTAAAGATATTTATTTATTTATTTAAAATAGAAAGAGTGAGAGTGAGAGCGAGTGAGAGAGATGGAGCACAAGCAGGAGACAGAGGGAGGAGAAGCAGACTCCTCACTGAGCAGGAAGCCCAACAGTGGGCTGGATCCCAGGACTCCAGGATCATGGCCGGAGCCAAAAAAATAAACTGGTACACCCACTTTGAAAAATAATATGGTCTTTCCTGGTAAAAATAAAACTATACAAATCATATAATATACCAATACATTATAGGTTAATATTTTAGCATCCTATAATTTACAACAGTCCCATGTTACAAAGAATAACTTATGCTTCATTTGTCATCCTTAATGTGAGGAACTGTTTCTTTCTTCATGGGTTGTCCTAAAAAAAAAAAAATCCCAACTAATCCTTTGTATTTCACATATTTCCTAACTTGTCATACTTTTAAACATTTGCATTTTTATGATGAATGAATAACCCATAATGGACATTTTGTCTAGTCATCTGATGGTGATGTGAGGTTTTGAATTTAAATTATACTGATTTCAAAGATAATAATGTCATACTATTTTCCAGAGTGATTCTTAAAGGTAAAACCATTTTCATATTAAAAATTAAAAATGTCAAAAAAATTTAAAAATGTCACATAAGATTTTAAAGATCAAATATAGGTATTTCTAAGATAAATAGATTCTATCATTTTAAAAGACAATTCTTAAATGTAAAACTACTTTTATATTAAAATTAAAGATGCACAATATTTAGTACAAGAAAGCTATGTAGATAGCTAACAAGAGTTTGTTTTCTTCAAATTTCACACACTTATTTTCTTTTACTGTGTAGGATAAAAAAAACCACCTTTTTTTTCAGTTAATTTGTTGGTGTGCATGCTATCATGACAGTAAATATTGTTTCCATTTATCCTGGGTGTTACAAAACTGAGACTAATTTGTTCAATTTTTTTTTTAAGATTTATTTATTAGAGAACCTGGGTGGCTCATTTGGTTAAGCAGCTGCCTCTGGCTCAGGTCATGATCCCAGGGTCCTGGGATCAAGCCTCACATCAGGCTCCCTGCTCAGTGGGGAGCCTGCTTCTCCCTCTCACACTACCCCCTGCTTGTGCTTTCTCTGTCAAATAAATAAACAAAATCTTTTTAAAAAATAAAAATTTATTTCTTTATTTGAGAGAAAGCATGAGCAGGAGGGGCAGAGGGAGAGGAGAGAGAATCTAAAGCAGCCCTGATGTGGGCCTCCATCTGATGACCCTGAAATCAGAACTGTGCCAAAACCAAGACGTCTTGCTCAACCTACTGCACCACCTAAGTGCCTATGCTCATTACATTTTAGAGTTTTCCTTACTTGGATATTTTAGTATAATTTTTATCCCCTTCTCTACCTTTATTTCTTCTTTGCTTTCTTTGTTATTCAATATGTTTGAACATATTTTAAGTACTGCTTTAAGTAAAGGCATATTTGTGTTTCTGTTGTGTGAATTAATTGAGAAATAAAACATTTTTCTCTCTAATATTTGAAATAGTATCTTGATTGTTCTCAGCTATTGGCAAATTATTTAATTTTATCAGAACTTTTGGCAAAGTTACAAAGTAGAATGAAGATTAAAACAATACTCAAGGATCGCCTTGGTAGCTCAGTGGGTTAAGTGTCTGCCTTTGGCTCAGGTCATGATCTCAGGGTTGTGAGAATGAGCCCCATCCCCAGTTCATGCTCCCTGTTCAGCTCAGCAGGGGGGTCTGCTTCTCCCTCACCCTCTGCCCCTCCCCTATGCACAGGCTCTCTCCCTCTCTCTCTCTATAATAAATAAATCTTTTTAAAAAGTAATTATGATCCATATATATATATATATATTAAAGATTTATTTGTTTATTCATGAGAGACACAAAGAGAGAGAGTCAGAGACATAGGCAGAGGGAGAAGCAGGCTTCATGCAGGGAGCCCAATGTGGGACTAGCCCTGAGCCACCCAGGAGTCCCTAAAAGCTTTATATTTTCGTCTTTCACTTTTAATTATTTGATTCACCTCGGCTGATTTTTGTAACTGTTATAATATAAAGAATTCTTTTTTTTTCCCTTGAGGGATAATAAATAACCGAGCTCTATTAATTGAAAAGTCAACCTTTCCTCCATTAATCTATAATAGAATAAATCAAATGTCCAGTTATGCATGAATTTGTTTCTGGACTCCCTATTTGGTTTCATATAAACCTTGATATCTAGTGGGACAGTTACTGTTATTTCCTCCTTTTAAAAATATATGTTGGCTATCATTGAATCTTTGCAGTTAACTGTGAATTTTATAATCAGCTTCACGTTCATGCAGTAAGATGCTTTTGATTTGAGTAGATTACAGATTAACTGTACATCTTTACAAAGTTGAGTCCTTTATTTACAGAAACAGAGTATTTCCATTTACTCATAGCATCTTTAATTTCAGCCCACATAAATTTTGGATTTTTTCCACAAAGTTTTTGCACCTCCTTTGTTAGATTTATTTTCAAGTATTTTTGATTTTTGATTCTATATACTGATATATATGTAGAAGTTGATATATATTTTGATTCTATTGCAAACACTATATTTTTATGGTGAAAATACCATACACACAGATAAATTTATAAAAGTATAATTCTAGATTAAAGAATAATTTGAGGGATCCCTGGGTGGTGCAGCGGTTTAGCGCCTGCCTTTGGCCCAGGGCGCGATCCTGGAGACCCGGGATCGAATCCCACGTCGGGCTCCCGGGGCATGGAGCCTGCTTCTCCCTCTGCCTGTGTCTCTGCCTCTCTCTCTCTCTCTCTCTCTCTCTCTCTCTCTCTGTGACTATCATAAATAAATAAAAATTTTAAAAAGGAATAATTTGAAATGAAACATCCCTGTTATAACCACCACAATTGGAAAGAGAATATGACCTGTTCCTTAAAACCTCCCTTCGTGTCAACACCTTCTCTAATGGCAGACTTTCCCTCCTTCTAGAGGTAACCACTGTTGTGACTTATGTGATAATTGTTTTCTTGCTTTTCTTTATAGTTTGTTATGTGGTATGACCCTTTAGATAACATTCAAATTATGTAGTTTAGTGATACATAAACGGTTATGCTGTATGTATAATTCAATTATTTGACTTCCTTCACTAAAAATTATGGTATTGAGATTTATGCATATTGATAAATGTAGATTATTCTATTACAAGAAAATACCATGATTTTTATACAATTCTACTCTTAAGAGACATTTAGAACGTTTCCACTTTTTGACTATTGTTGAAAATGCTATTATCTACATTCTCATGTATGTTTTATGATCTAGCTGCGCACAGAGTATGTCTGGATCAAAGAATAGAATGCTGTGTTCTAGCATATACAAAAGATTACTGTACCAGATAATATCAAACCATGGTTTAAAGCAGGGGCAATTTGCCCTGCAAAGTTCCTGTTGTTTTATATCTTCATCAATATTTGGTATCATTATCAAGCTTTTTAACATATGTTATTCTGATATATTTAAATATGTCTATTAAAATTGGTATTTCTTTGGTTGTTAATGAAGTTGAGCACTTATTATATGTTAGCCACTTACACTAACTCTTATGAAACATCTATTCAAGTTTTTTTCATATTTTATTGGTTTGTAGGAATACCTTGCATATTATAGATGGGAGCGCTATATAAAGTTTGTGTGTTGCTTATGGTCTCAGGGCTTGAGATTGGACCTCAGTTCACTTTCCAATAGACCCAATAATATGTCCTTCCAGCAGGGAAATGCAATTTCCATTGGTTTCTAAAACATGGATTTCCAAGACAAAACGAGTAAAAATTGTGAAAATCTTAGACAGATAGGCTGGCATAACACCCTATTTAGCCAACTGAAAAGTCTGCTTTTTATATTTCACCCATAACAATTTATATATACAGGGACTGTGTCTTCTGAGTAGCGTATGGACTTTTTTTTGTGGATTTAGCAGTACTCTGGCCTAGGTACAGGAAAATCAAAACAATAGTGTCTTCTATTCTTTTTATGATCCTTGTATATGTTAATTTCTGCTTGTGCCAGTGGAAATTAAGCTATAACATATGATATTGTGAAATTTGTCCCAAACTTTGTTAATCAGAAGTGATGACCCAGATGGGACTCACCCTGTATAGCAAACATTTAAAGAAACTATTTCATGATTCTCCACTGATCAGCAATACCATCTATGTCTTACATAAAATGTTCATGCATATGTCAGTTTTTGACCCATCTAATCTTTTCTGTTTATTTTCCCACCCTCATAACAACCCTATTAGTATAAGTGTCCAAATTACTCTAAGTTGTGAAAAAATATCTTGAAACCAGTGTGGCACTTTGCTGTTGCTCAGAGTCTTGGCTATCTTTGAACCTCTGTGCTTAAAAATATTAGGATCAGCTCTTCAAGTTCTACAAAGATATGTTTACATTGAAATAAGTTTACATGGAGATTGCATTGAATCTGTACCTCAATTTGGAAAGAATCAGTATGTTTACTAAATTCATTTAGATCTTAAATATCTTAAATTGTTTTATGATTTTGTAGGTAGTTTGTTCAATATACTTTTGCACACTTTATTTTGATGCTTTTAAATGGTCATTCAAATTTTTAATTTGTCTTTTTTGAAAAATAGAAATGTCTTTAATACTTATACATTGATTTTCATATCCAACAGCCCCCTAAATTATTTTTTTTTAAGATTTTATTTGTTTATTCATGAGAGACACACAGAGAGAGAGAGAGAGGCAAAGACACAGGCAGAGGGAGAAGTAGGCTCCATGCAGGGAACCTGATGCAGGATTTGATCCCGGGAGTCCAGGAGCCAAAGTCAGACGCTTAACCGCTGAGCCACCCAGATGTCCCCCAGATTCTTATCAATAAAATAATTTATACGTGAGTTTAGATATTCAAAATATGTAATCATATCATTTATAAATGATAAACATTTTGTTCCTTCCCTTTAAATAATTATAACTTTGTTTTTTTCTTATTAGAACCTCAAGCATCATGTTGATTAAAAGCGCTGCTAGTAGAAATCCTTAATTTGTTTACTAATTCAAAGGGAAAGCTTTCACTTTTCATAAACACAATGCTTATTGTAGGATTTTTAGGTACCTTTTGTCCAATTAAAGAAATGCTTTTCTGTTAACAGTTAACTAAGGTATTCTTTAACATTAAAGGATATTAAATTTTATTAATTATATTTTCTATGTCTTTTGAGGTAATTATATCATATTCTCCTTTAATCTAATAATATGGTGGAATTCATTATTGAATCTTCTAATGTTAAATGCGATTTTCACTCATTGAAAAAACTCAGATTAGTCATGTTTTATTATCTTTTTAATATACTGCTGATTATAATTTGCTGATATTTTTCTTTAGGTTTGTTACATCAGTGCTTATTAGTAAAATTTTCCCATTTTGGTATCTCAGGTTTTGTCTTCCAGAAGCAGATGCTGACAGAGTTTGGTGTGTAGGATATTTACAAAGGATCAACATTTATGGAAAGGAGGGAAAAGGGGGAACTGAGAAAAGATTAGGCAGCTGTCTGTGTCTGAGGCAAGCCCTGAAGGGCTTAAGAGATGGAGGCTGCCTACTGACAGCCCTCACAGTTGCTGGAAAAATCTTTGTTGAAGGGGAATTTGAATAGCAAGACAATGTGTCCATTTTACTTAGAATGAAGTGTTCTCTCTCTTTCTTTACCTAGAAATGTTTGAGTACGCTTTTGAGGAAAAAAAAAAACAGTAAATTTCAATTTGAGTTAAAATGACTCTTCAATGTTTAGTTGAAATCAGCAAATTACTCAGATGCCAAGTTCTCTTCAAAGAAAGAATTTTGACTACTGAGTTTAAATATTTAATAGCTTCAAGAGTGTTTTATGTACCATTGGAATTATTTCATCTTTGAATATTTGGAGATAATCACCTGTGAAGCTGTCCATGGCATAGAAGGGATGTGAAGGATCTGGGATTTTATCTTGTTTGCAAGCCAGCAAGTTAGTTAGTCTGTCACAGTTGCATGGAGGACATGAAACACATGGGTTAGAGACAAAGGACTTTGTTGCTTACAACAATAGTAGTGGTCAGAGCATCTGCATTTGCACCAGTTCCCCAAGCCTCAATTTCTGAACAGTTAATTGGGTTGCATTACAGGAGAGGAACCCTACGTTTAGGGAACCTAAATCTCTTATAATGTGTAGTTTGCTTACCTTACTTACCTTCACCAAAGAGGGAGACATGGTCTTTATCATATTGCAAAATAAGTAAATATTCTTTTGTTCTGAAGGGAGAATCTACTTCTCCCAAGGATGTTTGCTCTACAAACATTTTCAAAAAAACAAAAACAGTCCATAAATCCAGTTGGTGCCTTTGTTTACAAGACATACAGAGAAATGAGAAACCCACAGGGAATTATTTCTCATCAAGGCTATCATATATGAAGACATCTTTGCTTATTGACTCAGTATTTAATAGTTTTAGCACTATTTAGTTTTTTAGTCATTTTTGGGTCAGTTTTAGTAAATTAAACTTGACAGAAATATGTTCATTTCACCTCAATTTTCACATCTGTTGGTCTTTATTTATAATATCTTCATTTTATTTCCTTGTTTGTACTGTCTATACTTATGTATACCTCTTTAATTCTAATTCATTTTATTTATGCCTTCTCTCTTTTTTCTTTTATTTATATTTTATTTATTTATTTATTTATTTATTTATTTATTTATTTATTATTTTAGAGAGAAAGATAGAGAGTGTGAGTGAGGGTGATGAGCAGAGGAAGAAGGAAAGGGAAAATAATCTCAAGCAGACTTCATGTTGAGTGCAGAACCCAACTTGGAGCTCAGGACCCTGAGATCATGACCTGAGCTGAAACCAAGAGTTGTATGCTCAACTCTCTGAGCCACCCAGGCACCCTTCCTTTTTCTTGATTCATATTGGTAGAAGCTCATCAATTTTATTGATCTTTTAAATAACCAATTCTGTCAGATTCCTTTTTTTTTCAGTTACTCTAGAAAATACAACTAGACTATATTTGTCAGGACCCCTAATATACATGAAGTTATAGTTTAAGTTTTAGCCACTATAATATAGGTAGAAATGCTAGTTGTGCAGAAATGATATAGACCATTCCCAGACCAAGCATTAAAAACCTAGCCTTTGAGATACCTGGGTTGCTCAGCGGTTGAGTGTCTGGCTTCGGCTCGGCATGATCCCAGGGTCCCAGGTTTAAGTCCCACATCCCGCTTCTCCCTCTGCTATGTCTCTACCTTTCTCTATGTCTCTCATGAATGAATGAATGAATGAATGAATGAATAAATAAATAATACCCAACCTTCTTTGTAATCCTCCATGATCTCTTGCTTTCATCAGTTTTCTGATAACAGGGTACAAATAACTAATTAGTGGAGTTAGAGGCCCTGGTGAACTGTCAAACATAATACAAAAAATGACAAGGAGTGACTGCAATGACCAGAGTTCCCTGTCCCCTTTACTCCCCAACTCCCATTACTTTCCTGAACATGAACAACACATAAACCTTTATTGTGTTAATCTACTGAGATGTTGATGTTGTCTTAGCATTTAGTGAATTCTAACCCATGGTTGACCTCTATTGTAGGTTTGTCTTCTAATGCATTAACTTCGGCACTTATTTTCAAAATTTCCATTCTTCTACCCTCATTTTATTATATATATTTAATAACTTATTCAAGTAGATGTTTATATCATTCGTTTTCAATTTTTCTTTTTATATAAGCATATGAGGTCACAAATGTCCAACTAAATACTTCTAGCTAGAGTCCATATATTTTAATGTAATATATTAATTTTCATTGTTTTAATATTTTCAATTTCCCTTTTCCTTACTTGACTACTGGTTATTTGATAGTATTTTTTTTTTTAAAGATTTGATTTATTTATTTGAGAGAGAGAGAGTGAGAGAAAGTGTGTGCATACAAGTAGGGGGAGGGGCAGAGGAAGAAAGAGAAGCAGACTCCCCTCTGAGCAGGAAATCCAAAATAGGGCTGGATCCCAGTACCTTGGGTTTATGACCTAAGCTGAAGGCAGGCGCTTAACAGACTGAGCCACTCAGGTGTCCCTTGATAGTATATTTCTTAGTTTCAAAACATTTACAAATACTCTGTTTATAATTGTTATTTTAAACTTCTAATTATTTTGTCTGAGAGGGTGGTATGATGATATTAGACTGATGAAAATTATTGAGATATATTTATTGCCAAGTACATGACCAGTGTTAGTAAATCTTCTGTGTGTTCTGGAAAATAATACGTTCTCTGTAGCTATTAGGTACTATGTTCTGTAGATATGCTCCCCGCAGGAAGCCTGATGAGGGACTGGATCCCAGGACCCAGAGATCATGACCTAAGCCAAAGGCAGATGCTCAACCACTGAGTCCCTGCCACCCTGCCTCATTTTTTCCTTATTCTTAATGAATTTTTTGTTTGCTTAACATCTTGCTATTGAGACAACTATACTAATATAGTCCACAATACTTGTGGATTTATCTATTTCTCTTTATACATGTAACAATTTTAACTTTATATATTTTGAGGCTGAGGCTATTACATTTGGTGAATAATAATTTAGAATTTTATAGTTTAGAATTGTTATATCTCTCTGAGGAATTTACTGTTTTATTATTATGCATTGAAGCATCAATAAAATACTGAATGTTTTATCAGTATGTATTGAGGGGTATTTTAAGGACAATTACATATTCAGATTCACAGCACCAGAATAGGCCACACATGGCACTGATTTACTCAGAGAGACAGGAAACACAGCTTGCCAATAATGCAGCATCCTCTTTAGGGGACGTGGCTTTTGCATTATTCTTTGCAATAGTTTACACAGTTGTTTAGGAACTGTTCCCTTTGATCTCTAGGTGTTAGCTCTCAGGTACAAGCGTTTAGGGTCACATCAGTGGGTTTAGGGTTCATTTTGGCTCAGAGCCAATATAGAGCCAATATATCTCATCATGTATCTAGGTACATAATCCAAGGTACCCATTAGAAATATGATCTGTATGAAGATCACTATCCTTAAGGAATTCTAAAGCTATGGCTTCCTATTAAGCATTTAGAGTGCATCCATACCTCTAGGTCAAATACAATTTACCAATCAGCAGTTGTTTTTACCATAAGCAATCTTGCCTGGCAATACA
Source organism: Vulpes vulpes (assembly GCF_048418805.1). NCBI lineage: Eukaryota > Metazoa > Chordata > Mammalia > Carnivora > Canidae > Vulpes > Vulpes vulpes. Next base: position 82,870,828 of record NC_132785.1, on the reverse strand, counting down.
GCTGACAGTCAACTTTTATCAGGTTTCCAGGTGAAGAGAGATGGCAAGTTACTTATTTCAAGGTCAAATGTGTCTTTAGAGAAAGAGACACAAATTTGTTGTCCTTTACTCACAAGTGACTTTATTTTCTTTAGTAATCCATTTTGCTTAAAGTGTATAGTGTCTAATATTACTTTAGTTATATGTTTTCTTTTAGTTAAAAATTTCTTATATCATTTTCTAGCTTTTCATTTTCAAACTTCCTGTATCTTTATGATTTTTATATGTCTCTTGTTCAAAGAGACACACTTCCTATTTAATTTTTATGCAGTGTGACTTTTTTTTTTTAGATTTTATGGGAGATTTATTTGCTTTCTTTTTAATTAATTAGTTATTTCTTATAATTCCATTTTTTTCTCTTTTGCTAATGCTGCTTGCTTCCATTGTGCTGTTTAGAAGTCAGTTGTCAATCTAATTATCTCTCTCTTTAGAAGTTTTTTAATCTCTTCTCTCTAATTTCATCTAAGATTTTTAATTTGTGTTCTATAGTTTCACTATGATATATATATAGATGTATATATTTATTTTTATTTATCTTCCTGATAGTTAATTGGGATTTCTAAATTTGTGGATTGATCTTTTAGTTCTTTTGGAAAATTCTCACCATTATTTATGTGGCGATTTCCTCTATTCAATTGTCTCCTTCATTTTAATACTTTGATTAGACTTGTGCTAGGTCCATTCACTTTATCTTATGTCTCTTGATGTCTTCTTATAATTTTTCATCTTTTGTCCTTTTTTTTTGTTTTCTAGATAATTTTCTCAGTTATGTCTTGCAGATTTCTAATTCTCTTAGCTCAGACTAGTCTGTTATTAAAAGATAAACTTTACATTGAGTCTTAATTTCAATTATATATATGAAAATAATTTCTAGGTACTTTTTTCTTTCTTAAATTCTCTTGCACAGAACTAATATTTTAAGCACAATTTTTATTTTTGACACATACTAGGTATATATTTTGATATTTTTAAATCTCATAATTCTAGGAGTTAATTCTCAGATATATTATTCTATTGTCTTTTATTTTTCTTTGTCATATCGTGATGACTTTGTTGTTAGCTTCTTCTTTTTCCTGCAACTTAGCTTTGATAATCCTTTGAGGCCTGCAAAGAAGAGATGTTTCTCCAGAAAATATTGCTTTTCTTTCTGATTGACACTTTAGACACAAGAAATCCCAGAGTACTTAAGGCTCAGTTCTTTATTATTATTTTTGTTATTTTTTCCAGGTTTATTGACATGTAATTGACATACAACACTGTATAAGTTTAAGGTATATAACGTGATTTGATATATGAATATATTGTAAAATGATTACCACAATAGGTTTAGTTAACATTAATCACCTCATAATAGTTATACATTTCTTTTCCTTGTGATAAGAACATTCAAGATTTACTCCTTTAGCAACTTCTGAATATGCACTGTAATGTTGTTAACTATAGTCATCATGCCATCCATTATATCCTCCAAATTTATTTGTCTTATAACTGGACATTTGTGCCTTTTGACCACCTTTCTCCAATTTCCCCACTCCCCACCCCACCTCTGGTAACCACCATTCTAATCTCTGTTTCTATGAGTTTGGTTTCTTTAGATTCAACATATAAGTGAGATCATACAATATTTGTCTTTGTCTGACTTCACTTAGCATAATATTGCCTTTGAGAATCACCCATGGTATTGTATGTGGCAGGATTTCCTTCTATTCTATGGCTGAGTAAAATGATATCACATTTCATTTTCCATTCATCCATCGATGGACACTTTCGTTGTTTCCATGTAATGTCTTGGTTATTGTAAATAATGCTGCAGTGAACATAGAGATGCAGCTATCTCTTTGGGATAGTGATTTTGTTCCCTTTGAATATAAACCCAGAGGTGGAATTGCTGATCATATGGTAGTTCTTAAGTTCAATTCTTATTTTTTTTTCTTTTTTTAAAATTTTTATTTATTTATGATAGTCACAGAGAGAGAGAGAGAGAGAGAGAGGTAGAGACACAGGCAGAGGGAGAAGCAGGCTCCATGCACCGGGAGCCCGATGTGGGATTCAATCCCGGCTCCAGGATCGCGCCCTGGGCCAAAGGCAGGCGCCAAACCGCTGCGCCACCCAGGGATCCCCTCAATTCTTATTTTATAAACTTGAGCAGTAGTAAAATCATATGAGCATTGGATTTTTTTTTATGTACCTATACTTTTTTCACCAAGGAGTGTTTTGTCTTAATCAAAGGTGAGGAAATGAGTTGGGGGGGGGGGGAGCACAGAATTTTTGCCGTATATCCCCACTTTATTGTTCCATTTTTTGCACCTCATCCTTTAGTCAGGGCTGGCATTTGCTTCATGGGAAAAAAAGTTGAGTAGACAATTCTTCAAAGATGTATAAAGGGCCCTCAGGTTCCAGGTATATAAAAATATATGCAATATCATAAATTATCAGGGAAATGTAAAGTAAAACCACAATAAGAAACTATCTCATGTCTGTTAGGAAAGGTATTTTAAAAAGACACAAAATAATGAAAGATAACAAGTACTGGCGAGAGTGTGAAGAAATTGGAATCCTTGTGCACTGTTGGTGGGAATACAAAATGGTGCAGCCACTATATAAAACAGTATGGAAATTCCTCAAAAAACTAAGAGTACTACTGTGTGATCTATATCTGTGTGTATATTCAAAATAATTGAAATCAGGAGCTTGAAGAGTTATCGGCACTTCCCCGATTATTATTTACAATAGTCAAGAGATAGAAACAAACTAAAGGTCTATTGACAGATGAGTGGATAAAGAAAATGTAGTAAATACATTCAGTGGAATATCATATACCCTTAAAATAGAAGGAAATCCTGCCATATGTGACAACATGGAACCTGTAACACATTATACCAAGAGTAATAAGGCAGCTATTAAAAGGACAAATTATGCATGACTCTACTTATGTAAGGTATCTGAAATAGTCAAACTCATAGAAGCAGAGAGTAAATGGTAGTTGCCAGTGGTTGAGTGAGTTTTTATTCAATAGACACACAATTTTAGCTATGAAAAATAAGTTCTAAACATCTGCTGTTCAACATGTGTCAATAATTGACAATCTGTATTGTGCACTTAAAGATAAAATGGTAAATTTCATGTTAAGTATTCTACCACAATAAAACAAAACAAAGAGATGCTTGAGTGGCTTAGCGGTTCAGCACCTGCCTTCGGCCCAGGACGTAATCCAGGGGTCCCTGGATCAAGTCCTGCATCGGGCTCCTTGCGTGGAGCCTGCTTCTCCCTCTGCCTGTATCTCTGCCTCTCTCTCTGAGTGTGTCTCTCATGAATAAATAAATAAAATCTTTAAAACAAAACAAAAACACAAAGGGATAGAAGAAAATTTTGGGAGAAGAGAGATATATTTACTAACTTGATTGTGGTAATGGTTTCACAAATATATACATAGGTCAATACTCATCATGTTGTATACTTTAAATATGTTCAGTGCCTTGTATAAACTTCCATCAAGCTGTTAAAAAAGTAACATAGGTAGTTTTGTTCCATTCCACTTATTCACATAACTTCCTTAAGAGTGATGTCTGGATAGTAAATATTTCTATTATAGCATTATCTATCAAGAGGTCCTAGAAAAGAAACTAAGATTCTGGGCAGTACCAGATTTAGAACTTGATGCCCACCCATTTTTTCTATGCCCTAGTAGTGAGTGTTCTTTAGCCATAGTACCACTCATTATATCTCCACTCCAGGTACATCGTGTTTAATCCTAATTCATATAGTTTTGTCCTCTTTGGCTCTAGGAGGTACTCTGTCACACCTTTTGAAAACTTTCTCTTACTCCTGAGTGAAATAAAAGGAGAGTACTACTTCCTGTGAGTTTTTGTTTGGAGAATCCATTTGTAATTGTCTACCTTTTTTAGTTCGTAGTAAGGAAAATATCTGTTGGTAGATTGAGCTCCTCTTTCTCAGAGCCTGTCAAACTTCCACACTTCAACTCTCCTTTATCATCTATAATAGAGAAATTCCCTAACCTATTTGTTTGTAGGTCACTATTTCCCTTTTGATAACCAGTGTTAGAGAAAACCACCCAAAATGGTTTTAAGTTTCCCTTTTCTTTATATGGTACTTGAAAAAGTGTACTAACTGGGAATGATTCTCATCTTTTCCTTGTCTTGCTGAAGTTTCTAGATTCCAATTCCCTAAATGAGAGGGTAAAATAGAAATGGCCAAAATTCTCTTGGCCTAGATTTCCAAATGAACGCTTGCATTGTTTTTAATTTTTTTATTATTTTTTAAAGATTTTATTTATTTATTCATGAAAGACACACAGAGAGAGAGGTAGAGACACAGGCAGAGGGAGAAGCAGGCTCCACACAGGGAGCCTGATGTGGGACTCGATCCCGGGGATCACGCCCTGGGCCAAAGGCAGGCACTAAACCGCTGAGCCACCCAGGGATCCCCTGTTTTTAATTTATAAGTGTATTCTATACATGGACGAAATATATCAATATTTGTAATATGCATTTAAAACATTCTCTAACGGGACACCTGGATGGCTCAGTGGTTGAGTGTCTGCCTTTGGCTCAGGGTTTGATCCCAGGATCTGGGACTAGATCACTCCCTGTGGGGAGCCTGCTTCTCCTTCTGCCTATATCTTTGCCTCTCTCTGTGTCTCTCATGAATAAATAAATAAAATCTTAAAAAAATTTTTTCCTAGCTTTGGGCTTCCATATTTCTTTTCTGTCTATTCATTCTCCTCTCTGCTTACTTAGGGTTAATTTCAAGGAGGGGATTTAATAGAGGCAAGCATTTAGACTCCTGCCTTTAAACAGAATTCCTGTCAATACACTTTTTTTTTTATCACTATTTCTCAAACAAGTAAACATTATTTGCAAATAATTAAGCTTAAAATTTATTTTGCTAACTAGTAAACTATAGAAACAAGGAAAACATTGAGGCCATTCATAAATTCATCCTATTATTTATAATTTGTCTCTAGAATTCCTAACTAGGCCAGTCTTTACACATTTACAATCACTATGGATATGTTGACTGAAATTAGTTCCCCAATGTAAAATTCAGTATAATTCTATTGATAGCTCTATTTGTTTGTGGTAAGTATAAAATTTATTAATTTTCCAATTTTTAGCTCCTGTTTCAGATTTTTCTATGGTAAACATTCTTTTTCAGTGTACCCTTTTACCTACATCCAGAAATGGTCCAACTCAACTCTGATGGTTACCTCTCAAAAATACTTCTTCAGCATAGAGTAAAAATCAAAGTCATTATCTGAAATGTCCTTTTATGCATCAATAAAGTTACCTTCTAAAGTTCAGGTATATATTTAGAGAACAACTGATAATTCCCTTAAGCCATTGGGGATCCATTTAAAACATGCTTCAGTATATAATGCATAAAAATCTTTATTGTTCTATAATGTCAATTGTGGATTTGTGATGTAAGAGAAAATTCAGCTCTATTAGAGGATATTGATTATAACTGTGGATCCTTATGTAAGGAGAGGGAAATACCATTGATTTATATTTATAATAAAAGTTGGGAAGTACAAGAATTATATTTTCAAATCTCCAACATGATTCAATTTTATATGGCCTTTCATGCCAATATGATGATACTGTAAGCTTAATATATGTGTTTCTAGTCTCCATAGGATGGTTTTATACATCCAATTTATTTCTCTAAAATCATTCAATTGGACTGCAAATAGCACACAGCATTTTCTGAAATGACTATTGTAGGTGTGTTATATATAAAGCTTACCTATATGCTAACAAATTTTTAAAACTTTCAATTTCATGTGTACTTTTTAAAAATCGTATAAAATGTATGAAAGATGCAGAAAATGCTATTTAGCTAGGAAAAAAAAAGAAATGAAATCCAGTCATTCAAAAGATTTGGTGTATTTACTTTCATATACTTTTACATTTGTACATTTAAGTAGAATTATATTACTTGCAATATTCTTTTCAGTCTACTTATTTAATAGTATATTAAGAACATTCTTTATAGAATATGTATTTCTGTATACTATAATTGCTGCATCAAGCTCAATTACATGATTATAATATTACTTACCTAGTAACCAGCCATTATTAAAATGAACTTTTCCTTTTTTTCTTATCATAATCCATACAGTGGTAAGTTCAGCAATTAAGTTATTTTTACACAGTTGTTGATTATATACTGATACCAGGGCATTCAGTGAGGTGTCACAGATAATGATGGGCCAGAAACAGATATTATCCTGATTCTCAAATCACTTATGATCTATTGGGGGAAGCAGAAATTAATAAAATGATCACACAAACAAAAGTTAAATGGTGAGTGCTTAAGGTATTTATAAAGGAAAAATACCTATGACTTTAAGATCTCATAATTAGGGCATTTAACACCTAGAGAGTTTAAGGAAGACTCGTTAAGGATGTGATTCTGGAACTAAACTATGGACAAGTTAATCAGGTGAGTAAGAAACATCGAATGCTGTGGCTGTCTGGCAAGTGGGTGTGTGAGAAATATAAGAACCCGAAGGAGGCCAGTGTGGAAGTAGTATCAAGAACAAGAAAAGTTTTCTGTGAGATTAGGTTGGAAAAAGAATACAAGAATAATAATTGCATGGCTTGTTAGCCAGTTAATAGCTTTAATTTTTTTCTAAGACTAATGGGGTAGATGATATGAATGACCAGACTTGCCTTATGAAAAAGATTGTGCTGCTTCAGCATGGGTACATGTTTCACTAGTTAGGTGGTTAGTGCCCAGGTACAAGAGAACACTGAAGGAATGAAGATAAATGCATTGGTAGTAGAAATGGGAGAAAACGAGATTTTAAAAGTACTTAGTATGCAAAGGCCTTAAGATGTAGACAGGTGATATCAATGATGGTTATAAACACAAAATATTTGGCACCCCAACATTTCAACATGAGTAAATGTAAGAATATAGAAAGGACAGAGAAAAATATTATCAAACATTTGGCATTGGGCACTGGGCATTATTCATTGAAAAGAATATGGCGAGACACTAATTGCCACTTGTTTTAGGCTATTTTTTTTTTCTTTAGGCTATCTTTTCAAGGATATTTGTAGAGCAAATAGTCTTGAAAGATACGGACAGTGCCACCCTCTGGAACAAAGTGAAAGTTTGTTTACAGTTTGTAAAATAGAGAGTCTCCCTCCTGAAAAGGGCGAGTATACTTATTGACCATTATCCATTATAAAATATTTGGGTTCATGAAGCCTAAGGATCATCACCATTAATGCAACCCACCATGTGTGCAGGTGTCACTTGGCCCTCTTTACATTACATTATGGGAATGGGGCTCAGGGAAGTGGCATAAAAATGCTGATATTCTGGCTATTGTTTTTGCTGTGATAATAAGTCATTCTTCATCTCAGACTCCAGAGTCTTCTCCAGCATTAGTAAGATGATGGCAGGCTAATTTGTTTGGTAAAATCTCAGCCTCTTCAGTCCTGATATTAGGTTCCATTTGACTTAAAATTGAAGAGCTATATATTAATTTCAAGTATGGTACCATCACTTACCTTTTTTTTTCTTTTTTTTTTTAAAGAGCTCTTCTTTTAGAGTTGAGAATATTGGGCAGCCCGGGTGGCTCAGTGGTTTAGATCCTGGAGACCTGGAATCCAGTCCCACGTAGGGCTCCCTGCATGGAGGCTGCTTCTCCCTCTGCCTGTGTCTCTGCCTCTCTCTATCTCTCATGAGTAAATAAAGAAAATATTAAAAAAAAAAGAACTGAGAATTTTAAATTATGCATTTTTGGCCCTTTTGGCCATGTGCTGGTATATATTTCAGCAATATACATGTCTTCACATCTGTCTTCACACCATTCTATTCCAATATTTTTTTTAAGATTTTATTTACCCTGGACTGAAGGTGGCGCTAAACCACTGAGCCCCCGGGGCTGCCCTCTATTCTAATATTTTTATAGCACAAACTATTTTTGAAAAACTGAACACTCGTGTGTGTGTATAATTATAATATTATTTAAAAACATTTTTCCATTGATTGTTCCTTTTGGGCAATATACATCATAATATTTATCTTTCCCCTTTTATTCATCGTTGTGCCATCATAACATTCCAATCCACATTCTGCATATTTTGGAAGCATCTACATTATAACATTAAACCAAAACTTTCTTCCCTGTTGTTCTTTATTATTCTCAATGAGGACATCTACTTTGGTAGATCCCTACCAAGGAATCAGATTGGGAGGCATAAACATTAACTTGCTAGCTTTTAATTTTTATTGTAGTCTGATTCAACATTGATAGGATACAGGACCTTTGACTAGATTTTTAAATTATAATATTTTTATATTTTCAATGTGGGAGGCTGATGTAAACAATTTGGTGGTGTTTTAAGCATGATGTGAAAGATTGCTTTTTTGACTCCAGCATCCATCTTTTGTAGGAGAAAACTGGGCATTATGTTCATATGTGTGACTTCTGTTCACCTACATGAAAGTGTAAGCATTAGGTGGGACTTTGGGAAGGCTATAAAGAGAAGGGGTGCAAAGTTTTTTTCCCTCCTATTTTCTCTATTGCCTGCCTGATAAAGCTGTATCACCAGAGATTTATTAGATATCTCTTATAACGAGTAGACTCTGAAGATGGAACTGTGGAAAAATAGGAGTCTGAGTCCCTGATGACCCTGTAAAGCTGTATATAAGCTCTAAACTAGTTTTTTACACGAGAGAGAATTATCTTTTATCTTGTTTAAGCCACTGGCTCTTAAACTTGACTGCAAATTGGAAATACCTGGAGAGTTTTAAATACTTGAGATGCCTGGGTTCTATCTCAAGAGATACTGATTTAATTTATATAGGATGCAGCCAGGGCATTGGGAACTTTCAAAGCTCCTCAAATGATTCTAACATACAGAAAAGTTTGATAACTACCAGTTAAAGCCTTTTGTTTGTTTGTTTGTTTTGGTTTCATTTTGTTTTGGTTTGGTTTTCGTGGGGGTATATTCTGTTATAGCTGAAGACAGTTCTTAGCTGATATATCTATTTTACACAGCTGAATTTAAGTATTATTCTTTTGTTTTTGTCATAGTCTATTTGATACATTCAAATGAACCCTCAGGGTACAGAATAAACCATTGCCAAATTTGTTAAAACTAAACTAGTTCCTATTACAGCAAGAATCGTTGCATAACTGGTTTATTACTTATAAATACAAAACAAAGATAAGTTTATTTAAAGATTTATGGATACTTAATAACATATCTAGTGAAATATTCCTATGGTGAAAGTAAGTATCAAATAAAATTGAAATACTTTGGGTGTTTCATGTTATAAGAAAGATTATGGGTAATAATAAAGAGCTTAAGTTTAATAATTTGATTATTGAAATTAAATTTAAATGATCAGGGATTTAAATAAGATTTAAAATCCTTTGAAAATACTGACATTTTGAGAAGTTATCAGGATTGAAACTAATTATCATAAAAAAACCAAGTACTTGTATATATGTTACATCTGGAATACTGTTTCATCATTGCCTTGGTATCATTCTTCCATTAATTTATTTTATTTTATTTAATATTAATATTACATAATACATACAATGTTTCATCGTATATAACACTCTTGGGCAGCCCAGGTGGCTCAGTGGTTTAGTGCCGCCTTCAGCCTGGGGTGTGATCCTGGAGACCTGGGATTGAGTCCCAAGTTGGGCTCCCTTCATGGGGCCTGCTTGTCCCTCTGCCTGTGTCTGCCTCTCTCTCTCTCTCTCTCTCTCTCTCTCTCTCTCCGCCCCCCCTTCTCTCACAAATAAATACAATCTTTATTTAAAAAAATACATTTATATAACACTCTTAATCACATGTTACATGTTAAATGATTACAATTACATGGGACCTACTATTACTGATTTACACACATCATTAAATAATTTTTTTGTCAACATTCTTAGTATAGTCAATGACAAATTCTTAATCGCTATGTTTTGAGAAACCAGCAACCCATCCACTATTGTGCCCCTTGCCCCTCTTTTTGCTTCAGGCACATAATATGTAGGGGTTTTTAGAAATGACCTATGTCTAGTATCTGGTTCTTATTTCAAGACCATCTCCCCTAAAATTTCCACTCATTCCTCTTTAAATTCTTTGGAACTACAGGCCAAAGTAAGCAACAGGTACTAGCAATCCACCAGTGGAGGATCCCAGTCCAGTTCACCTAAGTGAACTCTAGCAACAATGAAACACAAACTCCAATCAATTCCTGACAACCTTTTTATACTTTTTATCCTCCCCACTGGTCTCCCATGAATCACTTAACAATTGCAGTATTTTTATACAAAAATATTATTTACATCAGACAGTCTTATTTTAAGACACATGTCTGGCACTCAATAAAAACTATGAGAAACAATAAGTCATTTATCAAGAGAAAAATGCAGACCTGGAGCTGTCCCAGACTCAGCTCCAGAAATAGCCCAGAATTTTAAAAAATTAGTAAATTTAGTCATTTATTTGACTTTTTAGTAAGAAAGTGGCAAGTTTTTATTTATCCTGATTATAGGATTGTGCTAGGCACTGGGATGTAGAGGCAAAGCCATTGCACCCCAGCAAACAGGCAGCTACAGTGTTGTGCTGTGAACAGTGATTAAGTAAACTAAATCCACACAGAGAATGCAGAGAACTTCCCTCTTCACTTACCTCTTCCTCCCACTCCTTTCCTAATCTGGCTCAATTATCTAACCACATCCTCCAGGCAGAAGATTAAAAGATAACACTCTTGTTCTCTGAACACTTCTTCCTTTAAGAGTAACCTATTATTTCATGGATGCTTGATCTCTTTTTTTCCTCCCTGAGTATGTAAGTTGCCAACATCTTAAATAAATTGGCTTTACTTTTGTTGATTCCTGTCATTGTCCTTATTTTTTCATTTTCCTTTTTTCCCTTTTTTTTTGAAAGATTTTATTTATTTATGAGAGACACAGAGACATAGGCAGAGGGAGAAGCAGGCTCCCTGAGAGCAGCCTCATGCGGGACTCAATTCCAAAACCGTAAAATAACCTAAGCCATAGGTAGATACTCAACCACTAAGCCACACAGGCACCCGCTTTTTCCCCTTTGTTTTGATTTGTATCTTCCATGATAACACCTTTCTCTAACGTGTGGAACTCTTTGATTTTCCATTCGTATTTAACAATTAAGCAATATTAGCTTTTATTTATTTATTTATTTATTTATTTATTTATTTATTTAAGCAATATTAGCTTTTTAAAGGGAAATCTGAGACCATTCCACTGTTGGGCTGTTTCATGGGGCGGGCGGGGGAGGGGGGGAGACGGGACATGATTGCCACTTAACTCTCAGTATTTCTCTTTGTTTGATTCATTTGCCTTTACAGAAACCTTCCAACATTATGCCTGGAGGATATGATTTTGAACCAAATTGGGGACGTAACAATCAGGAGGAGGTAAATAGAAGGGGAAAGTCTGTATCTTATGTTGACTTTCATTTAATCACTGTTTACAGCACAAAACTATCACACTTAATAACCCCTGATTTCCTGGATCTCCAAATAATAAACCTCATGTTTCTGCCAGTTTGTAGGTATAGTCAATTGATACTAAGTTGGAAAGGGGATCTGAAGCCTAATAACTTTTCATATAACTTTAATAAATCTTCCTGTTTTCTGCTTCATTTACAAACCAGTCTCCAAAGGCATTGTTGGCTCTCATACTCGAAATTTTTACAGAATCTGTAGCATGAATAAACTTTTTTTTTTTTTCTGGATGATCCTTTTGAACTGAAATAAAAGTCTTATGAGCTATGTAAAGTCTCCACTCATCTATTTGCTTTCCTGCTTCTAAAAATTACACTTCTTCTATTGTCTTCCCTTTTCTTTGTTGATAGAAGCATATTTGTTTCCCTTCATTCTCATTTCATTGGGGTTGAAGAGGGAGTTTATTTTTAATCCAAAATGCTTAACCAGAATCCTTCTAGACACATTTTCCATTTTCTTTACTTTTTTTTATTATTTCATCCTAAGTGAGTTTTATGCAAGTATTTTCATGGGTAGGTGTAAATCCCTCAAATCTTAGCAAATCTGCTTTAAGATAAGAGGTTTAACTTACCTCTCATTTTTTATGATTATTATGCTTTTGTATTTATTTCTGCAATCTTATCTTTTTCAATTTATCATTATTTCTTTTTATTTTGTTAGTATTTCATCCCCACTATTGGACTATTTGAAGTAATTTTTCCCTCTAGTTGTATGCAGGTCAAACATTCTGTTACTGTGTTTACATAGGTTACACATAAATGTTTTAAAAGAGTAACTTTTGTATTTCTATGATTGTTTAAATTTATTTTATATTTATATCCTACCGTTAAATAATACAAAAAGCTTCCCACATTCCCCCCTCTCTGCTTGAGCTTATCACAGATTTTTCTTCCAGTTTCATATACTTCTGTTACGCATCAATAATTATGTTGAATGAAACTTAACTTCCACTGCTATATTTCTCAGCGCCATTTCTTATATTCTTTATTTTTATTTCTTTGAATTGTCTTATTTTTTTATTTTCTTAATTTTTTTATTACATAGACCATACTGAAAGTAGTAACATTCTGCAAATATGATTTTCTGTTTCCAATTATTGTCCTTATATTTGATTGCTAATGGGGGTGGGAACTATTTAAAAAAGCATATTAACTTGTTCACCAATCCAAGATCCTATTCTGTATGTCTCCCTTTTTAAATGTTTTTTCTTAGAGAAATTAAGCCTTTATGAAGTCTTGAATCTTGAATCGTTATCAGCAGCTCCCAGCTCTTTTGCACCATCTTTCCTTCCTCCTCCTTTCCTTCTTCCTCCCTTCCTCCCAAGTATTTCCCTTGTGCATGTTTGCAGCTACTTCAGGCTCTAATCTGATTCTTTCTATAGTCTCAAACTAAATCTTAGAATGTTTTCTAGAGATTGTTCAATTTTTCTGAGCAGTATTTCTCTGCTGTCAGATCATAATCATCACCTACAGTGAAAATTAAAATACATGTTACTGTGAAGGAAAGAGGGTTGGAAATATGAATTTCTAACAGATACCTGGAGATTCTTATGCATTAGAAGACAGTGTTCACGATTTTAGCCTGAGGGGAAACAACAGTTTCCGGTTGTCTAATATATACATGGGGGTAGGAAATGCTTTTTTTTTTATTTTTTTTTATTTTTTTTTATTTTTTTTTTTGTAGGAAATGCTTAACCAGACTGGTTCTTCTTCTTGTTCTTCTTCTTTTTTTAAGATTTTGTTTATTTATTCATGAGAGACACAGAGAGAAGGCAGAGACATAGGCAGAGGGAGAAGCAGGTTCCATGCAGATCCGGATGTGGGACTCGACCCCGGAACACCGGGATCACGCCCTGAGCTGAAGGCAGAGGGCACTCAACCACTGAGCCACTCAGGCGCCCCCAGAGCGGTTATTCTTAAGCAATTATAGTTCCTACACTGAAAATTACCCCACAAGTCCTCTGCCATAGTTGTTGTTTACAGATAGATAGTTGTTGTTTGCAAGCTTGGACTATATTTGGAGTTTCGAAAGGAAGAACTACTTGTGACTTTGAAGAAGAGCTACTCCTTCCTCTGCTTTGGAGCTTTACCTGAGGCCAGTCAGCATTTTATGAAGTGCTGAAACTTGATGAGAAACAAAAGCAGTGCCATTTCTGGCTGAGCTAAGAACAGTGGGGAGTACACCTGATGTGAAGATGAAGCTGCCCATTGGGATAGCTCAGTAATGATCAAATGGCTCTATTTCCAAGTAGCACAGAGGAAGTCTGTCCTAGAAAAGGCTGGAGGACATTTAGATGACTTGTGCAGAATTTAGTATCAGCGTATTTCCTAAAAAAACCTAGGTATCATGTTAGAAAATTACTCTATGAATAAATTTAAAAACAGCAGAGCAATATTGTATGAGACAACTATCATGCCCCTTCCCCATCTACTTGTATTAAATCTAGATTAGTAGTCTAAGATTTATAAGTAAGGAAATGTTTCATTGCCACTGAGTGAAGAGTCATGGTAGTTTAATTGCCTCTGAGTAGAGAAACAGCTAAAAGTAGTAACATAATATTATATAGTTAAACAATAGCACTCTTTTTATTTGATTTCCTGCATGAGGGTAGAATATATCATCCTAGCCCTGGATATTTCCTTAGGATATGTGCTTACACTACATATTTCTTAGCAAGTAAAATGATATGAATATATTATATAAAAGATAGACTCTATGTTTCTCATGAAACATGTAGCCTAAACCAGGATCCAGTCTTTATAAAGATAAACTCTTTATTAAAACAGTGTCATAATTAGTTGATCTATGTAGACTATGAACAATGAGTAGCTATTTGAAACTTACTTTTAAAATATTTGCTTTAAACACAGTAGGGTAAAATATTTTAACTTTATCTCTTAGTATAGGCAGTTAATTAGCTTTAATGTCAAATTTGTTTTAAAAGTCAGATCATAAGTGCCAGGAAATAGCAGTTCCAGCTCTAGGGCTGAGCATAGTTACTCTTGTACATGGTTCATTGTTGTCATTATATGGCATCATGTTGTTCTAGCGTTTAGCGGATTAGAAACATCTGTGTGTCTAGGTTTGCTGTGATTTCACCAAGTGTTCTTTGTTTAGTGCCTCTACTCTGCACTAGAGGTTAAGTAAACTCATGTTCTCAAGACTTTTTCTTTCTCTCTTGTCACTCTCCAGAGCTTTCAGGTTTTCTTGCTTAATTTGAGATTCTGACTTTGGCTGAAGTATATAGAAAAATACTCTTTTCACCTGGGATCATCATTCTTGATAAGAATATAATGGCATACTTCTGGTTCTCTGCTCCTAAAAATCTTCTTAGCAAGGAAGATCCGGCATACATATGCTGCATTATGGAAGGAAGAGTCCCGCTCTTCCCACATAACTACCATCTACCTTTCTTTAAAAAATTTTCTTCCCTAAAAATAGTTATCTTATATATGATAAGTCCATTCTTATTACTATTATCACCTAATTTAGGAGCATTGATTATTTTCTGAACACTTAAAAAATACTAGAATTTTAACAAACATCCTAAAAAACTATTGAGCATATAGGCCTGGGGTTTTGTACAAATATATACTTCGCCCACACTATAATAATAAGAACAACCTTTAAAATTTCTTTATGATTCAACCAAAAGGTACTACAGTCATTAAGAAAAATGTTAAAACTTAAAATAGTCTAAATGACTCTACCATGTCCTTTTAGATTACCATGGAGGAAGGACCCTCAAATTAAATAAATTGATTTTTAAACATAAATACCATATTGTAGGTCCAATTTAGAGTCTTATTAACAGTCTCTCTAGCTGAAGCAATTGGAAAACAGGATATTTAGCCACTAGAGCAGTTATAATTAAAATGAACATAAACTTACAGTTTTACAACATTGCAATTATCTGTTATATAACATCCAAGTTTTCAAATTACAAAGCAAATAGAATCCAAATGAACACTGAAAATTCTCATTAGTTATCAGACAGGGACATAAGGTGAAAGAGTTCAAATAAAAGAATCTTAAATATCAGCAAATTTAATTATCTTCTTATTTTGACTCTGTACTAGAGGTTACTCTGTGCCATTGTATGCATTTTCTCCCTTGATGTCTTTCACTTATTTGGTGTTCAGTTCTAGCCAATTTCATGAGCCTATCCTTGTTTCTTACATGATTTACAATATTCCCTCAAAAAATTCCAGAAATGCTCAGATGCACTTAGTTGAGACTCCATTTTGTGAAAAACCCAAACACTGCAACTTGTTTCAGGTTATGATTGTGTAGGAGAGGGTACAACTAAATGTAAAGATAAAATATTATTGTTCAAATGATATGATTTTCTACTGAGAGGGTCTGCTACAATGTCAGCCCTGGAAGAGTCTTTTGGAACTCATTTATCTGTTCTCATCTACTTCTGGGAACATAGAAACGTTCTGCCTTCTTGTACTCTTAATAGTTAGTTGGACCCATAATCTGTGATTGGAAGTGACATTATCAGGATGCCTGGGTGGCTCAGCAGTTGAGCATCTGCCTTTGGCTCAGGGCGTGATCCTGGAGTGTCAGGATGGAGTCCCACCTTGGGCTTCCAGCATGGAGCCTGCTTCTCCCTCTGCCTATATCTCTGCCTGTCTCTCATGAATAAATAAATAAAATCTTTTTTTAAAAAAAGGAAGTGATATTGTCACTTTGTTAGTGGGGCATTTAATTTCTAGTATGAAACCCATTAGTGCTGTCTTCCTTGGCCCCACTGAAAAAGAAGGTTACAAATGCCAGATAGCACAACTACAAGGTAGTAGCATTTTGTCACCCTATGTGACTATGGATTAGCCCCCACAACCACAAATTGCACATGTAAACAGAAATAAACTCCTATTGTCTTAAAGAATTAAATTATTTATTAACAGAGCATAACCTAATCTATTCTGATCAATATATTATCTTATTTTTAATTGCTCTCATTTAAACAGCATAACAAATCTGTGAAAAAGTATTCTCCTTTTGCAGATGAAGACACAAACTCCAAAAGTTACAAGGACCAATTTCTCAAGTCTTTTGAGGCTGCAAGGATAATAATGGGAGCTAATTCCAAATGTAGAACCCTGCTTCCTATTTCAGCTGCATTGTAAAGACAATTATAAAATACAGCTGCATTATGTCTTATATCAGAATTGTATTGGTTCACTGGATTACACAGGGTTACACAAAAAATGATTCAGGAAAAGCAGGGAGCAGAGATGCAGTGATTTTTTAGTATTCAATTTTAGTCTAGCCAAAGAGAGAACATCTGCTATCTTCATTGCTGCTATAGCTGTTGGAGATGATCTCCTTAGGTTGATGCTTAGCCTGAGGGGAGAAAACCAGCTGAATCTGCTTAGACGGATTTGTTTTTTCTTGGGTTTAGAAGGTTACATAGGTATACTGGATACAGACTGAAAGGTGAATGACTTTAATGTTGCTTGTTGCTTCATGTTGCTCGATTTGGGGAATAGTATCATTTTTAAGACTTTTTTTAAACAAAATTTGTGGTCAGACCATGTTCTCATATTTGGTCTAGAGATCCCTATAAGCATATTTCAAATGACATGTTAATTTCACATAGTGGACATTGCTTATTGGCAGAGACAAAGAAAGTTCTGAGGCTTATCCTTGAAAATAGTAGCTTGCTATGCAGACCCTGGAACCAGAGCACCTACTATGCAGGCAACCTTGGGAGAATATGTAATTTCTCCTACTCAGATGCTTTATCTGTTAAACAGGGGAAAAATAGAGTTTGGTGTGTTTTAATGAGATGATATAAGTGAAACACTTAACAGAGAGTCTGAGACAAAGAAAACAATGTTGAGATTGGAAGATTTTCAACCAATTGAGGTATAGGCGTCTATGTTATTGGAATTAAATTTATCTTTTTAATACCGGCACATGAACTAAAAAACTCAATTGAGGCAAGAGGCCACCATTTATATTTTTATTTAATTGAATCAACTTGTTGTATCAGTCAGCTTTTGTTAGGTGATATTGTGGTAACAAATAATCCCAAACACCTGTGGCTTACAAAACCAAAGATTTATCTCCTATTCCCATTACATGTTGGCTATAGGTCATCTTAGATTCTGCTCTATGTCTTTTCTTTTTCAGGATCTACAATAAAGGCACAGGCACTATTCAGGACATTATTAGGCTGGCAGCCTAGAGAAATTAAGGAGAGGCTGAACCATGAAATACCACTGCTTAGAGGTAGCACATGCTAGTTCTACTTTTCACTGGTCAAAACGTCATGTGTCAAGCCTAGCATCAACCTGGCAGAGATGTATAATTTATCTTTTAAAAAGAAGCCATCAATATTTTTACAATAATACAGTCTATAAGAGTCCACATTTTGGGTATAAATATTTATTACCTTTTTTTTCCACAAGTACATTCACTCTTTCCTTGAGTACAACATCAATCAGGTTCAGGTTCTGTGAGTGATTATCTTGTATCAGTTCTGGATGTAGTTTTGCTTATCTGGAGGCCTGTGAACTAAAGGAAATGTATCTGCTTCCTATACAATCTATTTATATCATGGAGTGGGTCAGGGCATATAGTAACAATGAACACTACAATTCAGGAAAGATAAAGGTGTGAAGTGCTCAGCAATCACTTCTCCACAGTAATTCTGAGTTCTTCTGTGTAGATGACCCAAGGCCTTCCCTTAGGACATGTGGAATGTACATAATTAAGCTCTTGCATCCTAGAAGTTACTTTCTTTTTTAACCCAACTTGTTTGAAAGTACAGCTCTCTCAAAAATGTGATTAGTTTCTTATCTATATGATACCATTTAGCTTTTGCTTCTAGCTATACACATAGCTCTTTTGAAAATATGTCTTTTTCTTTAGATTTAATTAAGGACAACTTGAATTGACCAGGTCTTCTATGGGAGAACCAGATCTTTAGTCTCTTTCTTCTAAGCCATTTTGTCCAATTAAAATGATTTAATGGGTACTACATTAACCAATTCAGAGGCTTTAAAACACATTTTTATGGCTTCTCTCTGATTTGGTCTTGACACTAGGTTGAGGTTTTGTAACCTTTGTATTTTTCAATTTTATCTTTCTTATGGTTGGAAATGAGGACCAGTTGCATTTTCCATCTTTGAAAGTCAGGGAATTTCTATATTTTCTAAACTCCCTTTATTCTATTTGCAAATTAGCCAATTCTTTCCTGAGCTCATCTCTTTCTTAGAGGTTTTTAAAATACCTACCAAATTCATTCATAGAAACTAAATCATACCACCAAATTCTCCTTTTTTATTTTACCTAAAGTCACAAGCTTATTAAGTATAGTAATTAATGGGAAACAATTTCGCCAGATATTTGCCACTGCAGAGCATGAGTCTCCATCTTTCTTGGCTCTAATAATAGTTGATTGGATGTCCATTGTCTAATTCCAGAGCCAATTCTGCACATTTCAGAATTTTTACTGCAGTGTCCTAATTATAGTTACCACTTGTATTGATCACTTTGTTCTATGTTATGTTATAGTAACAAGTGCACCCCAAACTTTAATAGCTTAGCACAATTAAAGCTTGTTGACATTACAAGACTACTATGGTTTGGCTGTAGGTTTCCTGTGGCTCTGGTCTCTGTCTCATCTAGGAGGAGCAGAAACAATATCAGGTTTATTTTGGAGGGAAAAATGGATTACCAAATGATGGCCCTTAAAATCTTTACTTAGAAGTAGCACAATTATTGTTACTCACATTTTGTTGGCTATAACAAATTACATGGGAAAACCTGACATCAATAGGTAGGAATATGCAATATATACAGTTGGTGGGGGTAGCAGATATTTTCATATAGATATAGTTCACTACAGTGCCCTTTTAGTCACAGATATTTGCTTCTAAAACAAATGGGCAATATTTGAAAAAAATAACACAATCTATATCATCTACCCCTAAGTCAGCTTGAAGAATTGGAAAGTTACAGAACATTTTCATTGAGTGGGGAATCTCTCCCTGAAAGTTCGTGACACATGAAACAGAGATACAAGAAGTTAAGACACACACTGTAGCATGTAGGCAGCTCTGAGAGAAAGAGAGGGAACCAAAAGACTAGGTCATGCATATGCAGAGACCTCTTCTGCATTGACCCCAAGTGAAGGCACTGACCACTATCCCTACTTTTCTGATGAGGAGGAGTAAGAGGAGGGCCATAAATCATACTTCAAAACTGTTCCTCCTTCTGGGAGTGGAATGAAAGTTTCTTATTCTCTAGAGGAGCATATTTTCTGTTCTTCCTCAGATTGTTGTCCCCTTATCTCACTGAACTTAACCATCAAATCTATAACAACCAGTATTTGGTTTTCTTCTCTCAGTGGAGAAGAGACCCTGGAACAGCTTACGCATAGCTGAGCCTATTTTTATCAAGCTGTTCTTTAATGAAAACTACCACTCCTTTATGTGTTTTCCTAGGATCCAGAATGAGCATCTCAGCTTTTTCTTTTTCTTTTTTTTTTTGCATCTCAGCTTTTTCCCCAGAAATCTCAAAATGAGGCCAGAATGAGACAAAAATAAATTAACTCTAAAGCATACTTCATTATTAACTAAAACTTTGTTGCTTATTTTATTTCCCAAATTAAATTATGCCTTAAGTGTAATATAACTGAGCTGAGATTAGGCAGCAAGAACAACTGTCAACATAAGTCAGAATGTAAGAATTCTCCAGGAGTGTGTATTCTCATGTTATTTTACAGGGATAAATTAGAGTCCAAAATCCCTTATTAAATCCAATTAAATTAAAGTATGAAATTCCGCCTTTTCCAATTCCATATTCCACTGATTTTCTGTCCATGTATTTCATTCAGCTGCCTGGGTGGAGATGAATAGCAGCAGCAGCAGCTTGGGCTGTCACTGTCTTCCTTCTTTGTGAAGGAAGGAATGGATAGAGTTTGTTGGTACTTACAAAATTAAATCAACCCAATCTCAAATCTCTTCTGGGACTAAATCTTCCAAAGAGATAGTCAAGCTGGGACCAAAACTTCCAAAGAGATAGTCAGGAGGACACAACAAAGTATCAATGCACAGCCATATTCCTATATGAAAATAAGGCAGACATTCCATCAAGCTATAATATCCAGATTTTGGTTAGGATACTTTAGAGCCACATTACTTTGGCCAGCCAAAATCTATAGCAAAGATCTAGTTATCTAGGGGAAAGAATTAGTGGAAGGGGAGGAAAGAGAGAGAAACACACACACACACAGAGGGAGAGGTTGATTTTATTCTTACCAAAATACATCTCTGTTATCTAAAAAAAAATATATTACTGAAATCCTATCTTATTATCAATTGGAAAAAAATCTCTCATTTAAAAAATACATAGGAATAAAATAAAGAGTATATAAGATTTTACAGTGACCAAACATCATATTTAGGGAGAAAATCCAAGAAAGTGTTATGGCTGCTGCTGCTTCTTCTTCTTTTCTTCTTCCTCTTCTTCTTCTTCTTCTTCTTCTTCTTCTTCTTCTTCTTCTTCTTCTTCTTCTTCCTCTTCTTCTTCCTCTTCTTCTTCCTCTTCTTCCTCTTCTTCCTCTTCTTTTTTTTTTTTTTTAAGTGTAGCGTTTGAAAACTCCCATCTTCTTGGCAAACCAGAACTGATTTTAGATTTCTATTTTACCCT
The DNA here is from genome assembly GCF_048418805.1 of Vulpes vulpes. NCBI lineage: Eukaryota > Metazoa > Chordata > Mammalia > Carnivora > Canidae > Vulpes > Vulpes vulpes. The sequence goes on along the minus strand of NC_132785.1, from coordinate 82,849,582 downwards.
TAGGTCTAATGGCTCATACTTCATATCCCTCTTGATTTTTATTTCTCCTTTAAAACCTGGATTTCTAACAACCAAACTGAAGATGGGCTTCCTCTCACATTTGTAAACAAAGTGTCCATATTTTTAAGAGGCCCATAAGCTTACAAACCTGGGTTCCTAGCCTTGGATATTTCTTTGCCCTAATCTCTCGAACTCTTTTGAACTTTGACAGATTCTGAATTTTTCCATCCTGGAGGTGACCATGCTGTACTGAAAAGCCCTTTTTGCCAATGAGTTTTTAACTTTACAAATAACCAACCTCTATTCTGCCTCCTTATCAGGAATGTCAACATTCACATACACACACACAAATATAGGAAAAGAAAAAATATAAGGTGGTATTTTATGGGCCATTTATAGATGAACAAATAAAATTAATAGAGTTGCAGATTTTGCCAGAGCTTAAATAAGCTAATACCTTTTACCTAGAAGTGGAAGAGTTTAAAATTTTCAGTAGGATTGGATTAGAATGATCAATTTACTTGGGGGTCCATCCCCAGAGATTTGGGGATTTATTTTTACAGTTCCTAAGTCGCTTTTAAGCATTTGCAGCAATGATTATACTATTAAATCAGATCTAGAAATTTTATAGCTATTTTTTTTTAATTTTATAGCTATTAATTTTACTTCTGGGGACAATCTTTCCTTTTGTCCATTTTTATTCTCACTTGGAAATCAGAGTCAATACTTTTTTCTAAGATAATATCTTCAGGAGCCTATAGAGTAGAAACATTAATTTTTTATTGTACATTTATTATCTTATTTTTCATATTTTCAAATTTCAAGGTAATATGTATGTAACTGATAACTACATTTCATGTAGTGTTTGAGTTGCCTCTACTTACCACCTCTTTCTTTGTAGCAATGAATGCCCCTAAATAAATTTCTTTTATTTCTTTTTATTTTTTTTCTTTTATTTCTTAATCATTTACAGCGGGCCAATTTGGGTTTTAATCTTCGTGTTTTTTTAGATTTTTTTCTTTCTCTACCATGTACAATGCTAAGTTATAATGCTTCCTTCCTTTTTTTACCCATTTCCTTTTTTTGGCCCACACACCTGGTTTCCTATTATATTTCTGTAGACTCTCTTTTGAGGTATGTTACATGGTGAGATATGAAGACACCAAGACACAAATCCTATCGGCCTGTGACCATTGTATTGGCTAATTCTACACAGAATATAACCTAGACCAGAACTTTATCTATTTTTGTCTGTTATGAGTCTTTTTAGGATGGCTCATCTTCAATGTGTCTTCTTTAGAGATCTAACTTCATAAATTGTCTGACCATATTCCCCTAAGAAATATACAGATATATTTTCTCAGATAAAAGCAAAACAAAACAAAACTATCACAAACAACAAAAGATATAATGACAAAAAGTGTTACCTTGAAACAACCAAATATTGCTTGAAGTATTTTAGACTGATCTTAGTCCTCCCTTCTGAAATCTTTCTGAATTTTCTTCAACTACCCAGCTATCTCTGTTGTCAAGCTGAGGGTTCCCAATTGCACTTATTACAGACTTTCCATCTGTAGTTCTGAGTGCTTCTTAATAGTGTTTTTTTTTTTTTATCTGAGATGTCTCTGTGAGCATAATTTTATTTTTTATTCCGTGATCTTATTTCCTTTTCTTCTTTAGTCTCTCTCTATATTTTTCCTCCACCTGAGCCTAAGAAGAAGACTACCCCAATCAAAAGAGTCTCTGCTTTTCAACTGGCTGACAAATACAGTAACTCCACTATCACGGCTGCAATATCTAGGTCTCTAAAGTCAAAAGCCTTTGTCAGGGCTTAATTAATTGTGATGAATGATTTTGAGATTATCATCTAGAAATCAGTAGCAAATCATATGAATCTAAAATTAGAATCTTCAGTTTCTTCTTTGTTCTTAGGTGAAATTCAATACATCTACAGAGCAATAATTAACAATGTATCATTAAAGTTTAAAAGTGGTGATAGGGGGCACTTGGGTAACTCAGTTGGTTAGGTGTCTGCCTTAGGTTCAAGTGTCAGTCTCCTTGCTCACTGGGGAGTCTGCTTCTCCCGCTCTCTCTGCTCCTCTCCCTACTTATGCTGTCTTATTCTCTCTCTGTCAAATAAATAAAATCTTAAAAAAAAAAGTGGTGATAGATTGCAAAATAGCCAGATTTCTTTACGTCTTACTAATATTCACATTGTTTGATTTTGGAGGTTCTCTCAACAGAGTGGTATATTTTATTTGCCTTATTTTTGAACTTGACCTTACTTTATAACTTCTTTTGGCTATTAGAATGCTGTGGTATTAATGGATGTATCAGTTCTGAGTCTTGACCTTAAGAGAGCACCTTCTTGCTTACTTGGACCCTTACCTCTACCATGAGAAAAACCCTACTTACTCAGGGGGTGAAAAAGATACATCTAAGAGAGGTGAGGCTCTTATGACCTACCAACAGCCTACCCCCAAACATGTGGAAGAACCTAGTCAAACTCAGCTGAGAGTCCACCTGACCCATACCTGATACAGAGACCAGAGTAATCTTTCAGCTGACCTCCTAAAATCCTATACAGTTCTGTTAAACCTAAAGAGATATTGTTTTAAGCCATTGACTTTGGAATGGTTTGTTATACAGAAAAAGTCTGGTGATAGTCGATAATTTATACAGAGGATCATGCACTAGAACTCTGTAGTCTGCAAGGAATTTACATGCTTATTGCAATTTAAGCTTTGGGACTACAGTCCTGGTTGAAAACAGAATATAGTAATTTTACTCAGTAATACCTTAACACCCTCTATACAGAAGCTTGACAATTTTGATGTGAGCCTTAACTTAAATTAAATGACTACCTGTCTCAGCTTCGTCTTCAATGTGAGAGAAGGCCAGGTTGTGTCAGGAGTATAGTCAGATCCGTGCTTCATTTTCTACCAGCTAACAGTCCCTATTCCTACAACATGTCTATTGAAGCCAGATTCAACCCTGCAGAAACCTACCATTACATTACAGAAAGTATTTTATGTTTTCTATGTATTGCTTAGTCCCCTAATCTTCTGCTTTATCCCTCTTTGTAATTTCTTTTCACCATGTTTTGGTTTTTGAGTCAGACTAAATAATCATACCTCCTATGTGTGCTGAGCCAATAGAAAATGTGAGCAGGAGACAGAGAGGAATTAAGGTATGTTTAGATTGGGTAATATAGCTTGAACTAGAGGCCACAATCCAGCTTTGTACACTTTTCTGTGTAAGTTGAATTTATGCACTCATTCTGTTACTGGCAGAATAGTTCACATTCTCTACAGTTTGGGAAGGAATTTAATACAAAGGAAAAAGTTAATATACAGGAAGAGGGAACTAAGTCCAACTAAGAGGGAACATATACTATTTACAAGTAGGTACTTTATAGAAAGGGAGAGAACAAGAAGCTTCATAGTTGAACAATGGCTTTTAATATAAAACCTAGTTAAATTACACAATGGAGCCAGGACCTTGAAAGTTGGCGCCACATTTCCTTCTGCGAATAGGAGAGTGTGGGCAGAAAGAGAAAGACCAAACAGTTTTCTTTGGACATGTAGTAGTACAAATCCTCTACTCTCCATGAAACATATGTAGTAGGAGTAAGAGCTTTTTTCCTTGCAAAAGGTAACTTTTATTAATGATAATAATAATTCTTAATATTTTGTTCTAAAGCTATATATCCCAAATTGTTTAGAACCTAAATTACCAAGACTACCATTAGAATCTCACTAAGTTACACAAAACATGGTAGTGATATTGGGCATAAAGTAATATGTTATCATAAAGTATAGTTTAATAATTTGTAGTTAGGACATGCAGGAAGCCAGTATGTGAACATGGAAATGATTAGTGCTATTTTCTAGGCATGGATTACATTCCCTTTAAGTTGGGTATATTTGCTTTGACCGATGAAATGTGAGAAGAGGTGATATGAGTTACTTCCTGGCTGAAGCCTTTTAGGACAATGTGTGATTTACTAGATTCCTTCTCATTCTTTGAGACTTTCATGAAGCATGTGAGATTATAGAATTTACATCAGTTAAGTTCCCTAATGGAGAAAATCCTCCAAATGAGCTACACTAAACATGTAACCTGAGTAAGAAATAAACCTTTGTTTAAATCATGGGTATTTCAGGATTATTTGTTACTGTAGCATAACTTGCATTGTCCTTTTTGTTGTTGTTGTTTTATTTTTATTTCCATAAAAAATACTTACAGGCACTATAGTAACTGATACCATAGGTTCTCATGGTAGTACTCACTTACAATGGTTTTAGCTTTTGTTACTAGAAGCTAGAAGGATGACATTCTAGGGTTTTAAGTTAGTGGAGCAGTAGGTATAAAGCTGCATTCTTTTAATAAGGGAGACGATATGATGAATGATCATTAAACTCTAAGAAAATATATTGAAAAGGAGCATATTAATTCCTATTTAGTTGTTGACTGCATTTGACAAGGAATTACAGAGAAGAAATAAACCCAGAATTTGCTGTCATTGTCTCAGAATTACTATAAAGGATAAAAAAGGATATTTCAGAAATTTGGGGACTTGTAGAGGTAGAAAGGTAACCACTTCTTAACCCCAAATAGTTAAAGATAAAATGAGGAAATTCTTTGACCAAACAAGACAGAAAATTTCAGCTACAAGGCAATATTTACATGAAGAAGAATGCCTGATACATCCATTTTGTTAAAATCTCTAAATAAACTAAGATGAAGATGTCTCAGTGCAAAAGTCCAACTAAGAGGGTAGTTTCAATTAATCTTTTTCAACTAGAAAAAATAGCTTAATGAAAAAAGACTAAATGTGTGGTTCTTCCAGTAAAGCCAGATGGGGTGCAGAGAGCTGCAATGAATTTGAGAAATAAAGAGTCAAAGGGATGAGAAAGCAATGAGGTATTACAAAAATCTAAGAAATCTTGAAAAGATTCTCTGTATAGTACAGACTTACCTCAGAGCTGTTACTGGTTTGGGTCTAGACCACTGAAATAAAGCAAATATTACAATAAGGTGACTCAAATAAATTTTTTGGTTTCCTAATATGTGCAAAAGTTATGTTTACACTATACTGTAGTCTAGTAAGTGTGCAATAGCATTATGTTTAAAAAAGCAATTTACTTACCTTAATTAAAAAATACTTTATCACTAAACAAAATGCCAACTACCATCTGAACTTTCAGTAAACCCTAATCTTTCTGTTGGTGGAGAGTCTTGCCTCAGTGTTGATGGCTGCTGACTTATTAGAGTGGTGATTGCTGAAGGCTAGGGTGTCTGTAGTAGTTTCTTAGAATAAGAGCACAGTGAAGTTTGCTGCATCAATTAACTGTTACTTTCATGAGTGACTTTTCTATAGCATATGGCGATGCTGTTTTAAACCATTTTATCCACATTAAAATTTCTTTCAAAATTGTAGTCAATCTTCTCAAATACTGCCACTGTTTTTATCAACTAAATTTATGTCATATTCTGAATCCCCTGTTGTCATTTCCAAAATCTTCACAGCATCTCATCGGGCATAGATTCCATCTCAAGAAACCACTTTCTTTTCTCATGGATAAGAAGCAACTCCTCATTCTTGAGAGTCTTGAAATCCTCAAAGTCATCCATGAGCACTGGAATTAACTTCTTCCAAACTCCTGTTAATGTTGATGCATTGACCTTTTCTCATGAATCATAAATGTTAATTTCATCTAGAATGGTGAATCTTTTACAGAAAGTTTCAGCTTACTTTGCCCAGATCCTTCAGAGGAATCATTTTCTATGGCATCTATGGCCTTATAAAATGTATTTTTAAATAATAAGACTTAAAAATAAAAATGACTCCTTGACCTGCAGACTGCAGAAAGGACATTTTATTAGCAGACATGAAAACAACATTGCTGTCATTGTATAGCTCCACCAGTGTTCTTTGGTGATCAGGTGATCAGGTGTATTGTCAATGAGTAGGAATACTTTTTGAAAGGATATTTATTTATTTATTTATTTATTTATTTATTTATTTATTTATTTTTTAGCAGTGGCTCTCACCAGTGAGCTTAAAATATTTAGTAAACCATGTTGTAAACAGTTGTGCTGTCATCTGGGCTTTGGCGTTCCATTTACAGAACACAAGCAGAGTAAATTTAGTACAATTCTTAAGGGCCACAGGATTTTTGAAAGGTAAATAAACACTGGCTTCAACATAAAGTCACCAGCTCCTGACAAGAGTCAGTCTGTCCTTTGAAACTTTGAAACCAAGCATTAACTTTTCCTCTTTATGAAAGTCCTAGGTAGCAACTTTTTCCACTAGACAGGTATTTCACCTACACTGAAAATCTGTTGTTAAGAGTAGCCATCTTCATTAATTTTCTTAGGTAGATCTTGTGGACAACTTGCTGCAGTTTTCTACATCAGCACTTGCTGCTTTACCTACCATTTTTATATTGTGGAGATGACTTCTTTCCTTAAATCTACCTTCAAATTTTTCTTTTCTACAGCTTCCTCACCATTCTAAGCCTTCATAGAATTGAAGAAAGTTAGGGCCCTGCTCTGGGTCAGGCATTGGTATAAGGGAATATGTGGCTGGTTTGATTTTCTGTCCAGATCACTACAACTTTCTCCATACCATCAATAAGCCTCTTTTGCTTTCTCATTTTTGTCTTCAGTAGAGTATCTCTTTTCAAAAAAATTATTTAAATTGCAGTTAACATACAGTGTAACATACAATGTAATATTAGTCTCAGGCGTACAGTATAGTAGTGATTCAACACTTCCATACAATACCCAGTGCTCATCACAGCAAGTACATCCTTCATCCCCATCACCTATTTAACCCATCCCCTACCACCTCCCCTTCAATAACCTTTAATTTGTTCTCTATAGTTAAGAGTCTGTTTCTTGGTTTGCCTTTCTCTTTTTGTTTGCCTTTGCTTCTTTGTTTTGTTTCTTAAATTCTACCTATGAGTCAAGTCATATGGTGTTTGTTTTTCTCTGACTGACTTACTTCATTTAGCTTTATACTCTCTAGCTCCATTCACATCATTGGAAATAGCAAATTTTCATTCTTTTTGATGGCTAAGTAATATATATATAGGAGGTTGCCTATAGTTTTATATATATATATATATATATATAAAGAAAGGTGGTGTGTACAGTTGATGGACACAGCTGTTTCCATATTTTGGCTCCTTTGGGTAATACTGCTACAAATATTGGGGGCACATATATCCCTCTGAATTAGTACTTTTGTTTCCTTTGGGTAAAAACCTACTGGTTCAATTGCTGGATTCTAGGATAGTTCTATTTTTAACTTTTTGAGGCATAACCATACTGTTTTCCAGAGTGGCTACTCCAGTTTGCATCCCCACCAACAGTGTGAGATGGTTCCCCTTTTTCCACATCTTTGCCAACACCTGCTGTTTCTTGTGTTATTGATTTTATCCATTCTGACTGATGTGAGATGCTATCTCATTGTAATTTTGATTTCATATCCATAATGATCAGTAAGGTTGAGTATCTTTTGATGTGTGGTTGACCATCTATATGTCTTCTTCTTCAAAAAAATGTCTACTCATGTTTTCTGCCCATTTCTTAACTGAATTATTTTTTTGGGTGGGGTATTGAGTTTTATAAGTTCTTTATATATTTTGGATTCTAACCCTTTATCAGATATGTCATTTGTAAATATCTTCTCTCATTCAGTAAGTTGCCTATAGTTTTATTGATTGTTTCTTTTGCTGTGCAGAAAGTTGTAATTTTGATGAAGTCCCAATAGTTTATTTTCCCTTTTGTTTACTTTGCCTCTGGAAACATGCCTAGTAAGAAGTTGCCATGACCAATGTCAAATAAATTACTGCCTGTGTTCTTTGGGATTTTTATGGTTTCAAGTATAACATTGAGGTCTTCCATCCATTTTTAATTTATTATTATTGTATGGTGTAAGAAAGTGGTCCAGTTTTGTTCTTTTGCAAGTTGCTATTGAGCTTTTCCAACACCATTTGTTGAAGAAACTTTTCCCATTTGTTGAAGAAACTTCCTTTTCCCATTGGATATTCTTTCCTTCTTTGTGAAAGAGTCGTTGACATATAGTTGCAGGTTTATTTCTAGGTTTTCAATTCTGTTCTATTGACCTATGTGTCTATTTTTGTGCCAATACCATACTGTTTAGATTACTACAGCTGTGTAATATAACTTGAAGTCTGGAATTGTGATGACTCCAGCTTTGTTTTTCTTTCTTCAAGGTTGTGTTGGCTATTCAGGGTCTTTTGTGGATCTATACAAAGTTTAGGATTGTTTGTTCTAGCTCTGTGAAAAATACTGTTAGTCTTTTGATAAAGATTGCATTAAATGTCTAGATTAGTTTAGGTAGTGTAGACATTTTAACAATGTTTTATCTTCCAATTCACAGGCATGAAATATCTTTCCATTTCTTTGTGTCATCTTCAGTTTCTTTCATCAGTGCCTTAAAGTTTTCAGAGTATAGTTCTTTCACCTCTTTGATTAAGTTTATTCATAGGTATCTTATAGGGTTTGGTGTAATTATAAATGGGATCGATTCCATAATTTCTTTCTCCTGTTTCATTATTGGTGTATAGAATTGTACCAGATTTCTATATGTTGATTTTGTATCCTGAGACTTTACTGAATTTGTATATCAGTTCTAGCAGTTTTTTGGTGGAGTCTTTTGGGTTTTCTGCATACAGTATCATGTCATCTGCAAATTGTGGAAGTTTGACTTCTTCCATGCTGATTTGGATGCCTTTTATTTGTTTGTGTTGTTTGATTGCTAAGGCTAGGACTTCCAGTACTATATTAAATAACATTGGTGAAAGTGGACATCCCTGTCTCATTCCTGACTGTAGAGGAAAAACTTTCAGTTTTCCCCCATTGAGGATGATATTAGCTGTGGGTTTTTCATATATGGCTTTTATTATGTTTCCTCTAAACCTACTTTTTTGAAGATTTTGTCATGAATGGTCGTTATATTTTGCCGAATGTCTTTTTCTGCATCTATTGAGAGGATCATATGGTTCCTATCCTTTCTTTTATTAATGTAGTATATCATGTTGATTGATTTGCAGTTATTGAATCATCCTTACAATCCAGTAATAAATCCCACTTGATCATAGTGGGTAATTTTTCTCAAATGTATTGCTGGATTCAGCTTGTTAGTATTTTATTGAGAGTTTTTGAGTTTTTGCATCTGTGTTCATGAGAGTTATTGGACTATTGTTTTGTGGGTATTTTTTTTTTTTTTAGTGCTGTTTTTATCTGGTTTGGGTATCAGGGTAATGCTGGCATCATAGAATAAATTTGGAAGCTTTTTTGTCTTCCATGTTTTGAAATAGTCTGAGAAGAATAGGTATTAACTCTTCTTTTAATCCTGGGTAGAATTTTCCCGTGAAGCCATCTGGACTTTTGTTTGTTGGGAGTTTTTCATTACAGATTCAATTTCTTTGCTTATTATCAGTTTTTTCAAGTTTTCTATTTCTTTCTGTTTTGGTTTTGGTAGTTCATATGTTTCTAGGAATTTACAGTGGAGTATCATTTTTAATTTCCTTCAAGAACTTTCCTGTTATCTTCACAACTGGGGTAAGTGTTTGGCACAAGAGACCTAGCTCTTGACCTATCTTGGCTTTTGACATGCTTTCTTCACTTGCCTTAATTATTTCCAGCTTTTGATTTAAAGTAAGAGAAATGTGAGTCATTTTTTTTTTTCACTTGAACACTTAGAGGACATTGTAGGGTCATTGAATGGCCTTACTTCAATATTGTATCTCAGGGAATAGGATGAGGGAGAGTGAGAGAAATGGGAACAACTGGTTGGGAGAGCAATCAGAATACATTCACACATTTATCAATGAATTTCACTTTGTTATATGGCTCCAGTTTATGATGCCCCCAAACAGTCATGATAGTAACATCAAAAATCACTCATCATAGATCACATAACAAATATAATAATAATGAAGAGTTTAAAATGTTGTGAGAATTACCAAACTGTGACAGAGAGACACAGTGTTAGCAAATGCTACTAGAAAAATGGTACCAATACACTTACTTGATGTAGAGTACCACAAAATTTCAATTTGTAAAAAATGAAGTACCTGTGAAGTGCAGAAAAGAAAGCTGCCATCAGATGAGGTATGCCTGTAACTGGCACATGGAATAAGTTGGATTCCAATAAATAGGAAGTCTATGAAGAGGATTGACTGCCATAGAAGACATGAAGTGATTTAAGATTTTTAAAATTATTTCTTCAAAGCTTAAAATGATGATTGGATCCCCAGCATTCTCTAAGTGGTAAACAGGCTGTGAAGCCTGTTGAGCCTATAAACGTGACATTCTTCCCCTAACGCCCAATGTATGTGTCTAAGTAGACTAATGGAAATGAAATAATCCCTCGAAGACCAGAACGAAAGATGAAATAAAGCAATGGTTGGAAACTTTATCCCATTGAGCAGAAATATGAGCTATTTAAGAAATGTGTTTTTTTCCATGCTAGAATTAGGAGTCCTTAAATGTTTGCTGAGAGAAATTTCAGAGTGTTACAAATGGTTATTAGGCACATTTTCTACTCTTCCATTTTCCAATGTGAAATGTTTGTTGTAGTGATAAATAACCTATTCATTCATTATATATTATGTGCATGGGATGCACTTATTTTCTTTTAGGTCTCCAGACCAAAGACCATGAATGTTTCATCTCTTCCTCACAACATATATGGAAATAACTTCTATGTGGAGTAAATATTCAAACTTTAAAAGGATTTCTATTTCTATTGAGAGCTCCATTTTTTCCCCCTCTAAGATTGTCAAAGTAATACAAACTTCATTCTGGATATTTTAAGTGGAACATTTTGAGGAAAGGGACCAAAAGGATGAATAATTGACTATTAGGAATAATGATGCTTGCTTATAGTAGTGGTATAAGTGATGTGGTACAGAAAAGGAAAAAAAATAGTCCCTGGACTTGATCCTAGCTCTTTTCGGTGCCTAAATTCATTAATCATTATTTACATTCATCAGCTAATTTCCACGTGGGTTAAAAAAAGAAGTTGTCCTAGATATTGCAGCATTAAGTACATGTGGATCAGAGTAAAGGGGTATGTGGTATATTTTTAGATATTTAATATGAAACACTAAAAAGATCTGAGTGGTAGATGATTGAATTCATGCTTCATATCTTCCCATACCAGAAAATGAATTAACATAGGAGAATGTTTAGAAATAAAATATAAACCATGATGTACTTTTACAGAAGCCACACAGGAAAAAAGAAAGAGCAAACTTGTAAACATTGTGCTAATGACTCACACACAAATGCAGCTTTAAACTACAAACAGCTGCTTTCAGAAAAATCAACCTTGTAGTGGAATATCTTTGATTGCCTGAAGCTAAATTATCTGGCTGCAAAGCTCAGGGAAAAAAAAATAAAGTAACATTTTGTAGGTATCAGCATAATTTCTGGCATGTTAATCTGGTACTGAGCCTTGAAAAAAATGTCATTCAATTCTCTGTTGGGGGTTATGATAGTCTTTAACAGAAGCGTGTTTGGATTGGACAAAACAGAGGACAATAGTATACAGTATGTTAACAAAGAGTGACAATATTTCCATAAATAGAATGAAGGTAAGATATTTTGAGAGTATAAACCACTCTGTAACTAGGTTCCTATGATGGTATTGTTTGCTTTCAGAAGTTTGGAGGAATTACTAAGAACTTTTTCTTTTTTTAAGAATAAAGGCAGGGATCCCTGGGTGGCGCAGCGGTTTGGCGCCTTCCTTTGGCCCAGGGCGCAATCCTGGAGACCCGGGATCGAATCCCACGTCGGGCTCCCGGTGCATGAAGCCTGCTTCTCCTCCCTCTGCCTGTGTCTCTGCCTCTCTCTCTCTCTCTCTCTGTGACTATCATAAATAAAATAAAATAAAATTCTTAAAAAAAAAAAAAAAGAATAGAAGCATAGCCAATATTTAGGTATGTAATCAAGCTCACGTGACAACTCACACCCTCCACTTTCAATTCCATTTGTTTCCAATTTTTTTTACTTCCACTCTTTTTTAACACTGTCCTTTCTTCTCTAACATCAGTTATTCTCCTCTCACTGGAAAATTCCCATTATTGTATAAGTATGTTATAATATCTCTCTTTTTAAAAAAAAGATTCGGAGTGTATGAATGGAATGAAGAGTAGAGAGAGAGAATCTTAGACTCCATGCTGAGTGCAGAGCCTGACATGGGGCTCAATCTCACGAGCCTGAGATCATGACCTGATCCGAAATCAAGACCCAGATGCTTAACCAACTGAGCCATCCAGGTGCTCTTAAAATCTTCTAACATACATTGAATGTACCCCTTCAGCCACCTCCCCATTTCTTTGCTCACTTTTATGGTAAAATTCCTCAAACTGTTCATAGTCACTATCACCACTTTCCTTAGTCTGTCTAGGTTTTCATATGTATCCATGTGCAAAAACTGCTGGTTTCAAGATTATCATTAGCGGGATCCCTGGGTGGCTCAGCGGTTTAGCGCCTGCCTTCAGTTCAGCCCAGGGCATGATCCTGGAGACCCGGGATCGAGTCCCACATCGGGCGCCCTGCATGGAGCCTGCTTCTCCCTCTGCCTGTGTCTCTGCCTCTCTCTCTCTCTCTCTCTCTCTGTGTGTGTGTGTCTCATGAATAAATAAATAAAATCTAAAAAAAAAAAAATTATCATTAGCTTCCACATTGTTAAATTTAATGGTAAGTTTTCATGTAACTGGGCCCATCAGGAACATTTAACAAAATGACTATCATAACTCTTCCCTGAGACACTTTCATCACCTGACTTTTAGAAAATCTCTTGTTTCTCCTTCTATATCACTGAAGACTCTCTTAAAAGAGATACTAAAGTATCCTTTCTGGTGTCTCTTCCTTGGCCTGACCTCTAACCATTAGGGTGCCAAAAAACTCAACCCTTTGAACATTGTTCCTCTACAGGAATTTTCTAATTGACCTCAAGCAGTAATATGCATGTATATCTCATCTGTATGTTGATGACTCCCAAATTTATGTCCTCAGTGCTAACTTTTCTCAAAACTTGAAACACATAAATTCAACTTGCATTCTTGTAGACATCTCAAACTTAATATATCTAAAACATTTCATGATTTCATTATGAAATCATCCTCAATCTAAATATAGCAGCTCCATTCTTAGAATTGCTCAGGCCAAAACCCTAGAGCAATCCATAACTACTCTTTTTCTCTCATGTACCTACATGAACTATTGTTTTTATCCTTAAAATATTTCCAAATCCTAACCCACCATCACTTCTTATCTGAATTACTGCAATATTTTCCATTTTTCTGTACCTACATTTTTGTTCCTTATGATTGTGATGCTTTCCATCTCTTCTTTCTCTGAAAGGAAGGAAAAAATCTGCATGGTTCAACTCCTGACTTCTAATGGTCTTTGCTCAGATGGCTCGTCATAAGGAAGAAATTTCCTTGCTCCTTTATATAAAGCAGCATCTTGTTTACTATTACTCTTATCTCTTTACTAAAGTCTCATTAATAGTATTTTTTTACTTTCTGAAATGCAACTCATTCATTTTTTCATTCATTCATTCATTCATTCATTCATTTACTCAGTTTCTCTCTGTCACATCTCACTAAAATGTAGACTCCACAAGATAAATAATTTGTGAGTTTTGTTCATTGTTGTGCCTGGAACACTGACTGGCACACGATGGATATTCAATAAATAACTATTGAACAGATCCCAATCTTATCTTGACTTCCAGTGATTTTCAGTAGTATCTAGTCACATAAAGTATAGCTAAAATTACACTTAACTTCAAGATATTTTTTTTTTTTAGCTCTGAATATATCTTAACGTACAACTGCCATAGCCTATATTTCTCCTTAGTTAGTATATTTGCACTTAAAACTTTGTACTCTGCTGGAGAGAGTTCACATGGGATGGAGGGAATAAGATGACCCTATAGAGCCAGTCAGATAAACCAAATCAAACTGAATGATTGGTAGGGTGGTATGTTGCAGCCAGATCATAATAAAATCACAAATAAGATGTCTGCAATAGTAAAGTGTGCCAAACTTCTCTTTTGGAGTTTTGTTGGGTGATCTATTATTATAAAAAGAGAGAATTTAAGAGTCCTCAGAGCCTCTGCTAAATTAACTTTTATATTAATGTTCCCTTGGAGAAGAGTATAGTATTAGTGTCTAAGGTAAATATATCTTCTGTTGATTTTTTCTTCCTGAAAACCATTTTTTTAAAGTCCACTCTTGAATAAAATACAATCTCAATTTTCATTCTTACATGTGACTATTAATTTTTTTCATTGTATCCTTTTGCACTTATCTATGCTTCCATTCTTTGCTTTCTTCTTTTTTGAGGGAAAGGTGACACCTTTATTAAAATATAATTTATATATCATATAATTCACCCTTTTAAAGTATACAAATCAGAGTTATGCAGTTATTACAATGAATTTTAGACTATTTTTATCTTTAGAGTATCTTTTATCTTTTTATCACGCTAAAAAGAAACTTTAGAACCTTTAAATTGCAGCTTCTTCTGTTCCTTAATCATACTTTTATGACTAGCTCTTTTCTTTTCATTTAATATTTTCAAGAATCATCCATGTTATATCATGTTATCAGTACTTCATTCCTTTTGATTGCTAATACTCCATTTTATGAGTACACTACATTGTATTTAACCATTCACTAGTTAGTGGACATTTAGGTCATTTCTATTTTTTGGCTATTACAAATAATGCTGCTGTGAATATTCATGCACAACTTTTTTTATAGATACACATTTTGTTTCTTTTTGGGTATATACCTAGAAGTGGAATACTGGGTTATTTGGTAACTATGTTCAATCTTTTGAGGAACTGCTGAACTGTTTTTCAAAGTGGCTAAACAGTTTTAAGTATCTATCAGCAATGCATAAAGTTTCCAAATTTTTTTTACTTCCACTCCAACACTTGTTATTATATCTTTGTTATTTATCCTTCCTAGTGGATATAGAGTATCTTGCTGTGTTTTGATTTATATGGCCCTAAGACTATTGATATTGAAAATCTTTTTTGTGCTTATTGGCAATTTTTATGTTTTCATTGGAGAAATGTCAGATCCTTTGCTCATTTTTGTAGTTGGGTTATTTGCTTTTGTATTATTGATTTGTAAATATTCTTTATATATTTTAGGTACAAGTCCCTTATCAGATATACCTTTTGTAAATATTATTTTCCCATCTTGTGGGTTGTCTGTTCATTTTTTTGATGTTATTCTTGGAAGCTCAATTTTTAAAAATTCTGATAAAGTCATTTTTTGTTGTTATTGCATATATTTTTGATGTTCTAAGAAACCATTGCATGACCCAAGATTACAAATATTTATACCTCTTTTTTCTTCTAAGGTTCTTATAGTTTTAGTCCTTACATTTGGGTCATTGTTATATTTTTGAGTTAATTTTTTGTGTAATGTATGAGATAGGAGCTCAGTTTTTGCATGTGCATATCCCACTGTCCCAGTACCCTTTGTTGAAAAGCCTATTTTTTTCCTTTTCAATATATTGTCTTGGCATATTTATTAAAAATAAATTGAAAGATCAAAGGAGAACAAAATAAAATCATCAGTAATAGAAGATACTGAATAAGGTATCAAAGGTCACAAGAAATATACATTAATTAAATTTGACTATTAAAAGACAGAAATAGGGATCCCTGGGTGGCGCAGCGGTTTGGCCCAGGGCGCGATCCTGGAAATTCAGGATCGAATCCCGCGTCGGGCTCCCCATGCATGGAGCCTGTTTCTCCCTCTGCCTGTGTCTCTGCCTCTCTCTCTCTCTCTCTGTGTGTGACTATCATAAAAAAAATAAAAATTAAAAGACAGAAATCACCATATGTGTTAAAAAAAAAAAGCTCAGTTATGAGGACTACAAACAGGCTCACCTGCAATATAATGATGTAGAAGTGTAGAAATAAAGAACTAACAAATACATTCCAAAAAATACTAATCAAAAGAAAGAAATTCTAATATCTATATTACTTTCAAGAGAAATAGATATTAAAGAGAAAAGCAATTATTAAAGATAAAGGTCATTATGCAATTATAAGAGGCCAGGACTACATGCAAAGCCTATATCTGAAGACATGAAAATATAGCTATGTCTGTGTATATATGCATGTGTGACCAATGTAAGTAGTGTTCATACATAAAATTTGAATTAGAAGGAAAATGTATAAATTCAAGATCACGTTGGGAGATTTAAACAACTTTCTCCAAAGTTTAGAAATCAAACAAACTAAAAGAATAAGAATGACATGAATAGCATAATTTGCAAGCTTGTTTTTTTTTTGTACATTAGATATCTGGCAAAAAGAGTACAATTATTTTTAGGCACACATGACATAATTACAAAATTGACTAGCAGCCACAAAAAGGCTCAAATATAGTAAAGAATATAGAGTATAGAGAACATATTCTCAAACCACAGTGGAATATAATAAAAAATCAATAACAAAAGCAACAATAACAAAATAACAAAAATAGAATAGGGCATTTTAAAAATCCAAACAATTAACATACTGTGGAAGGAGAAATCACAAGTCAATCAGCAAATATTCATAACTGAATGTTTGCAAACTGTAAGACTGTTTTGAAGGAGAAGAAGCAAGGATGTGCCAATTAGCCTTAATAGACGTCATGAGTTTTATAGTGTAGGATAGTCAAGTAACATAATGGGACAAAATAATGAACATAATATATGGAACTTGGTGTGACAAAAATACACATAATTGGGAATTTAACATACTATTCAAGACGTGGGGAAAGAATGAGGATGGTGTATGGGAAAAATAAAAATTAGATCCCTGCTATATACTACATATTTAGAGCCCTAAATTTGAAAAGCTAAACTGAGAATTTCCACTAATAATATTAATATTAATATTAATATATCTGGGGTTTTTTTTAGAGATTTTATTTATTTATTCATGAGACACACACAGAGAGAGAGAGAGAAAGAGAGAGAGAGAGAGGCAGAAGGAGAAGCAGGCTCCACGCAGGGAGCCCAACGTGGGACTGGATCCTAGGTCTCCAGGATCACACCCTGGGCTGAAGGTGGCGCTAAACCGCTGGGTGGCCGGGGCTGCCCTGTTTTCTTAAAAGAGAATTCTTTCAATAAGACCTAAAAGCACAAAACATAATAGGAAATATTTCACTGCGTAGTTGAGTTCATCAACATTAAAATTCTCTATACAACTAGGCTCAAAAAACTAAAGACAAGCCACAGATTTGGACAAAATATTTGTAATGATTAAATCACAAAGGAAAACCTTATGGAAATCTCATGACTGGGCAAAGACCACAAACCCACAAACCACAGAACAACAACAACAACAAAAAAAAACACTGAAAGTCTCTTGCTCTGTTATGATAGGACAGCTAATTCCACAACTCATCACTTACAAATTAAAATAGCAATGATAGACCATTTCATTCCTATTAAGTTGGCGAATTTTTTAATTTGATAAAACTAAGTGTTATTAAGCTGGGGAAATTGGACACTCAAAGAGTCAGTAGGAACTTAAATTAGAATAACTATTTTGGAGGACAATTTGGCAATAAATGGATTTGCAAGAACCTACATACCAGCATTTTTTTTTTTTTAATTTCAGGAATCTTTCTCTCCACATATATTTCCTATTTCTCTGTTGGTCTCTGTCTCTTTGTCTCTCCCTGTTTATACACATACGTATGAATTCTGGTTAATGTTCACAAGAAAGCTTATAGAAAATTATGCAGCACTTTTATCATAGTAAAATAAAATTACAAACAACATATAGGTAAGAGGACAATGGAGAGATAAGCTATGGTTTAGTCATATAATTGGATACTATTGAAGGAGTTAAAATAAATAGATGTACAAGTTTCATGGAAACATTAAAATAATAATAATAATAATAATAATAATAATAATAATAAAATAACACAAGTTACAGAATGATGAGAATTGTAGATTATAACAAAGTTATGGTTAAAATAAATATCCTATATATTGATTATAGATACATGCATGTCTGTAGTGATTTGAATGAAAGAATAACTTCCAGTAAAGCTTTTCTCTTGGTAAAATGAGAGTGGAAATGGGAGGGATGGTGGCTTTTGTACATATCCTTAAATTTTACTCTAAAAAAACATGGAGATTGGAAACAAACATGGAAAGATGTTAACATTTGATAAATCTTATTCATAGAGTGTCTGCTAAATTTTCAAAACATTTTCTCTAAAACATTTTGTAATTGAAAATTTTCCAATGAAAATTGAGTTTTATCTGCTTATAAACCTTTATGGTCTTGCCATCTTACAAATGCCATTACTATTTTGTTCCAATGTACTTCTCTGAACTGTAGGGCATTTTAGTCATGTTCTGAGATCCCCAATTTATACTCAGACCTAGACTCTCTTGTGTTTAGTCACCAAATTTGAAGAAGAGGTTCATAATTGCAAGTATTGATAGTGTTTGCCATGAGTTTGGGTAACATGACCATTTCCTAGGCAGTGCTAGGGATGCAGTTTGCATTTTTTTATATTTCCATTATTTTTTTTTTTTTTCTTGACTAAGTGATCAAGGCAAGAGGGAAACCTGAGTGGCTCAGTTGATTGAGCACTGACTCTTGTTTTGGCTCAGGTCATGATCTCAAAGTCATGGGATCCAGCCCTGCCTCCAACTCCAGGCTCAACACTTGAAATTCTCTCTCCCTCTGCCCTTCCTCCTGCTCATGGGTTCTCTTGCTCTCTCTTAAATAAATAAACAAAATCTTAAAAAAAAAAATAACCAAGGCAAGAGACTATTAACCTTAGAAGATCAAGGATGTTGGAATTCATGCCAGTTAAGAACCTTGATAGCAACTAGTGTCCTTTAGGCTTCTATAGGGCTTGGATATATAACTGCTTCCCCAAGAAACAGATACCATCCTTTGTAAAATTTAAAAATAAGTAAGGCAGCTGAGGTGGCTCAGTGGTTTAGGCTGCTTTTAGCCTAGGGCTTGATCCTGGAGACCTGAGATTGAGTCCCATGTCAGGCTCTCTGCGTGGAGCCTGCTTCTCCCTCTGCCTGTGTCCCTTCCTCTCTCTCTCTCTCTCTCTCTCTGTGTGTGTCTCTCGTCAATAAATAAATAAAATCTTTTATAAAAAATAAATATTAGTAATGGCTAGTCACATGTTTCAATTTGCATGTTTCGGTTTGATCTTTTGTACTGATTTCTTTTCAGTCACTTTTTCCCAGTTGTTCTTGATTCATTTGTGCCTTAATTTTGATTAAAATCTAGATGTAACACTTTCATACTTGTATAATCCTAGAATTTTTAATGGTTTGAGTATGGTATAATTACATATATACACAAATACCCCAGTTATGTTAATTTATTGTTATATACCTATAAGAAATACTTTTTCAAATTATCCCTAACAAAGAATGTCAAAGCAATAACACCTTTCTGAGGCTATCAAATGTGAAAGGAAGCAAAAAAATTCTATCTACCTATAAAGCTATTTGTCCACTTAAAATATTTATATGCCATGTGGCAGTGATTCACCTCAGTGAATAATTTAGTGACTTCAGGATTTGTTTACCTTTCTTATATTTCATAAATATAATGAGAGAGAGTTGGATTAAATATGCTATTTTAATTTAGTTTACTGGCTTACAGTGGGCTTTCAACCCTCCAAAACAAATATTTATACCATTCCAGTGATAGTAATATTTAAAATGTTTTGCTTTATAGGAAGTACTTTAAAAACGTGTCTGTGATGTGGCCAATTATATCGTCTACTTTTTAATATTCAGAATATTAAAATATATTTTACCTAACTCCTTTCAGATTTAATTTGGAAAACATTTTGTTTTTATTCTTTATATTTAAGATAATGATATGACACAGACAGACTGTGACTTTTTGCCAAAGGGAAAGCCAAGGTTTTTAGGTGAGTATTCAGACTCCAGACTCCTTAAGTCATTATAACGTATCTTTCCCACATTTCTAATTTCAGGTGGTGATAGATTAATTTAATTTAGCTTCTAGACCTGGCAGGGAGATAGCATGGAGACACGTGCCATAAGTTACTCACCCTGTGGAGATAACAAATGGCTCATTAAGTAGAGCATATTTAATTATGGAATCATAGCGTGGAAGAGGTTTTTGAGGGCTTCTAGTTTAACCTTTCTTCCAATCCAAGAACTTTTGTCAACATGCCAGATGGATGGTTATTTTGCTACTGCTTAAATGTGTGCAGTGTTGAAGATTCCACAGCTTTTAAGAGAAACCTTATTTCATTTGGGACTAGGAAAATGATTAGAAAATTCTTGCTCATATATATCTAACAGATGCTCTTTTTAAATTCAATCTCTTGGCCCCTGTGGTACAGCACAGTATCCATTAGTTACTTATTTTACTTGTCAATTTTTTAGATGTTTTAGTCTGATATAATGCCCCTTTATTCTCCAAATTAAGTCCTAAAAACTGGCTTGTGGGAATAATGTATTTTATTATATATTGATGAAATATAAATAAAAAGAGAGAAGCATAACCAGGAAAAATAAATGTTTATTAATTCAGTACAACAATGAGAAGGACATAAACAGAAAACCTTTGTGCCACAGTGGTTTCTATGGTTCATTTTCAATTTGGGTTCTATACTTCCTAGTAATCAAAGTAAAAATAGATGATATGGTTGCTTACATAAAGTTCCTCTATAAATTTCCAGAGGATTCCACTGACATAAATTTTGAAAGGATATATTATGTGGCAATTCATATGTAGTTTTGTATTTCAAAGACCATTGTCCTCAGTAGAGTTTTTCAACAAAATATTATTATTATTCCTATGGTGTTTGTGTCTAGCACTTTCACAAACCTCTGACATATTCAGAGAAAAAAATTGGAATGTGTCATTCATTTTCACGTGAATTATGAAATTAGAAAACATGGATAGTCTACCATTCATTTAATGAATTTTGTCAGGCTGTCTGATATGTCTCACAATATAGGCTGCAAGGATGCTGTAATTCTCCAGGATGAACCATGTCAAGAAATAGGTTTGGTCATCTTTGAAAGACTCAATAGGGAGTAATCAGCTACTGAGATGTCTTTCCTTCTCTTAGGAGTAGTAATAGGATTCCTGCTGCTTGGCACAGCTTATATATCTTCATTAGCACAACACTGAGCGCAGATTGCACTTCAGAAGCTGCAGTGCTTTCACATGGATGAAAGTGCTAATTCTAAAAGTTCATTCCAGTGGTCTCAAATTAAAAATTATTTTTTTCTCCTTTTATTTTTTATCCCTACTACGGGGTCAAAAAATTAAACTGAACATTGAATGACTTTTAATTTTCTATAGCCCAAAAATAATTTTGAAAGCATTTGTTAAGGCAAAGCTCATCATTTCTACATCAGTCTGTTCATTAGAGTGTGTTTATTCATAATACGGCTGATGTTGATTGATAGGTAATGCAATCATTTAACAACAACTTTGCTGGATGTCACTTGTAATTGTTGCAAATAGGCAATTGTAAAGGTAAATTATAATCTTTATAACAATAGTTATTTATTGGGAAACTCTTTGTTATGTTTTCTCTGCTACGCTCTTATCTTGGAAACAGTAAGTAAAAATTACTTGATAGAAAATCCTGTTTGATCTAAAGAATGCTGGAAATCTCAAAATAGCTTTGTATAAAATAGAACAAAAAAGACAAGTTACTCACCACAGCCAAACATAATTATTTTAGAATATTAAATAATGAATTATTTCACTACTTTTGTTGTTGAAGAAAATGTAAACAATCAATTCAAAATAACCACATTAGCTAGAAATTTAGTCGAGATTTATAAGAGAAGAGTGTCATTTTCTTGTCTGTAGTTGTATTGGTGGCCTACACGCATACAAAAGAAGTGGAGGAAAAGTACGTGGTTAATGCGTCAGTAGAGAGAAATTAGAACATTTAGCCTCCACGGAAATTGTTTGGTTTTGAATTATCTGGATTGTCTCTAATTTTTAGCTATCTCTTTGGATCAGGTCTTTTCACCTGCCTTTTCTTCAGGCTAAAGATCACGAATCCTGACTATGTTTCCCAGCAAATCTGCATAAAGAAAGAATAAGTACTTAGAGATGCTTTCTCATATTTGTGGTGTGTATTATTCTGTGTGATATTTTGTTTTGCAAAAGGAAGTAATTCAAGTCAACGCTATTATAAATTTCAGCTAGCCAAACAGTTGTGAAATAGTTGCAGAGTGTAAATTATTCATGCTAATGTGAAGTAATAACAGGATGTATTTTGCAGCCATTTGCTGTCCTAGGAGGCCTCACCAAAGCTATTCAAGAAGGAACCTGGAGATCAGAAGTTGGAGAGGAGGGTCAAACACTGTGGGAGTGTTTCTTATTACAAAGTCTCTAGTATGATGGGGGAAGCAGATAGGCTAAGGGCAGAATTTAAAATTTGTTGCACTTCCTTCTCCATTTCTAAGATTCCCATTGCAGAGAGGCTTTGTGCCCTCAGGAACCAAACTGAAGCCCCTCAAGTACTGATGGCCTGGAAGCCTTTAGATGAGACACGAGAGCATCCCGGTGCAATGTGGAATGACAGAGCAGCAGAAGACGAAGCATAGTTAGGAATGTATGGTTTTGATATTTGCAAATAATTAAGAGGTTTGAAGAAAATCAAATCTCTAGAGTGGCACATGCATGGGTTGGGGGTTTTGATAGTTAAAAAGGGTAAGTGGAAGGAATTCACTTTACAATATGTCTTTTAAGAGTTGTATTTACTTCTGGTGTCCTTGGCTTCAAGTAATGAATGCTGTGAACAGACAGTGAATTAGATGCTTTTAAGAAGAAACATAGTGCACAGAGCACAATCAGAGCTGTGATAGATAAGTTCAGATCTGTCTAGTGCTCTCAGTTTATTGGTCCCTCAGGGACTGCCTGGAAAGTACCACCAGAAAGATATTTTTAGGCTCTAGGCAATTGAAGTGCTATAGTAAGATCACTTATTAATCTTTAAACAGTACTGTCTGCTATTGTGTATGTGTTTTAGAGTCTAATTTATCTAACTTTCTCCTGTTACTGTAAGATATAAGGTCACATTCATAAATACGATCAAACAGCACCATAACAAAAGGTGAAGAAAAGCCACTAGAAGTACTAAATCTTTGGCCAATTGCAAACCTATAAATTAAACTGAAGTCCACTAAGAATCTAATAAATGTGTGTGTGTGTGTGTAAGTGTGTGTATATCATTCTACCCTATCTTGGAAATATTATCACAGGACAAAGGCCTTTACATGATTTGAAAATATTATATGCAAAAGTTGTTAGTCTGACAATGAACAAGAGCAAATTTTCTTCAGTTTAATTTTTTCTGGTTCATTAAAATTCCATCATGGAAGAAATGTAGGTTTTCAATGGCATTTGAATATCAATGGTATAATAATATAGACATTTTTCTGTATTTTATGGGAGAAAAACGAAGCTGTTGGAACTCAAGATTAATAATATAGGTTCTTAGGTTAGTGCTCTGGGTACACACATAATGTGTGTTGTGTGTGTGTGTGTGTGTGTGTGTGTGTTTCTGTGAGTAATTTTTGTATCTAGTGTGAGGAAACATCATGGAATGTGTTTCTAATTTTCTTATATATCTATTTTCTTGCCAGTGACATGGGGTACTTCTAGAAAGTAGTCTAACAGATAGATTTTTAGATTTCAAGAGATGCCCGGGAGGTGACTCCGTATATGGGAGTGAAGAACTTTCTGATGGAATCTAAAAGTAAAATGCTACTATCTTATTTAATGGGAATAGCTTAGATATTAAGGAATTTCCCTTGAAGCAAGAATGTGCTGCTTATATTCACATTCTATCATCATTTATTTATAGTAATTTATTTATTTATTTATTTATTTTTAAAGTTTTATTTATTTTTATTTATTTATTTATTATTTATGATAGTTACAGAGAGAGAGAGAGAGAGAGGCAGAGACACAGGCAGAGGGAGAAGCAGGCTCCATGCACCGGGAGCCTGATGTGGGATTCGATCCCGGGTCTCCAGGATCGCGCCCTGGGCCAAAGACAGGCGCTAAACCGCTGCGCCACCCAGGGATCCCTAGTAATTTATTTAGATATTTGTTTGGTGTTAAGCTTTGCATGGACAGGTTGTGATAGCCCATGAAATAAAACCCAAGTGTATATATATTATTCTACTAAGTATTTTCATTCAGATTTAAGGATTATGCCATCATTCACATCTACAGAAAATGAATGCTCAAATGTTTAACAATAGCCTAGAGAGAACAATGTAAGGAAGTGACACCATCATACTCAAGCCAATCATTACATTATATTATAGGAAACCACATGAAATGAAGTGAAGGTCCCAAATATGACATTACTAATTTTGTTGTGGTTTCTTGGGAAATTAGCATATTTCACCATAGTCTGTAAATGGAAACACTACCTTATTTTATGAACTATATTGCTACATATTTTGCAGCGTGAAAAAAAGATATATGCATGCATTTATTTTTTTTAAGATTTTATTTATTCATGGGAGACACAGAGAGAGAAGCAGAGACATAGGCAGAAGGAGAAGCAGGCTCCACGTAAGGAGCCGGATGCAGGACTCAACCCCCGGACCCAGGATCACGACCTGAGCGGAAGGTAGACACTCAACTGCTGAGCCACCCAGGCGTCCCTACACATGCACTTATTTTCTTAATATTTGGAAATGCCACATGATTCAGACTTCATCAGGTTAAATATCTTTTAAGAGAAAAGCAGAAAATTTATGGTTATGTGGGAGACTACTATTATCCATCTCCTGCTGCTAATGAGCCTATTCCTTCTGAGTCTGATATAGAACAGCATTGACTCTGGCCACTGAATCACACTGCAGCTCTAGGACACTGTGGAATTATAGATAACAATTGCAGAGCCACAGAGACCTGAGGAAAAGATGAGAACATAAATGTGTCCTTTATATTGAATCCATACTCTTAGGAGTATATGGTTTGCTCTCTGTAACTGATTATCAGATTTCAATAATATTTGATTGTCCAGAGGAGTTGACACCGTTCATGAAAATAATGTTGTATAAGTAACTGTTTCAGTTAATGATGCATTTGTTGTCTCCATTAGTGCAAGTTTGTGTGGTGGGTATTGTTTTATTTAATTAAAAAAAATGTAGCTTGACTTATGGTTGGAACAATGCCTTAAAAACTAGTATCTGATTACTTATTTCCTGAATTTTGGCAGTCTTATTGATTACCTATTCACCACCTAACTCTAATATCCTTTACCAATTAAAGAATGTAATAGCTTCTATGACATGATAAATTACACATGTGTTTCAACTATAACATGTTTTTAAGAAACATATTCTCATATATTGCTTTATTTATTCACAATCTGTAGTTTTTTTAATACCTTGAACTGATGAACTTTACACATATTAAACATGTACTGTTTATTTCACAACTAAGTTTTTTAGCAGAAAGTCCGTTTTTAGCTCCTTAGAGACATCATGCCATATGCTACTTTCTGCAGTGTAACGATGTGATGCACCTTCATGATGAAGTCTGGACTTCTTCCAAAGAAGGAAAGTGATATAATCCTTCTGCTGAACTGTGAAATTCTCTCCTTGCACAGTGTCTTATCCAGAAGAAAATGAGCATTCGTCATAGATAGGTTCCTTTAGGGGTCTAAGGGAAAAGGTTATATCAGGGCGGTTCAATTCAATGCCAACTTCAGTGGCAGGTTAATGGCTAGATCCAAAACATTTTTGTACCTTTTTTGGGGGAGGTGTGGATAAATAAACTCTTCAGCCACATACCACAAAGCAATTCATATTACATTCTGTTGTTTTCATTGTTGACATGCTTTATTAGCCTCTATAAATTCTCCCTGAAGAGTTAGTGCTATTGGTGGCAGCATCTTTTTAATTACACAGGAATCAGAGCAGGTGACAATTTTGTGATCACTATGGTTTTCATTGTTTAGTTTTGTATTGATGGAAAAACCCATGAATATGAGAAATACTAGCTCTTTAAAAAAAAGACATGTAATATGTCTTACACATTTATAAGGCCATTTCATGTGGCATAGTAACATGAATAAATATTTCCTGTAAAACTTTTTAAATGGGGTTGAGAATTATACCATAGTTCTTATCAATATGTTGCATAGACTGTAGAAATAATAGGACACTGGTATCTTATTTAAATAAATCAAGCACTGATAATGTAAAACAGAAAAGGAGTCACATACCTCTCACAGCACAAGAGGCAGAGTATTGCTAGTGTCACAGTGGCTTATAGAGACAGTGCTGCAGAGAATCCTTAGGAGTTCCCTGGACATTGGTGTTTTCAGAAAACAAATGTAGTAATCCTCCTTGGAAATGTTTTCTTTGAAACTTCAATCACAGAGTTGATTGGTAACTAAGAAATGTGGGGTCTAGGGGTAGCTCAGAGCTTTCTAAAGATTTCTCAGAATTCTTTGGTGCGACTGTTGGTCGTGGAAAAAGGAGATTACTGAGATCTCTAAGTGTTTTACATATTAAAGGATGAATAAGTGTATTTATTTTTTATTCTCACTTCGTGTGTGTGTGTGTGCACGCGCGCACACGCGTGTGTGTGTGTGAGAACTCAGTTTTGTAATCTCTGTCTTAACTTCACTTATTCAGCTAGTATGGTCCAGTTTTCCTGAAAGGTAATTTTTTTTCCCTTCCTCGTTACTTATTTCCACTTCAAAAACAGTTTCTTTGCTTGCTTCTGTTTTGACATTGTTCATTCCTAGGGTAATGGCTGGGAATGCTCAAGCTCCAGAGGTA
Organism: Vulpes vulpes; assembly: GCF_048418805.1. Lineage (NCBI taxonomy): Eukaryota > Metazoa > Chordata > Mammalia > Carnivora > Canidae > Vulpes > Vulpes vulpes. The sequence continues at coordinate 82,822,693 of NC_132785.1, read as the reverse complement.
GATAGAACTGGTATTGAACTGAACTGCCACACCTAATTGTAGGCAATACCTAATATTGGGCTACTTTACTTGTTTAAATTGTTGGTGCCTCGGGGATCCCTGAGTGGCTCAGTGGTTTAGCGCCTGCCTTTGGCCCAGGGACACAGGAGTGGATGAGTCCCTGTCATCCCCCTCTCCCTGGCCCCCAAATCTTTTTATATCTGTCTGCTAGATATTTCAACAGTGATAAAACAACACCATCTCAAGCTCTGCTTTTCTACTCCAAATTTGTCCCCTTTCCTGGATGCTACCATCCAATGAAACATTTTTCCTATAGCAACATTTTTCTTTCTTTCACCCGTTATTGAAGATTATAAAACAAATAATTATACCATTGCCATGCTCCGCTTGTGTAGAACTCCATTCCTTACAAAGCTCTTTAGCAAACGTTATTTCATTGAAGACTTTAAAAACCCTTAGGTAACAGTATTATTCCAGAATTATTAAAGAAACTATGTTTTCTGGTTTTATAAAACTTTCCTAAGTCTATATAATTTATAATAATAGCAAGAGCTACCATTTATTCTGTGCCCACTTTTACTTTCCACATATTATTTAATCTTTACAACAATGCTATAAGGCTATTATTTTTCACAGAAGAGGTATCTGAAATTCAGAGATTTAAAGAACTTTAAATAGCCTGTTAACTGAATATACTTCCCATTAATTCTTCCTCCCACCCAGTCTTGCTTGATAAATAGTTGCCTGAATCATTTTCCTATCCTGCTGCCAGGATGTCATTACTCACCTCATAATATCCTTTTAGTGAGTATTCACTGCTTTCTAATGCTTCCTGAAAGTAGTGGAGATTTTGTACCCTGATATATAAGGTCCAAGATAGAGTTGTCCGGAATAACATTTCAAAGCTTACGCCAGATTTTCCAATGTCCTGCAATACATCATATATAACATTAGCTCTCCACCAGAACATCTCCAAACTTTACAGCATGAATTTTTACTTATACTAATAACTGTCTAATAAACATTTGGCAATATCTTCCTGTCATCTTATAGACCTACCTGTAATATATTCTTCACCAAAGAATCTTTAACCCATCAAGCATATTTGATCACTTCTTCCCTTGTATTTCCATGATATTTGCGTTTTATGAAGATACTTTGGCAGATCCCATCTTATCTTTTAGTCTTAACTTTGTGCTTGTCTTATCCCCTGAAGCTATTCTCTGAATGTTTCAGTTTTTAGTACAATATTCCATATATTGCATGTTATTGACTAAATTAAATTACATTATATTAGTCTCTGTTATAGAAATGACCTAGTTCAGTAAAAATAACTTTAAAAATATATTCACTTAAAAAAAACAAAATCTAGGGATTTAGAGTGCATATTACCAAAGGTAATCTCAATTATGGGTATTGAAATGGAGGAAAATTAATAATGTAGCCAAATTCCTACTGGAGTTTAGGCCCTAGATCTAATCAATAAGGGAGAGGGAAAGAGAAAGGAATGCAAAGCCATTTTAGAGATGGGAAAGACTGAAACATTTTTTTTTTTATTTTTTATTTATTTATTTATTTATTTTATTTATGATAGTCACAGAGAGAGAGAGAGAGAGGCAGAGACACAGGCAGAGGGAGAAGCAGGCTCCATGCAGGGAGCCCGACGTGGGATTCGATCCCGGGTCTCCAGGATCGCGCCCTGGGCCAAAGGCAGGCACCAAACCGCTGTGCCACCCAGGGATCCCAAGACTGAAACATTTTAGAGATGGGAAAGACTGAAACAAGACTCTTCTCTCTTTGACTCTTTGTATGATCTTATGGGAGGTATACACAACATTCATCTGCTGACAGCCATACACCAGATTTTCTCATTATTTTATTGCCAGATAACACCATCTACATATTGTGGAGCACTGTCACATTCTTAGAGGATTTCTTATGCAATACATGCAGTTTTTGCCTTTGTCACTGAAAAATTTAAAATACCCAATGGTATTAAATTACCCATTAAAATACCCAATTAAAATACCCAATGGTATGGTGTCTTACTTTCTCATCCCTCATGTTAATATCAGTGTAATATCTAACACATACATCTATTATATATAGTCATATTAAGTGAAAAATCATATGAAAAATTGACAAGTTCACATTATTTTTCTTTTTATAGTCAGAAAATAGCGAGAGAGAGAGAAAAACTGTATTATCTAATTTAATAAGTCACCTTTCACAGCAGGTTTAACAAAAAACATGAAAAAGATCAAATTGAAGTGGTATTATTACTTTGCTTTTTGTTAAAAAGAATGCAGGGTCCTCTCAAGTTGATCTTACAGTTAGCTCTGTTTTTTTTTTTTTCTAGTTTGAATTTATTATGAAATCCAACCACAGTGATTTTCACAAAATAGCAAATAGCTTAGGGGAAACAATATAGTAGAAAATAGGTTTGTTTGCTAATTATCACTCCATTCCTCCTCCCAAAGCAAGATTGGCATAGGGAGCTGGTCCAAATAAATTTTGTTGTATCATACATCCTGTATGAATGGTTTCTCATAGCCTGGAGGGTAAGCCTTGGTAGAATTTAGAGTTCAATGCACTTCATGGTTAATATTGAAAAGCAACATATATACACAGTATATATACAGTATATACACACAAATACATATACTTCATGGTTAATATTGAAAAGCAGTATGTGTGTGTGTGTGTGTGTTTGTGTGTGTGTGTGTGTATGATAAGTCAATTAAGCAGGGTCAAAACTATCTTGAAAAAAGCAAGATACCAAGGGCACAGAATTTAAGGAGGCATCACTCTTAGCTGTGGACAAATGAAGACAAAGGAATATGATATGCAGAAGTATAGATGCATGTTTTTTGCCTCAGATATAGCCAATCAGTACCTTAGTGGAGGAGCAGAACATTCCCTAAGTGAGTTTGGGGGCACAGTGCAGAGGTGTATCTTAGTCCTTTTGACATAGGTGGTAGAGATGTCTTCCAGAAATATATTTATTTATTCATGAGAGACACATACAGAGAAAGAGGCAGAGACAGAAAGAGAAGCAGGCTCCATGCAGGGAGCCCAATGTGGGATTCTAGATTCTATCCCGGGACTCCCGGATCATGCCCTGGGCTGAAGGCAGACGCTCAACCACTGAGCAATCTAGATGTCCTCAGAATATATACTTTTTAATGCTGAAATGAGCTCTTTTCAGTGTATAGGGAAATCTTTCTTTGTAGCAAATGTTGAAGTATCCTTTCCTTGGTGATTTTACATTATTTAAAGCTGTCTGTACAAAGATAAACATTCTCATAATATATATTAAACATATATATATATAATATACATATTTCTGAGATATCTCAGAAAATTTAGCTAATTATACAGAAAAGGGGCTTGGATATTTTAATTTTGTATGTTTTAAACAAACTGAATTAAAAGGGGAATCATATTTTGTCCTTCCAAAGAGAAGGGAGCCAAACACCCATGCCTAGGGTTTCTCCCTTATTCCTCTAGTGAAGACTCACTCCTTTATACAGATGTACATGTGTTGCTTTTTCATTTTAGAGTCTCTATTTTGTAAGCCCCTGCTCATGTAATTATCCACACTTTCCCCAAGGCATCACCTGATAATTTAGATTATCAAGGGTTATTAATAACAACCCTCCTCTTCATTATTTTCTAGACCAGTAGAAAATTAAAGGCATATGGAAAATATATGGTAAGGTTGGTTTGGGGAACAACATTCCAGCTTAAAGGCAAAAAGAGCTCTTGTAATGCTCCTCCCATCTTAAATCTAGGGACCTGGAACTGCAAAGTTGATGCTTGGTCAGGAAGCCAATGGAAAGGAGCATACCCTGACTCACAGATCATGAAGTAATAGACTAGGCAGCTAAGGATCTGGATTTATCAGAAGCCAGAGTGGGAAAGAGAATTTGCTTTACTTACTGGCCACTAACTGAAAGCAAAAGAGAGGGAAAGAAGAGGAGAGTGGGAAATATGGGCCACGCAGGATCAATTACTATTATTTCAAGATCATCTATTGATTCTGCTGTCATAAAGAGGAGTGATTGAGAAATGGAGAACAGAGTAAAGCCTTTCTCCTTCTCTGAGAGAGCAGAAATAGCACTACATGTTCCTATATTGTGTTTAAAGCAGTAACTTGTGGAGAGGGGAAGAAGATTTTCTCCTATGTGATGTACTATGTGCTAGGAAAGCATTCTATATGTACTATCTCTTTCTATTTCTGAGAGAGACCTATGATATAGGGCATTTGCATTCTTCATCTATACATTCAGGACTTGAGGCTTAGAGAAGTGGAGCAGCTTGGCCCATGGCACAAGGCCAGTGTAATGCAGATCTGGGACTCCAACTTGTGCTCTGAAATCCTACATGGCATTTCACCACAAATCCTTCCATGGCCCAGTTAACATTAACATGTTTTCCTCTTCCTTTCTTTCTTCCTTCCATCCTTCCTTCCTTGATTTTATTTATTTATTTATTTATTTATTTATTTATTTATTTGAGAGGGAGGAGGGATGAAGGTAGAAGAAGAGTATAAGCAGACCCCCCCTCAGAGGGAGGTTTGATTTCACGACCTTGAGATCAGGACTGGAGCCATCAACCTACTGAACCACTCAGCAACACACTCCCCTCCCCTTTCTGAGATACTTCCCTTACTCTTGTATCGGACAAATATATTTTATTCTCAGCATCTCTGCATCTACTTAGTATGTCTGGGATCTCTAAGATTTTTGATCATTTATTCATGTACAAATGTTACCTCCTTTACTTATTTTAAGCTCATTGGGGAGGAGTTCACATCAAAATGGTGGTATATCACATAGCACCAGTGTGATGACTGCAATGACTTAAATTTTGCTTTGGGAAATTTAGTAATTCCTTTAGTTCTGACTTTTAAAAAATGGTGAGACTTTGTCATTGTAGAGAAAATTTCAGTTACCTTTTCTTTAGGATAAAATTAATATTTTGATTTTTAAGCGTTATATTCAGTTGTATACATAATTAAACTCCTCTTATCAAGGTCTTTGATTTAAGTTTTCTTTAGCAAAAAGGCCATTTGGCAAGAAATTTTCTGGTGCCGTCAAGTTAAAATCTCTAATGCTGTTTTGTACCATTTGAATTGGAATGTAAAAAGAAAGCAATTATTAACTGGAGCTCTTTTTCTCAACTGGAATTCTGCCTAAGGTCTGACAGGCTTTATTTTAAGCCCTACTTCTTATGTGAAGAGTTTACACGCAAGCTCTGAGATTTTGAAAGCTAACTATCATGGTGTGTGCATGAAATTTTGAGTCTTTTCTACATCTGGTATCTGAAAATTCTGACCTGAAGGCACAAAACATTTGAATTACAGACCATATGGAACATCTGGAAATTTCTCATTTCCGTTTGGTGGGCCATAACTAAAACGCCATCTCTTTCCTAGTTCATTACTTCACTCACTAACGATTAGTGCTACGGCAAGTCTGATTCAATTCCCCTTTCTGGCTCAATAGTTTTCTATGCCTTTTATTTCCTGCTGTCTTGAACTCAACTTTGTTTGCTTCCCTCCATATCATTTACTCTGATAATAAGCCACCCTCCACAGATTACTCTGTTTTCATAAGTACCCAGGAAGGCCAGATATTAACAACACTTTATCCTTCACGTTAAATTATTCCTTGTCATCAGCACACCTTATTTCAAAGAGTAATTGTGATATTTTCATTCATAAGTCTTATGTTTATGTATAGAGCTATGAAAACTGTTTGAATATATATATATATATATATTCATATTACTTTCTAATTTGATACAGATTCAATTATCTTACACATTACATTACATTTTTCTCTCATGGGTTTAAAGATGGCAATAAGGACAAGCCACCTTTACAGCATTTTAATATTCGACATTGCTCATTAGTTTTAGGAAGAGGATCAGAGAAAGAGAAGTAATTGCATATGCAGCAAACAGCTTTTTTAGGATCTTCTTCCTTGTATTTTACTTTTTTATCATTGTGCTTCCTCTTCAATATTCTCTTCAACAAAGCTTGTCCACTTCCCATGAAGCTTGCATGGAGTCTACTTGCTCTTTCTTCCAATAAATATATGATAATGTTTTAGGAAAGCAAGTAATGGGGGTAAGAATTGGCCTGGAAATAGGGAAGGAAGATTGAAGAAAATAATGAGAATTTTATAAATTCAAAAATGATATTTTTCCTTCTCTTTTCTCTTAGAGAAAAGAGAACTTTTGATATGCAAACTTTTGATATGAATGGCTCATGTAGAAATATGTTTCTATATCCTGTAAATCTGTATTGATGTTAAAAAATGCAATAGAGTTGCACTGATGGTGTAGGGGCTTGAGGGCCTGATAACTAAGCATACTCTTCTCTCCTCTCAGCTATGAACCAACCTGGACACGGGAAACAGGAATAAAAATAGAGGTTTTATGACTGCTAAATCTAATTTCTAGAATGCAGCTTGGACCAAACACTCCCCCCTGCCCCATGAACCTTGGAACCCATACTGGGTTGAGAGGCATATAGAACCAAGGCTTCCCCCACACACCATTGGAAA